>NC_143186.1:16937500-17562500 GCF_047325235.1 Durio zibethinus
TGTTATTTTTACGTATTATGTGCATATCATATTATTTTATTATATTTTAAATTATTAAATTTACATATATTTATAAAATAATTTTGAATTATTTTCATCGAATCTCCTTACCTACCTATAAATAAACATTTTTTTCAAAATATTAATTTTTAATACAAACTATACCTAAAATTTTTTGGCATACAACTAGAAAAGGGCATAAAAGGAAATTTAATAAAAATTAAAAAAATAGGACTTATAACGGTAATTTTATCCAAATCCCCGACCTAATCCAAAACTCGTTTTTTCCCTTCAGCTTTTCTTTTTTTTTGGCCAATTCCCTTTAGCTTTTTCAGGTCCCTTCTGCTCTAACGACTGCATTTCAATTCCGCCAGCTCTTTCTATTTTTTATTCCCAAAAAATCCTTTTAATAATTATTTTAATTTTATTCTTAAATTAATTCCATAACAAATTTTATTTGAACCCTCTTCGTCAGATCCAAACCGTTTCCTTTTTTCTTTTTCTTTTTTTTTTTCCTTTTTTTCTGTTTTAAAATTTCTGATTAAGCCCAAACCAAAACAGAAAAAACAAGAACAACAACAACAAGAAGCTCATTTTTTTCTCGGAAAACAACTTTGAAACATTTTTTTTTTTTTGGTTTTGAAAGGTTTGTTTCTCAACAACCTTAATCTCTTGTAAGATTTTTTTTTTAAATTTTCGTTTTTAAAAGCTGCTGCTTTTCTTTCTCGTTCGTCTTTTTTTTTTTTTTTTTTGTTAGCAAATGCTAGTTCCCTCACAGTTTCGATTTCCGTTTCTTTTAACAAAATCCGAAACGTTTCAATCGTCTTCTTTTTTTTTTTTTTCTCCTCAAAATTTCTGCTGTTTCGATCTTCTTTTAACTTTTTTAATGCGAGTTTAGCAAAGAAATTAATTTGAATTTCTAAAAGAAAGCACTTTTTTTTGGGGTTCGTTTTAGGGTTTCTTTTTGTTCCTTTCAAAAATGATGTTATCGGCGTCGCCGACCACTTTAGCGAAAAGTTCGCTGGAAGAAATGTTAGAGTCTCTCCGGCGACGAGACGAGGCCGAGAAACCCAAAGACTTACCCCCGACTTTACCTTCCCGGCCCACGTCCAAGGCCCGACTTCCCTCGGTTCGCCGGTCCCTTCCAACGAACTTCAAAGTCGATGAAAATGGAGGCAAATGCGGTGAAAACGGTGGAATTTTAAGTGAAGTGAAAGGGAAAGAGGAGGGGAAAAGAAAGGAAAAGGAGTTAGGAGTGAAGAGGAATAGTTTTGGGAGCAAGAAAATGAGGAAAGATGAGAATGTGGATTCACCCTATAATTTGGAGGCAGTGAAGGGGAAAAAAGGGGAGGAAAGGCAGGGAGAAATTAGGGTTTCGGAGTCGAAAATTGAGGTGAAGGAAGGAGGGAAAGGGAAAGTGGAGTGGGAAGAGAATGATAATATTGGGTATTTTATTAAGAAAGTAAGTGTTAAGTGGAAATTACGTGTTCTTTGTTATTTATTTATTTTTATTTTGCTGTGTTTAAGTGTGCTTAGGAGCTTGGTATCCATGTTTTAATACCATGTAGGAAGTACTTAGTAAGAGAAATTTGAAGAATGTTATAGTTATTATTTGACTTGGATTGAGTTTAATATTTTTGTTACTTTTGCTAGTGTCTTACTGTGTTAAAAATTGAAGCTTTTGTGTAGTATGCTTAGGAACAGGTTTTATTTGCTCTAAATTAATCTTAGTGTTGATATATATATATATATATGTATATATCCGTGAAAGGTTTTGTTTTCTTTGCCTTTTAGGTTGATAATAGGTAGTGAATTAGTTGGCATAGGGGAAAAATATGGGATTTTTATGACAAGAGAATATGAAGAATGGTTTAGTTTGTTTTGCTTTGATTTTTTTTTTAAATTTAATTGTTTTATTACTATTAGTAATGTGTGTGTCAAATGGATTTTTTTTTTAAACTAGGAATACTTTTGATGAAATGTTTTTAGGGTGTTATGCTAGAAAGTGAGGACGATAACTAAATGGAAGCTAAGTTTGTCGTAGTAACTTTATGGGTTCATGACCAATGAATTTGGAAATGTTAAAACTAGAGTTGGCAGTGTTGTTGAATTGTTATACTATGCTAGGGTTTATAACTCATGAAGTATGTTGTTATCTGGATTGAGAGATGAAATTGAAATTTAGTTGCTAGTGTTTCTCATGATGTCTAGATGTTGCCTAACATACTAGGAGGTTGGTTTTAGTTTTATGGATATGAGAATATTTTCCAGATATTTAATGATATGAATTGTAGTTGAAAGGTTATATTGAGTGTATATGGTCGAAACAAAATTTAGACTACCACTGAAGTTCTTCTCTTCTGAAACATAAAAAAAAGGAGCAATGGCTCAGACATTTGTTTTATCTTCTGTGATAATGATTACTAGTTTAGGTAAATATATTTGATTTATAAAAAAACCTATTTATTGTGAGAGGATTTGGTTTCAGAAACTTCTTGTTTGGTGTCGGCAATCCAATGGGGTATGGGGATTTGGAACTATACAATCTACATCAGGAGAGGAATCATTTGTCTCCCTTGCCAATGGAAATGTAAGTACATATGTGTCATGATTTTTGAAAATTTTAATTAGTCTCCAGTATTCCTTTTGGCAGGTTGGTGTATGATTTATATTAATCTTTGTTATAGGTTGTAAAAGTCTCTACGAGGGAGCTCTTACCTGCAAACCCAGAAATTTTGGAGGGTGTGAATGATCTCATGCAGCTTAGTTATTTGAATGAGCCATCAGTTCTTCACAATCTTAAATACAGATATTCTTGTGATATGATATATGTAAGCAGGATATAAACCTTGCACATGTACTTATCAATGAGGATTATCTCTACTGGCATGCTTCATTTATACATTTTTTTCTTTATGTAGAGTAAAGCAGGTCCAGTTTTGATTGCAGTCAACCCGTTCAAAGATGTCCAAATTTATGGGAAGGATTTTGTCACGACTTATAGACAGAAAGCTACAGACAGCCCTCATGTTTTTGCTATAGCAGACACTGCTTATAATGAGATGATGAATGGTGAATGAAATCATTCTTTCTTTTTTCTTCTGGAGTTAGCATAAACAATTGATAATTTGCTTGTGGTGTTGTAATAACTTGTTTCTGATGTTCTATTTATTGTCTGTAATTAAAATTTTGCAGATGGAGTAAATCAGTCCATAATCATAAGGTTAGTTGGATATTTTAATATTTTTAGTTATATATAATAATATAATTCTTGTGTGGGTCTTTAAGCACATTTTTCTTTTTTTTTTTTCGTTTTATGAACTGTGGAATTACATAATCTAAATTTATCTTGCAGTGGGGAAAGTGGAGCTGGGAAAACTGAGACTGCAAAATTTGCAATGCAGTACCTAGCTGCCCTTGGAGGTGGCAATGGTGGGAAAGAGTGTGAAATCCTTCAGACAAATTATATACTTGAAGCATTTGGGAATGCAAAGACATCTAAGAATGACAATTCTAGCAGATTTGTGAGTTCTTCTTTTCCCCTTCATTCATTTTTCAGTTGTTCTCTACTGAAGTTAAATCTATATAAGATTATATCTCATGGCTGAAAGAATCCTCGCTGATTTCATACCTGAGAGGATGAGTTTCTGCTTTGGTTTATGCATTTCACATCTGCTATAGCTCAGAAAGTATGTCTTATTTATTAGTCTGTTATTCTGAACTGGTGCAGGGGAAACTTATTGAAATTCATTTTACTGCAGTGGGGAAAATTTGTGGTGCCAAGATTCAAACATGTAAGCTTGTTGAAATTAAACAAATTGCTATAATTACTTGATACATAGTAGTAATAAATAATTTAGATTAATCCTGGTGACTGACTTGATTTTTGTGCTAATGTTGATTCACCAACGATAATTCTGGATAGTTCTTCTGGAAAAGGTGACTTCCTGGCCCAGTTAAACTTTATATAGGATTTTTTCTCTGTTTTCATGTATAATATCTGATGTGGATGTTTTTGATGTTACCTTTGAGCAGTCAAGAGTAGTTCAGCTGGCCACTGGTGAAAGGTCTTACCATATCTTTTATCAACTTTGTGCTGGTGCTCCGCCAACTCTAAGAGGTACTATTTCATTTTACAGCGTTTCACAATCCATGCAAGTTCAGAAAAGTTTTGGTGTCTCTATAACATTGGATGTGCCCTATATTATCTAAATGGAACTATACTCACACCTGTTATCTCTTGAAGCTGTGGAACTTACTTTTAAGAAGTCATTGTATCATATCATTTAAATCTCCAGGTTGCTCAAGTTATTATTATTGCCACATTGTCTTTTATTCACTAGATTGAATCAATTAAATGTTCTGACTGCTATATCTATTTTAAAAAGCCAGAACCCATCAACATTTCCTTTTAACTAGGCGTAAATACATGATACTGTTTTCAATTCTGCTACTTATTCACTTGAATCTGTGAAATATATTTATGATCCTTGGTTTCATGTCTTTGCAGAGAGACTGAATCTTAAAATGGCTAATGAGTACAACTATCTTGCCCAGAGTGACTGCTTGGTGATTAATGGTGTTGATGATGCTCAGAAATTCCATAAGCTTATGGTAATGCAAAAGACTGAATTTTAATGTTACCATTAATAGTGCATGCATTCCTTTTCCATTTAATTTCTGTCATATTGGCTTTTAAGCAATATTTTCCCCATTTCTGCAGGAGGCCTTAGACATTGTTCAAATTTGCAAAGAAGAGCAAGAGCAAGCATTTGCAATGCTTGCTGCAGTACTATGGCTGGGAAATATATCATTTCAAGTAATTGACAATGAAAATCATGTGGAGGCATCAGCTGATGAAGGTAATAATATGGTTTGAGCTTTGCATAATGACACTTCAGCAAATATTTTACATTTGATATTGTATCTAGGATTTTTCTTTCTGTTTCTTTTTTCTTAGCCCAGAGAGAGAGAAACGGGATTCATTATATACTGTAGCATTTTTCAGGGAACTAAATTTGCATAAGCCTTAAATAGTTTTATGATGGTGACATCTCATTGGCAAGGTGGTGGAACATAAAATGAAGAAAATAATTCCCAGTAGTGAATGAACATGCCAATTTGTACTATTACTTGTAGTAACACTAAGACGATCCTACTTTAGAAGCAGAACTTGTTTACTAGCTTTTGACATTATAGTTCTAGCGACAAGATATTGTCATGCAGATGCATTGTCTCCTATTTTTGTTAATAACACTCCTTTGTATTTTGTCAACTGTTTTAGCATAGTGACTACCAAATAATATATCTGTCGATATCATTCCTGGGAGCTGATGGAAGTCTTTTCTGAACTCATCATACACGATAAAACACATTTTTATAAAATACATGTGCTGTAAAGACATCATATGTGATGCTCATCATCATCATCATCATAATCATTAGTTTTGTGCCTGCTAATATTACTTGGTTGTTGAACCTGTTTAAGTTAAATCTTTAGTTATCCTTTTGTTTTACATATAAGTGCTTGTTTGTTAATATGTTGTGTTTATGCTTGTAGAAGATGGAAAAATGATTACATTTTAAGATGCCTATTTATATGAGATCATTTTTTATTCCTTATTGCAGCTTTAACCATTGCTGCCAGGCTGATGGGTTGTGCACCACATGAACTGATGCAAGCATTATCTACCCATAGAATCCGAGTTGGCAAGGATAGTATTGCTAAAAAATTGACATTGCAACAGGTGTGTCCTGAATTTGTTAACAAAGTTATTCTTCTTCAATCCTCTCACAAGTCGCATTTGATTTCCTGTGATGCACACATTCACAACATGATAATGCTTTGGTTAACTTGTAATTTAGGCAATTGACACAAGAGATGCATTGGCAAAATTCATCTATGCAAGCTTGTTTGACTGGCTTGTGGAACAAATCAACAAGTCACTTGAAGTGGGCAAACAGCACACTGGCAGGTCCATAAGCATTCTTGATATTTATGGCTTCGAGTCATTTAAGGTAAGTAGGTTTTAATTAGCTGTTTAGGGATTATAATTGTGAAGTTCAGTTTGTGCAACTAATGATTTTTTCTCTTCTCATTTTCAGAAGAATAGCTTTGAACAGTTTTGTATAAATTATGCAAATGAGAGGTTGCAACAACACTTCAACCGGCACCTATTTAAGCTTGAGCAAGAGGTAAGCAACTTGAATCTTTTTGAAGAAATCTCTAGAATAAAACTACTTTATTCTTCTATATTTTTCTTATTACAAGGCTAGAATTGCATGAAAATATATAGGCCAAAGACTGAATATTCTCAGTCTTAAAAACCAAGATTTTCATGTATTAAATCAGCTAATTAAAGGAGTAATTTACTCTCTACACATAATAGGAAAATATCTAATTGATTTGTTGTAATTACCCAAATCACTCCTTCTAAAAATAAGAGACTTAACAAAAATAGACAAAGTTAACTAATCAAGTAATAATGAAGATTAGATCTCCACACTTTAAATTGTTAAGAGTATTTGACTTCTTTACAGTTTTGTAGAAGAACAATGCCTCTATACTCTGAAGCTGGGATTCCAGTACTCTGCCCTCATTTTACTGGGCATACAAATTAATTTTCAGAAGCCAAAAGTTGTATATAATCTGGTTTTCAGCTGTCTATTCTTATTTCTGGATTTGGTTTCCCTTCTGTCTCAGTAATTGGTATTTTGACCAACTTCCTGGTATTAAGTGTCACTTCTTTTTCTTATATCAGGAATATGAGTTGGATGGGATTGATTGGACTAAAGTTGACTTTGAAGACAACCAAGAGTGCTTGGACTTATTTGAGAAGGTAATTTGAAGGTTCAATAGTTTCTTTGTCATCCATGTTTGTTTGGAGTTCCTTCGATTGTGTTAAGGGATTGCTGGAATCTGTTCTGTATATTATGTAGCATGTGGTTCTTATGTATTTTATGGTTTTGTCCTATTTAGAAATTGAGCTTGGTCTCACAAAAGTATGTTGTCTTAGCTTGGGTGCTGAAGTTTTTGTTTCCTTGTTGTATCTCATTCCATTTGAAAGCAAAATGTTCCTGGGCAATCTGTCACTCTTCTTTTTTTGGTGGTCATTTTGCAGAAACCGTTAGGGCTACTTTCCTTACTGGATGAGGAATCAAATTTCCCCAATGCAACTGATTTGACCCTTGCTAATAAGTTGAAGCAGCACCTGAATGCTAATTCTTGCTTCAAAGGAGATAGAGGCAGGGCCTTTGGTGTTCGACATTTTGCAGGAGAGGTCAGGTTTACTGGTCTTTTAAGGATAGTTAGAAATTCCTTTTAAGGTTTTCCTTTCATTCAGTTCTGAAGGCAAATAATCATGAAAGTGGGAAATATCCTATATTAAAGGTGGATCATTACATTTTTTACTTGCTGTTTTCCATTCTTTTTTTTAACAAAAATATTTGTGAGATACTTGAAAGTGGTTAAAATATTGGTTAGATATTTGAAAGGGCCTAAGTTTGAGAGCACATCAGTCACTTGCCAACCATTTCTTAGAGCTTTAATAGAATTTTGTATTTCTCCCGGATCTGTTGATAAATTGATGTAAAATTTTCTTGTCGTACTCAAACTACAGAATAAGACTTTATAGAACCCTAGTAATGTTGTTAATTGCATTTTGATTTAGAAATGATGAAATTTTGTTCTAAACTACAAACTTCTTGGTATTAAACATTGTTTGGTTATCCTATTCTGAGTTAGGTTGACTTTTTATTGCAGCTTTTGATGCTTGTATATCTACTTTAATCATGTAGCTTTAGAACATTTATTTTGAACAAAGTAAGGGAGCTTTGTTTTATTGTCAAAATTAATTAACTTGATAGGGTTAGAAATTTTTTTGTCAAAATGCCATTTGAATTTGTTTGGCAAGTTGATTCAAATGGCATTGCATGCTACTGAAATGGTAATGCACAACACATACATGAAATTATTGATTTTCGGAGTTCTGCCAGGTACTCTATGATACAAATGGCTTTTTGGAAAAGAACCGAGATCCACTGAACTTTGAGTTAGTCCAACTTCTATCATGCTGTAATGGTCAATTGCCACAATTGTTTGCCTCCAAAATGCATAACCAATATCTGAAACCAGCAACTTCATTGGATGCTCCAAAGCAAAGTGTTGGTACAAAGTTAAAGGTAAATTTGCTTTCTTAGTACTTGTAATCCTAATATATCTGTGGTTGTAATGTAATTCAAACTGATCAACAAAACTGCAAAGCTTTTTGTGGTATGCATTCTTTATTGGAGAAGCTTTCTTACATTTCTCTTCAGTATAAAGCATACCAAGATTTGCCAGTCCTGTGAATGAAGTTATAATGATTTCTTGAGTTCTTTGGTTCTTGCATGTTTTGTTGATGGGTAATTGATATGTGAATTTGCTTTCCTTTACATTCCTTTGGTAATGGGGGGTATCTAATACAGTATTAGGAATATTGGTGTTTGCTGCACACTGACATGTGCCTGTTATTACAAGCACGCTTTGTATAAGTCGATATTTTTCTTCCATACTTGCAGGGCCAACTCTTCAAGCTAATGCACCAGTTGGAGAATACAACACCTCACTTTATTCGCTGCATAAAACCGAATTGCAAGCAGCTCCCTGACATGTATGAAGAGGATCTTGTCTTGCAACAGCTTAGATGTTGTGGAGTTTTGGAGGTTGTTAGAATCTCAAGATCTGGATATCCTACTCGAATGACACATCAGGAGTTTGCAGAAAGGTAGAGGCTAAAACCTCCTATAGTTATGGCTTGTTTTAATTTCTTTTTATTATTCACTTTAACTAGTTCACCATAGTTCTTCTCATATATTTGTGCATTTCGTAGGTATGGATTCCTACTGTTGGAGACCAATGTATCACAGGATCCATTAAGTATTTCAGTTGCAGTTCTTAAACAATTTAATGTCCTTCTTGAAATGTATCAAATTGGCTATACCAGACTGTATCTTCGAACTGGGCCGGTAAGTTTTATACTCGTCTCGTTTTTAATGTTGCTGTCAATTTTTATGCTGTAATTTTCAACCTTGATACCTCTTTCCGCAAACACTTCCAGGACCTATATGACACTATAGATAATTGCAAGAGCCAATGCTTGGTCTATGCATATCAAGAGTTTGTACTAAGACTTCATATGAGGCCAGCAATATGTTCTAGCATAACTCACTAGCTTTTCTACTCCACTTGAGCTAGGTGATATGATTTTCTCTTACTTTATGGTTGAAAATCATGTTAGCCTAATTAGTCGAGGTAAAAATCTCCAGGAATCTTTATCAAGTGGATCCTACATAACCTAGTTGATATATGACTGTAAACGAATCACTGTGTTGCAAATAAAAGCCTGAAATATCACTTGATGCTTAGAGTTGGACCTTCAAGTTAACATGCTGAGTTATGGAAAATGGACATGCAACCTTATTTCATTCTGTTTATGGTTATCTTATGTAATAGTTTCTTTGATGCCATTATGTCTGGCTGGCTTGCAGATTGGTGCATTGGAGGATAGGAGAAAACAGGTGTTGCAAGGAGTAATTGAGGTTCAGAAATACTTCCGTGGCCATCGAGCTCGTCGTCTTTTCCATGAGCTTAACAAAGGAGCAAAAAATATACAATCATGTAATGAACATCTTCCAAGCAAAACTCATTTCCAATCAACTTAATTGTTTTCCCCCTACTGAGAGATTCATAGCTTGTTTTATATATATATTTTTTGTCTTATCTGGTCTGAAGTTGACATTGTTTCATACATTTAGGCTATCTTTCTGCGGGACATTTTAGATTTTGGTCTTATCATCTTCAAAGCACCTTTTTACACTTTAGAGGCTTGAAGTGTAGATTTATTTGTGTTTGCACCATAAGTCAATTCCTTTTCTAGATCATGGCACCTATATTGTAGCAATTTACATTTTTTTATTATTTTGTTATCGACTGACAGATGTCTCCTTTGTGATGCAGTTGTCTGTGGTGAAAATATTCGAAGGAAGTATGCTATTGAAGCAAATAGTTGCTCAGCATTTACTTCCCAATTGCTTGATGAGCAGTTGACTTCAGTCATATATTTACAATCTGGTAAATTCTGTGTACTAGATAAATTAATGGCTTTCCATTGTCTACAGTTTTCTTGCTTATCATTATCATTGTTTTTCTCTGCTGCAGTAATCCGTGGGTGGTTGGCCCGGAGACATTTGAAACAGTTGCATAATTTGAAACAGTTGAACCGTGAAAGTGGAAAATCTAGACGAAAGATGGGTAGAAAGATTTCTGAAGCAAAGGTATTCTCTACTCTTAACATGGTAACATTAAGAGTCTTGTTTTTTAAGACATTTTCTTGCTTACCATGCTTATTTTCTCTTAGTTGCATGCCTCCAACCATGTTTTACTTTCTTAAATTGCCTGTAATCTGTTGAGCAACTCTGAAGGACTTAAAAATATCACACTTTTTTTGGCTGACCAGGACATACCAAATGAGCAACAGATTCAAGTTCTGCCTTCAGTAATGGCAGAGCTTCAAAGAAGGGTTCTCAAGGCAGAAGCAACTTTGGGGCAGAAAGAACAGGAAAATGCCACATTACGGGAGCAATTACAACAGTATGAGTCAAGGTGGTTGGAGTACGAGTCAAAAATGAAATCAATGGAGGAGATGTGGCAACTGCAAATGGCATCACTGCAAGTGAGTTTGTATACTTGTATATAAATGTTACCAATAATAACATGTTTTCATTAAAGTGATTGTTGTAAAACCGAAACACAGAAGGTCTTGATAATTGTCGAAGTAACTGCAAAAATAATGCAATCCTGATGATCGCAGCTAATCATTTAAACTTGACTATTAAATTAAATAATTGGCGGATTGTAAATTTGATGTGGGAGCTGGCAGAACAAGTATATAAGAATGAATAAACCTAAAAGCTTATTGAAGAAAATATATCTAGACATGGCTGTCACAGAAAATATACTTAAAAGCTTTCATTTATATTTTTACTCACATTGCCAAAATATTTGCTCTTTGATGCTAAACATGGCTGTCATGACTTACGAAGTCTAACTACATTATCAAGCTCTGAAATGGCCTTGATGATTTGCTCATTCCGGATATTTTGTTTTCTTTCTGTTTTTTCCCAGTAACATAAATGCTGTTGTGGGACTTTCATGTTTAATATACATTTTTGATGAAAATTACATGTACTCGTAGAAATTACAATTAGATGCAACAGAAAAGATCAATAAATGCTTGTATAATAATTTGATAATTTAGATGTTTATTGATTTCAATTGCATTTTTTTTTTTTTTTTGCAGAAGAGTCTTGCTGCAGCCAGAAAAAGTCTTGCTGCTGACAGTACCGCTAGTCAGCTAGGAAGAGTTGATATGACGTCATCTTACTGTTATGATTCTGAAGATAATGTGTCCCCGAGATCTCGAACTCCTGGTGGGAATACACCTGTCTTATTTTCGAGTGCTATGCCTGATGTTGGGGGGAGAGAAAATGGTTTGAGCAATCTGGTAAAGGAATTGGAGCAGCAGAAACAAACTTTTGATGATGATGAAAAATCCTTGATTAACAACAGAAATGCCCGGCCTGCTTCTAATATGAATCATGTTGATGAACTTCGGAGATTAAAACTCAGGTTCGAGACATGGAAGAAAGATTACAAGATGAGATTAAAGGAAGCTAAGGCAAGGCTACATAAGCGTGGGCATCCAGAATCAGACAAAGCTAGAAGAAAATGGTGGGGGAAGCTAGGTTCAAAAGCGCTACAGAATTCCGGTTTGAAATGATCATCTTGGGTTGGTCTAAACAATTCGCAGATTGTTGCCAAAATGCCCGCCTGCTTCCCTTCTCAGGGGCAGTTACTTAACATTTCCGGCAACAAATATAAATGTTTCTATATTCCATGGGCAGCAAGGGTGATATCGTATTTGTATATCTACCGATTTTTGTTCCTTGGTGAGAGGAATTATTATGTGCATATACAAATAGTTGTCGAGAGTTGGAACCGATTTCTTCGTTGAATTGGTTTAGTCTGTGTATATTCTGTTGTCAGTGATGTAAGATCCAACTTTGTAGTTCCTTGTATACGGCTGAAATGAGAAATGTTCATATGCCTTACTCCAGATTATTTGGTTATGGAAATTTGGTCAAAACCATTACTCAGCTTTCCATTAAATCCCAGCAATTCATCTGCTTCAACATGCCCTGCACTGATCTCAATCACGAATTACATTGAAATTTCAATGATGCAGAGTTTAAATTCTCAAAAGTTTTCCAAAATCTGTAAGTACATAGGTACATTTCTCCATTCTAATCCACATAAGCAAATTATAGAACAAGTTTGATCTTTGGCTATCAATTTATGATCCGGGCACAAGCTTGGTAGCATAGACCCAAGCATTGTTGGCAACAGGGTTGTCAAGGTGGTCCAAGAGTTTCTCCGGGGGACCTTGCCGGTGACAATGGCTTGGACAAAGAAACCAAACATAGAGAACATAGCTAGCCTGCCATTCTTGATTTCTTTCACCTTGAGTTCAGCAAAAGTGACAGGGTCATCAGCAAGGCCAAGAGGTTCAAAGTATTGGCCACCATGGTAAAGGTCATTGCCTTCTCCAAAACCAGGATGACCGTTGATGCGGAATCCTTCAACGAGCCCCGTGAGGACGACCTGGAATCCGAGGACAGCGAGAATGCTTTGTGCATGAACAAGGTTGGGGTTGCCTAGGTAGTCCAAGCCACCTTCTGAGAAAATTTGAGCTCCGGCCTTGAACTATACTGGTCCCTTGAAGTCCACTCTAACCCATTTCTCCAGGACTTCTGGGGTGATGCAGCCTAGTGCTCCCAACATTGCCCATCTTCCATGGATCACCTAAACGTTGTTTGATAACAAATAATCAATAAAAGGCTAAAAAGATTTCCTTTTTGTTTATAAAAACCATGGCGTTAAAACATAGTTTCAATTGCTAACAAACCTGTAATTCCAAAAGAAGAATGAAATAGTGGTGACATGAAGAAGCTAATCATGAGAGTGAGAGCTTACCTCAAGAGCCCTATTCCTGGCAAAGGCCTCAGGGTCAGCTGACAAACCAGCAGTGTCCCATCCATAGTCACCAGGGAACTCTCCAGTCAAATATGATGGATTCTGAGCTGAAAGGGTCCCAAACACTTCACTCTGTCTGGTCCATACCACAATTCATTTCGCTACACATTACACCCCACCCCCCCCCCCCCCCCCCACAAAAAAAAAAAAAAAACCAAACAATTTAAAACTACTCAATCCAAGAAGGAAATGCCAAGGAAAAAAAATAAAACTAAAACATACCACTGTGAATTTGCCAGTGCCCGTAGAGACAACATCTCTAAGGGAGTTACCATTTGGGGTTCTGTTTTGGCCAAGAAATGGGGTTGGCCAAAGGACAGTTCCAGAGCTAAGCATTGAAGCCATTGTCTCTCAGAGTCAGAGGGCTGCCTTTTTTGGTTTTGTTTCAGTTAATTTCCGCTGGAAAATGAATGTACGTATGGAAAGGGAAGTGAAAGTGTTATATGGGGAGAAGAGAAGGAGAATGAAAGAATAAAAAGAATGTGGTTAAGGAAAGAATAGGTGAGGAATTGTAGTGGGGATTTGGAGGTTTAAGAATCAGCCAATCAAAGGGCTGCAAAGGATTTGAAATATCTCCAACTCATATCCTTCTGTCCACATATATTATCTTGTTCTGAAGGAGACACAGTTTGGACTGTGGACATGCGAGATTTTATGGGACAAAAAAAAAGAGAAAAGAAAATGCGGTGAGCGTGGATCGAACACGCGACCTTCAGATCTTCAGTCTGACGCTCTCCCAACTGAGCTATCCCCGCAATTGGCAAATTCTATTATATATTATTTATTAATATAAAAAGGTAATCAGCAAGTCTATACCCTACCTCGGATTTGCAGAAGATATAATCTAACCCAAAACCTTCCATTTGAAGAAAAATGAGTAGTGCTCTTTTTTTTTTTAATTAAATACATATCTTATGATTTAAGATGAATTGAAAGCGCTCCTTAAATTTTTGTCGATGCTTAGATGTTGTTAGTTCTAAATTACGAAATTTGATGTGAGAGTTTCATTTCAAAACCAAAATTATTTAAGCGTTTATTTCTAAAGCACAATATATTAAAATTAAATATCAAATTTTAAATTTAAAGAGATCTTTTAATTAGTGTCATAACACATAATATATTTTTATAATCTATTCTTTATATATTATTATAAATTACATAATTTAGGAATATTTTTAATTTATGAATACCTAAAATATTATACACTTTTTTATATAATAAAACACACATTTCTCTTTTCATAATTATTATGTTCATACTTTTATTAAAAATATAAAATTCTTTATCATATGAATTTGAAAATCAATTTAATTTATTTATATTATCATTTTTAAAAAATAACAACCGATCAAAAAAAAATTTAAATATCTATAATTATTTTTTTTATCTTCAAATTACATCTTTTTTGTACAAAACAAATTAATTTATACTAAGAAAATTTTACATATAAATACAAACAATAATGTGTATTCTTATTACAAACCCATTTTTACTCTTACTTAATTATCCCTTCTCATAAATTAAAAAGAAAGAATGCAGAATTTTTTTTATAGAAAATTTTAAAAAATGAAAAGGAAAAATTAATTACCAGATAAAAGGAAATTCTGACGTGTAGGATTTGTCCTTCGTGTGAGGAAAGTAACCAGCATGTTGCAGTAGCTGACTTCTCTCTGACATTTTCATTTTTTGAAATCTACCAACGGTCGAATTGTTAGACAGCGCTGCCAAGTGCCAACATCATTGGAAATCTTAATTTCTCAAAACCAAATCCAACTGCCAGAATTCTTCAAATTCTCGTCTGATGCATTTCAAACGACACCGTTTCTTGAACTTTACCCAATTCCTTGCTTTGACAGGGCAGAAGAAGAACCTAAATAGCCAAACATACCCGAAAAGTATGGAAGATTTGGAGCCTTTAAATCATCTCTCTAAAAGTTTGTTAATTACTTGATTCCAATTCAAAAAACTCTTTCTTTTTTCTCAAAAAAGCTTTTTTTTTTTTTTTTTACATTAAAGGAGATTCAAGCAGAACAGAAAAAAAATAAAATAAAATGGCTTTCAAGAATCAGAAAAATCATTGGGCATTTCTGGTAATAAATTAATAACCTTTTTTATTTTGATTTTTTTGTTGGGTTTTCTTGGATTTGATTCGTTGATTTGATTTTTTTTTTTGTTTTCTTTGTGATTGGCAATATTTTGAATTTGTTTTCTTCTTGCTATTTTCATTTTCTTTTCTGGGTTTTGTTTAATTTGTTTGGCTATGTTTTTATTTTTGTTTCTACGTTTCGTTGTTTCTTGTGTTCTTCAGTTAATACCTATGATAAATTGACTAAATTTTTTGGTTTCGTAGATAGGAAAATGGATACCTTGATTAAAATGCTGATAAGGGTATATTTGGCTGATGAGAAAATGTAGGGAACATGAAAATAATTTTATTTATTTATTTATTTATTTTTTATATTTTCCATCTCAAAAATATGCAAAAACTTGTGATTTTCCTTCTTAATTTTGTTGGGATTCAAATGATGTTTGGTTTTAAGAATTCTTGTCATGTTTTCTTTCTAATGAATGCTCTTCTGACCTGTTTCTGATTTTCAAGCTTATTTCTTTTTATTCATTAACTGGAAAAATTTTTTTATTGAAATATGTAGGAAGAAATTGAAGCACCAATGTGGGTGGATCTTACTCTAGAAACTAAGCTCAAAAGCCAAGACATGTGAGTTTCTGTTCTATTTTTTTATGATTCTTACAAGTAATTTGATTGATAAATATGCATGTTAACAACTTCTCTATTAAGAATTGATTCATATATTTTTTGTAAATTGCAGTGATGACAAATGGTTCCAAACAAGTCATTTGTAAGCATCTGTTCATTTCTCAATTACTGTTTCAGTAGCTATGGAATTATAGTTAATGACATTAGGATGGTAAAGTAACGGGGGATTAAATTAATGAGATTTTTCAGGTTCCACCAATGCTCTTCTAGCGAGTTAAAATCTGCATTTTCTTGTGCTGGTGAGGATGGGGTGACCTTAGAGTTGGACTTGATAGAAGAATCATCACCAACACTCACACAGTCAGTTTCAAGATCAAGAGGCAAGGACTACGAGAGCCAGAAATGGAAGGGGAACTATCATGATGTTTCATTGAATAAGATACAGCCAATGAAGGTTTTGAATGGGAAGCCTTCAGGGTTGGATTCAGGGTCTGGTGAGGGCACAAAACCTAAAATAAGCTTTATAAGTTTGAAAGGGACTTCCTGCATAAAAACAAGTTTGGTTTCTGAAAAAACTGAGAATGTCGAAGGAAAAAATGTCAAACCTGCTTCTATCTGTGAAGGTCCAGAAAGGAGTTCAAGTCATGTGGCAGATAAATCAGGTGAAACCAATAGTAGAAGCACAGTTACGTCCGAAAGCATTCAACAACAGCAGCAGCAGAAGTTTTTTGAGGTATCAAGTCGAGGCTTTGGTCAAACAAGTGAGCTTTTAACATCGGTGAGGGTTAGTCTTAGGAAAAGTTGTATTACAAGACCAGCATCAAGGGTGGAGATTAATGCTGATAGAAGGGAATCAAGAGACCATAAATCTTCCTCCGGCAAATCTAGCGTGGGATCATCTTCATATTCTGGTTATGATGTTAAGAGGTCAACTACTGCATGGATAAAGAGGAAAGAACAAACCCCAGATAGCAGAAATGTAGCACGGATGACAGAAGCTGCAAAGAATAAAGTGAAACCTTCTAATACGTGCAATACATCAAATGTTAGAGGTAAGGAAGGGAATCATAATCCTATAACAGGAGGATTAGTTACTGTTGTGAAGAAAACTTGGCAGGAAGCCACAAAATCAAAGGTATAAAGAACGTGTACCTTGAGAAACCAGTTTGCTTGTGCTTGTGCTTGTGCATGTGCATGTGCATGTGTATTTGTGCTTCCGGTGCGCTGTAGACATTTGGAGTTTTGAACATATACTTAATGCGGAAGACCATTTTCATGTTAATTGAGGAAGTAATCCTTCATTTTGACTGCATAAGCTTAACATTCTTCCCCATCAATTTTGGCCCGGGGGGGGGGGGGGGGGGGGGGGGTGGTGCAGAACATAGAATTTGCATAACTTAAGCTTTATTTGGATTAGTTTTCTTTTAGCTGATGTAAATCCTTCTCAACTGGTTTATAAATGTCAAGAAGTTTTTTGAAGATGAAAAATAAGCCATTATTCTGAACTTCTATCATGTTGAAGAACCCAAAATTGGTGTAATTTTTTGCAGGCTAATTCTCAGAATCATCGTTCCAAACTTTCACTGCCACATAAAGTTAATGAACAGAAGTCACTTGCTGGTGCTACAAAAGCTAGAGAGAAAGTGGGAGTTGGCAGAATCAACAAAGTGACAGGTGCTGGGAAAGAGAATAATACCAGAGAAATTTTGTTGAGCAAGAAATGCAGTGGAAAAGGCAGTGCTGATGGAGGCATGGTTGTGGGTAGAAAAGGGACAAGTCAGAGTGCATCCCAGAAGGGTGGCAGAACAGGACCGGTTGTTCCCAAGGTACTCATCTTGGTTGTCAATTATGATTTGGTTACATGTATATGAACTTTTGTGTGATTTTGTGCATTGCTATCTCATCTAGTATCTGATTTATGTGTATGAACTGTTTCCAACAGGGAAGAGTTGGTAATCAAAGGGAAGGGAAGAATTTCACCAATTCTACTCAGAAGGTCTACTTTCGATGAGCAAGCAGAGCAGATAAGGCCTGTATATAATGTAATTTCTTACTTCTTGTAACCATTGGATGGGAGCATGCCCACATTTAGGTGGTAAATTTTGGTTCTCATGGCTTATGTCAATGTAAATTTTGACTGGCCATAGTTCTCTTGTATACAGCTCCTAAGAAATCACGGTGCCTTTTGAAATCTCTCTTTCACCCTCGGCTTTTCACTTTTCAAGAAAATTGGTAATTCTTCATCCACTTATTAACGAATCTGAACTGGATATAATGGCGAAGACCAAATGACAACATTTTGCAAGCTTGTCCGAATCCACAGTTTATCAGTTTGATCATGTGCAGAACACACAGCAAAAAGAGCGAAAAGAACATTCACTAACCCCAGGTTGAGACTTATTAAATCTCCTTACAATCTGTTCAGCATCATCGTCATCAGCATCTTGCCTGTTCACGAACACTTTATGAACTGAAGAGTTATCATGATTCACAGTCTGATCACTAACAACTTGAAACTGCACTAGTTGATCGTTAAGGCAATGCAGACGAAGAATCTCGGCTTTTACTAAAGTTGACCTCGAAGGCTTATCTTCATGGAAAAGGTCTCCACCAAGGAGTAAAAAGTCAACCTGATACAGTGATGCAAGATAGAATTCAGTGGATACTAACACTAAAAAACGTGAACTTTCCTAGAAATTACATGCTTTTCCTGGAAAAATCGTAACGAATATATAAAAATAAAATTCCACGGAAAATAGCAATGAAGAAATAAAAAAAAAAAAAAAGAAAAAAAATCACCTGTCTTTTCCTCTGCTATTGAGCATATTTCATCAAAAGCTTGAAATGAATCATGTCGTCGTATTTCATCTTTCTCCATAAAACCTAAATGACAATCCGTCACTACAAGTATTCGAAGCGTGTCGCTAATATCTTCCCCGAAAATTTCTCTCTTTAATTACATTCCATTCAAATAAAAAAAAAAAATCTTTTTTTACCTTCTTGAATCGGTCATTGTAACAGATTAGCTCTAAATTCAAAACCTGCAAAACAGCTATACAATTTGAAGAACAAGTAAAATATTTTTAAAAATTTTCAAAACATAAAAAATAAAATAAAACCTGAAGAACTCTATTCTTGAGAAATTGAAAAAAGAAAAAACGGCGGGAATTTCAAAGAAAATGAGAAATAATGGAACCAGATTTTGGGTACTACGACCCGATCTTACCAATCGGACTGGTTTGATCGGGTCGGGTATTCAATTCAGGTCAAGTCTAGCCCATGTTGATGTTGGGCCTAAATTTTTGCCTATGCCCATCTATAGGTCTAACAAATTCAAAATTTTAATATGGGAATCGAATCTTAATTGATAAAAAAAAAAAAAAATTTCGTTTTATTATCTATAATTGAATGTGTTCTAAATTTTAAAGATTTTTAAAGTGCGTTTAATTTGAAAAAAAAATTAATTTTCTTCCGAGAATCTTACTTTTCGAAATATGTTTTTTTGAAGCATTCCGTTGATAAAATTTTTTCTATTATTATTAGTTGAGGTGTCAACTTCAGTTTCTATTGGTTTTTGGAATTTAATTCATAATAAAGGCAAGTAATTTTGACAATGATTTGTTCGTTGTAGTTTAGTCCATAAAAAAAAAAAAAAAAAGCAAGAATCAATCTTAATATCATTAAATTAACAGACAAAAAATTAAAAATTTATCATGTAGGCTTTCTCCTGCGAATAACCTATCAACAGTATATATTTTCAACTTTAAGTCAATAGTCACATTGTTCATTTTTCCCTTAATCTTTTAATAGGCTTTGAATCTTTCATTGAGTAGCCTTTTTTTTTTTTTTTTATGCCAATTTTCTTTGAACAGCCTCTTATTTATGCATTAGTAATTTTCAATGGCTAAGTAAAAAAAAAATAAAATTGTATCAAGTATTGATTTAGATGATATGTATTTTAATTAAATTTTTTAAAATTATGAATTTGAAAGAATTTAAATATATAATATTTTTTAAAAATAAATAAATAAATAAAATTTAAAGATTAAGGGTAAATTAAAATTTTTTAAAAAATTATAAGAAAAGATTTAACTCCAATTTTGGACTTTCAAAAAATATTTTAATGATTAATATTTAAAACTTCCTCTTACAAATCTTAAATTTAAATTTTAAAATAAAATTTATGAGATGAGAGATTGTTATTTCTTATTGTGTACTAACCCAACAACACATAAAATAATAAAAAAAAAAAAACTCTAAACTTGAATTACATTTAACTCAAATTTAAGCATATATATATAATATTATATACGCTGATTATCCCTTCCTTCAGATGGTATGTTATTGAAGTTGACACTTAAAGGTTGTGGATTTGAGAGAATTTAAACATGTAATATCTTCTTCAATTAAGATAAAAAAAATTTTAAAAATAAATTAAAAACTTAAAAAAAAAAATTTATATATATCCCTGTAGACACATATAACCACAAGTAAGTTTGTCTCAAATTGGATATCATTTCGCTTTGACTTCTCCTATGGTCTCAAATTCATAATAGACATTGCTTTAACTCCATAATTAACATATGTTATAATCATATCATTTACTATGTAGGAATCTAGCTAAATCCTAAATTAATCGACAAAAATTGCTGATAAAAAATTGACTCATGAACCACCGACATTGATTATGGAAAACCCTTTTTTTTTTCCCTACCAAAACTATATTAAATTGTATGAACCTTGGAAAGAAAATTGCAATGGTAATTTGACAATAGATATTAAATTATTTGAGCATCGGATGCTTAGAAAAGTTATTTGTCAAAAAATGGATATAAAAAATGTACATAAAATTGTGAAGTGAAAGATTTTGATTGAAGATTCCGTACGGGATTTGTGTTTTTTTCCTTTGGTGAAAAATTGTACGGATCTAATTGACAATCCATCCTACAAGGATATCGAGGGGAACTGAGACGAATACCATCAAATTCTTGAAAGGGATTTTCCAGGAAAATTCTAAGGAAAAACCAAACGCCAAAGGAAAATCCAATTCAAGCTTTAATTAGGTGGTCCTCGAGATCTTCCTCTACTCATCACCTCATTCCCACATGTTACTTTATTTGGGGTCCCTTTCTCTGAATTGTACCAAGTTTTGGGTGTCCATGGTTAGGTTTTGGCTAGCAAAAAAATTTTCAAAAAAACTTACTTGAGAGGGTTTCATCACCATCTAACCGGTTGCATTCGCATGAACATATATGATAAGTTGGTTGAAAAATCTCTCCTTTTAGTAGAATCTAGACGTAATTGTTACTCAAAGAAATGATATCTCCAAAAAAACAAAGTTTGATTGGACTATCATTTTGTCAAAATAAAAAGAAAGCTACAACTTTAAAGCTAGCTAGGAGTGAGAGCGATATCTATAGAACCATACATTTTGCTATGATCACTATGTAAAGTCCATATTTTAATCCAATAATTTAGCATGTTGTTTTCATTAGTACCTAAAAATTAGAGATGACAATGGATCGAATCGAAATAGATTTTTATTTGTTTTAAATTTGATCTGATTATAAATATGTAAAATTCGAACTCGATTCGATAATTTTTAATTATTTTTATATTTAAATCCGATTCGATTCGAAGTTAATAAAATGTTATTTTTAATATAAATATAAAATTAAATATATAAATAATTATAAAATTAAATAAATAATTAAAAAATTATTTATATATATATATCGAATCAGATAAGATCGAATTTACCTAAAATTCGATCCCGATTAAACTCTGACTTTTTTTTTATACCATTCGATTCGATTAGGTTTGATATTCAATTTTTTTTTAAAAAAAAATTAATTTTAAAAAAACAAATCAAATCGAAACTCATTAATTTCAAAATTTTTGTACCTTCTCTGCCAACAATTGAGGTGTTATTATTGTTTTAATTGTAGCTTCGCTAATCATCACATACAGGCAAAAAATAAATAAATAAATAAAAGAGAGAGATGAAGTGTTGGAGTGGCTAACTTCCCTTTGGCCAAGAAACCTTTTTGAGAATAGAAAAGGATTATTATGTTTTATATATAATATTATTGATGAACAAGAAAACAAAAAACGAAGTTGCATAGAACCTGTGTTTTTTGAACTTATCTGTGAATAAGACCGTAACTATATCAATGTCTCGTTCAACACCCTCTTTTTGCCTCTCTTGCTTTCATTTCTTGTTTGTTCTTTAGTTTTTTCTTTTTCTCCAAAGTACCCCTCGAACCCAAATGATTTCTATTTTGAAACTTTTAAATTACATCATCAAACTTAAAATAAGAGTTGACAAATGGATCAACTTAGGCTGGTTCAGGTTCATACATTACTAGATTTGGTTTATTTCGAATTTAGAAATTTTTAGGTTTAGATCATATTTGAGTTTGAATAAATCAAATTATTTTTTTAGATTTTATGAAAGATACAATCATTTTAATATGCTTCCAAGTTTGGGTTTTTTTTATATTGAATTATTTTAGATTTTTTTATCTTTAATTTTTATTTATCGATATTTTAAATAAATTTTTTTTTATAAAAATAAATAATATTTTATAAATTAAATATAAATTTTCATAAAATTATAAAATCTTTTATATCAAATCAAACAATATCTTAAGGTACAGAACAGGGCAATCATTGTGCATTGGGCTTATGATCTGGAATTATTTTTTACCAGACAACTATTTTTATTATTGTGATATCAACATATTCTCCTGAGAAATATATTACATGATTATTTAAGACTTGAAAGGGAAAGAGGAAAGAGCGAGGAAGGTAGCTAAGAAAGGAGTATTATTATTATTATTTGTTTTTTTTAAATTCCCAAGAAAAAACATAAAGTCATTATTTTCATTAAATTTTGAAAGCTATAAGGACAACGGTCCACAACATTATAGGTGTGGCAAATAATTAGAAAATTACTCTTTCTTGTTTTTGAATTCTCATGCTACCATGGCATATCGGATCTTGAAATTCGAGAGCTATACGTTTTTTTTTTTTTTTTTTTTCATTTTTAATGCATAGTACCTTTGGTTTTGTAAAGAAAATGTACCTTAAATGTTATAATACACCGAAGGTAACATGGGGTGAAAAAATGGAGTATTTCCTGGTGTGGATTTTATGATGTGGACATTTTAAATAATTGAAAAATTTTGTAAATTGGAGTTGATGATTCGTATATTTATGTTATATAAAATATTAAAATTTATGTATTTATATCATATTTTATATAAAAATTATATATCATAATTCGTGTTGATAAAAAAATTTTAAAATATATTTTTTTATTTTGTTAAACTTATACATAATTATTAGTAAAATTTTAAATTATGTTATCTTCATGTTTTATATTTATATCGTATTTATGTTGTATCATCATGTTATATTTTAAATTATTAAATCTATTGTAAAATTTTTTTTTAATAAAAGGATTTTTATACGGTGAGAATAAAAAAAAAGAAAAAATTTTATATCATGAAAGAGAGTGAAGTTGAAGTAAAATAATTTTTTAAATTCAATTAAATTTTACATCAAACATGCATCTTTTCCTTGAATTTTTTTAAAAAAGTATTTGAAACTTTCAAAAACTGAATCTTCGTCGTTAAAATTAAAGTATAATATTTTATCAATAAATTTTATTAAAAAATATTTTATTAATAAATTATATTATTATTAATTTTTTTTAAAATTTAATTCATTTTATTAGCGAAGTTGTTGAAAGCATGCTTACCTAAGCACACACACACATCAAAAGAGAGATTCACGAGTTTAAAAATAATGGGATTTTTCAAATTTGTCAAAAAGCAAATGAAAAGGAAAAATAAAATCTTGAACCTTAACTAATTAGTTGGGCATTCCCATTAGACTAATTAAACATTATTTTTTTTTTATGAAAATTAATTAAACATTATTAAATTTAATAACTTGGGACTTTGTCTTTAGCCAATTAACTAAATTTGAAATTTTTTTTTTGGTAAAAGGATGATCTTCAAATGTCTACCACAATGGAGTCACAATTTTTCAAAATGGGGTCCCCTTTTTTAGTGAAGGTACTCGTAATTATTATTATTATTTTGGAAAAGGATGATCTTCAAATGTCTAGCACAATGGAGTCACAATTTTTTAAATTGGGGTACCCCTTTCTTAGTGGTGGTCCTTGTAATTGAAATTACCAAAGAAATTTTAATGGAGAAAATATTATATATAACAACAAAACATATATTTATACACAAAAACTTAGTTCTCAACATTCACTTTACACTTTTACTTCTATATTTCTTTTTTTTTTTTAACTTTGAGAACTGCACTTTCTCGTCTTCTTCAGCTTTTTCCATGCCCTCGTGCGAATAGGTTTAACAAATTATGCCTCAAAAATTTGTTAAAACAATTTAGACAAAATTAAGTAAGAAGCTGCACATGATATTATTCATAGATATATGTATATATATATATATATATATATATATATGCAAATTATAGCAAATTATAAGTGTAAAATGTTTCGAAAGATATTTTAATGGGAAGAATTTTAGATTATATCTTAAAAAATTTTGAAGTTTAAATTATGAAACGAGACAATATTATCTCTTATCATGTATCGATTATGTCTTAAAAGTTTCAAAGTTTAAATTATGAGACGAAATAAAATTATATCATATGATGTGATGATCATATATTCTTTGTATATTGAAAAAGTAAGTATTATCAAACTTTAAGATATATATGGGATTTATTAGATAAAAAATCCTGTTTATAGCCAATAATTAATACTAATAAAGAAAAATGGTCTAGCCAGCCAAACCACATATATGGTTGTTAATTTTGTTTTTAAATATTTTATATACTTTTCTTTGCTTTAAATTAATGAGTTATGAGATTATTAAATGACCTTCCACATCAACTAAAAACATTCCTATTCTTAGGAGTTGATATAAAATGTATGTTCCTATGGACATATATAGAATTTTTGGGCATTTGAATTTTTTTAAAAATATTTAGACACATGTATATGGTCAATTTTTTTATGTTGCATTTGGAAGATTTTTTTTTATTTTTTTTATTTTCTATTGAGAATTGACAATACAATAGATTGTACTATTGTTACCATGTGCATGTTAGATCAAATCATATAAAGAAAAAAAAAATGATAATGATCTAATCTCTTTTCTCTTCTCATAAAAAACCCTCCTTTTATTTTTCTTTTCTAGAAATTAAACAAAAATCTTTCAAAATAAGATGTTATTTAAATCTTTCTCCTTTTATTGTAGAAGAAATAAAAATATGATGATATAATGCAAAACCAAATGTATCTAAATTTAATAAAACCATTTCACCTACAATTTTTTTTACTACAATCCTATAATTATTTAATCATAATTTAAAATTATACAAAATCTACCATTTACAAATGTGAATTTTACATAATATTTTAATGGATCCTACACATTTCAAAATTATTATTAATTAATTGCAATGCAGAAATTTCAAGTGATATGCTGGCAAACTTAATGCTAGGCTATTTTTTTGGACAATGTAATATAAGAAATAAACATGTTGAAGTTTTTTTTTTTTTTTTTTGGTAATAAATGATTCAAAATTTGAAAAAGAGAAACATAGATAACAAGAATGTGCATAAATAATATAATATTTTAAAAGCAAAAAGTAAAACCAAAATTATATGTGTTTTATTCAGATTATATTTTTGAACTTTTCATCATTTTCCAAAAAATAAAGATTTAAACCAAAACATATTCATAGCCAAGTTGAAATTGGTTGTCTCCTCATCTTTGCCAAAGCATGAACAAAACCTTTAGGAAAAGAATTAATGTGGTTCCCATTGTGATAAATGATAAGTAGGCATTTGATGATTGCATATCTCTCTTTATATTATAGAATCTGATCTTCAAGCAAAAAAAAGAAAGAAAATTTTGCTGGCTCTTCCAAGACTCTCAAGTGGTTAAGACTTTAGTCACCATGGTAAATCATTGAAAAAAGCAAAAGCCTCAACAATTTGAAACCCATGCTACTAATTAAATCTCCAATTACTGAATTAAAACTATTCCATTGAAATGACTTCATGTTTCATACATAAAAAAGAATGATTTTTAAAGCCACAAAGCTAATGGCTTTATATTTCTTCTTCTAATAATATTTTATAAGAAAAAGTTGTACTTATACACTGCATATGCTAGCAGAAGTTTCATTTTTTTCCCCTTTTTTTGTTATACAATGAATCTTATTCTTTTGTTAATCTTTTCTAAGTGAATTAACAGAGGATTTGGGTGTACCTAGATATATCATACCAGTCAAACATTAAATTTAAAATCAATTGGCAACATATGAAATAACTTAATTTGAATATAAAATTATAAGAAACTCAATATTTAACGTATGTGAAATAACATCGAATAAATTTCATCACAAGTAGATGAAAATAAAAACTTATCACATGATAAATTTAAATTTAAAAAGAATAATAAATAAAAACAATAACATAGAATTTTAATTTTAAAATTAATTGATAATTTATAAAAATTTTAATTTAAATATAAAATTATAAAAAATTCAATATTTAACAAACTTGAGAGATAATACCTTCTTTACAAAAACCATTTAATTTCCCTTTATTCCTTGTTGGGTTAACTAAAAAAAAAAATAAAATCACAGGACTGAAAATTGAAGAAAAAAATGCATGATGGGTCAAGGGCATTAAAGTACATTCAGAAATTTGTCTGTACATACGTTACTGTCTCCCCTTAGTTCCGCTCCAATTATTATGTCCTTTCTGATACACGTTTCAATGATTCAATCCACCCCTCCAACAATTTCCTGCTTATATTCCCTCTCTCAAGTGGCAACCTCTCACTAGCTCAATTTTTTTTTCTTTCTCTATGGCAAGTGAAGGAGAATTTTCACTTTCACGTGCAACGCACATGCAATATTTTACAGACGAAGATGAAGAACAAGAACAAGAACAAGAAATAGGAGAAGAATTGTTAGAAGATGAAGAAGAAAGCTCACAAGATTGCAGAAGCTTGTATATGTGCGGTCCTCGCCGGAAAGGGTGGTCGTTGGGGCAAGTTTTGGACCCGAGAGCCAAATGGGTTCAAGAATGGAATAGGGTTTTCCTCCTTGTGTGTGCCACGGGCCTCTTTGTGGACCCATTGTTCTTCTACGCTCTCTCTATAAGCGAAACGTGTATGTGCCTCTTCGTCGACGGGTGGTTCGCCATCACCGTGACTGTTCTCCGCTGCATGACCGACGCGTTGCACGTGTGGAACATGTGGCTGCAATTAAAGATGGCCAAAAGACTATCATACCGCCCCAACGACGACGCAGATGAAGGTGAAGGAAGAGGAGAAAGAAGTGGCATGAATACTCGCCACGTGGCCCTCAAGTACTTGAAAGCCAAGAAGGGATTCTTCTTTGATCTCTTAGTAATCCTACCTCTACCACAGGTAACTTAATTTTTATTAACAAATAATTTTGCATCATTATCTTAAATTATATTTTTTTAAAAATTATCTTATTTATCGTTAATTGAATTTTTAAATTTTACGAAAAAAGTTAACATAATAACACAAATATATTAAAAATATATATGTCAATCTTTAAATTTAATTTATAAAGTTAAAAAAATCTTATAATTAATATCATTAACAAATATTTATAAACTAATGTCTCATTAATTAATGTGATAGAAAGGGTAAGATTTTTTCATGATTCTTGATTCAATGTATTTTTGTACACTAGTGTTAGAAAAGATGACAAGTGCATGCCATTAATCATTTTTATGCATGCAAGGGATACCCCTCGGACATTACCCAAACATGTCATGTAACTATGTCCTTTTTTTCAATTTTGGGAAGGGTATAATTGTAAGAATAAATAGTTCAAAAGATTTTTTAATCTTTCATTGATATAATTTGTCATTTTTTTAATGTTTTGATCATAATTTATTGGCCATGCATTTAAAAAATGTTTTGTTGATTAAGATGTGTTGACTTTAAGGGAGAATTCAATTATTTCTATCTTTTATTAGAAATGAAATGCAATTTTGTTAATTTTATTAGTAAGATTGAAAATATATAAAGGAATATAACCCTTTATAGAATTTAATTCTCATCATAAAAATATATTTATCATGCTAATTAAACATTATGAATAGGTCTCCTTTTTTTTTTTTTTAAAGAAAAATAGAATATTACTTTGTAAATTGTCAATCCATAAAAAAAGATAATAATCACTAAACCTTAGATTGGATGGTTGATAACATATGCTATATATGCTTTTGGTCACTGTTGATTTTCTCTAGCATAACTATGAGCCCCATATGCCACATCCATGATGAATTTTCCAATGATATTTTTCTTAATTTAATTTAGAAATTATAAATTTACAAATATTAAATTTTCCAATATTGGAATTTAAAACTTTTCATCTAAATGCCGCGTTATGCAATTATTTTCAATTATCTTAATTAGTGACAGAAGATTAGATTTTTTTTTTTTTTTGCAATATTATTACTAGTATTTGTTATTTTTGTTGCTTTTATTATATATATATAATATATATGCAATTTTTTTATAATTACATCATTATTTTAATTTGATCATATTTTTAATTTTTAGGGAAATTTTCAAGAAGTTTTTTTGTTTTTGTCTTTGTTTTTATATAATTAGGATTTAAATTTGAGACCTACAATTTTAGAACAAATTCTAATTTTTTTTATATTTAAAAATATCAAAAAATATATTTTTGTAATTATTAAAATTAAAAATTTAATATTTTATTAATAAATTACACTAGCAGACTCTGATATCACTTAACTATAATTCATTGGTAAAATTTCAAAATGTTAGTCTCTCAAAAGAGATAACGTACTACTATTATTATCATAATTTAAGTGGAACTCTAACGTGCTACATGCATAGGGTGCCTTGATTTGATAGGAACTACAAACCTATGGTTAGAAAAATACTCCATAATAAAACAAAAAAAAAGTATTTTATAAACAAATTTTCTCTTTTAGTTTTTTTTTTTTTATTTTAAAATTTGAACCGAAAAATATGACATTAAGCAAGAAATTAAGATTGAGTTTAACTTTTTTTTTTCATTTTAAAAAATTAGATATTAAAACAATTAAAGATACAAAGCATTTTTAATTTGGCTCAGCCTCCCTTGTTTCTTTGAGTAACATTAAGAGTTTAATTGAACGTAGTCCATGAGTCAGCGTTAGGTCACATTTGATTGATTTTTGAAAACTTTTAATTACTCAAAATTCAAAATTCAAAATTCAAAAATCAAAAAGTTTATTCATCTCATATTCAAATGACTTGAAATTTTTTAAAAAATATATTAATATTTAAAATATTAATATTTTAAAATTAAATAATAAAAAATTAAAATTATTTATTAAGAAATGCCGAACACGAGTACATATAATTAAAACAAATGAAAAATTAATTAGTATAAACATGCATTTTATATTATACAAAATCGAATACTTGTGCCTAACGTGAATTTGAAATGTGATGTAGATTGTACTATGGGTGGCAATTCCATCCCTGTTGGAAAGAGGATCGATAACCCTAGTAATGACGGTGTTCTTGATCATCTTCCTCTTCCAATACCTTCCGAAGATTTACCACTCCGTTTGCCTCTTACGCCGAATGCAAAGCCTTTCCGGCTACATCTTTGGAACCGTTTGGTGGGGGATTGCTCTCAATATGATTGCTTATTTTGTCGCCTCGCATGTAAGTTAATTTAATGTTTAATAGCATAGTCTTACTCTTTTGTTTTAAAATCATGATTTTTTTTATAAAAACCATTGCACTTTAATAATAATAAGAGAATCATTATAAATATTAAAATTTGAACATCAAACGTATTAAATATTATTTTTTAAAAATAATTATGTGAATCGATCTTTTTATCTTTTACAACATAATGATATTTTGTTTCTTTGTCATTAGGATCAAAAGTTTAGGGAACAATTTTTTTTTTTGAAGTGATTGTGAAAGAATATCCCTCGAACTTTTTAAATGGAAAGTGGGAGAATAATCGAATAATTAATTTTTAAATTTGAAGTTTGAGCAATCGTGGGTTGATAAAGTGATTTTGAGTCGTCATGACATTTTCATATGGCCAAAATAATTTTGTCTTATTCTCACAGATGAAAAAAAGATCAGACACAAAAGGGGAGTGAAAAAAAAAATAAAAGTTTCACAAAGGTGAAAAATGCTACACTACTTTTAATATTTTGATTCCCCATTTGTTAATTCGTGATTCATGCAGGAGGAAAAAGTTAGGGATTAGGAGAAAACAAATTATTAAAATCATACCCTGTGGTCCATATGAAATTATGGAATTTTAATTCCAAAAAGATGGGTAAAAATATTGGTAATTAATTAATAAATCTATTAAAATATTCATTCAAAGGGTTGATAAATTCTCAGCAGTTTAGTATAATTTCAAGTAGTTGTCCTTTTCTGAAATTATATTTTTTAATTAGAAGTACTTTTGGGAATTAATGCCTGGGCAATTCATAACAAAAATATGCTCTCCAAATGCATAAAAAAAAAAAATGTTCCTTGAACTATTACTACAGTGCAAAAAAATATTCAATCTTTTCACTATTTCAAGCTTTTTTTTTTTTTTAATTTATCTCTCTAATCGGTCCGGTGCAGGCGGCCGGGGCATGCTGGTACTTGCTAGGGATCCAAAGGTCAGCAAAATGCTTAAAAGAGCAATGCAGAGGAGTGGAGGGTTGTGACCTGAGACTATTGGCTTGCAAAGAGCCAATTTACTATGGAACAAGTAAAATGGTGAGGGATAAAGCAAGGCTGGTTTGGGGAGAAAACAAGCAAGCAAGAAGTACATGCATTGATAGTACTGATAACTACGATTATGGAGCTTATAAATGGACTGTTCAGCTTGTAACCAATGATAGTCGCCTTGAGAAAATACTTTTTCCTATCTTTTGGGGTCTCATGACTCTCAGGTTCAGTCTCTCAATCTCTTTAAGTTTGCTTGAAATTTTCACTTCAGGACCTTTATTTTCTTTTATTAAACCAGCTTTTTTTTTGTGTGTAAATGATCAGCACTTTTGGGAATTTGGAGAGCACAACAGAATGGCTAGAAGTTGTTTTCAACATCATTGTTCTTACAAGTGGACTCCTCCTGGTCACGATGTTGATTGGAAACATCAAGGTACAAAAGAAAAATTATTATTCTTGATTTTTATTTTTTACTTTTTTAAATATATTTTAATAAACTGCACATGTAAAAAGTAAAATTAGAAGGGATAAAATGAGTCTGAATTTGAATATAAATTTAAATTGAATTAAATTCATTCTAAGAAAAAGAAAAAATTAACCTAAATAATATGAACTCAAAGCCATATGGATTTGAAAAGATCCCATGAACTGATTATTATTTAAAATTATTTAAATTTGAAATAATCGAACTCAAACTTTTTTATTTTACTCATCTATCACCTCTAATAAAATTTAAAATGATTTAAATTTGAAATAACTCGTAATCAATATCTTAATAGTTAAAAATATTAGATTAACGGTAAAAACTAAGGGACTTTAAAGATAATGATAATCGATATCAGCATTGAGCAATCAAAAACAGAAATATCGATGGTGATGACAGTGAAGTTGAAGTAGATGTAACATATGCACTAAGGCCTCGAGAAAATGTTGGTTTTGACCAAAGCATAAAACGAAAGGCTGCCAAGATCAGGTGGTGGAACCCATCTAGGATTCTGTGTGTCCTTGTGATATTGTACAATCATTAAATAATTTCACGTTCAGGCATGCATAGGACAATTTTGTTTACATAAAAAAATCTGACATTCTTCCACTAGCCCACATTCATACTAGACCCACACCCTAAAACTAGCTTTTCACTTTTCATTTCGAGCATAATAAGTAAAAAGAAAAGGAATTGGATTAAAATATGTGTTTGTATTATTTGTTTTATTTTTTCTTTTGTATGGCTGGTGTATGTAGGTGTTTTTGCATGCAACTACGTCAAAGAAACAAGCAATGCAGCTGAAGATGAGGAATATAGAGTGGTGGATGAGGAAGAGGCGACTTCCTTCGGGGTTTCGGCAGAGGGTCCGGAACTATGAGCGACAACGGTGGGCAGCGATGCGCGGTGTTGATGAATGTGAGATGATCAGAAACCTCCCTGAGGGGCTTAGGAGAGATATCAAGTACCATCTTTGCCTGGATTTAGTTAGACAGGTAACACCCTAATCAATAGAAATTATAAGCACCAAAATCCTCCCTTCCTGGGACAAATTTAGCTTAAAATAATGAAAAAAGAATACTACTACCATTCATCACTTTCAAAGAATTCAATGATGAAAACTCAATTAGGAGGAAGACCAAAAAATAGAGATATTATCCCTAAATTTGGAATTTCAAACTTTTGCACTAAATTTCATCTTCTATGGGACAAAGAAGGAATCGAATTTTAAAAACTAATTAATGCTTTATTTGAATAATTGGTAGAAAAAATTTACTATAACATCACGTCATTTTATTATCAAATTTTTTTAATCAATCAAATAATGCATATCGTAGGGCTGACATAAAGGTACATGAAAAAATAATTGTAACATAATCAAAATGGCATGATTTTTTATTGAATATTTTCGGGAGGATCCCACCTATGGCATTTGGAAAAAGAATATAATATTTTTCACGTTTTTCTTATTATTCAGCTAGTTTTTTTTTTGTCCTTACAAAAATTTTTTTTACTTTTTGATATTATATACATAAATATATTTTTTAAAAAAGAAAATTCTGGGGTAGCATCATACAATAGAAAATAACTTTTCCCTAACTTAAGAAAAGTTAATTTAAATTTATTAATAGAATAACAAATTTAGTTTATGAAATTAGCTGACAGTATAGATTAAAATAGCATGCTCCTCAGAAAAACAAAAAAAAAAAATCATGTTTCTGCTGTTTCAGAATCAAATTATTGGGCCAACAGCCCACAGCACAGCAAATCAACAAAAATTTATTCCAAAAGAGACCCAACAACAAGTTAAGAAAAGCATGTCCAATATATGGGCTTGGATCAGAGACTGAACCAAAATTGGCTTCTAATATAATTTTGACTTTGTTTTCAGGTACCATTATTCCAACACATGGATGATTTGGTCCTAGAGAATATTTGTGATCGTGTGAAGTCCCTAATTTTCACCAAAGGAGAAACTGTAAGTTCCAATTTGATTTTCTTTGAGAAATGGAATAGGCACACAAGTAAAAATATATAAGTAAATTAGCATTTTTTTTAAAATTTTTACGTATATTTAGAGTTGAATTTCCACATTCATGTCCGTAGGATTTGTGTTGGACACGAATATTTAAAGAAAAAAAAAAGTCAGATCAACATAGGCGAATTAAATCAATCATCAAAGACTAATTTTGAACAAGAAAACGTGTTCTTACTCATTGATATTAATGTAGATAACTAGAGAAGGTGACCCTGTGCAAAGAATGCTATTTGTAGTAAGGGGACATCTCCAAAGTAGCCAAGTTCTCCGAGATGGTGTCAAAAGTTGCTGTATGTTAGGCCCTGGAAATTTCAGTGGTGATGAGCTCTTGTCATGGTGTCTTCGGAGACCCTTTATCGAAAGACTGCCACCATCTACTTCAACACTTGTAACTCTTGAAACTACCGAGGCATTTGGCCTGGAAGCTGAAGATGTTAAATATGTTACACAACATTTTCGATACACGTTTGTTAAGGAAGGAGTGAAGAGGAGTGCAAGGTATTACTCTCCAGGGTGGAGGACTTGGGCAGCTGTGGCAATTCAGTTGGCCTGGAGGAGGTATAAGCACCGGTTAACGCTTACTTCACTGTCGTTTATTAGGCCCCGGAGACCTTTGTCGAGGAGTAACTCATTGGGGGAGGACAGGCTCAGGCTTTATACAGCTATGTTGACTTCACCAAAGCCAAATCAAGATGATATTGATTTTTGAAAGGGTGAAAAATGATGTGTCAAATGTGGAATTTACCTGATGAAAGTGCAGCTGTAGGCTCTGAAAGTCCTCTTTGTTCCTGTATTTTAGAGTAGTACATGCTCGGATACCACCTGTAATGACCTGATTGAGTATGAGACTATTGTTTACTTTGATTCGGCCTGTGGTTTTGTTCTATAAAAATGCAGGCAAGGATTTAAACCCGAATCGTTAAACCTAAAAGTCTAATACTCTGCCAATAAATCACAAGACCGTTGGCTCTCTGTTTTAGTTGTTGAGTTATCTTACATTAACCTTATAAAAGCAAACAAAAAAAAAGGATAAATTTTAGTAGAAAGACTAGGATAAAATTTCTAATCCTGCTATACCACTTGCACTGTTAAAACTTGAACAATATTCCTCTTGTTATTGCCTACTGTCCTGAAAATATTTCAAGGAAAGCACATATAACATATGGATATGGACAGTCCAGATAAATCCTGATCTCTTATTGCAGCAATCAATTCACCTAGCTGACACTACCAGGATTGCTTCACCAATTTTTTTTTGGTCAAAGAAAGTTACTACCATGCATTTACTTCAGGAAATGAGGAAATAGATTCTATGGTTGATAAATTTGAGACCTGGACACTTTCTTATCCACATTTAAAAACTGCATTTTGCTTTTTTTTTTAGATAAATGGATATGATTCATTGCTGGGAAACCAATATTTTCTTCATCTCCTAGGAAAAGAAACAGCCTCTGCAATTCCTCCATTTAGAAGTCCATCATTGTATTTCCACGGCTTGCCATAGTTATTTAATGAATGCTGCTTCTAACTTAATATTCTCCAAGATTACTGAATTGGCTAGGCCATAGCCTAAACCTGGAATTTAACTTTCCTGGCCTGGATTTTATGTCTTGCGTTGTTCGATGAAATGATTACAAGCATAAATACTTGTAATCATCTGGTAATTAAGAGTATCTCATGTGCACAAATTACTTCTGATGCACAATCCTATGCCAATAAAGGCAATGAGAAAGAAAGTGGAGAATAAAAGGGAAAAACACAGATTGCTGAAGTTGAAACTCTTCCTTCTTTGCTTCTATGCTTTAATTTTAATGAAAATATATATTTCTGAACTACACAACTAAAGTTGGTACAAGAAGTAAAGAAATATAAGTAAATGCTATGCTTTCATTGTCTCGAAAGCAGAAAACTGGTTTGGCTCAGCTTCTGGAACAGAAGAACCCCTGAAAAGCAAAATTGCGAGGCTGCCAACGTAAAAATAAATGAAGCAGCCAGAGCAGTGTGTCACAAATGAACCAAAATCAGTTCCAACAATGCATTGCCACCCAGGTCCATATGTTCTGTCAAATTCCTGCATCCAAAATACAAAGCCTTCATGAACAAGGCAGGACAAAATATTGTGGACTACATCAGATGGAATGGAATTGGTTCAGTCTGCTATGAACCAATTCATTCTTGTTCAAAATTGTACAATTTCCATTAACTTGAAGACATAGAGTGTTCAACTCTTAGTTTCAGTGACCAGAGTTCAATCCATGACAGTCTATTGACTAAAATAGAACTCTTGTCTACTTGTTACTTTACCTTCTTTATGAAGCGAGCTATCTCAGTAGCTTCAGTGACATCGAAGAAGTCGAGGGCTTTTGCGGCTAGATGAAGAGCATCCTGCTGCATGGTTTGAAGCATATCAGTCTCTCCAATGACTGCCTTGCCTTCCAGCATGGTTAATATGCAAGAAGTTCACAAAAGTTTTGTTCTAACAAAGTTTGAGCTGATACAATGGAGCAAAATGAGCCTATTTATACTAAGTTATGGATTAACTACAAGTAGTGGTGGAGATTATTTTCAGTTTGGAATAAAGTGGCTACTGCAAGTGGGTCAACCACGTAAGGATTCTATGCTTGTGGCCACTAACAGATTCTGTGGAATTATGCTGAAGAGCCACTATACTGCAGAAACCTAGTGGACCCGTGTTTGATTCTACAATTCTTGTAAGCCTGCCACTGCTTTGGAGAACAGCACATGGAATGCAAGGGAAAGGGAGGCTTGATTGAGGCTAGTCACGCAAAATTACAATAAAATCATGGTCCCATTTAACCCGTACAAGTGGAATTTTCCTTGTGGCTAATCAGTAGGATTTAGCCATGTGTGAGGCAGCCAGATATGATGTTCGTAGTCTTATTTGACAAGTTCTGTAAAATGCGGCTTTTCCTCTTGGGAAAATTAGGGAGGATTTGACTGAAGTGTTGTGCACCAGAATATTAATCCATTGTAAACAATGAGATATTGAGTTTATTGGTCAAGCATGATTCAAGTAAATAAACAATCCCAGAGAAGTGTTAAGTTTCTGCTAAAGAACAAATCTGTTAGGTCCCAGGGACAGTGCAATGAGCAAATAGCCAAATTGATATGGCCCCAACTTTCTAATCTGGTTTTCGAGTTTCTCAATCTGTTGGCTACTGTGAAAAATAATGGAAATCCAAGTGCCACTGAGGAGAGAGATCAGCATCCACTTATTATTCAAGTAATATAGACTGTCAAGCGACTTTATTTTTTAGGTTCTAAGCTACTCTCAACATGTTATTATGCTAAGTTTCAAGATATTAGCCTTTTTTTGTGGTGCAATGAAGTTTTTTTCGTGGGGAAACCAATCAAATGTAAACCCTTAATTTGGACTAAGAGAGGACTAAAAAGTTTTCCTAATATTGTGGAGGGTGAATCTTATTTTTGCTTCGCTTCTCTTCTAATTCTTGCCTTCAAGTTCAAGTGACAATGTTTGAGAGAGAAAGAACAGTGCCACCATTTCTTAATTGTCAATGTTACAAACAGAAGCCCTCAAACTCTAACATCAAGGCTCAATGGCTGATGTCTGGCAAAATATGGCTCAGAGGCCAGTGAACTTTCTTAATTAGATTAATCAACTGAGACCTAAGAATTTGTCAATTAGTGAGTAGGATAATTGTACGATGGAATTAAACAAATCTTATGGCACGCAAACACTAAGAATATAAAACTCCAAATGTCAGCCGAAGGATTTGAAGATTCGTACAATCTTAAAAAATATTCGAATTGAAAAATCATTTAATCCGCACAAAAATTTAACTTCACAATGAAGATCCTAGATTGAACAATGCCATGATGAACTAACAAGACCCTCGAATAGTAATTTTCTGGGGCAAAAGAAGTGAGAAATCATGGTATTTGGAGCCCTTTGAAAGTGCAACTAGAATCATTTCTTGGTCAACTACCATATTCGGCAAACTAGGTTCATCTTGACTTTTCATGTCCTCAATCTTGCAGTCAACTAAAACTTTTTTTCTACATCAATGTCAAATGTTCATGAAGATTTTACAGAAATATATTGGTTCAAATAAATTCATGCCACGTGCATTAACTTGTGCTAATGTCTCATGTGAAACTTTTTTGAAAGAAATGGACAAGAAAAAAAAATGCCGAAGTTCACCGTCCAAAGCCCTGGGAGATGCCAGATTGTCAAATATCAGCAAGTCACGACATTTAAGCATTACTAAATTGTGAGAAAGGAAGGCAAACAAGACAGAATCTCCCACCTCAAAATTTTTGGATATTAGAACCTTAAGAAAGGTGGAAAACAAACCAAGCTAGAAGAGAAAGCAGCAAAGTTGAAGACTACTTAAAAGAGTTTTCTCATATGAATAGACTGTTTCCAGATTCAACCCTTTAAAAATAAAAAATAAAAAATAAAACTTTAGAAAAAATTGAAGGAATCAAGCACATACCTATATCCAACATTTCACCCGAGTTCGAGTAGCATAAATTTTTACTAAAAAAAAAGTATAGTATAGCTTTCATGACAAACTTTGATATCAAAAATTTTTTGAACAGTACATTTCATATCAAATTAATATATCAATTAGCCAAAGTTCCCTATTACTCCTCACCATGTTTATTAGAAAAGGAAAAAAAAAAACAAAGATCCTAATTTATAACCTCTCTCTCTTTTTATTTGGGTTGGTTTTAGATATGAATCTTTGGTTTCTGTCGGCAAAATGAGCAACTGTTCTAAAAGAATGGGCCAAATGGGTACGTTGGGTGCTTCAAAATTTTCAGTTTTGCCAAAGCTTAACCATACAAGCCCATGAAGAAATGTGAGGAGACTTAACAGTTAACAGGGAATGCCATTGCCAGCTCTACTGAATCCTAAGCCTCTCAATTATTTAACTTAATCTATAAGATCTGCAATCCAAAACACCCAATCATTTGCACTCAAAAACAAATCAAACAATTAACAAATGTAGTAGTAGCTGTTATGTTAGGATGGTATAATCAGAAACAATGACAGGAAACTCAACCAAAATGTTAAAGACTTCTCCACTGTCTCCAACCAAAAATATCTTACATGGTTGTTCTCCTGATAACATTTCTTCATTTCTTTATTGTTAAGATTTTTTGTTAGCCCTTTCCTCTTAAGGTCCAAAAGGTGCCGTTGTTGTTAGGCTGTTGGTGCTGGTGCTCAATCCCTACTGACATCCAACCCAATCTTGACAGAAAGACAACGTGTCACCGACCGACAACGTGTCACCGACACTTTCGTGTCGGTAACGCAACGGTGTACAACATGATTCCTCCACCTGTCTTCACCCATGCAAAAAATATAATGATAGTAATAAAAAGTATACAATTTTAAGGACATTGATAAAAGGAAATATTCAAAACCCTCCAACCCTTCTTAGCATCTTCTTCGCCACATTTCCCTCCCTACCATTCTTTCAGGTTACCATAATAAAAACTCTTGTTTTTTTTTTTTTCTTTGTTCCCCAAAAAACTTTCTTTTTCTTTTCTGTTTATCTTACTAAATATATTATTGCATTCATATATCACATATTTACTAATATATACACATTCTGATCAATCTCTCTCCCTTCCCTGTGAGCTGATAGACCACCATTAGGGCACCCCCTGAGGGCTAAAAGAGAGACGAGCACCAGGTTAAACATGGCGCGTCGTCTCTTTGCATGTTTTGGCAGGGGATCATCTTCATCAAAAAATGAAGTCCATGCACATGGAAAAACCAATGGAACGGTAATTGAAGCGCCAGCATCATCATCAGCTGAAGGGCCAATCCTAGTGGAGTTGTTCTCTTCACAGGGATGTGCTACGTCACCGGCGGCGGAGCTGCTTTTGTCCAGGCTAGGGAGAGGGGATTTTCAGCTGGATGCACCGGTGATTGTGTTGGCTTATCATGTTGATTACTGGGATTACATGGGGTGGAAAGACCCTTATGGATCAAGCCAATGGACTGTGAGACAAAAGGCTTATGTAGAGGCCTTGAGACTTGACACCATGTTTACTCCACAGGTTGTGGTTCAAGGCAGGGCTCAGTGTGTGCCTAATGATGAAGATGCTTTGCTATCCACCATTGCTGGTGCTCCCAGGTTTCCTGCTCCAACGTTCCAGGTGTGTATTGTTTTTTCTATTTTTTGCTTATCATTTTTGTTCTATGCTTGTATTGAGTGAATTCTAGATCTAGCCATTTGTTACACTTTATGATGTTATTCCTAGTCATGATCTGGACTCTGCGAAAGGAAAAAAATGTAGAAATGTAGAAATTTTAGGAAATGGATCCTCTCTGAAATGGAATAATTAACTCATGAATTTTTTTTTTTTTTTTGAAACTATTAACTCATGGACTTGCATCTTGGAACTATGGTAGGAAATCATGAAATCATAATGGAAATTTTATAGGCTTTAGGAAAAATGGAAGTACAATATCTAAATATTGGAAAACCATTAAATTAACAATGTACCACTGATTTAATAAGCATGATATCTTATGCTTTGCATCAAATGAAGAGAAAATAAATTATAAAGTCCCTACAATGAAATGGTTGAGCTGAGTTTGGTAAGCAATAATAAATCTAGGTGGAAGGAACACATGGGTAGGTTCCCCATAGTATCTTTATCTGAACTAATGCAATAAATAGCAAATGGGTTATTACACACTCATTCCTAATCCAGCCTCCTGGACATCTCTCACCATTCATCTCTTTTGCGGAGTGCATAAATCACCTGCAAACTATGGCCATTGGGGTAGAAATTTTCCATTTCCATTCTGCTGTTAATGTTGTTGAACTACAAGATCAAGGCAGCTATTAGTAGAAAACCATGGGTCTAACCTAACACAAATTCACATTTAAAGGCTCAAAAATATAAACTCAGTAATACTAATGCTTGTTTCTGTAAATGAAAAATGGGTTGTGCCTAGTAAGTGTTGTATAGCAAATATCTGTTTCTGCAATTTATGTTAATCTTCATTGACAAGAACCAGTTAATTCTTCTGATATATAAAATAGAGGTTAAAAGTGATCATCATGCAAATTATGTCTGAACAGGCAAATTTTCAAAGGCCTACATCAGAAACCTTGCAAGTGAACCTAACAGGAGCTTTGAGGTCTAAGGTGGACAACGATGGTGTCAATGTCATGGTGGCGTTATACGAGAACGGATTGGTGAATGACTGCCCTCAAGGAGAGAACAAAGGGAAAGTCCTATCCAATGATTTTGTGGTTAGGAAGCTTGAGAAGCTCTGCACTGTCAAAGACATCTCTGCTAAGAAGACAGTCTCAGGAACTGTTACTTTTTCTCTATGGGATGGTTTCAATAGCAACAAATGTGCTATTGCTGTCTTCGTTCAAAACAGCTCCCACCAAATTTTCGGTTCACAGAACTTTCAAATGCCAGATGATATGTGAAAAATATTGAATTAATGAAGTATTGTGTTCTGGCTACAACTTTTAGGCAATTATGTACAGGATGTGTTGTGTTTAGGTATTGATTTCATTTCTTTTACTTTTGTTTTCCATTTCTTATTTCCTGGTTTTATGTTTTAGGATATGGAGAGAAACATTTGCATTCGTTACATAATACCTTTGTTACTATTTGAGTCATTACTTTCGAATGCTAAATGCAAAAACAAAGAGCAGTTCTTTCTTTGTAATAGGAAATATATACAATTCCAAACATTCAGATTGTAGCCATACTTTTCAAGTTCACTTGCCTGTAAAACCTTCCTGGAATAAGTATTCATCCTGAACATTGGATATCTTGCTCTCCTTTGCTGTATAAACAGAAATTTCAGCACAGATTAACTGATTTTTTTTCTAGGACCAAGATTTGAACTCAATAGGGTCCCCAAGAACTCAAATAGACAACCATCCTTAGAGAGTCCTCTGCTGCTTGGTGCCCCTCATTCCTGGCTATGATGAACTTCTTTCGTCCATAAAACATACCTGAAATGAGTTTAACTTGATTCATGGATGATCCAATTTCTGCCAACTTTGGCTTGAGAGGAGATGGTTGGGATTCCATCTTATGATCTTTGAGTATAATTGCAGCTCCCATTGCAACAAAAATACATGCCTTCTTTGTAGGCATCATTTCAGACTTCAAGAATAGAATCAGAAGGAAACTCTGAGCGATAAAAACATTAAAAGATTTTGAATTTAAGGTATCATGAGCTTAATGTCTGAAACATGGCTTTGCACTTATAAAAGACAATAAGATTGCAAGTTGATAGATAAGAGATATAAAAACCACAGGCAAAAACCAGCAGCTCCTTCTTTTGGAAAAGTGGAGGATATAACTGTATGGATATAGGCAAAGGTGTAAATTCCCCTAGACATTTCCATGAGTACCAATCACTAAAAACTCTGTAATTAAACCATTTAATCCCCATGAAACAATAGTTTTATAGACATAAATCAAATCTTGAAATGATTAGCACAGTTAATCAACCAAAATCTTATCATGAAATTCTGTACACTTCTTTTCAGTGTAAGAAACAAGAATTTCTATTACCCCCATGAACCCGTTGGAGGTTGTTCCTATCAACTTAAAAGACTTATGTTCGCTTAGTCATCATACCATTTGTTCTCAATTGGAAAACTTCCAACTCTTTTTTTTTAAAGACAATAAGATATCAAGTATTGTTTGAATCTAATTTCCTCCATATTAGATAATTGGTTCAAGTGATAAAATAGGATCTTGTACTCTTTATTATTTAAATTAAAATTCATAAAATAATTTTTCATAAATTTATTTGAATCGATAATATATATATATATATATATGACAAAATTTAAAAATCTTTTACCGTTAAATAACAAAAAGCCGAATCCTGTTCACAAGGATGAGGCTCTAATCTTATCCACTTTGTTTGATATTACCTTTTTTCTTAAGAAATTATAAGTTTTTTTTCTTTTCAAATTATAGAGCACTTGGTTTTATCTTGAAGATGACATCAGTAATCAATATTCCTTTCAAGCAGACATCAACAGGGCCAGTTGAGCAAGGGAGTGAACATGGACTAAACAACAGCCTCGTTTTTGTCTCTTCTGTCAGCATTGTCCTTTTGTCACTCTTGTCTTCTTCTCCTTCTGGCTATTACTTTAGCAATGTTCCAGAAAACAAGTCCCTATCAGTAACACCGTTTTGAAGAAATCATTATTACCCATTTCCCCAGATATGACATAGAATATATCTTAAAGCCACCCTACGCGAGTTTCTCGACTAAACTGATAAGACTTAACCATGGTTCATTTCATAAAAGAAAATTGTCAAATTTTCTTTCATTTGGATTTTAAGACTATGTAAAATCTTTTTCAACTTCTTATTTATAATCTGATTAAGGGTAACATACTCTGCCTAAACCTAATTTTCCACATATCAGCACAATGATTTCAGGATTTTATTTCTCTTAAGAATTGGACCCTTGATTATGCACGTCTGCATGTAGTACAACCTGGTGTTCACCAATAACTCATTTGAAGATAAAGTATCGAGACATGTGATATTTTAATTTTATATCGAGGTATTTTAAATATATGTTATAATATATGAATTAAGATTTAAATTTAAATTTATGATATACTTTTATGAGATAAAATAATAAAATTTATAGATAAAAATATATAATATCTCATAAATTACATATAAATATTCATAAGTGATATCAGAATAATTATCAGTCAAATGTGAGTTAAGTATTATATTATGAAAGTTATCTTTTGAATCTTACAAGAACTAAAATATTATATAATAAAAATTATTTTTAAAATTTTGATATCTAATATGACTTTGATTTAGTAGTTTTGTATGTATTTATTGTTGAATTTGATAAAAACTTTAAGTTTTAACGAAAAAAAATTTATGATATTTTAATCATATATCCATATATTTTAAAAGTTTATTATGATATATAAATATAAATTTAAATTTATAAAATATTTTTTATAAAATAAAATTTTTAAATCAAAATAAATAATATCTTATAAATTAAACGAGAGTTTCCGTAAAATATTTGGATTCAAACATTTATAGGAGGTTAGTAAAACCCAAATAAATTAAAATATATATTTATATAAAAGATGGGTAAGCGAGCTGCAAGGGGGTTGGGGGCTATTATGAAAGTCCCTTTCAGATATGTCACGAGGACATTACAAATAGATCTGGATAACGAGGCAACTATAGAGCCATTTTAGTGGTATTCTAGAATTCAATTAAGAAAGTCATGAAAATAGATATGGCATAGCTGCAGTTATGATTTTAAGATAGAACCCAAAAAAAGTATAAATTTTCAATTTTTTTTTACTACTAAATTTTGTATTATTTTATATAGAATTAATTACATTTTTTATATTTGAATTTTAAAAAAATATATATAAATTGATCTTTAAAAATATATATAATTTATATATTGAACTTTCAAATAATATCTTATTTTAATTTAAAATTTAATATTTTAAGTTAACTCGTTTATATGATATTTAATCAATATAATTTTAATATATATATGTTACTTATTAAATAAAAATAATAAATATTTTATAAAAATATTTATGTGAATATCAATGACAAAAAATATTGATTGATCCTAAATAATTTTTATGATTCAGATAAAAATTATATAAATATTTTTAATTTATATTAAAAAATATTAATATCATGTGTATTGAATATATAATTTAATGACATTGATAAAACATTGCATATATAAGCTAAGATAATTAATAAAATTAAAATTAAATTAATATAAAACATAATTTGAAAATTCATTATATAAATTATATATTATTTAAAAATTCAAGATACAAATTATACAAATTTTTTATTCAAGTATCAGTTTATACAAATTTTTTTCAAGTATAAAGAATATAATTATCTCTTTTACATACAATATCATTTTTATTTCCCTTTTTTTTTTTGGGATTCGAACAATGTAAAATTTTTAGCAACAATCTTTATATGTCACTAGAAAAATGAAAAAAAGTGAACGAAATTTGGCTCATCAAAAAGTGGGTAATGCCCTTTGCGCTTAGGCTTTAGCCTTTACTGCTTCGAATCCTTTTTTGCTTTTCTTTACCAAATTCGTGGTTCTTAGGAACGGTGGTTTCAATGTCACAATCTTAAACCGTCCATAAGCTAAATCCTAAAGCCAACGTGTTGGATAATGAAGACAAGTTCTCCCACAACCAATAAATTTAACAAAACTTTTTCAGTAAGTGGATCCTATTCAACTTTTATATTTAATTTTATCCCTCATCTGGATTGAGGTTCAAATCTGTTCGGAATCTATAAAAGATAATTTTTCATGAATTTAATAGATGCGGCATAGATAAAGATGAGGATAAAACTACCCCTCCAAGTAAATTCCATTTCATACTGTGCAAATTATGCAAATGAGTAAGCAACAATGGCATTTATGGTTCATTGCTTCACATCCAAGGACAAAAAGAAAGAGCATTGCCGCATCAAAAGAACTACGACAAGGAATCATTGATGAAGTTTAAACGATCAAGACATGAATGCTGAATGAACATGAGGGTGATTGACTGAACAATTTCTAAATGAATCTATGGTGTGAAAGTTCGGAAAGAAAAGAAAAAAGATGCTGGATGCTGTCCGGAAATCACTAGCTGTAATCATTGTCAGTGTCATACAAGTAAATTTAGCACCATTTCTTTTTTATGGTAAGAACAGGTAATCACTAAAAAGCCAGAATGAAATACATAAATCACTTCAAAACGGAGCAAAATTCATGCTTGTCCAAATACATGTGCAAGGAATGGTACAATAAGAATCCAATGGCTATAACTTGAATCAAATATTGCATCAGAAAAAACGAGGCAATATTGCATCAGAAAAACAAGACTAAACACCTACAACATATATAAGCACTCCAGCCTCAAAATGTAAACCAAATATTATAATGCATTGTGCCTTGCATTTATTTTCATGACAAAACAAAACCATTATCTACAAGTAAAGCCTAGGAGTCAGGTACCTTGACCTTTACACTGTTCATATGATGAATAATGGAATGAGAACACACTGTTCTCCTCTACAGGAAATGGGCTGTCGATTCATCCCTTCACCCTCAACCCTTAGAGTGATGCATCCTTTTCCACCAAAGAAAAAAGCACATAAGCCAAAGCAAACAACTCTTCATGTTGAATCTACCGCTTCAACTTGCTGACGTGCCAGGTATTTCTCCCTTCGCTCTTTCTGAAAATACACAGAAATCATCAATGTAAGTAAAATAAGTTGGAAGAAAACAAAAAATGAGCACTGTTTCAGATGCTGTAACAGTAGATTACCCATTCATCAACTACAAGACCCTCCCCAACAAGCCGGGGACCTGTGTCTGGAGGAGGTTTCTTGCGTGCTTCGAGAGCAGCCTCAGCCTCAGCCAACTGACGCCTAAGTTTCTCCAATGCCTTAAGAAACAAGAATAGCATTATAAAGCATTCAAGAAGTAAATCAAGGAGCTATGCAATGAAAAAAACAAAACACTACTATAACAATTCAATTCTACTTACAGGGCTAGCCTGCTGCACATCTAGAAATACCACCCGTAAAATTCTTTCTACAGTCACTTGCTCCCTTTGTTCTTCAAACTGTAAGAGAAGGCATAAAAAAAAAAAAAATCCTGTGTTAGTACAGTGTCTTAAGTTTGGCAGGGGTTAACATCCAACTAGAAACATAAACATGAAGTAGTATAACCATAAATCTCATGTCCAACAAAGTACACAACCAAATTATAACAACAATAATAAAGAACCAAAAAGCACATTAGACATTAAATAAAAAGAAATATAAGGAAACTTTAAATAGTGTAAGGAAAATCTTATGCTTTAAAGGATCTATTGTAAATACCCCCAGCAGCAGACATGGCATCATATTGATAATCATGTAACATTGATTTCAGACAAAACCAGAACAACTGAATTTATCTAGCACTTCACATGAATGAACTCTATCCTACAACTACCTATTCAATTAAATGCTACCAAAATCCACATTTCCCTGTTGCATTTTGTGACTAAATTCATATTATGCAGGTCTTCCAAAAACAAGGTATAACATGATATAACTCTTCCTACAAACTAAGCCCTGCCCCAGCAATGGTCAGAAAAGAAAGGACAATGCTGAGCAAAATGAATGCAAATTCAGCAGATAGCAGGATCCCAAGCTGACAACTCATTAAAAATGTGTTTTCTAACCACAATTAGTAACGCATGTTAGACCCTCACATGAAACTAGAGCAATTAGCCAAACAACTAAAAACCCCTTAAACCAAATCCCACTTTACCCAAATAAGAACAACAACTACAGTGCTAACTTAACAAGTATCCATAAAATTTCCATTCGAATTTTCATTCACGTTAATGAATTGCTAACAAAACAAGGACCTCCTTTGAACTAAACAATAAACACAAACCCGCAAATATAGAACAAGCAAGAACAATTTCTAACTTACAAGCTCAGGCAAGTAATCCACCCCAGCTGTCACTTTCAAACTCATAATCTTAAATTTAACTTTACTCTTTAAATCCACCTGCACCTCATTATTCTCCGGACGTTCCACAAACTTAAACACTGCCCACAACAAATCAAAACTAAAACATTATACAAACAAAATCAAACAAAATTAGTATAATAAAATCTAAAAAAATTGTGCTGAGAAATTTTATTACCAGTAGCAATACTGCTTTCACCCGGCGCCAAAATGCCACCAGGTGGTCGCATAAAACAACTCTTCGGGGCAGTAGTTTGAAACTACAAAAAATAAACAACAATTAATTAAAATACCAGATAATTCAATAAAATCATCAAATATAATGCTATTAACTGTAAAAATTAATATTGAATTTCAGAAATTAACCGTTATAACTGTCGCAAGAAGCCTCATTTTAATGGACAATGAGAATATAAATAAAATTAGCATTAATTCACTGAAAAATCATTATTTTGAATGAAAACTATGTAAAATTACAGTAAATTTTGACGTAAAAAACAAGAGAAGTAAATAAAAAATAATCAAATAATTTAATTTTACCTTGAAAGCTACGTGAGATTTACTAGTGTTCTTCAACCTGATCGCACTTCTCACCTGAGTTCCAGGCTCATCTACAATTAAAAATAATAATTGCAAAATCAAAAGATTATAGAAAGTTAGCTTAAAAAGAGCTACAAAGTCCAAGGTTAAGCAAAGCGGGGTTTGTACAAGGGAAGTAAAGGTTATTAGTAGGATCGAGGCGAAGCCGGCGCCGAGGAGGGAGAAACGATCTGGCAATGGAAGAAACGGTGTTCGAGCGTTTGGCTGTAACTGTCTCCGTATGGCGGTTGCCGTTGTGGTTGAGGTTTTGAGTGGAGGATGAAGAGGAAGAGTTGTTTGTCGTGGCTGAAGTTTGCCAAAAGGGACAGAGACTAAACATCTTCCTCTCGGAGCTCCGCCGCTGTCGGTCTGCGATCGCCATGAGCCTCCGAAGTTAGTCCGTCGAGTGTTGCGTTACTAAATCTCCCTTTTGTCGTCGCTAAAAAATCCTCCAGGAATTGAATCTTTTGCTTGGTTTTCCTTTTTTTTTTTTTTAATTAAAAATATATATATATTTTTTTTTATTTCTGATTTTGGACATGCAATGGCCACACTATCGCGGAATTTAAACGCGAGTCGGATTTGAAATCTTTTTCTAATTATAGTTAATTTCAATTTGGAATCCGTAGCTGACATTACTGTACATCGGGGGTATTCATGTCATTGAATAAAGTTTTGAGGGTACTTTTGGCTTCAAGGTACATGCGCTCAAGAGTTCCTGAATGGTAGTCGTCGTATTAATATTATTTCTATTTTTTTGAAGTTCATTAATTACGGATTAATAAAATTAGGTGAAAATTAAAAAATGAAAAGAAGTGCATTTATAATTATTTCTATTTTTTTGAAGTTCATTAATTACGGATTAATAAAATTAGGTGAAAATTAAACAATGAAAAGAAGTGCATTTATAAAGGTTGGTATGTTTGTTGGAGGGTTAGTTGGGCAGTTAGGAATTAAATATTTAAATAAATTATTAAATAATTTCATTTTTTAATAATGTCAGCATTTTTAAATAAAAACATAGCCAATAAATACAAAATTCGCTTTTGACGTTAATAATGTTGGTTTTTTTTTTTAAAGAAATCATGCTGGGTTTTAAATTCTAAATAAATTGATATAGTATTATAATTTTTTACTAAATTATTTTTAAAAAATTTTAAGCCACATTTAATCCTTAATTTTTATTTATTTAATTCACATAAAAAGATCAGTTTGTTTAATTTTTTTTTAATTCATAATTTTAAATTAATAATTTACTTAATTTTTTTGAACTCAAATATTTAAAAATTTAACCAATACACATGATATTTGAATTAATATTTAATTAACAATTTATCTAAGTCATTACAACATGTAATCTTTAAAAATCTTTATCAACATTTAAAATTTGATCGATATTTATTGCATATGAACTTGTACACTACACAAAGTCAATCAAGCATGTAAAGTTTTTAATTTTTTTTTTTATGGGATTAGTTAATGAGCAGACTTTGGCATTAGCTCGATCAATATATTTATAATTTATAGATGGGACATTTATTTTAATAATCATATAATTGTTACTTCCTAATTATTATTATTTTTCTTATATTGGTCATGTTTGTTAGATTATTTTAATACAAGCTTGTATCATACATTCTTATATGTAAATTTAATAAATTTATGCCTCACTTATGAGATTCATAAATAATTAGGTATGTTTCATGTTGTGACATTTAAGGTTTCATTCCTAATTAAAATTTTGCACAAATTCATTGACCTATTCAATGAAACACAATTCTACACATATGATTAAATCATTTAAGATATTTTAAATGACTATAGCCCTTACATAAATGAAATCATTCGTTTAAAGCTCATATACATTAGGGTTCATCTTAGAGATAACAAAAAACTTGTTAAAATAAGTTCAAACTTGAATAAATTTAATTTGATTAAAAATATTTAAAGCTTAAATCTTAAAATTTGAAAAAACTTAGAATTCAAGAATGACTTAAACTTGAATATGTCCTTTGTAACATCTACTCAAATATTATCATGCCAACCTAGCAAATATTGCAAAATTTTCTTTTATTCAATAACATTACAAAAAACCATATTAATTCAGGAGGAGTAGGTTGAGCCTGCATGAGAAGGGCATTTTGTTGGCTAATAGATTGGTCACCAAACATATGTAAGGAATGGTCCATGTCTGTACTGCAAGTGATGATTCACAATTATTGCAAAAAAAAAAAAAAAAACCTTTCTCTGTTATATATCAGTTTTGATGTTTATTTTTTAATTTAGCGAGAAGGAATTTTTGGATTATTCAAATATTATTAAATAAAAAAATAAATATCAATATTAAATAATTAAAATTTAAAATTTAATTTAATTAATTCATGTAATTATTTTTTAAAAATAATATTTAATAAATTTAAAATTTAAATATTAATATTTGATATTTTTTGTGCAAACAAAAAGTAAACTTTAAAAAAATTTATATTTTTTACGAGATTTGATCTGATTTAATTTTAAATTAATTAAAACTTAAAATAATTACTTGAATTAATCCAAATTTAAAATAACTATCGGATAAAAAAGATCTCGGACAACAAAATTATCAGACCAACAAAGAAAGATATAAAAAAAAAATTTGTTTTTGGTCAGGTAGTTTTCTTCAATGCATTTAATGTTTGGGTTGTTGTTGGGTTTTAATGTTTTGAATATGGGCATGGGCTTATAATGTACTTATATATTTATAGTTAGAGGGTTTGGACCAGACAACGACTATTGTTTCCACTTGTCCGGTTCTATTTATTTTCTTGTAAAAATTAAACACTAATAGCTAGGAAGTAGTTTTTGTGAAAAAAAAAAAGAGGATTAATTTGGTGGATTTGAAAAAAATCCCTTTTTTAAATAAATTATAAAAATTTAAATTTAAATATATATATTTATATAATTATAATATTTTAATTATATATTTTATTTGAATCGAATTTAATTTAAATAAATTTAAAAATTATACTTAAATCTGTTTCATAAATTTTAATTTCTTATTTAAATTTTTTTAAAACTTGAGCAGTCTTTGAGTTTAGATAAATAACTGGACCAATGAAATGATTTAGTTGTAAGGCATAATTTTGTACATTATTTTAGTACATAATAATTCTTAATTCGTTCTTCAGCAACCAAAATATTTCTTTTGACATCTGATTTTGGGAAAAAATATAAATTTAAAAAGAAGAAAATAATTAGATAAAATTAAGCAAAAATGGGGCTTAGAAATGGACAAATATGAGTAATTATATTCCCTAAGTTGAGGGCAAAAGGTAGAATAATTTTGTCTTTGGATCTATCAACTTGCACTGTTTTTTCCCTTTTTTTTTGTTGGATTCAATAATTTATATATGAAAAAAAAAAAAGTCTATTCCATGATTGTGATTTAAATGGGTTAATTTTCCCTTTTTTTAAATTTTTTTTTGTGGATTAAATTCACCATAAAGAAAAATATTCCTATTTATGGAATTTACTTTATTTATTTATATTTTGTTTTATGGGAACTCTTTTTTTATTGCTATATTTAATTTCCTCCTGAATCCTTGTATTTCATTTCAAATTTTATGTCAATCAAGGGAAGATAAAAAGGACTTTCATTTCATAATTGCTAATTTTTTTTTCTATGTAGAAAAAAAAATCTTCCAATAACCAAAAGATGATGAACATCATTACAAAATTAAAGACTGTTTTTACCCATTAAATTTTCCTTTCAATCATGCCCAAATTCTACACCCAAAGTGCAAAAATGAGAAATCATATGCTTCAGCTCCTTGGGCTACTTTCCCAGCCCAAAGTACAGGTTATATGTTCAACTGATTTCAATATCTGATATTGAAACCATAAATTGGCACTTCAATTCTGATTTTTAACCAAAATTTTCATTGAATAATCCTGGAAAGGGAAAAGAAAAAAGAAGTTGAACCAAGTTTCTAATGAAATTTGACATTATGTGCACAAATAACACAAGGGTTTTAGTTTAATATGGACCCCAACAGCTTAAATACATAACTTTTCTTAGTGACTCTTCAGATTGCTTCGACTTCTCATCTCTCGATTTCTTTGACAAAGCAGAAGAAGATTGGGTAGCCAACTTTTTAGTCTGAGAATATTGTCTGATATTAGCCCTAGCATGTTGTTGAACTGATCTCAATGCATAGTTCCACCTGCAAAGCCCTTGATCTTTCAATGCCTCCACCACTCCAATGCTTGCTGCCACCATCCAGGCTGATTTCCTTGTACAACTCATTTTTTTTTATAATTATTTTGGGGTTTGATGAACTGAAAAACTAGAGAGAATTTGTGGGTTTTTGAGTGTGATAAAAGGAAGGAGGAGGTTCTTTTATAGTGAAAGTTTGAGAGATAGTGGGTTAGTGGAAAACAAATTAGTGCAAAACCATAGGCAGTTTTATCAACAGCTTGGGGAAGAGACCCATGGTTTTGTTTTTCAATGATCTGAAAGAGACAAAAGTGTCAATAGAAAAAGAAAGATACACTGACTTGACACTGACTCAACTAAATTGCTTTGGCAAGTGTATGTAGTTTTATGGAAGCACCAGGTTTAAGAGATTTTGACAGATAAAGAGGAGGATTATAGATTCACCGAGACTATTCCTTTTGTAAATTTTGATTGGTAAAACCTTTACAAGTGTGTGAAACCTGAGAATAATTGATCATTCTTGTCAATTTTGGTTACATGAGTTTTAAATACACTATCAAAATTTTTTTTTATCCCTTATATTTTTTTATTAAAAAATATTCATATATAAAATATTAATTTTATTTTTTAATAAATAATAATTTTATCTTTTTACATTCTAATTTAAAAATTTTTTAAAATTTTTTAAAATTCTCAAAAATAAAATTTTAAAAAATTTTAAAAGTTTCAAATATAAATTTTCGAGAGTATTAAGTTTTTTGAAAGTTTTTAAAGTTCTAGAAAATTCAATTATGAAAGCTTTAAAAATTTTTTGGAAATTTATTTTCAAAAGTTTTAAAAATTTTTAAGAAATTCATTTTTAAAAAATTTGAATTTGTCTAAATAAAATTTTTAACTTTAGATAATTTTTGCATTAATTTAAATCAAATTAATCAATAAACATATCAAAATTTTATTTACAATAAATAAAATATTTAAACGATAATTTAGAGTTAAATTTAGATTGAATTTGGATTGAAAGTAAGAGAATGAAGAAGAAATTTAAAAAAGTATGAAATGAAATGTAATTTTGTTAGATGGTGTATTTAGAAATAATAAAATATTTTATTTGGGAAGTAAAAAATATTTAATAATGGAATGTAAAAAGAAATTTTATGGGTGTAAATAAAATTTTTTTTTAACTGAATTCTTTTCATAATCATAAGTTAAAAGAAGAATTTGATCCTCCACCTCTTGGTCTAGGTTTTATGAGACATAAAAATCTGGATTTCGAATCAGAATTTTCTTCTCCTTATTAAGTGTTATGCCCTCTTTTTTTTTTTAAAAAAAAAATTCCACGTATCATAAGACTTTCCTATTCTCTAAATCTGATTAACATGATTGCAGCTGAAGTTCTAATAAATTTGATGCTCTTTTCATTGTCTGCATTTTTTTAGAATCCGAATTTCAAGTAAATTTCTTTGAAAATGAAATTTTGACTTAAAAAAAGATATTGTTTCAAGCATATTTTGAGTCTATCCATGAACTTTTTCTTATTCTTTCTATAATCTAAGATAAAAATGAAAATAAGAACAAAAAATAAACCCAGAAAATTTGAGACTGAAAAGAACATGTTTATCAAACAAAATTATATTCAATTTGATTTCATTTCTGGCCAAATCTTGAACCAGCCATTACTCATAACAAAAAATTTCAGAACATGCCATTTAATCCTACCTCAACCATAACAAAATTGGAGTGGGAAAAAATAAAATATTTTAGCATTTATGAACATTAAAATCTAATAGTATTAGGACCCAAACAGCTCAACTCCATGACTTTTCTCATCTTCTCTTCAGATTTCTTCATCAATCTATTTGAAGCAGCAGCTGAAGAAGGAGAAAGCATCTTGGCCTGAACAAATGATCTGATATTGTTCTTGGTATGTTGATGAAGCAACCTTATGGTATAATTCCATCTGCATATGCCTTGGTCTTTCAATGTCTCCACTGCACCTATTGTAGCTGCAACAATCCAGGCTTTCCTCGCGGCTGCACTACTCATTGTCGAATTTCTTGCAAATAGAATCGATTTGCAGCCTAGCAGGTTGATGTTACTGCTGTTGAATTGTTGATTTTGAGTTGGAGAAATGAAATGGTTGGTCTGTTTTTTTATATAGTGAAGAAAGATTCGGAAAACAACAGGCGGTTTAGCCAGATATCAGGACTTGGAGCTACGGAAAGTGCCCCTGGTTTTTGGAGACAAAAGCAAAAAACCAAGTGCTTGCTTTTCACTGTTTTGGCTTTGGATTTTCAACGCGTTTTAGATTACTTGGGGCAATCCAGATTCCGAACAGATAAATTATTTAATTTTTAGATCAAGATAGCATATATTTTTAATTAAAGTTACAAAATCAAGTTTAAAATGAACAATTCGAATTTTAATATATATAATTTTTTTTAGATGACAACCTCTTATTATAAAAATATTATTAAATCAATACGTGGTGAAATTGGATTTTTCATCATTTTTATATTGATAATAATTCTTGATCAATGTGTGGAAAAGATATAAATCCCACGCCATAATTAATAAATTGACCCGCACTGGATGCCTTACATCTCAATAATTAAATATTAAATACTTTTTTATTTATTGAAAATAACATTATAAAGCAATTAATAAAGAATAAATATCAAAACCATGTAATTAATTAAAAATAGATAAATAATATCACTTGCTGTTTTGTAGCCACTTGATTTAGATTAAAGCAAAGAAATGAAAAACTGTAGGCATAGCCGAAAGTAGAAACCCCTAGTATTTTAAATACCAAAAAATGCCTTTCCAACTCATTTGATGGATTTGTCGATACGCTTTGATTGAAGAATCTTTCGATAGTAATTAAAAGGGAAATGTCAAAGTGAAATTTCTAGAAATTTACTTTACACAGATTGTTATTTTGGCTTTAATTTCAAATTTTCATCTCTTTAATCAAAATTTTAAGCTAACATTAATAGAATAAGTAAAGCATTGAAGTTGTTCAAAATTGCCAATAAAATCTTATCTTAATGACAAACAAAAGGATTTGGAATCTTGAAATTTCAGACTCAATTTTAATACCTATTTGTTTAATTCTATGTTCCTCGGTTCTAACTATGCATATATCCTCAGGAACTATATAAATTCACACCTTCTTTAATTTCTTTTTTTTTATAGATATAACAGATTCACATTTTATAAATCATGAATGTATCAACAACTACTTAATCAAATCAAACATATTGAAAGATGTATTGAGGAGAGACTTTGAATTTGATTTTTGGAAATTTGAGAGTTTGCTCTCAATTTGTATAGAATCCAATCAATTGATTAGAAAAATCAGAAAAAAAAAAAAAAAAGGAAATGATTGGAATCCAAAATCTAGATTGAAAATTTCATATTTCATGACTTGATCCCCAATCAATTACATAGAGCCAAATCTTGCAATAAGAAAAAGCAAAAGGCTCATTAGCATCTATCCATATATATCATCCCTCTTTTTGATCTCCAACAAAACTTTCTATATATATGATCATAACATTAAAATCTAACAGTAGTTGGACCCCAACAGTTCAGATCTATGACTTTCCTCATATTCTCCTCAGCTTTTCTCCTCTTTTCCTCTCTCAGCTTATTTGAAACAGCAGCAGCACCAGCAGCAGCTGAAGAAGAAGAAGAAGAAGAAGAAGAAGAATAAGAAGAAGTCATCTTGGCCTGAGTCAAAGATCTGATATTGTTATTGGCATGTTGAACAAGCGATGTTATAGTATAATTCCATCTACATATTCCTTGGTCTTTCAATGCCTCCACCGCTCCAATTGTAGCTGCCACAACCCATGCTTTCCCTGTAACTCCACTCATTGTCACAAAGGGTAATGATATTTCCTACAGGTTCCTTCTTTTTCAGTTTTGGGTGTTGAAATGTAATGTTGGGTGGTTTTAAATGGTGGGGAAAGGTGGAAAACCATAGGCGGTTTAAGCAAGAAATGAAGACAAAACCAAGTGCTTTGGTGGGTTTACTAGACTTCTACTAGGCTGGAATTGTTTGGTTTTTGTTTCGATGCTTTTGAGATTCAATGGTTTTACGACACGGACGTATAAACTAATGGCTTAAACACGTAACCAAGAGTCTAAATCTACACAACTGAACTTGGCTTCTCAAGGAAATCAACTCCCTTTCAGACCAAACAAAGAAGAGCGGGGGGACCTTTGTTTTGTTTTATTGAATTTAATTTGCTAAGGAAATTAGCTAATCTTTGCCCTGATTTTGGGTTTCCGTTTTAAATGACCATTGTTTTTTTGTTTAGGTTGATTTAGTGGCGGATTTAAGTGTTTTATGTTAATTTATTATAATATATATATATAATTATCAATAAATTTATTAATTTTATTGATTAAAAAATATTTTTTTTAAAATTTTTTTTGAATGTCCATAAATATTTTATTTATACATGCGAATCCCTCATTGAATTGATTCATTAAGAAATTAAGGATTATGCATAATTTATCAAAAATATTTTTTCAAAATACCAATAAAATATTTTTAAGCTTTATTTGGGTATAATTTTTCACTAAGAAATTTTAACAATACATATTCCCTTGATGGCCTCTTACATTTATAATTTTGCTCTCTAATGTTCCACACAAATCGAGCCCTGATTAAAAAAAAAAAAATCTTTCACCATCAGCTGGACTAACCCTTTTGTAGGTGAAATGTGTATGTTTCTATAAGATTTAATAGATTTTCTTAGTCAAAGACTCAAATTTTCTTAACATTTATCTATGAAAAAAAACATTTAATTTCGAATTTATTATGTAATTTTCATTGGAAGTAAGAACAAGACAAATTTGAAGACACCAATACATTATTATAAATTTTACATACCAAAATAACAATGAAGGACAATGTTTACAATCCAAAACCAAACTCAATCATTTTTTAAAGTCACATACCATTGCCAAGTACCTTAAGTCCTTAACTCCCTAACTATAGAGAAGAGAAAACAAAACTCTATATACAAACAATCATTTAATCATTGGTTTTTTTCTCCAACAAAAAACCATGAAAATTACATTAAAATCTAACTGTACTAGGACCCCAGGAATTCAATTCCATCACTTTTTTTATGGACTTGTCGGGTTTCTTCACCTCCTCCCTCATCTTACCGGAAGCCTCCGCCAGGGCCGGCAGATATGGAGAGGAATGAACCTTGGCCTCGGTAAATGATCTAAGGTTTTTCTTGGCATGCCTTAGGATATAATTCCATCTGCAAATTCCTTGGTCCTTCAATGCCTCCACTCCATAAATTGTAGCTGCCACAATCCATGCTTTCCTTGTTGCACTCATTGTTTTCTTGTAAATCTTGATCAAGAAAATATTTTTATCTTTGAAAGTAGGATTGTGGCAAACGAAGAGAGAGATTTTCTTTTCTTTTTTTTTCTTTTTCTTTTATGAGTTAATGATGTGATGATGAAATGGGACTGGTCCCATTTATAATTGGGTTTGTGACTAAATATATATATTTTTTAATATATAACATGAAAGAGTATAAAACCATTGGCTAGTTGGTGTCTGCCAATAGTTTTGGAAAAGTTACAGCTGCGCTTTATTTTGGACTTAAAAACCATTTATTATTTTGCAAAGCCAACAAACTTGTGATGTGCCTTTACTTTGTTCATTGCATTTGATTTTGGAGGCTGAGGGTAAAGAGTAAAGAAAGCTTCCATGTGATTTTCACCTCAATTTATTCAATTTAATTTAGAATGTTTCTGATAAGAATAGCTATTTTTTTTATTATAGTATTTTCGTTTTCTCTTTCTTTTTTTTTCCGTCACCAAACACAGTGTAAGATTCTAATTCATGATCATCAGAGACAAAGTTCATATATAAATTTACCCCCAAAATTTTCTAATATCAAACTCAACTTTTGAACATATTTTTGATAGTTCAAGTAATATAATTGATGCAAAATTAGCATTACATATGTACAAAAAACGAAGGGGTAGCTTAATTTGGACCCCAACAGCTCAAATACATGACAGTTCTAAGTGCTTCCTCTGACTTCTTCAACTTATCATCATCCCTCAGTTTCTTAGCCAAAGCAGAAGAAGATGGAACAGAAACTTTCTTAGCTTGAGAAGATGATCTGATATTGTTCTTGACATGCTGTTGAATTGACCTTAGACCATAATTCCATCTACAAATTCCTTGATCTTTTAAGGCCTCAACAGCTCCAATGCTAGCAGCTGCCATCCAAGCTCTTGTTGAAGAACTCATATTTTTCTTTTTTCAACGCTTTTGGGAGGTGATTGAAATGAAAGTGGAAATGGGATATTTTGGAATTCAAAGACTAGTTTCTGCCTGTATTTTGCTTTGTTGAAGCGAATTTGTAAGCGGGTGAGAGTTTCTTATATAGAGGAAAGCGTTGGGAAAAAACCAGAGATGGTATTGCCTAAACAAAAGGAAAAAGCCAATGGTTTCAAGCAGTACTATGGGGGTAGTGGTATTATAATAAAATAAATGCTTTAACTGTACATCCTACAATGGAGACAATAATAGTAAAGAAATAGACAAACTCCGTCTGTTTAAAAAAAAAAATCGAAAATTATATTTTTATTTTTATATGTTTATTTGTCAAATTTTTGATTAATTAATGAAAAATGATTTATTCATCAATGAAAATTATGATAATTTTTTATGAAATTATCTTATACTTTTGGAAATTATCTTATCATTCTGAGTAGAAAAAAATAATTCTAAAAAAACTGTTTATGAATAAAATTACTTATTAATATTTTTGAGTATAATTTTAATAAAGTTAAATTTTGAATATAATTATTTTAAGTTTAAACTTAACTTGATCTAAAATATTATTAAATAAATAAATAATAATTTTTATTTAATTTTATTTAACAATTTAAAATATTAATATTAAATATTTGTATAAATTTACTCTTTAAACATAATATTTAAGATGGATCTTGATTTGATTCATTTAAAATATTATTATATTAAAATATATTTTATTTAATTTTAATAAAAAAAATTAAAATATTAACATTAAAAGGTTTTTAATATTTTAATTTTATATATTATTTAAAATAAATATTTTTAATATTTCAATAATAACTAATATTATATTATTTTAATAATAATATAATATTATTATGTTATTTAAACATAATATTTGAGATGGATCTTTAAGTGTTTTATGTTAATTTATTATAATATATATAAAATTATCAATAAATTTATTAATTTTATTGATAAAAAAATATTTAATTTTTTTTTAATTTTTGAATGTCCATAAATATTTTATTTATACATGTGAATCCGTCATTGAAGTGATTCATTATGAAATTAAGGATTATGCATAATTTATCAAAAAAATGTTTTTTAAAAATATGAATAGAGTATTTTTAAACTTTATTTGAGTATAATTTTTTTTCACTAAAAAATTTTAACAATACACATTCCCTTGATGGCCTCTTACATTCATAATTTTGGTCTCGAATGTTCCACACAAATCGAACCCTGAATAAAAAAAAAAAAAATCTTTCACCATCATTAGACTAACCCTTTTCTAGGTGAAATGTGTATGTTTCTATACGATTTAATAGATTTTCTTAGTCAAAGACTCAAATTTTCTTAACATTGATCTAAAAAAAAAAGACATTTAATTTCGATTTTATTATGCAATTTCCATTGGAAGTAAAAATAAGGTTAGAGTTGGCGGCTCAATTTGCTTCTGATGGATTTCGATCCAATCCGATCTCATAAAATTAATTTTTTTTTAAATCAAATTTTAAATCAAATTATATATTATTATTAAAAAAAATAGAGGTTGGATCATATTCGAGTTTTAAGTAAATTCGATCTGATATTATATAAAAATTATTTTTTAATAATTATATATATTTATATAATTATATAATTATATTTAAAAAATAATATTTTATTAATTTTGAATTAAATTGGATCGAGTATGATTTATACAATATCGAGTTAGATCAGATTCGAATATAAAAAAATAAAAAAAAAATTCGAATTGAATCGAATTCGAATTTTATAATTATAAATTCGGATCAAATTTAAAACGAATACAAACTCGACCCGAACCAATCCATTGTTAACCCTAAACAAGACAAATTTGGAGACACCAATACATTATTATAAATTTTACTTACCAAAATAACGATGAAGGACAATGTTAACAATCCAAAACCAAACTCAGTCATTTTTTAAAGCCACATGCCATTCCAAAGACTTTAAGCCCTTTAACTCCTTAACTATAAAAAAGAGAAAACAAAACTCTATACACAAACAATTATTTATGTTTAGAATATTGAAATTTGTTAGAGATTTGTTTGAGATTTGTTGATATTACTTAATGAACAAGAAGACTTACAAAAAAAAAATTTTAAGAGAAATGAGATTTTTAATAGATAAATTTGACTTGCAAAAAAAGAATTATAAGAGAAAAAAATTCTTAATAGGTGAGTTTGACTTACAATAAAAAAATTATAAGAAGAAAAAGATTCTTAATGGGTATGTTTGTATTGTTATAAATAGGTGAAGTCTCTACAGAGTTAGGTATGAGAAAAAAATATAAGAGAATTGTAGGGTTGTGTGGGATAGACACCCCATAAAAGTATTGTGGCTTTACGTATTATAAATGTGTATGTTTATTTATGAGTATATTAAAGGAGACTGAGAGAGTACATATAGGTATGATGTATGAGAGTATATTGATATGTATTTGGATATGTTGAAAGGGTGCACAAAGATTTGGATTTGTGTTTGTTTGAGTTAAGAATACTCTATAGGATTAGAGGAGATTGAGAGTGTCTTATGAGTATTGATTGTTGAGTGAAGTTGATGATTTAATGTATGTTTGTAATTCTCTACAACTAGTGGATCTTGTTTCTCATTCGTGGACGTAAATTGATTGGATCGAACCACATTAAATTATTATTTTTTATGTGTTTGATTTATTATTTAATTTTATTTTTACTGATATGATTGAATTAAAAATTTTTAACCTAATAAATGATATCAGAACTGTAGTATTTCCCGACAATTTAATCGTTTGGTTTTTTCTCCAACAAAAAGCCATGAAAATTACATTAAAATCTAACTATACTAGGACCCAGGAATTCAATTCCATCACTTTTTTGATGAACTTGTTGGGTTTCTTCACCTCCTCCCTCATCTTACCCGAAGCCGCCGCCAGGGCCGGCAGATATGGAAAGGAATGAACCTTGGCCTCGGTAAATGACCTAAGATTTTTCTTGGCATGCCCGAAGACATAATTCCATCAGCAAATTCCTTGATCCTTCAATGCCCCCACTCCATAAATTGTAGCTGCCACAATCCATGCTTTCCTTGTTGCACTCATTGTTTTCTTGTGAATCTTATCAAGAAAATATTTTTATCTTTGAAAGTAGGATTGTGGCAAACAAAGGAAGAGATTTTCTTTTCTTTTTCTTTTTTTTTTTCTTTTATGAGTTAATAATGGTGCTGATGAAATGGGACTGGTCCCATTTATAATTGGGTTTGTGACTAAATATATATATTTTTTAATATATAACATGAAAGAGTATAAATCTATTGGCTGGTTGGTGTCTGCCAATCGTTTTGGAAAACTTACAGCGCCCCTTTATTTTGGACTTAAAAACCATTTATTATTTTGCAAAGCCAACAAACTTGTGATTTGCCTTTACTTTATTCATAGCATTTGATTTTGGAGGCTGAGGTTAAAGACTAAAGAAAGCTTCCATGTGATTTTCACCTCAATTTATTCAATTTAATTTAGAATGTTTCTGATAAGAATAGCTATTTTTTTTATTATAGTACTTTTCGTTTTCTCTTTCTTTCTTTTTTTCCATCACCAAACACAGTGTAAGATTCTAATTCATGATCATCAGAGACAAAAAGTTCATATATAAATTTATCCCCAAAATTTTCTAATATCAAACTCAACTTTTGAACATATTTTTGATAGTTCAAGTAATATAATTGAAGCAAAATTAGCATTACATATGTACAAAAAACGAAGGGGTAGCTTAATTTGGACCCCAACAGCTCAAATACATGACAGTTCTAAGTGCTTCCTCTGACTTCTTCAACTTATCATCTTCCCTCAGTTTCTTAGCCAAAGCAGAAGAAGATGGAACAGAAACTTTCTTAGCTTGAGAAGATGATCTGATATTGTTCTTGACATGCTGTTGAATTGACCTTAGACCATAATTCCATCTACAAATTCCTTGATCTTTTAAGGCCTCAACAGCTCCAATGCTAGCAGCTGCCATCCAAGCTCTTGTTGAAGAACTCATATTTTTCTTTTTTCAACGCTTTTGAGAGGTGATGGAAATGAAAGTGGAAATGGGATATTTTGGGATTCAAAGACTAGTTTCTGCCTGTATTTTGCTTTGTTGAAGCGAATTTGTAAGCGGGTGAGAGTTTCTTATATAGAGGAAAGCGTTGGGAAAAAACCAGAGATGGTATTGCCTAAACAAAAGGAAAAAGCCAATGGTTTCAAGTAGTACTATGGTGTAGTGGTATTATAATAAAATAAATGCTTTAACTGTACATCCTACAATGGAGACAATAATAGTAAAGAAATAGACAAACTCCGTCTGTTTAAAAAAAAAATCGAAAATTATATTTTTATTTTTATATGTTTATTTGTCAAAATTTTGATTAATTAATAAAAAATGATTTATTCATCAATGAAAATTAAGATATTTTTTTATAAAATTATCTTATCATTCTGAGTAGGAAAATATAATTTTAAAAAAAGCTGTTTATGAATAAAATTACTTATTAATATATTTGAGTATAATTTTAATAAAGTCAAATTTTGAATATAATTATTTTAAGTTTAAACTTAATTTGATCTAAAATATTATTATATTAATAAATAATAATTTTTATTTAATTTTATTTAACAATTTAAAATATTAATATTAAAAATATTTTAATATTTTAATTTTAAATATTTTTATAAATTTACTCTTTAAACATAATATTTAAGATGGATCTTGATTTGTTTCATTTAAAATATTATTATATTAAAATATATTTTATTTAGTTTTAATAAAAAAAATTAAAATATTAACATTAAAAGTTTTTTAATATTTTAATTTTATATATTATTTAAATAAAATATTTTTAATATTTCAATAATAACTAATATTATATTATTTTAATAATAATATAATATTATTGTGTTATTTAAACATAATATTTAAGATGGATCTTTAAGTGTTTTATGTTAATTTATTATAATATATATAAAACTATCAATAAATTTATTAATTTTATTGCTAAAAAATATTTAATTTTTTTTAATTTTTGAATGTCCATAAATATTTTATTTATACATGTGAATCCGTCATTGAAGTGATTCATTATGAATTTAAGGATTATGCATAATTTATCAAAAAAATATTTTTTTAAAATATGAATAGAGTATTTTTAAACTTTATTTGGATATAATTTTTTTCACTAAAAAATTTTAACAATACACATTCCCTTGATGGCCTCTTACATTCATAATTTTGGTCTCGAATGTTCCACACAAATCGAACCCTGAATAAAAATTTTTTTTTTCTTTCACCATCATTGAACTAACCCTTTTGTAGGTGAAATGTGTATGTTTCTATAAGATTTAATAGATTTTCTTAGTCAAAGACTCAAATTTTCTTAACATTTATCTAAGAAAAAAGACATTTAATTTCGAATTTATTATGCAATTTCCATCGGAAGTAAGAACAAGATTAGGGTTGGCAGCCCAATTTGCTTTCGATGGTTCCGACTCAATCCGATCGCATAAAGTTAATATATATTTTTTAAAATCAGATTTCAGATCGAATTAGATATTATTATTAAAAAAAATAAAGATCGGATCAGATTCAAATTTTAGATAAATTTGATCCGATCCGATATTATATAAAAATTATTTTTAATTAATTAATTATATATATTTATATATTTATATTTAAAAAATAATATTTTATATTTAAAAATAATATTTTATAATTTCGAATCAAATCGAATTGAGTACGGTTTATACAACATCGAGTTGAATCGGGTTCGAATATAAATAAATAAAAAAATTTTTCAAATCGAATCGAATTCGAATTTTATAATTATAAATTCTGATCAAGTTTGGAGCGAACAAAAATTCGACTTGATTCGATCCATTGTTAACCCTAAACAAGACAAATTTGGAGACACCAATACATTATTATAAATTTTACATACCAAAATAACGATGAAGGACAATGTTAACAATCCAAAACCAAACTCGATCATTTTTCACAGCCAAATGCCATTGCCAAGAACCTTAAGCCCTTTAACTCCCTAACTATAGAGAAGAGAAAACAAAACTCTATACACAACAATCATTTAATTGTTGGTTTTTTCTCCAACAAAAAGCCATGAAAATTATTGCGTCTGAAGCAATAATCACAATAATACAGAAGCAATAGAAAACAATCAATAATAAAAAACACAAAAAAAATAAAGCACATTAAGATTTACGTAGAAAACCCTCCAGTGTAGAGGAAAAAAATTACGGACCACCAGAAAAATCTTCACTATCAAATAATAGGTATACAAAGTTCTTCTCTAGCTAAAACTAGAGCTAAACAACAACTAGAGAAACAATTGAAGAAATCTCACCAAATAAGTGACTCAACAAATACACTCTGAATTTATTCCTAGAGAGCTTCAAATCCGATCTTCACTGTTCAGAATGTAAAACTCTGAATCATAAACCTCTTGACAAGGTTCCAACTCAATCGGACCACGGATCAACTTCTGTTCAACCAACTCTCCCTTCTTTTTTTTCTCTCTGTTTTTTTTTAGCTTTTCTTCTTTCTCTACTTGGTTTTCGACACCCATTTAAAATAACCTAACCTCTTTTTTATTAAGTAGTTAGGGCTTTATGTAAAATGAAAGATCAAGGCCCATGGCCTTTACTTGGTCCAAAACCACTTACATGAGGCTGGACCCCATTTTCCTAATAATCTCTCCCTTCAGCCCCATTAGGAGGAGATTCATCACCATAGCAGTTTTATTTGAAACTTACCTTGGCCAGGGAACTCATTTCGGTTAAGTTACTGCAAAGCTCAAGCTTTTTCTTAGGAAGTCTCTTAGTCAACATATTTGCTACATTCTTATCAGTATGAACTTTCTTCAATAGCATCTGCTATTCTTCAATCATTGAACGTAACCAATGATATCTAACATCAATGTGCTTTGTTTTAGCTTGGTACATGGTATTCTTACTCAAATCTAAAGCACTTTGACTATTATAAAATACCACATACTTTTTCTAATTCAACTTCAATTCAAGAAGAAAATATTTCATCCAAAGCATTTCTTTACATGCTTCGATTGTTGTAATATACTCAGCCTCTGTAGTTGACAAAGCAACACACTTCTATAACTTAGATTACCAAGATACAGCTCTTCCTACAAAAGTAAACAAATACCCTGAAGTAGATTTTTTACCATCAAGATCGCCTGCCATGTTAGCATCAGTAAACCTTTCTAGAACTGGTTGTGAAACTTCATAAGTCAAGCACATTTTTGAGGTACCCCTCAAATATCTAAAAATTTATTTCACTGCTTTCCAGTGAGCTTTTTTTGGATTAGAAAGAAATTTGCTCACTACACCAACTGCATGAGCAATGTCAGACCTTGTACAAACCATAAGATACATTAAAAAATTGACTGCAAAAGAATAAGGAATACTAGACATAGCTAGTTGCTCTTCTTTGACACTGGACAAGATTTTTTACTTATATGAAAATGGTTGGCCAGTGGACTGCTAATTGATTTAGCATGTTACATGTTGAATCTACCAAGCACTCGTTCAACATACTTTTCTTATGATAATCACAGTTTTCTAGCTCTCATATCCCGGACAACCATAGTTTTTTAGCTCTCTTATCTCGGATAATGTTCATACCAAGAACCTGCTTTGCTGGACCTAAATCCTTCATATAAAAAAACTTAGACAATTATTCTTTCAACCTGTAAATCATACTAGCATCTTGTCCTACAATCAACATATCATCAACATATAATAATAGGATAATGAAGTTACTATTAGGAAATTGTTTAACATACACACAAGAATCCACTGCTGTACTCACCATAAAAGAATCAAACTTATTATACCATTGTCGCAGAGCTTGTTTTAAGTCGTACAAGCTTTTCTTCAATTTGTAAACTAAGTGTTCTTTCTCTTTCACTTCAAAACTCTCAGGCTGATTCATATAAATGTCCTCCTACAAATCACCATGCAAAAATGCAATTTTAATATCAAGTTGCTCAAGCTCAAGATTCAAACTAGCTGCTAATCTCAGTACCACTCGAATAGAACTCATCTTTACAACTGTAGCAAAAATTTCATCAAAATCGATACCTGGTTTTTAAGAAAAATCTTTTACTATCAATCGAGCTTTGTACCTCACTAGTTTGTCACCATCCTTTTTCAACTTGAACACCCATTTATATTTTAATGGCCTCTTCTCTGTTGAAAGTTTAACAAGATCATAAGTACCATTTTTTCGTAATAACTCCATCTCTTCTTTCATTACTTTTAACCAGTGCTCTCTATCCAGAGTAGCTTGCACATCTTAAAAGTTTTCTGGCTCACTTTCACTGGTAACTAAAATAAAATCTGAACTTGGATACCTGATAGATGGCTTGCGCTCTCTAGTAGATCTCCTGGGCTGAGACTCTACATCACTTGACGCCAAAGGTAGCTCCCTCTGCTCAACACTTTCAGGTAGAGATGATTGCTCTCCCTGCTCAAAACTAATTGCATTTGGCACATCACCAACTGTGGCTGGCTCATTCATATTCTTAAGTTCTGTTTCTTACTCATTTCCATCATCTATGGCTCTTTCCTGTGGAATCTCTGTCGGTGTTGAAACATCACACTCAGTAGTAACCCGTGTAGTTTTCTCATTTTCTCAAAGTCTGCTATGGTTTTTTTTTCATGAAAGATCACATCTTTACTTCTGATTATCTTTTTCTTTACTGGATCTCATACCCTGTAACCAAATTTCTCATCATCATATCTTACAAACACACACTGTGTGACTTTACTGTCAAGCTTTGATCTCTGCTCTTTCGGCACATGCATAAATGCTTACACCCAAAAACTTTCAAGTGAGAGTATGAAGTATATTTTTCTGTCCACACTCTTTTTGGAATGTCAAAGCCCAAAGGAACTGATAATGATCTGTTAAGTAAATAACAAGCCGTGTTAACTGCTTTACCCTAGAATGGCTTTGGTAATTTTGTCATCCTCAACATACATCTGACATTTTTCACAATGGTATGATTCATTTTTTCAGCTATACCATTATGTTGCGATGTTTTAGGTTCTGTCATCTCATGTCTGATCTCATGCTTTGAACAATACTCTTCAAAGCCTTTAGAATATACTTCAAGGGTAACCCTGTCATCCTTTCAATCATGGCATGAAATTTTTAAAAATACTGCAGTACCTGACTTTTTTATTTTAACATATACACCTAAGTCTTATGTGAAGCATTATCAATAAAAGTAACAAAATAACTGCTACCAACTAATGACCCAACCTCAATGAGACCACATACGTTAGAATAAATTAATTCCAATCTATTTTCTGTTCTCTAAGAACTTTTACGAAAAAAAACTCTATGATGCTTACCAAACAAACAATAATCACATGAATCGAGAGACATACCTTTGGTCAAGGGAATAAGAGACTGTCTTGCCAAAACCTGTAACCCTTTTTCACTCATGTGTGCCAGCCTCCTGTGCCACAAGTTTGCTGAAGCATCATTTTCAACGACATTTACCTAGTTACCATTCAATTGCATTTATGTCTTATACATTGTGTAGCATAATTTTTTCCTTGCAACTACCATAGATCCTTTGAGAAGCTTCCACTGTCCATTCTTTTGTCGACTTTCATATCTTTCCTTATCAAAGATATTAATAGCAAGCAAGTTCATTCTCATATCTGAAATGTGTTTGATATCCCTCAAAGTCAACATGCAGCCTGTACTAGTTAGTACAATAATATCACCAATCCCAATAATCTGTGTTACACTCTTATTTTCCATTTTGGTACAATCAAAGTCTCTTACTTTGTAAGTTGTAAATAACTCTATCTTAGAAACACAATGATATGTCGCTCTTGTGTCAACTATCCACTCAATGTCGAGATCACTAATATGATTACAATCACCATGTGTACAAATCAAAGTAACTGAAGCACTATCTGAATTCACTACTGCAACATTACCATCATCTGAACTCTTACCTTTCTCATCTTTTCGCTCTTGCTTTAAGATTTTATAGTTTCGTTTTATATGACCTATCTTACCACAATAGAAACACTTCACTTTACCTCTAGACTTGGATCTATGTTTAGACTTACCACGACCTTTTGAGTCATGACCTTTATCGATGTTTCTATCCCGGTTTTTTGTGACCAGAGCTTGATTCTTAGGGTCTACATCTTTTCGCCTTGCTTCTTCATTAAGCATACTGTCATTTACCATCTCCAATGTCACCTTATAATCAGGAGTTGAATTAAGAAGAATCATAATTAGAGTATTCCAGCTGTCTGACAATAAATTCAAAAAAAATAATACCTTCATTTCATCATTCATCTTAAGCTCCATAGTAGTCATCTGATTAAATATATATTAAAAATCACTCAAGTGCTTTGTAACAGATCATCCATCTCTGTACTGTAAAGTTACAAGCTTTTTAACAAGCATAACTTTATTCATACATGTTTTTCTCTCATACAATACTGTCAAATTTTTTCAAACAATGTGAGCATCTGACTTATGCGCTACATGATAGAACACGCTGATATCAATCCATTTTTTGATTGTAGCCAGCGTCTTTCTACCTAGCTTATTTCAGCTTTTATTTTTCATATCTGCTGGTTTAGTCGAATAACCTAATATTGGCTCATATAAATTTTTACAGTATAGATGATCCTTCATCATAGCTTCCAAATTAAATAATTCGATGCTGTCAATTTTATCATGGAACATGTATCACCCTTCATGATCTCAAACAAAATTTACTTATATCTTGGACTGTTTTTGTATCGATGTCTCAAAATAACCTTCATTTTGATATCACTTGTTGTGCCTGAAGCAATAATCACAATAATACAGAAGTAATAGATAATAATCAATAATAAAAAATGCAGAAAAATAAAGCACACCAAGATTTAAGTAAAAAACCCTCTAGTGTAGAGGAAAAAAATCACGGACCACCAGAAAAATCTTCACTATCAAATAATAGGTATACAAAGCTCTTTTCTAGCTAAAACTAGAGCTAAACAACAACTAAAGAAATAATTGGAGAAATCTCACTAAATAAATGACTCAACAAATATACTCTAGATTTATTTGTAGAGAGCTTCAAACCCGATCTTCACCGTTCAGAATGTAAAACTCTGAATCATAAACCTCCTGACAAGATTTTAATTCAATCGAACCACGGATCAACTTCCGTTCAATCAACTCTCTTTTCTTTTTTTTCTCTTCACTTTTTTTAGCTTTTTTTCTTTTTTTACTTAGTTTTTGACACCCACTTAAAACAACACCACCTCTTTTTTATTAAGTATCTAAAATTCTGTGTAAAATAAAAGATTAAGACCTATTACCTTTACTTAATCCAAAATCACTTACACGAAACTGAACCCATTTTTCTAACAAAAATTACATTAAAATCTAACTGTACTAGGACCCAGGAATTCAATTCCATCACTTTTTTGATGGACTTGTCGGGTTTCTTCACCTCCTCCCTCATCTTAGCGGAAGCCGCCGCCAGGGCCGGCAGATATGGAAAGGAATGAACCTTGGCCTCGGTAAATGACCTAAGGTTTTTCTTGGCATGCCTGAGGACATAATTCCATCTGCAAATTCCTTGATCCTTCAATACCTCCACTCCATAAATTGTAGCTGCCACAATCCATGCTTTCCTTGTTGCACTTATTGTTTTCTTGTAAATCTTGATCAAGAAAATATTTTTATCTTTGAAAGTAGGATTGTGGCAAACAAAGAGAGAGATTTTCTTTTCTTTTTCTTTTTCTTTTCTTTTCCTTTTTCTTTTACGAATTAATAATGGTGCTGATGATATGGGACTGGTCCCATTTATAATAGGGTTTGTGACTAAATATACATATTTTTTAATATATAACATGAAAGCGTATAAAACCATTGGCTGGTTGGTGTCTGCCAATAGTTTTGGAAAAGTTAGAGGCCCTTTATTTTGGACTTAAAAACCATTTATTATTTTGTAAAGCCAACAAACTTGTGATTTGCCTTTACTTTGTTCATAGCATTTGATTTTGGAGGCTGAGGTTAAAGACTAAAGAAAGCTTCCATGTGATTTTCACCTCAATTTATTCAATTTAATTTAGAATGTTTCTGATAAGAATAGCTATTTTTTTATTATAGTATTTTCCTTTTCTTCTTTTTTTTTCCTCACCAAATATAGTGTAAGACTCTAATTCATGATCATCACAGACAAAGAGTTCAGTATATAAAATTTAGCCCCAAAATTTTCTAATATCAAACTAAACTTTTGAACATATTTTTGATAGTTCAAGTAATATAATTGATGCAAAATTAGCATTACATATGTACAAAAAACAAGGTGGCAGCTTAATTTGGACCCCAACAGCTCAAATACATGACAGTTCTAAGTGCTTCCTCTGACTTCTTCAACTTCTCATCATCTCTCAGTTTCTTAGCCAAAGCAGAAGAAGATGGAACATAAACTTTCTTAGCTTGAGAAGATGATCTGATATTGTTCTTGACATGCTGTTGAATTGACCTTAGACCATAATTCCATCTACAAATTCCTTGATCTTTTAGTGCCTCAACAGCTCCAATGCTAGCAGCTGCTATCCAAGCTCTTGTTGAAGAACTCATGTTTTTCTTTTTTCTACGCTTTTGGGAGGTGATTGAAATGAAAGTGCCGATGGGCTGCTTTCGGAATTCAAAGACTGATTTTCTGGCTGTATTTTGCTTTGTAGAAGAAAATGGTGGGTGGGTAAGAGTTTCTTATATAGAGGAAAGCGTTGGGAAAAAACCAGAGACGGTATTGCCAAAGCAAAAGGAAAAAAGCCAATGGTTTCAATAAGTACTATAGGCTAGTGGTATTATAATAAAATAAATGGTTTAACTGTACATCCTACGATGGAGACAATAATAGTAAAGAAATGGACAAACTCTCTATGTTTCGAAGAAAAAAAAACCTTTCGAAAAATAATATTTTTATTTTTTTGGGTTTATTTGTCAAAAAAAATTAGTTAACTAAAAATGATTTTCTAGTCAAACATAAAATAAAATAATATTTTTGAAAATTATCTTATCATTTTGAGTAAAAAAAGAAGATAATTTTAAAAAATTATTTATGAGTAAAATTACTTATTAATATATTTGAATATAATTTTACTCAAATCAAATTTTATATATAATTATTTTAAGTTTAAACTTAACTTGACCTAAAATATTATTATATTAATAAATTAGATTATAATTCGTGTGATGCACGAAATAATTTTATTTATTTAATATGAATAATTATAAATTAAATTTTTTTAAATTATATTTAAATTTTTAAAACTCATCACATATATAAAATTTATATATAATAATTTGTCATTAAAAAATAATTTTTTTAAAAATAGTAAAAAAAATTTATGTCTTTCCTTTGTATATTTTTGTTTATAATAATATTTATACTCCTGAAAAATTATATTAAATAAAAATAAATTATCTTTTCTAAAAAATAAATATATATTATTAAATGATAAATTAAATAATAAAAAAATATTAACATATTTTTACTTTAATAATTTTGACTAAATTATTATACAAAATATGAAAAATATTAGAAAATATGTTAAAAAAATAAATTGAAAAAAATATTACTTTTTATAAGAATGAAACTGTAATAACAATAAAATATATTTAAAAAAAATTTTCGAAACAAAAAAATTACAATAGTAATAGAAATATCTTTAAAAAATTACTGAAAAATAAAAAAAAATTGATGTATAACACATTTGTAGTCTTAAATTTGTAAAATAATTTTTTAGTGACAATTAGGATTAAATAGATGATTTTTAAATTAATTTTTTAAAATTTAAAATGGATATAATAAGTGATAAAGATAATATTAAATTTTTTGTATTTATTTGAAATATAAATTTGATAATTATAATTCAAATGAATATAATAATTTTGATAATCTTATTATTTAAAGATTTAAGAGGAAAATTTTTTAAAATTTTAAAATCTTAAATAAAATTGCTTAAAATTTTAATATCTTACGTAAATTTTTTAAACAATAAAATTTTTAAAATCAAGATAAAAAAATTTATTGAAAGTTTTGGATAAACTTAATTTTTGTAATTTTTAAACATATTTGAAAGATTTTGATAATTAAATAATTTTTTAAATAAGGTTATTTTGGTAAACATCTAAAATTATTTATTAAAAAAATAAAATCCATATTTCATATTTTTAATTTTAGAATATATATCTCTAAATTGATTTGATTTTAATTATAATTTGAATAACTTTTATATTTAAATAAATTTAAAATTATTTTGTAATTAAAAAAATTATTTTATTTAAAAAAACCATTATATGTATCATTTAAAAGAGTTGTTCACATAATATGCAATTTATTTATATATGTTGTTATAATATATATATATATATATTAGATAATAATTTTTATTTAAATTTTCCTAAAAAATTTAAAAATTAATGTTAAAAATATTTTAATGTTTTAATTTTAAATATTTTTATAAATTTACTTAAGTAACTTTTAACATAATATTTTAAGATGGATCTTGATTTGATTGGTCTTAAAATATTATTATATTAATAAAAATATTTTTATTTAATTTTAATTAAAAAATTAAAATATTCACAATAATAATTTTATATATTATTAAAAATAAATATTTTTAATATTTCAATAATAAATAATATTATATTATTATTTTAACAATAAAAAATAAAAATAAAAAATTATTATTTTAATAATTAATATTAACGAATATAATAAAAAAATTTTCTTAATATTTTTAATGATTTTTTTATTTTTTTAGTTTAAAATATATAATTTTATATTTTATTTATTAAGGTATTTATATTATTATTTTAATAATAAATATAAATAAACAATTTTTTATTATGACTTAATGATAGATACTTTTAATATAAAATATAAATATTTAATAGTACAAATATTTTAATAATAAATATTATTAATTTTCATATTAATAAAAATAATATTTTAAGAATAATAATATTATTTTAAATATTTTAAGATAATGCTATAAAGAATAATAAATATTATTATTTTAAGTATTTTTATATAAATATAATATTTAAATATTAAATATTATTAAAATATAATTATTTTTGAATATTAATAATTTTAATAATAAATAATTTTAACAATTATATTAATATTATTTATTTTCTAAAATTTAATTTCGGCTAAACAAACGAGCCTTTTGCATTTACTCTGTTCATTGCATTTGAATTTGGAGGTTGAGGTTAAAGGCTGAAGAAAGCATCGTGTGATTTTCACCTCAATTTATTCAATTTAATTTAGAAAGTTTCTGATAAGAATAGCTAATTTTTTTTATTATAGTATTTTCTTTTTCTCTTCCTTTTTTTTTTTTTGTCTCAGTAAACGGAGTGTAAGATTCATGATCATCAGAGACAAAAAGTTCAATATATAAATTTACCCCCAAAAGTTTCTAATATCAAACTCAACTTTTGAACATATTTTTGATAGTTCAATTAATATAACTGATGCAAAATTAGCATTACATATGTACAAAAAACGAAGGGGCAGCTTAATTTGGACCCCAACAGCTCAAATACATGACAGTTCTAAGTGCTTCCTCTGACTTCTTCAACTTCTCATCATCTCTCAGTTTCTTAGCCAAAGCAGAAGAAGATGGAACAGAAACCTTCTTAGCTTGAGAAGATGATCTGATATTGTTCTTGACATGCTGTTGTATTGACCTTAGACCATAATTCCATCTACAAATTCCTTGATCTTTCAATGCCTCAACAGCTCCGATGCTAGCAGCTGCTATCCAAGCTCTTGTTGAAGAACTCATGTTTTTCTTTTTTCTATGATTTTGGGAGGTGATTGAAATGAAAGTAGAAATGGGGTTTTTTTTTTTTTTCGAAAATTCAAAGACTGGTTTTCTGGCTGTGTTTTGCTTTGCTGAAGCAAATTGGAGGGTAGGTAAGAGTTTCTTATATAGAGGAAAGTGTTGGAAAAAACCAGAGATGGTATTGCCTAAACAAAAGGAAATAGCCAATGGTTTCAAGCAGTACAATAGGCTAGTGGTATTATAATAAGATTAATGATTTTACTGTACATCCCACGATGGAGACAATAATAGTAAAGAAATGGATAAAGTAGAGATGATGATGGTTGGAGGAAGGAATTGCTATGGACAAAATCCCCAAGATAAGATTTTGGCATTGTTATCTATTTCTTCTGTGTATGGGATGACCCATGAGCCCTTCACATCGAAGTTATAAGTGAATAAATTACTTCATTGATTTGATGTCAATCATGATTCTTTTTTTTTTTTTTTTAAATATTTTGCAGATAAAATCTAAAAATAATGCGATTGGGAAATGGGAAAATGAGATGGGCTGTTCTGTTTGGGAGGTTCAAATTCTTGTTCATTGATATATATGTATTGATTGTTTTCTATTTTTCCTTCATAATATTGTACTAATAAACTTTTATGTTGAAATTCATATCAAATCCTTTCCTAAACAATAAATTACCACAACTAGACAAAATAATTAGAATAATTAGGGACAAGCAACAATCTAAGCATCAATTTGAAAACCTTGGTTGAAATTAAGCAAGAATTAGATCATAATTTTGTTACAAATTACAAATTCTTCACTTCAGCACTATTAGCAATTACTCTTAATCTAAAGGCAAATGTGAAGAAGAATCAATAAAATCGACATCAATGATTCTGATGATCTGAAAGAAAAAGAAAAAAAGAATCAATCCATTTGCTAAACTGTACACTCAAAGTGGCATACTATCCATTGCATGGCCATGTAAAGGTGATATGATATGAAAGAACCACAGCCACAGCACTAAGGCAGGTAAAAGCCGGGCAGAATTGGGTAAAGAAGGGGCATAGATCAGATTGCAGGAGCTCAAGTGCTTAACTGAGTTGAGTTATGTCAAATTCATCAGGAAATTTGAACGTGTCAGCTGCTCCGAACTTTCTTTTTTCTTCCCAATCATCGTCCAGAGATTCTCCTTCGTCAGCACTATCGTTATCCTCATCGTGACTGATAGGTGAAGAAGGATTGTACACACTCTGGGAGCGGCAAAATGGGGTAGCAAGCATGCTTACTTGACCAAAGTGAGATATTTCCACTACCACTGTGTCATCATCTACTGGAAGGGGTTGTTTCCATGGTTCTCCATCGATCCTCATAAATGTGTGATCGGCTGCACCCTTTTTAAACTCAAATCGGACTGCATTTGCCTATATGGAGACGAAGATTAGATTGGAAAATAATGCCAGAATAAGAGAGGAGACAGCTAAAATGGTTAACAGTTTTTGTTGTAGAGTCATGAACCTCCTACCTGTGCTAAACGAGTCCCGTGTCCATTTGGCGCAAGCAAAACTAGCCCATGCAGGACATTTCTAAAACCGACTATCTCAATCAGGCCATCATCTACAAAAGGAGGAGTCAAGCCCCTCTGTAAACCAAAATTGGCAATCAAAACCTTTGGGTGAGATGTCAGTCAAAATCTAATTACTACAATTTCAGCTATGATTATATGATTATAAAGGAAGAGAGAGATCGGAACAAACATCATGAAATTTCTTCCTATATGGTTTTCCCCAAGGATTGAATCCACCAGAGAAACTAGGCAAATTTAGGCAGACGATAGAGCCAATGCTGTATAAGAAAGAAACTGGTGTTATGAGAATTAGGACTAAATGAGCAATTGAAGTGTTGATTATAATCATAAGAATGCATACAGGTTATACATGATTTTCACCTGCGAGGTATGTTGAGGTCCTCCCATTGGCCTTGTTTCTTCATGATCTTAACTGTTGTTAGCTGAGCTATGCTCCTGTATTGACATTAAGACATTGTCATAAACACTGGCAACTCTGACTTGAAAGCTTACCCAAGAAATAAAACAAAATAGAATAATCCATTTGGAAGGATATAGACATAAAAGTTAAATGCTCAGTAATCAGGTAATTGATGCACTAAAACGAAGCATGCATGGTGTCGTTCAGCAATGAGACATTGTTTTAAACATATGAAATAAAGCTCTTAGAAAATCACAAGTATCTAACATATAGACAAATTTCATGGAGTAGAGTGCCGTACTTTTAAATACAAGATCAGTAATTCAACCTTGCAGCATTACAAATCTAGCAGGACCTTGTATACTAGATAAGTAGTTAGCTGAGTAACATGACTGATAAAACAGAAAGACATGTGAAACACTTGCATGATACTGAAGAACAAATTGGTATCTGTATCTTCAGTCCTTTGCCCAACAGTCGCTCCTATGAATTTTATTACTGACAAAATTAAAATAATTAGAGAGCCGAGACGTTTTAAATATCAAGCCATCACACATGTTCTTCTAAACAGGACAGGAATTTATATTGCCAGACATCTGTAAGAAACTCACGTTGATGAAGGACGAAAAAGAGAAGCGAAAAGCCAACCTTGAGTACATCCAAGCTTTACATAAGTACTCTGCTTCATCAGAAAGAAATAAGTAGTTGTCTAAGTTTCAGAATTGTCATGAGGATTATCATACAAGTGAAGGGAAACTTAAGACAGCTAAAAACAAAAAGATCATGTTATACACTATATTGTTAGTAGGCAAGTTACACCTACATCAATACATAAAATAATGTATAAATATATGGGTTTATATTTGATGCATTGTCAGTATATAGATTCTATATAAAGAGATCTTCAGTCCAATACACAAACATATGAGAGAGGGGGAGAGGGGAATTTGTATAATCAGCATTGCATTTATTTTTTCAGCTAGGAGCATAGTACTAAGCATGGATATGGCTAAAAGACAACCTAATATCTGAACATTTTAAGATTATGCCACATTTCAACAACCTTTATCAAAACAGAAAACATATGTTTACCTGATTAATTAACTGATTTCTGAATTTTTCTGGGTGCAATTTCCTCTCAGAGTGAAATGCATATGATATTTGTGCATCCATTCCTGAACAGAACACTCTAATTAGACTTATTTGATAGTACTATAACCAGCTGCCAAACAAAATTCAAATGTAGAAATTATTTTGGGCTGACTTCATCCTCGTACAAACGAATTATTGGAGTATAAAGCTTGGATAAATTAAATTATACTATAATACTTAGAAGTCTTGTATAGAAAATTGCAACGCCCTCAAAACCTCAATATAGTAATCAGAATAAAGGTTATTGCACCAAGATCACTGGATAATCAGATAACAAACTGCTGACAATCATATGCAAATGCAATACAGCTGTTAGGCTTACCTCCATGGCTAAATCAGCATAAGATATTTAAAAGGATAGAAAAACTATAGTTGTTTCCATGAACTAAGCATAATTTTGCAATTATTCTCTCTCTCATTAAAGCACTTTAACCCCAAAAAATGCCTCAAATGACCTATTGCATTAGGGACCATCTCAATATAATTGACTGTTCAAGCAGCTCATGCCCATCATCTCAGGGACAAAATGGTACGTTGGATGGATCTATATATCAGGTTCACTTGAATACTGCTATGTTGGACTCATAAGGGCTTAAGTTGAAGACACTAACAGATGGGTAATCACTGACTACTACTCTGACCAAGCAGAGTCCTGAGAAGCACTAAGAGTTTCCACATCAGCATAAGATATCTAAAAAGATAGAAAAACTATAGTTGTTTCCATGAACTAAGCATAATTTTGCAATTATTCTCTCTCTCTCATTAAAGCACTTTAATCCCAAAAAATGCCTCAAATGACCTATTGCATTAGGGACCATCTCAATATAATTGACTGTTCGAGCAGCTCATGCCCATCATGTCAGGGACAAAATGATATGTTGGATGGAACTATATGTCAGGTTCACTTGAATAGTGTTATGTTGGACTCATAAGGGCTTAAGTTGAAGACACTAACAGACGGGTAATCACTGACTACTACTCTGACCAAGCCAAGTCCTGAGAAGCACTAAGAGTTTCCACAACATGAGATGCTTAATTGAGTAATACAGAGGTACATATCTGTATATCGACATGTCTTTAGCAAATGGGAAAATCATTCATTTTCTAAAAATGTTGAAAATTATGAAATTCACATAAGTGATTATATTTCTTACCCATGCTGAAGTAGTTCCAAAATCCTCCACGATATGTGTGATAACCCTCCTGAGAAGTGAGAACATCCAACAAAATTTTACCAATAAGCATAGAAAGCAACCCAAATTCACGTGAAGCAAGTAAACACTAAAGGGGAAACCAAGCATTTAAAAGATGATTTGAACCGCCATATCAGCAACTTTCATGTTTTACTTGTAATTATTACCAGGCTCACAGATCTTATGGTAAATCAAATATATAGTGGTTTTTAATGGCTTATTAGTATTATGTAAAACGAGAACTCTGAGATTAATATTGGAACAACAGATTTAAAATAATTAAAACAATACAAACTCACAACTAGAGGATCAGGGCATAGGATGAGATATAAATCTATTCAACGTGTTGATGCAGCTATTAAGTAACTAGAAGATACCCTTGAGATCGGCTCATTTTATATTTTCATCATCCACCAAAGGTTAAAGAAGACAAGAATAGTTTAACGAAAAACAAAACCAAAATATACTGAAGCAGTACTGCCATACAACTGCCTTTACATAAACACACACACACACACACACACACACACACACACACCAATCACTGCAGTCAAAACATATAAAATGGAAGAAACAGAAAAAAGAGTACGCCAAAAGGGAGCCAAAAAATAGAAAACAGAAACATACCATGCTTAGTTTGTCTGTTTGAGAGATGCGATGAAACTTATGCAAAGAATGGGGTAGTTCAAGAGGCCCAATAGGATCACAAGAACCTTCCTCAGGGGTCTTCATTCTCATGATAATGTGCCAGCTGAAATTTCATTGAATGAACTGTAGCATTAATAATCGAAAGGAAAATTGAAGTTTCCAACACATAAACAACTGAATATCTTTTCCCATTATGACACGGTAAAGCATAACCATATCAAAATAGAAGTTAAGGAAGAATTGCTAGTATAACATCACTATTTAATCTAGTTTCAACCAAAAATAAATTCTTTTCATGTTCATTAAAAATTTCGAAAAGTTCTGGCAGATACCAATTTTCTTCATATTAAGCTCATAGTACTGCACAGTCATATTTGCAAAGCCACGTCATATGACATTAAAGGCTTCAGAGGACTATGAAAAAAGTCAACAAAGGGGCAGGAAGATTATTTGGTAGCAAAAAATTTGAGTGGTCAACTAAAAATAGTTTAGGAAAATTGCACAAAAACAAGAATAAAGCTCATAACAAGAGTAACAACACAACAATAATCTCCATACTGAACTCCTTAATCAAGTTTCTATGAACTAGATGCATGCCAGGGTCATCAAAGACTATCTCATGCATCTAGTAGGACGTTCAGACAACTTTCTTATTTTACCCCTTCCTCAGCCTTAAGATAAAGCACTACGGCCTGCTTAGCAGGAAGCAAAAAACATGTAGAAGCAGTTAGCCAGAAAGATAACAGCTAAGGAGTTTGTTACCTGTCGATTTTCATTTCCTTTGCAGTCTTTACTTGCTCCAAAAATGACAATACAGATTGGCGGTCTGTACCAGGATTTTTCTTTCCCTGCAAATTAACCAAACACAAGGTATAAAATTCTGACTGAGTTGAATCAAGTCTTCCAGTACACACATGTCAATTAGAACAACCATTTCCAGAAGAGTGCATGCTAGTAACTGATCGCTAAAACCTAAAGCAACTACTTATTGTCATCCATTCATTCAAGGAGATTGAAAAGACAGTTTGGCATCACTGACAACAATAAAGTGAACACAGTTTGCAGCATGGGTGTCAAATTTCCTGCTTGGAAAGATTACACTTGTTAATTCTGTTTCTTTTTATGCCAATACCAATTAATAAGAGACTGACAAACAAGACAGGGACAAAAAGGAAACCATCGTTCTTTGTAATAAAAAAGAAATTATTCACCAACTAGACAAGTTCATGATTTACAAGTCAAAAGACACTGTTAGAATGAAAGGGAACAAAGATAAAGAAAATAAAATTAACCTGCAAAACCTTTGAAGTAACAATTAATAAAATAAGCTAGATGAGACAAGTAACTGAGTAAGCATCATCCTACCCAGCCAAAAGAAAAAGGCAGATTGTTTCCAGTTCCCAGAGGCACTGTAGCAACTGGAGGTGGATGAGGGAGTTTAAGATCGGATATTACACCAAGAAGCCAGCCGGCTGTTCCATCACCACCTGCAACCTAACAGTCTAAGCATATATTAGAGATAAAGTTTTAGGTTTGATATCAACTGCAGTCTTGCACAACATAGACACATATATGTGATGTACATGTATGTTATTAAAGAAGACAAACAACCTGATAATAAACATAACCAGCTACTTAACATGTCAACTCACAATTATTCTCAAGCTACTCAGAATATCTGAAGCCAAAACATCCCCACGCTGCTTAAGCATTCCCAGTGTGGCATAAATTTGGTGTAGCACCTTATCAGGTTTCGTCTCTCCCAAATCAAAAACCTGAAAATCAATCAACCAAGTTTGATTGAGAAGACGAACATTCAGTCACAATTGCATTATCCTTTAAGAGCAAGCAGATAATACCTGGTTTTTGTTAAGGACAGAACGATAGGTAAAAAGAAGATCTCCACCAATCTGTCCACCGCTTTTGGAGTTGATAAACACTAACACTGGACAAGAAGATACCCATGGTGGTTTCTTTGCTTCTGATTCAGGAACAAGTATATAATTTGGGATGTAGTAGTCTTTCAAAATATGGTTCAACTTAGCATCACCCATCAGAACCTCCCAACTGCAGGTTATAATATAAGAAATGATCAACAAACTCAGACTACCATTACAAGTTCAAAGCAATCATGCGCATACATCAACATTGTGCAGGTGTAACAAAAAAATTAGGCAGGCAACATAAGCCTTTGAAAGGATAAGCAAAAAGTTGGGCAAAAGAATTCAATAAGCGAAAAATAATTATGCCACTCAATGAGCATTTCTAGTCCTCCGTCAAATCCTTCTCCTTTCGGTTTATGTAGAATTATACAATTAACAATTGAAAAAATTGCAAGAAAACTTGAAATAAAAGATATCTAAACATGCAATTCTGATTGCAATGCACCAAAGACAGTGTCATTCCACACCATAAACAACCAATTTTAGGACTTTTTATCAACAGGGAGAAGATTCCACTATGTACTGAATAGTGATACAAATAATGGAACATATTCTAAAAGTCAGTTATATCTATAAATTAAATTATATGCATTAAACAGCAAAAAACAGCACTTAAAACCTTCTAGAAAGAAAACTACGAATATCTCTAGCCATGAGTTGTGATCCCAAGGACAATTCAACCAAGGCCTTCCCAGGGAAAAATAACAATTTGTTATTCAATGCCATTCTTCTTTGTCACAAAACCTACAAAGAAAAACTAAAAATGAAACACAAATTAAGCATAAATCATCAAATGCACGATTCCTCTTCCTTTTTTTCTCAGTTTTCTGTCCACCATATAATGAATCAGCTCAAATAAGCTAAAAAAAACGCAAATTTGAGCTCAATATCTTCCAAAGCACGCGTTTACTTCGTTTTTCGCTCGCTTTTCTCTCCTATGTCATCAGCAGACAATTAAAAAAACGCAAAAATAAGCTCAAATATCTCATAGTTCTTGATTTTCTCTTAGTTTTTCCTTCGATTTTCTCTCCTTTATCATTAAACGATTAAGAAAACATCAAATAAACTCAAAATCCTCAAATACGCACTTTCTCTGTTTCTCTCTCACTTTTTCTCTCTTCAATAATAAAAACACAAAAATCACAAAATAAAAGCGTGAAAAATTCAAATCCACGCTTCCTCTTCTTTCTTTTCCCTTAACTTTTCGTTTTAAATCAACCAAACAGATTCAAAGCAGGAAATTTTGGTTTTAATTCAAGTAAAAATAAATAAATTAAAAAAACACGATGATGCTTTACCTGAAGAACAAAGAACCTGTAGCGTACTGTGGAGGAAGATAACCGTAGGAATCAAAGCTCAAGATTCAAACCAAAATCAACAATTCTTCTTCTTTTTTTCTTTGATTCTTTTAGTTATAAAATTCGAAACGCAGATCGCTTGGAAAGTGAACAGATGTGAATTAAAGGCAATAAATAATGAATATTAAAAAAAAAAGAGAGAAAGAGAAACGAAGCTTCGGCTTTCGTTTTTGTTAAACTATGGCAGCCGTCGTCGTTTCTTGTTTCTATTTTCGTCATTTTTAGACGTTTTTCAATTTCAAAGATGTTCGGCCAACGGACAAAAAAAGGAAAGAGCAGGCGGCGATATAACCAACGGTCGTTAATTGGCTGCGGCATGGTTTAGGATTTGATGAAAGGAAGACAGAACGGAGAGTGACACGTCACACGAAGGATGAAATCTGGGATAAGTGATTGGTTGGTTCGGTTTGAGAGAGTAAAGGAGTAGTCCCAGGGAACATGGGGGCCTGTTTGGATTCTACTGGGCCGACGAATTGCAATTAGATAAAACTCATAATTTAAAATACCTTATATAAATAACATACAAAAATAATATATAAAAATAATATAATTTAAAATGTTAATAATAATTATATATAAATTTAATAAAATTAAAAAATATATTTTATATTATAATATAAATACATAAATTTTATAATTTTATATAATGTTTGGATAATATAATCTGTACTGCAATTGAATTTTTGGCCATGCTGGTGGACTGGACAAAAGGGGTCCAGTGGACCACTGATATATGCATTAGACTTTTTATTTCATTAAAAAAATTTTATCTCCGTTTTACCCTGAAATGAGTTTTTATTTACTAAAAACCTAACATCTCTTTCTTAATATATTATTTTAATTTAAAATAATATTTCATTATATATTAAATAAAATTTTATATGTTAAATAACATTAACATTTAAATAAAAATAATTTTCAAATATTTAATAATAAAAATATTATTTGATATAAAATTAATTTTATTAATTTCAAAAATATCAAATGTGTACTATCAAATTTATTATGTATAAACTTTAATCTAATATTCTTAATAATAATTTTATTTTCTCATAACACTCTTCTTTATCATTACTATTATATTTACATCTAAATATATATCTAATTATTACTTTTAAAATCAATACTACAATATTCACTTTTATCATTTCAATAATTAAATTTTTTTATTAGTATTTTTAATTTTATCAAAATTAATTGTACCGTTGATGTCGATTTTAATTGAAATCACAAAAGAGGAAATGACGTGTGGGGCTTCGTTCTTGTTGTAATTACTTTTTTAACCTTGTCACTTTCAATTTCTAGTTGTCTTCAGCATGAGCCAAGAGTAGGCCTGTAAATTTTATATAACAAACGCATTTCTCTCTGTAGAAAATGGTCCGATTTAGCTTCAAAGCTTTGTTAGAGTTAGACGGAAATGTTTATATATCGGATCGGGTTTGGTAGACACCTTGACAATATAGACCCGAAATCGAGTCCAACTTGATTTATGTTTAATAGTAAAATATTATAAATGATTTTTACATTAATATTTTAATATAATTAAATAAAAATATATTATTTATTAACATAACAATATTTGTAGGTCAAATAGAGCACGGACCTTGAAATTCATATCCAAAGTCTGGCTTGAGTTAAACTTGCCTCCTAACACAATTTGAAATTTAATAATATAATTAAAGACTATAAACAGTTGAAAAAATTAAATTAATTTTTTTTCCTTGAATAATTAATTGGCCTATATGCATCAGCAAGTCAATGACGTATATGGATATGACTTGTTCACAAATGGGAATGATATGCAAACAAGAAAGCAAGCTTCATGCATTGGTCAAATCTTTACCTAAAGAAGATAATACAAATAATTTAATTGTAATAGATTCTTTCCAATTCTTTGAATTAATGTGTCCATATGTGCCAAAACTGGAGACAGAAGGCAAAGGTTGTGGTTTCAAAAAAAAAAAAAAAGACTAAATTTTTAGATAAGGCCAATTGGTAAGGTTGATTTTGTGAATTATAATCTCCCAAATGTCTCAATTATTCCAATCTTAAGCTTGCTTAGTCTTAAAGGAGATGGGTTAAAAAGTTGAATCTTTATTATATAGGTCAATGGTGTTGAGGAATTAGTGGGACTGCAAGAGTGATTATTGGAAGTCAAATTGTTTGAAATTTTACAAGAGAGACTGCAAGGATTTGCTATGTAGTTTATGCAAATTGAGAAAAGAAAAACAAAATAATATTAGATAAAAGATAAGTACATGACTTTGGAAGTAAAATTTTTAATGTGTTAGATCGAACGTGAGAGAGTAAGCGCGCTTTTAAAATCATCCGAATAGGAGATTAGGTTTAAACAAAGCTAAGAGACACTTTTGATCTTATTACAAAAAATTTTCTTAACATTTGGTGTACGTGAGGTACCGATCAATATATTCTTTTTGTTACGTCTGAAGCAATAATCACAATAATACAGAAGTAATAGATAACAATTAATAATAAAAAACGCAAAAAAAATAAAACACACCAAGATTTACGTGAAAAATTTTTCAATGTAGAGGAAAAAAATCACGGACTACCAGAAAAATCTTCACTATCAAATAATAGGTATACAAAGTTTTTCTCTAGCTAAAATTAGAGCTAATCAACAACTAGAGAAAACAATTGATGAAATCTCATCAAATAAGTGACTCAACAAATATACCTTGAATTTGTTTCTAGAGAGCTTCAAACCCTATCTTCACCGTTCAGAATGTAAAACTTTAAATCATAAACCTCCTGACAATGTTCCAACTCAATCGGACCACGGATCGACTTCCGTTCAACCAACTCTCCTTTCTCTTTTTTCTCTCTGCTTTTTCTTCTTTCTCTACTTGATTTTCGATACACACACAAAATAATCCCACCTCTTTTTTTATTAAGTAGTTAAGGCTCTGTGTAAAATGAAATATCAAGATTCGTGACCTTTACTTGATCTAAAACCACTTACATAAGGCTGGATCTCATTTTCTTAATATTTTTTAATCACAAATTAATTAACAATAATTGGGGCAATAATTATTGGATTTGGAACTTAATTAATTTAGAAATATTATTTCAGTCATAGTTAGTAGAGTATTGACTCCACAAATAGAATTACTACATTAAAAAATTTCACAATCTGTTTATAAAAATGAATTCAGTAATTTAATTCAATATGTCAACTTACATAATAAAGGGTAAGCAAGCCCTAGATTTAGGACAATTTACTCAATGAGATTGCTTTTAAGGTATATAATTTGTGTTAAGAAAGAGTATGGTGTTTCCAATGGCAAGACAAGAATCTTATTTTAATATGTAATGCAAAATCATTTGAAAAAAAAAAATCTTATTAATTAGTGCTGATTTAATTCATCAATTATCAAAAAGAGAAGAATTTTGGCATAAAAAATTGATTGGCAGCCTGGCAAGATAAGACAGATTATTGGATTAATTAAATATTTAGTCAGCTACTAACTTATTTGGTCCCATTGCAAATCTCATTGACTCTTACCTTTGTGATAGCTTCTAAACATATATAAAATTTGAATCTTATCATCTGAAATGTTTATTGTGATGTGATCATGATATTAAACTCTCTATAAATAACATTATTTTGACATATTTTACCTTTTGATATTATACAAAATTAATGTGCATAATTTGTGTAAATAAGTCAAATAGTGAATGAGTCGGATCGATTCGAATGGGTCAAACCCAATCAACTATATATAAGTTTTGTATAAGATTTAATCAAGTTCGATTTATCGTACTCGAGAGATTTGATTTTTAAAAATATATATTAAAATATTTAAAAATATGAAAATATTATTATTTTAAAATATGTTTTAAAGTTAAATAAAAAATAAATTTTATTATTAAAACAAAAATTAGACTCTTTTTCTAAAGCTAATAAACGACTCAAATTAAACTCGCGAAACAAATAAATAACCCAATTCAAGGACAGATCTATTCATATATATAAATTTATATATTGATTGAAACATTGAATCTTTTACTCGTCATCATAGCTAATATATACATCAGATTCTCTGTTTTCCGAATAGTGACAGTAAAGTTAGGTGAATTCTTCAGTTTTTCACATGCATGTTTGATTTGGTTAACAAACACTTCAGTTCTAGTTTGACCTGCAAACAATTTCTGCAGCAGAAACAAGCTTTCAGCTCATCATCCATGCACATCTGCAGAAATATATTATCTGATTTCTATATATAATTTCTTCAATTTCCAATCCCATGCTTTTAAAACATACAAAAATCTGATGCAATGCTCACCAAACAGCCACATCAAAGCATTGTTTTTTTTTTTTTTCTCAGAAAGTTCATGAAATTGCCGCTGCTTCAAAGTCAGGTGTCTTCTCACTGAGAAATTTCCTTCTAAAATATGCTTCAAATTTATTAAAAAAAAAAAACTTGGGATTTGGTTGTTGAGTTGTGCTTGATGATCAGTTCCTCCTAAAATATACTTCAAATTAAGAAAATTTTTTAATAAATCTCTCATGGATCGTTACATGGACGTGGAGCATATTTCATATAAAATAATTTATCTAAAAGAAGAAATGGAAATTAAAAAAAATAATTGATACGGATTAAAATCCACAATATAGGAAGGACAATACCTAGTCCATATCTGGCATACGTAATTTGCATGATATAAACCCTAAAATATATATGAACCATCAACCATGTATGTATATATGAGAGCAAAATCTAGAAAAAAAAAGAATAAAATAATTAAACTAAGTTGCTTTTGATTAATTAATATATACAAACATATTATTATTATTATTATTATTATTATTATTATTATTATTATTATTATGTTTTAGATAGTCTATCGAACTATTTCGGTAAAAAATTCACCGATGCAAGACTCTTGATTTGTCTGAAAATTTTCATGCAACCAACAACTAAAATTTTAGAACAAAATTTTACTACAATGACTATTATTTTTACTTCTTCATCAACCAAAATTAGAATTCTTTGTGTAACATATCAAGTATTATAAGTGTATAATATAATGTTGTAAACATATATAATCTCAAGGTATTTCAGTAAAACCTATGAAAATTCCCTAGCTACCAAACATATAAGGACAGTATGATTAGGTTATGGTTTCATGAAATTAACTAATATTAGTGAAAGTAACAAGTTACTAGGAAGTATAATTGACTGTTGAAAATTAAATTGTGTTAAAGGTCATTTTCATGAATAATGCAATTGGGTTTATCTAGGAATATAAGGATATCTACCAACTAATTAACCTGGCTAGTTAGTCTTCCTCTTCTTGTTATTTCATGAAAAATTCATAATTGAAGGAATTAATTACTTATATATATAATTCTATATTATAGTATTAGTCTATTAGACAGAAGAAATCAAAATATATTATAATTAAACAATAAATTTCTTTGTCTTCCTTTTTTTTTTTTTGTTGAAAAAGTTTAGGTGAGGGACGATTATTCCATTCTAAGATGAGGGCATACCATAGGTCTCAACAAAGACTTATATTATATTTACATATTATCCACCAAAAGAAATTATTGGTAATGAAAATCGATCGTCCTTTACTATTGAAAGATATGAACTATGAAGGGATATTGTTTTCAAATGATTGAAGTTGTGATCCAAGATGTTGTTTTCAAAGGGTTGAAATTGTTATCCAATAAAAAATAACATTGAATATTGATGAAAATTAAAATTTTTTATTATAAATATGCCACGAATTTGTACTAACATCTCAAAATTTTCCAATATTCTGACCTTATATATAACTATTTATTAGGACAAAATATTATCTGAAATTAGGTATGCAAAAAAAAAAAAAAAAGAATCATACTAACAGAATTAGATAGGCTACCCATTATTAAAAGAAAAATTAAAAGCAACAATAATGACTTTACAAGTATAATATTGTCATATACTAACTAAAAATTCTAAGCCTAGATTATTTATTCCCTTACCATAATGAGTAAGTAATTTTATGTTCTAAGCAAATATCAAAACCTTAATTTATACCTTAGAAATTCTTTGGGCCATTATGCTATAAGATTAAATTAATAATTAGAAATTTTTTTGGCCTTTATGCTGTAAGATTAAAGTAATAATTAGGTTATAATAAGTAATATGTAATTTTGAATAAAAATTGGTTTAATATGATAATTAAAAAATTCAATTAATAGTACTTTTTTGGGTTAAAGTCATTCTCTTGAGCATCACTTTCAGTGTTCTAGAAATTGCTTTGAGTGGAAATTAAGGCAATTTAGTAATGGGGAGAGAAGGTTTAGCAAGCAAATGAGGTAGTGTATATATGTGGCATTAGTTAACAATTTTCTTTTATCATGAAAGCCAGATTTTTGAAAACCTATGAGATCATTAGAAAACTTTGCAACACTTAAAAATTCATTTGGCCCTTCCTAGTCCTAGAAGAAAAACTTAAATTCATAATGAAAACTTTTAATTAATTAATTAATTATTTAATTAATACAATTACCCTAGCTGCTCATAGTTAAGATTTAATTTATTATATAGAAAATATGAGTTTAATTAATAACTATATTCTTAAGCCTAAGATTTCTACTAAATAAGGACTTTCTAAGATTTAAACAAGTGGATAGAGTAATTATACTTGTAATAAAATTGTAAAACTTAAATTCAAATTAATATTTATTAAACTCTTTTCTTTTTGGCATATACGAAGAAATTCAAGAGAGAAAAAGGATTTGAATCTTAAACCTGAAAGACGAATAACATCCGTCAATCCAAACCTTATCTTTTTAAGACTTTTTTTTTTGATCTTCAACATTCAAATCTAATTATATATATGGATTAGTGAATAATGTAGGTTAGAAATTAATAAGAAATTATAATACTCCAAAAGGTGAGAATTGTCAAAGCAAAAAGCAAAAGAGGGTATGGTGTTTTCTTCTTTGTTAAAAAAAAAAAAATTTAATGGGGTTTGTTGAAACCTCCATCATATAATGGCAGCAAATCTTACTTGATATTAAATAATGTTTGACCAAAGGATTGTCGTTTTTTATTGAACAATAATGCTGTGGGGGACATTGCTATTTTTTCTTTTAATCTTAGGCTTATCTGTTATAAAATGTTTGTTTAAAAAAAATTGCCCAATGCTTTAAATTAAATTTGGACCACACAAAGCCAACGAAAATGCCTCATGTTTTTGTTACAACATTTTCCACGTTACTAAATTTATTACCAAGTCGGTGTGAAAATAATTAGGTATTTATCAAAGTCAAGATTAGCCCAAACATTAGCCAAATACTTGCTCAAGCCATGGCTTTGTCTAAATTTTTTTCTTTTAATGTTTTTATTATTTTTCTTCCCTTTAGCTTTATGCTCCTTGGTATGTATAGTTTTTTTTTTGGAAAGTGAACGATTTAGGGAACATAGTAATACCGGCAGAATAATTTTCGTCGGTAATAATATATTATTAATACATGGTCGAATTTATTTATTATTTTTCATTTTTATCATACATATAAAGGTTAATTCATTAAAATTCAAATTTATATATAAATATCTATTCATATATATATTTCCCTTCTCTTTACAATATATTCAAATATTAAATTTATATAGAAAATTTGAAATTCTAATATTTAATTTATGTATTTCACCGGAAATTATTTATCTCTAATTTAACAAAAAATCAAGTTTTGATAAGAAACATCAAAAAGTGATCTACAATCGAGAAAATTATAAATTTATTTATTTTAAAAATATATAGTAAAAAAAATTAAAGTGAATATTATTGACATTTTTTTTTACAAGTAAGCCACGTTTTAAGAAAATTATTAAAGAAAAATGCTTCAAACTTATGAAAATTTATCTTAAAAAAAATAATGAATCGAAGTCTTAACTTACGAAAATTTAACTTCTAACAAATCAGATGGACCAATTTATTGGCATTTTCAATATTGCAATGGAATCGCAAAGTTTCCTGTCACTGCTGATTTGATTTGATGTAAGGACTGACCTCAATTGGTAGGAACCAATAATGTTACGTAAATTCAGAGGCATCCATCCATTTTCATTGGCATCATAATGATGAGTTGATAATTGAAACGAGGCCCTACCTTTCGCTTTCCTAAATGTTCACATCTATGTCATTTGTCACCACCCAACCTTCAAATTTCAAGAAGAAAAACGATGGGGAATTGCCTTTCTCATTGTCATTTCTTAATTTCACTTCCATCACTTCATTGTTGACTTGGAAAACCCATGGTTTGAACCTTAAAGGGCACGCTAAATTCACAATAATTCAATGCTCAAAAGTTACTATATATTCCCTTCTTCCTAGCCAGCTTCTTATGATCAGTCCCCAATCCGTTGGTTTCCACTAAATCGTAAATGAAATCTAGCTGTTATGCGTGAATGTTGGTTAGGAAGTCAGAACAGGAAGTATATAGTGATAATACGGTTGATTGGACCTATATTACAAGATTTTTTTCTTTAAAAATAAATAGAAAAGACATTCATACAAGTTGAAACCAATTAAACATGTGTAGTTTCTTTCTATTTTGATATGAAGATAAAGGATTTAAATTCATTTTTTGAATGACAAAATATATGAATTTATTATTGAATCAAATGTTTAAGCGCAAATATGAGTAATCTTTTGATTATATATGACAAATGACTTGTGTGTGAATAAGCACATAATTAGATTGTGAATTTAAATTTTCAACATGTTGCTTAGGAATTTTCTGATGTTTGGGCACCAGTCTTTCACTTCTTTGTTCATTATTAGTTGTAAAACTTGCAAAACTTCAAACTAATAATTTAGAAAAACGGGAGATGTTCTAAATACGATATTTAGTTCAATTAATTTATATAATTACTTTTAAAAGATGATAGTTAACAAGTTTGAGATTTAAATTTTAATATTTGCAACTCATTCTCTTGTTTTTAGATGACACCTTCCTTAGTTTGTAAAAAATTAAAAGAAATGTAGTGTTCTGAATGTGTATCATGTTCACTGTTTGAACAAGAGGGGCAAAGGCAAGAGTCATATGAAGGCAACATGAATTATGGTGGCTATCATATGAAGGCAACATAAATTATGGTGGCTATCTTTCCACGAAACCATGACCCAAACTAACTTTAAATTCCCAAAATCATAATTTCAAACTTTGCCCCAAACTTTTATTGACAATAAAAACTCCAAACAATTGAAAATTTCTACACAGCTCATTAATTTCCAAGATAAAAAGTGGTGGGGACCTAACAAAATAGGAAACAATTTCAATCCACATAACATGGACATCATGGGTAGTTTCTGTAGGCATATCATAGTATGTAATAAACAGCAGCAGTTCACATTTCTGCTGTTGAATTTCTTGCAAAAATATGGTGTTATATAGTATATTATATAAAACCAATATACTAAGGGACAAATATATACATATATATATTTATAAAGATGGGTGAATGTTGAATTGTGTCGTTAAACTTTAATTTTTTTTTATTTTGGGATAAAAATAATGAAATTGTTCATAAATTTCCCGCTTACGTTTTCTCTAAAATCGACGAAATCGAAAATATGATGAAAATTTTAATATTAAATCATAATATCTCAAAGGAAGATTCATGTTTCTCAAAATAACATTTGTCTCCAACAAAAAGCTTTGGTTGGTTGGAAAGTAGTACTAAAATTTTTCTTTCTGGTGAGAGTTCATGCACTTTGTTTCAATTGTTGTTACATAAAGTAGAAGCAGGCAAAGAGAGACACAATACCATGAAAGGATGGTCAAATAACTGAAAATTTTGATCTGTTCATGTTATTAATCAGTCAATTCAAGCTGATTTTCTTTTTCCTTGAATTAAATGTCTGTGCCAATCAAAACTGTGAATGGGATTTGAGACTTGGTCACTTTGAATGAAAAATCCAAATTCTAGTCAATCAATCCCATCAAAAGAAACAGTGAATTAAGAAGAGCTTTTCCATGACTACTGTGTTTAATCGATTGTTCATGAAATAATATAGTGTGAATATTCAAACTAATTTCACTTTGAATTCAATCTTTTATTTCCCTAACTCATTTATTCTCCTTTCAAATCATGATGGCAAAGTAGAACTATTCATAAAATCTTTGATTCTCTGCCAGAACAACAACAAAAAAAAAAAAAAAAAAACTTTGAATCTCTCATTCATGGGAATTTGACCTGATTAGTTAGGATTATACAGTTGATTAGTTTGATAAGTAGTTCGAAAAGTAATGATTTCAATGCGGTGGAAATTCATTTTCAATATATCAAAGTAATGACTGATGCCATGAGAATGAATTTTTATCGCATTAAGATTACAATTCAACGAATAGGTTCATAATCTTATTAATTTGATAAAGCCTTTTTTTTTTCTTGAAAATCTTATTGATAAAAGGAAAAAAAAAAAGAGAATAGTGATATAATTTCTTTGTATCTGCTAATGTAATAATGAACATGGGAAGTAATTAATATACATCTTGATGAAGCAATACACAGAACAAGGAGATGCTCTTTTTTGAAGTTAGGTTACATGCACCATCAAAAAGTAAGCAGCTTCCTTTTTACCTACTAGCCAAACACTTGGGAGAGGAAACTTTTGCATGTAACCCCCTTCTTTGAGAGAGATAGGGCATGGTATAGTTATCCTTAAACTTTCCGAAACAGCTCAAACTTAAATAATTATCTTTTTTTTTAGCGTAAATTGAGGTTTAATGTTTGAATTTATATCATTATTTAATCTTTCTTAAATCTCACGAGGAAGCAAATTATGTTTAAAGTGTTACCGTAATCATGATCAATTTGATCATTTTAATGCCCTAATTTCATTTGAATAATAAAATTTACGTTGTAAGAAAATTACATTCAACCAAAAATATAATAATTTATATCGCATTGAAATACCAATTTGAAAACAATATCTATTGCTTAGAAAGGAGAAATATGCAGAAACAGTAATTTTGAAAAGCAAATATAAAGAAAGAAAAGAAAGATGAGCTAGCCGGCTTGTGAGAATGAGCTTTAGAGCCATGCGATGAGTGATGAGTGGTCTCTGTCCATCCATCATTCTATCTCGTGGCAAGAAAATGTTGGAGACAGCTATAATAGTTTGACTAAAAAGGTTAAAAAAATATAATCAAATTGGAGGGAAAATTTATTTATTTATTTTGTAACATGTGTCAACCTGCTTTAGGATTTGATTAAAAAAAAAAAAAATAGAGGTCTTGACCAAATTAAGAAGAGACAAAAATCCACCGTTCACAATTTATTACATTAATCATGTAAATCTTGAATTTATGTTAAACATTTATATTTCTAACCAATGGGTACTTGTCATGTCCAAAACTAAAATTTCCAAAACATCCTTTAATTATTTTTTTTATTCCTAAAATGTTATGATTTTTATTTTAATTATTTGAATTAAAATTTTAATATTTTATCGATAAATCATATGATTTGTGATCAATTTAGTAAATATTTTGTTAAATTTAAAGTTTGTTCTTCCACTGTACAAAAACTAAGGAATTAGAAGATGACTGTTTTTAATGTTTTTGTGTGCCGTGTTTTTTTTTCTTCATGAGAAGACACGTTTCAATTGGCCGGCACCAAATCCCTTTGACTTGTCCCAAACTTTTTTCCTTTGCTTGGCTTCTTTGATTTCCTCTATCTATATATACATATGTTTCTTCGTGCATTACATGACTTTGTTTCCAAAGTTAATACTTCCAACTTCAGCTTCTTCTTATCCAAAGAAGGCAAATTTTAGGGTTATTTGTTGTCTTAAAGAGAATACTTTTGGAAATGGGGAAACCTCCTTGTTGTGACAAAAATGGACTGAAAAAAGGTCCATGGACTGCGGAGGAGGATCAAAAATTGATTGATTATATTCGAAAACATGGGCATGGGAGATGGCGTACCCTTCCCAAAAATGCAGGTATTTCAAAACTTTCAAGATTACGTCTCGTGAATGTTTTAATTCAAAACCCGTATACTCTTATACGATAGTTTAATACTTAAATCCTCGAACCAAAAGCTCGAGTTAGTTTTTTTTTTTTTTATGTTAGTATGATTTAGCACTCGATCTCTTTGCATAATCCATGTTTCATTATTGTAGGGTTAAAGAGGTGTGGAAAAAGTTGCCGGCTTCGATGGACGAACTACTTGAGACCTGATATCAAGAGGGGGAAGTTCTCATTGGAAGAAGAGGAAATTATAATACAATTACACAGTGTTTTAGGAAACAAGTAAGTGTATTAATCAACTGATTAATAGTGTTCTTAACCTATTTTCCTTTTGTTTTATATTTTATATTAAGAATAATTAACTTAACTACCTACTAGTTATGGACTAATATAGAGCAAAGTCAATGATGAAAAGGGAAAGCACATCAGACATGCTTTCTTTTTTGTAAGAAACAAAAGACAAACTACTGCAATTTCATCGAACATGTTTGTTTAGTACTGTCTGATTTACTCTTTTTTTCTTTTTTGCTGTAAACTTAGGTGGTCTGCTATTGCTACTCGGTTGCCTGGAAGGACAGATAATGAGATCAAAAACTATTGGAACACTCACATCAAGAAGAAATTATTGAGAATGGGAATTGATCCTGTAACTCATAGTCCTCGTCTTGATCTTCTTGAACTCTCCTCACTTCTGAGCTCATCTCTCTACAATTCTTCTCAGCTTAATCCAACAGGTTTGCTTGGAATTGGATCAATGTTCAACCCAAACTGTCTGAACTTAGCCACAGCCCTTATGTCATCCCAGAACAAGAACCTGGAAATTGGTACTACTCCTGGAAATGTTCAACAAAACCAGACAGGGAATTTCCAATGCCAAAACCAATTTGAATTCTACCAGGGAAATCAGGTTCAGAATCCAATTCAAGCTTGCACCCAAATTTTGCAAGCCAATTTGAACCATTTTTCTACAAACCCCACCAGCCTAACTTGCCAAAATAGTACTCTACCTAACTTGTGGCAAGAATATGACAGAGAGAATATTAATGTCAGTAATTCAAAGGGATTTTTTCCCATGCAAAACTATGGCTACCATGAATTTAATCAATCCAATATCAACTCTTTGGCTGGTCAAAACCAAACTTTTTTTTCTGAAAACATCCCAAATTTGAATACTTTCAGGTCACTTCTATCGACACCTTCTTCTAGCTCAACTCCCTTGAATTCATCGACGACATATGTCAACAACAATGGCAGCAGTACTGAAGATATTGAAAGAGATAGTTACTGCAGCAACATGTTGATGTTTGATGTTCCTAATGGATTAAATGTCAATGGAAGTGTGTAATATTTGAAACAAGTTAATGTTTGAAAAAAAAGGTTAGATTGAAAGTCTTTTTAATTGTTCAGATTTTGACTAGGGGATTGCATTTTGTAACATCTATGTGAATCTGAATTTATATATTATTTTTGTAGAAGATTTTTGTTGAATTAGCATGCTTAATTTCTCTTTTTGTCATTTCGTTGATACAAATTCTCAAGGTTAAGATTGAAGTTATATTGTTCAAATTGACATATATCCAATATTCTTTTCCCATATAAAACAAGTTGAATAAGGAATTGCTGGAGTTTCAATGCAGCATTATTTGCTGTTAGGTGTACATCATTTCATGGGACCCTAAACTATTGCCAATTATGCAAAAACCAAAACAATAATATTAAATGCATACAGCCTATATTAACTTCTTCCTTTGTCTAATGGAAGTGAATTTTTTTTTTTTTACCAAGAACAAGAAGATAAGGACAAGGAATGAAAAAGTACAAGAGGAAGTCAATGTCATTCCAATAGAAAACTTGCATCAAACTTTCTCTAAACCCATTTACATAGAGTTTTTTTTATTTACTAATAATGTAATTTTTTAATTTTAAGAATGAGATGAAATAACTGTTAATGTTTTAATTTTAATTAGTTTTAATTTTTTTTATTTCAAAAAATATGTATTTTTGAAATAAAATTGATATTATAATTTTTTATATAAAAATGTTGTAGCATAATTTTATAAATAAAAGATATATTTCATTTATGATCTCTTTTTATCTCTTATTCACTGCCAGTTATTTGTTTTTCCAACTAACAATTGAGAGAATACTTTTTCCTCACAAACCAGAAAAAATCTTTTTTTTTTTTTTTGGTAGCATTTAGTATGTGGTGATTATTTTAAAAATTAATAACAATCAATATTATCTATTTAATATATGAATTAAAATTTTGATTTCTCTTAAAATTGTAATTATTTTATATTATAAATTTTTATAGTTTCAAATTAATCTTCATTATAATAAATTCAAAAATAATTTGTATTTTTGTATTTTTTTGATATTTGATATATAATATAAAGTCTTTATTTTTTATTATAATTTTAATAGATATATATTGTAATTCAAATATTTTTTTGTATAATTTATACTAAATTAGTTTACTTAATAAATAAACATATTTAGTAATTTAATAATTTTAATTATATTGATTATAAAATAAATAAAATATTCTAAATATAAATCACAAAAAACATGAAAGCAAATACTAAAAAACAATATGATAATTAAGAAATTAAATAAAAAAGTTGTTATTAATAAAAATGAATGGTGCAAAAATATTCAAATTACAACCAACTCGATCATCTTATTTGGTATTTTATATAACTCAAAGTGTATGAGATATAAGATTTAATATGTTATTGTTGTAATATCTTTAAACAATATTTAAATCATTAATTTGTTTAATTATTATAATAAAAATGTTTATTTTCGTACTTTTAAATAAAATAATATTTAATTTTTATTAATATCAAACACTATAATATTTAATTCATATGAATTAATAATTCTTAAATAAATAAAATAATTTTAAATCATAAGTGATAAAATTATTTTTGTAATATAATCACTTTTATTGATTACATTATCATGATAATCTTAAAAATATGCCAACGGTAGCTTATGATAGTGTTAATTTGATAAACCTATTAAATTTCCAACCATTTAACTATGAAATACATATTAAAATAATGTACTCATGAACTTGTAATTTAATTTAATGTCCTTAAAAAAATCTCAAGAAAAATCATACACTATAAATAATTTTTGTTGAGATTTTTGGCTCAAAAACTTTTACAATAGAGATTTAAAATTTTTTATTTTTTAAAAATCAAAAGAAAAAGGAAAAAGAAATGAAAACCCTTTTTTTTTTTTCTTGTCCAAAGAGGTTTGAAGTTGATTCAGATAGGACTTGTTTCAAAAGCACACTCAACTTTTGTTCCTTTCTTTCAATTAAAGAAAAAAAAAAAGCAATCTTTGGGCGCAAAAGAAGAAAAAAAAAAGTCTTTGCATTTGCTTAAGCTTTAGGGCAAAAATCTTGTTCTTTTCCTCTCTTTCACTCTCAAAAAAACCAAACCAAAACAAACATGGAGGGGATAAACCCTTTGGATCTGCTCCGATCCAATCTCTCTCGGGTTCGGATCCCCGAACCCACCAATCGTATCTACAAGCAAGAATGCTGCCTCTCGTTCGATTCTCCGGTACCTTTTTCTTTTCAAGATTTTTTTCGAAATTATCCGTCTGTTTCTGGAGAAATTACTGGATTGCTGGTGACTAGTTTTAACTAAAAACATTAACTTGATAGGCTATGTGTTTTCACTTTATTGTTTGGCTTTCGAGAATGTTTATTGGAAATTTTCGCTATTTTTTAATCGCATTTTTTAGTTTGGCTGCCGACGGAGTTTAGTAACGTTTAATTCTTTTACTAAAGTTTGTCCCTTCTTTTATTAAGCTGTTTAGGTTTTGTTTGTTTAAATTACTAAGAACTCTCAAATGAGGTTAAATTTTTGCAGAGATCAGAAGGAGGATTGTTTGTTGATATGAATACGTTTCTAGCTTTTGGTAAAGACTATGTCGTTTGGAACTATGAGAAGACTGGAAATCCAGTTTATTTGCATATTAAGCAAACGAAAAAGTTGGTACCGGAAGATAGGCCTTTGAAGAAACCCACACTTTTGGCTATTGGTACTTTTACGATATTATTATCCTTCTTTTTATACCGGTTATGGTGTGGTTAATTTGTTGTTGCATTGTTATACATTGTGTTATCCTGTTCTGGTTCTTGTGTGAAGAAGTGACTTTTAAGGAATTGAGAGTAGTGCCTGTTTGTGTTCCACTTAGTTTTTCCTGAAGTAGTCATGTTGGATATCTGACACCTCAAAGTATAGACATTTGGTTTGATGTCCCGGGGCTCAAAATATAATGGAAAACGATGAAAATACCCATGTCAAACTCATATTCATCATAGGTTGAGACCATTTGGCAATGCACTCCCCAGGCCAGTATGTTTTATTTCTTTGATAATGAGTTGGGAGTATAAATGGTGCTTGCAACTGTTAATGAAAAAAGTTGAACTAATTTATCTGTGTGCTAGCATGTTTACAGCTGTTGCATGTTTGATGCCTGTAGGACTCTGCATGTGGAACCCATGCGAGAACTTCAAATTGATAAAAGTTCACAATTTTCTTAGTACCATCTGTTAGGGTGAAAGAGATTAATCTGTGCAATTTGATTTATAGGTATCGATGGTGGATTTGACAACAATGAACCAGAATATGAAGAAACCCACAATATAGTCATTTTGCCTGATTATGTAGCTCTTCCATTTCCATCTGTGGAGTTGCCAGAGAAGGTATTGCTTGTCTCATTTTTTATTTCTTAGAATTTTAATTTAAAAGATCAAATTCCTCATCTTGGACAAGAACCTGGCTTGGTTACTCCATACAAACACTGTAGGTAAGGTTGGCAGTCGATTCTATTTTAATGGCAGAAGGCGCTGAGCGTAAAGAGCAAGTTGCAGCCTGGACGGCTGATAAGAAGCAAATAAGTGCATATGCAATGGATTTACGGCAAATTGGCAGTGTTGTTGTTCCTCCAGCTGGTTGGAAATGTGCTAAGTGCGATAAAACAGAAAATCTCTGGTTAAATCTTACTGATGGAATGATCCTGTGTGGGAGGAGAAATTGGGATGGAACTGGTGGTAACAACCATGCCATTGATCATTACAAGGAGACTGGCTATCCTCTTGCTGTAAAGCTTGGGACCATTACTGCTGATCTGGAAGCAGCAGGTAATGTTTCCTTGTATTTCACTGTCAATTTGTGTTTGTTTCTGGTGTCGTTTTAGTAAGTTCTTATTGATCCATGATTGGTATGAACTATTTCTGCTCTCTGTTATACATGAGAACTCAACCCTACATATTTTTGTTTTAAAACTGTGGTTTTTGGCACTGAAATGCACTTTGATAATTATCTGTCTTTTGAGCATTGGTGGGGACATTTGTCAGAACTTACCATGGGTAACTTATTGTGGCAGCTCAGATGTTTTCTCCTACCCAGAGGATGATAGTGTTTTAGACCCACTTCTAGCACAACATTTGGCATATTTTGGTATTGATTTCTCATCATTGCAAAAGGTTAGCTTTTTCTGTTGATTAATAATTTGCTGCCTACTGCTTGTTTAACTCCTTAAGATGCATGTACGTCATGATAGTGTAGTTGCATATGCAATTTTGTTATGTAATTAATTTCTATTCTACTTTTTTATTTATTATCCATGGCAATTTCATTTTTCTCTTACATTCAGGCAGTTGTCTGGAATCCCTAAGTTTGATGCACAATCCCTTTTCAAAGAATCCCCTTGATGATACTTTGATATATCTAAACCTTTTCATGTAATTATTGCTTTTAGAATGATAACTTTTGCTAAAAACGAACTGTGTTAGCCTTAATGTCTTTAACTTTTGTCGTGGTTGGAGTTTCCATAAATGAATTTTACCTTTTTGACTAGAACTATAATGTGTATAAATTTGATGGGCATTAGCTTCAGTGGTAAAGGAGTGATATGGTTACTTTAGCATGTAAGTTTCAAAGCTTACCAGAAAAAAAGATAAAAAAATATTGTTGTGTTTATAAATGATTTAATATCTAGTTAGAAATTAAAATAATTTCCTTGTTTCCAGACTGAAATGACAACTGCTGAAAGGGAGCTTGACCAGAATACCAACTTTGATTGGAATAGAATTCAAGAAAGCGGACAGGATGTGGAACCAATTTTTGGACCAGGTTATACAGGTCTTGTGAATCTTGGAAACAGGTAATGTTGATTGTGATGCAGGGCTACCAATCACAATTTAGTGTTTTGATGTTTCTGATTACCTAATTTTTTTTTTCATGTAGCTGCTACATGGCAGCAACCATGCAAGTGGTGTTTTCAACACATTTGTTTTGTAGAAGGTAAATTATAATGTTCATACATTTAACTAATTTAGTAAATCCACTTATATTTGGAATTTACTATGCTTATTTTTTTTTGCCTTTTCTACTTTGACTATGCAATCAGATACTATATGAACCAAAGCTTAAAAATGGCTTTTGAGACAGCCCCAGCTGATCCAACTGTAGACCTGAATATGCAGTTGTAAGTTACCATTCTTGTGGTTATTAATTCCTAAATTTCAATATATTATGTGTTTAAATAGTTTCCTTAATGTTGGTAGTAATGATTATTGCTGTATTTCTTGCCAAAGATTACTTGGTGGTCCTTTATGTTAATTGATTTGGTATTTCATTGCCTGTTTTATTCTGCTGTGTATTTGATAAGTAGTATAATATTCATTTCCTCTTGCTACTTCTAATCCAATGATATGTAACCACTTCCTGGTTGTATGGCAGAACAAAACTAGCACATGGTTTGCTCTCTGGTAAATATTCTGTACCAGCATTAGAGGTATAGCAATCATTTCAATCTATTTGCCTTAACACAGTTGGATTTTTTCCTGATTAATGAATTAATCAATTAACTTTTTGGTCATGCAGAAGGATGGAACTGCTGCACCCGCAACAACAGATGCTGTAAGCTTCCCACTAAATATCTATGCTGAGTTTGGTCTGATCTTGGAGATTCTTAGATTATGTCACTTGAGTTTCTAACTATATTGTGATTATATTTGCAACCTGCAAGTTTCTGATTGGCCATAGTTTTAGTAATAAAATTTGTGCTATGCAACTTAGATATGCTTAATCACAAGTGTTTGCATGAAATCTATCGGTGATGTTATTATCTGTTTATAGATTCTATGTTGACTTGAATGAGATGCTTGCAGATAGAATTTGTGTAATCAATATTTCTCATATATCTATCTATATATTTTTATGATCTTGACAGTTGCCTCTTAACTTCGCTTTTCTCTTTTCATTTGTCAACCTTTTGAAAATATTAGAAACAGGAAGGGATCCCCCCTCGCATGTTCAAAGCAGTTATTGCAGCCAGCCATCCTGAGTTTTCTACTATGAGACAACAAGTATGCTGATTTTACTACTTCTACTATGAAATTATCATTTGGTTTCTATCATTAACTTTATTTTTCCACCTTTCCAGTTCACATGAAAATGGTTCTTTTAGTTTCCATAGTTTGACTTGGAGTTCTAGTTTTAGATATAGCAATGTTAGTTTGACTTAGAGTTCTAGTTTTAGATATAGCAATGTAACTAACTGACCATATACAGCATTGCAATCTGGGCTTCTGCATGTTAATTCTAACATTGCACAACATTGGATGAGTCTTGGGGGGCATGAAGTTCTCTCCATGTAGCCATCATTGTCTCATGTGGACACTTGAATTATTCTGTAGGATGCATTGGAATTCTTCCTTCATTTTCTTGACCAAGTTGAACGTTCAAATGCTGTGAAACCTGAAGTGGATCCCTCAAGGAGTTTCAAGTTTGGTGTTGAGGAGCGTATCTTGTGTTCATCTGGAAAGGTTACTTATAATAAAAGGCTTGACTACATTCTTTCTTTGAATATTCCACTGCACGAAGCTACTAATAAAGGTAAGTTTTGATTTTATACATGTATATTTATGCATGTTAGATTGTGTATTTCATTTATATCTATATTCATGTTTTCAAAAAGTTAACTTTCTAATGATTTACTCTTCGTGAATTCAGAAGAGCTGGAAGCTTTTCATAAAATCAAAGCTGAAAAGATTTCAGAAGGGAAGGATGTGTAAGTTCCAGTGGTCTTATATGATACTTTTAGCCTTATGTAGACCTTTTCCTTAGGATGCCTTGTTTTACAGATCCAATGATGAAATTTTACGTCCAAGGGTACCTCTAGAAGCATGCTTAGCAAACTTTGCAGCTCCAGAGGAGATACATGAATTTTATAGCACTGCATTGAAGGCCAAGACGACAGCTATCAAGTAAGATTTGTGTTCTTGCAAAGGGTTGGTTATCCCTTAGTAAATGTGTATTATTTTACAAGGTTCATATAAGCATATAGTTTCCAATAAAAAAAAAAGGAGAATATAGTTTACTGATGGTGTTTTTGTCAAGGTTGTAGACTGGCAGTCCTAGAGTATTCTTTTATTAATATCTTAGTGTGTTCAGAGGCTTATTTTTCTCCTTTGTATTTTACACTACAGGACTGCTGGTTTAACTTCATTCCCTGATTATTTGGTATTGCATATGAGGAAGTTTGTCATGGAGGCAGGCTGGGTGCCTAAAAAGCTTGGTACTTTCATGACTTTGTTACTATGTAGCACATTGCCTGTTTCTTTCAAGTTGATATTCATTATGTATATTGTCCATCCAGATGTCTACATAGATGTTCCTGACATCATAGATATAAGCCATATGCGCAGCAAAGGCCTTCAACCTGGAGAGGAACTCTTGCCAGAGGCTGGTATGTGAATTAATAGATTCCATTAATGGTAATGATAATGTTGATTGAGACGTCGATGATATAAAAGAGGAGAATTATTGATTTTGTAAAATTTTCTCTTGGAACCTGTTATTTGTACTGCATAGCTCCTGAGGGAAGGGCAGAATCAAGCCAGCCTGTGGCCGATGAAGAAATTGTTGCCCAGCTTGTCTCGATGGGGTTTAACCAGCTTTATTGTCAGAAAGCTGCCATAAATACTTTAAATGCCGGTTTAGAAGAGGCAATGAACTGGTTGCTTTCGCACATGGATGATTCAGGTATTCAGAATTTAGCATTATAAGTATAATCTTGAATTTTTCTGCAAGTTATCTGCCTTTTAGAGCTGTGACATAGACACATGATACCATATCAAATGATGCTCATTAATGTATCTTTTCAGATATAGATGCTCCTGTCTCCTATGGGGCACAAGGTGCTGAGGCATCTATTGACCAATCAACAGTCGATACTTTGATTTCATTTGGTTTTCACGAAGAAATTGCTCGAATGGCATTGAAAGCATCGGTAAAGTCTTTACAGCATTTCATTTCTTTTGAGGATTCAGAAAGCAGTTTCCTTATCTGTTGGAAACTCACAATCGTGGGGCATGTACATTTTTACAGGGTGGCGACATTGAAAAAGCAACCGATTGGATATTTAATAATCCCAATGCCTCGGCTTCATCAGATATGGATACTACGAAATCAAGCAACAGCACGCCTACTCCAGTTGACGCAGGATTACCTGACGGAGGAGGGAGTGAGTCTCTCGAGTCTCGGTTATTCTGTTTATTTGTTTCATAGTCATGCATAATGGTCATCTGACCTAAACCCCATTGTAATGTTTTCTTAATGCAGGATATCGGCTTTTTGGAATAGTAAGTCATATTGGAACCTCTACTCAGTGTGGCCACTATGTTGCTCATATTCTCAAAGATGGTAGATGGGTCATTTTCAATGATGATAAGGTCGGGGCTTCTATCAATCCACCCAAGGACATGGGTTACTTATACTTTTTTGAGAGGATTAATAGCTGAAATCAAAGGTTAGGCCTTCTTTAGAAGTGGCTTCAATAACATTGGCACATTCAAAGGTTTGTAATTACGACAAGTCTCGAATTATTAATTGATACCTTGTCTAGCATTGATTGGTTTCCAAGCTTATTCTTAAATCTTAATTAATCAAATAATCAATCCTTGTCGTTTTTTTCTTTTTTAACCCAAATCAAACGTTTCCATTCTTTGAAAGCTGTCTTAAAGAACAATTTAAAGTCATTTTAGGTCATTATTTAACAAGTCCAAGTCAAAGTCAGTCCATTAGGTCAAATAATAAATGAGAGCCGTTGATTTAAATTATTTTTATATAAAAACTTTTTTTTCCTGTTCCCTCATTGGACGGCTGATAACGCGTCTACCGTAAGGTTAACGCCTCGTTACGTTTGAACTATTCTTTATCAAAGGCCAACATAATGAACAATTTTATATATATTTAAAAGGGAAAATGCTAGTACTAAATTACATATTTTTTATTTACATTATGTTTTTTCTTCATTTCTATTTTTCAGCTTCTACACCCATAATTAGGGTTTCATATATATAAATATGTAAATATATATAATTAAAATAATTAGACTTAATAACAAATTTTCTTTTATTTTAATAACAAGTTTGTAATTAAAATAATTATATATAATTAAAAAAATATGAATTATAACAATTAATTATAAATTAATTGATTCTTACTTTCAATGACAAAAATTCAATCTCATATAATCTCAAACATAATATATATATATATTAGGCTTACTGACACATTTTCTTTTATTGTAATAATAACACACTTTAAAAATAACATGTTTGTTCCCCTTCTTAACGGAGTATAAAGAAGGAAAATCGTCAGTCTCTCTCCCATTAAAACCCGACCCCCCATTAAAAACCCATTAAAAAAACCAACTCTTCCCTCGTTTTCTCTGGTCTTCCGAAACTCTCTCGCCAACCAAACATTTTTCTCCTAAATCTTTGCCGTATCCATTAGAAACTAACCCTTTTTTTTTTTTTTGGCTAAAAACCATTGCATGAACTTAAACACCGTTTGTAAAAAAAAGGAAATGAAAAAACTAGCGAGCATTAAGAAGAGAAGTAGTAGTTTTTGCATGTGTTTTGATTCAGTTGTTTTTGAAAACGGTTTGGTGGTTGGAGAAGAAGGAGAGCCGCCGTCGGAGGAGGAAGTTAAACCGGTTCTTTCTCCGATGGCGAACATGATGAGTCCGGACGACAAAGACAATGATGTTATGGGCTCTTGTGGTCGGAAAAACAAACATGGTCGTCGCAGTTTCTCCCGCTATGTCAAAGCCCTCTTCTTTGAAACTTCCCTGGTTAGTTATTTCCTTTTTTTTTTCCCCTTTTCTATGTCATTGTTTTTTTAATTAAGAATAATATATTTTTTCTCTTTTATTTCTTTTTGTTATTTTGATAATCAATACTAAAATAAAAAGATATTTAAACAAATTTTTACTTCAAGCTTATATTACTTAAAAACCATGCATTTAAATTTATTTTAGTCGTTCAGGATTGGCTTAGCTATTGTTATTCTTTATTGAAGTATTAATTAAGTCCAAAACTCTAACTTTCAAACCTTTTTTTTCTTGATTTTCCTTCATATAAACAAAAAATTTTTTTACAGTTATTTGTGATACTATATATATATATATATATATATATATGACAATGGAAATAGATACCGTGTTATGTTGGCTTAAGTGGTATGAAAATTTGTTTTTCTCTTGATTGCTTTGAGTTTGAATTTGTTGAAAAATATTTTTAATAAAAAATTTTACGAAATATGAAATTTCGTGTAAATCTTTTCATGTCTAATCATTTCTGGTTCTTGGAAATTCAACATGTGCTTCACTTATTCCAAAATCATAGTCAAATTTTTTACTTTTCTTTTTTTAAAATAATTTGTTTTTAAGTCGATAATGGTCGAATAGATTTTTAATTGTTTCATTAGTTAATTTTTCAATTAACTTCATGAATATGAAACTGATTATTGGTCTATACTATTTTCCAATTGACAGATGAAGAAAATGCGAAGCAAAAAATTGGGACAAAAGCTCAACCGGAATTACACCAATTTAAAATATTCCAAACCCATATCAAAATCAACAAATGACAGTCCATCAATGAATGAGGATAATCACTCAAAAAGAAGTACTTCTAGTTCTGCATTTTCACCTTGTTTATGTACAACTTCTACGATGAATTCAACATCAACAACAGCAACAACATCAAGGTGTTCATCCTCATCAGTTTCTTCGAATTCAGGGCTTTCATTATCCGAAACTATGGAAAACAATAAGCAAGGAAAGGTTGGAAATGGCAATGGCTTTAATGTTGGTATATGTTTGTTTCTTATTAGCCTATGGGTTTTGGTCATTTGGGGTAAGGTTTGTGCCATTTTTTGTACTTCAACCTGGCTCTTCTTCGCATGTCGATGGAGTAATTTTAAACCTGTTTCATCAGAAATTATTGCAGTTGATCATCATTTTCCTGAGATTGATACAGAGCTTCACAAGAAGAAGGTTATCATGGAAGGATTACTAGAAAGGAATCATACTCAAAAATCGAAATCCTTTCCCCTACTGAAACTATGATACATAAGCCAGAGCAGAAGTATCAGATTCCATTTTTTTTGCTTATAAAATCAGGGATGTCTCCAAAATTTTCCATCCATTTTGCAGTTTTGTCTATCTGAAGAGATTTTTTATTTGTATTGTATACTTATCAGACAAATCAGGCATTGGAGCAATTTTTTCAATATGTTCTTCATATCACAAGAAAATGGCAATTGTACAAATATCTATACAATTTTATAATTTAAGCACAGCTCGATAGCATTATTTACCAGATTCTGGCATGTATTGATGTCTTGGTTTACAAAAGCTGTTAACATTTAGTTGCTTTGATCATAAAAAGAGTTATCAAACAAGTTTTTAAAGCTCTTTGATAACTTCTATCTCTGATTGGACTAACTTGCTCTGATATATGATTGGGGATAAACAATCTATTTTTGGTTATTTACTTGATGGGAATTGAGATTGATAAATATACGGCTAGTAAAAATCCAAAATTTGATGAAAGAAGCCTGGACCTAACTTTACTTTTGATGGATGATTTACAGCAGCCAAAGATATTTTCTTTTTTTTTTTATGAAAAAGATCGTAACCTGAGAATAAAGAAAAAAATTACAAGTGCTAGAATTTAAAATTGAAATATGATGGATAAAAGAAAAAAATTTGGGAGCTTTTTTTTTTTTTTGAGATTTTAGGCCCCCCTTTGTTCTGTTCGTAACCTTATAATTAGGCAAAATCTAACTTATAATAATAAGCTATTATTTTAATCTAATACATAATGTTGTGGAAACAACCCTTTATTTTGCTGGTAGTAAGCATAAAGGAATCTATGCTTATGCAATTGCTATTTAAGGGCTTATTTACAAAAGACTCTCCTTTATAAAAAAAAAATAATTGTAAGAATAAAATTATTAATTCTCTTAAATTTTAATTATATCATAATCTCATTTTTAATCGTAAACATCGAGTTTTCTGATCGAATCGAATTTGGTACGATAATAAATCAACTAAGCTCGGCTCTATTACACCTAGAATTTTTAATTTTGCGAGTAAATAAGTGAAAGGGTGAAAATTGGTTACCATTTTTGTCTTCAGCTTAAGAGAGCAAAAGAAAGAAAAAACAAAACAGTCGGGTAACATATTTCCTTCCAAATTGATTCTTGCAGTGAAACAAAAGCAGGAGCAATTGTTTGTTCCTGATGTCGGGTGATCAGGTTCCACGGTTTGACAATAGAATAGCGATTTCTCTGAGAAAAGCATATGGTAAAAATGCATAAGGAATATGCTTTCTTAGATTAAAAAAAAAAAAAAAAAAAACTACAGAATCTGCTTTGAAATTGAGCCGCAACATCCTCTTTTCATACTACCGAACCCCAAATTCAAGGAATTGACATTAAAGCATTAATACACTAAACTAACAATTAGATGTTAACTTTTGAGCTGATCCAATGCTAATCACAAACCTGTCGCATAATTAAAAATTAATTTTACATCCGAGCATTTAATTCAATGATAAATGTATGATTTTCTATGCTTAAATCTCTCATTTCGCGAAAATAACATGTGAAATATACAAATCAATATAGGAAAGAATAATTGAAATTTCAAATTAGAAGTAAATAATTATACAAAACTAAAAGAAAATGAACAAAATTGCAAAGAAAAAAAGTGGGCAGAAATTTAATATAGCCCAAAAACATGTTACAGACACCACCTACTTTCCATGTCTTTGTTTTACAGTACTGTTTTTTTTTCATATATGCAGTACTACCAAATACAAACACAACTAACAGGTGAAAGTGACAGCCTTTTAAATTTCCCATCCATCAGTTTACACCAAAATGTATATAAATGCTAGAGAAACCCAAATATTTCATCCCCCAGACTTTTTGTCCCTCTTTTGGATGGTTCAGATTAACCCATCCCAATGCTCTGAACCAACCTGTTGAGAGATCCTGTCCCTCCATAAAATCTTAAATAACCAAAGACAAAGGTACTATCTATGTTGGGAAACTAGTAATAAAAAAGTTGGAAAAGGGTAAACATAGAGAGAAAGAAAACAGGCTGAAAGCAAAATCTCAGTTCAGATTGAGATCAGAGTAATTATTGTATATATATTTACCCTTTTTTTTTAAACTTGAAAGAGTAATATGTTTCACAAGTTGCATAAAGCCAGGACCAACAGTTACTCTAACCTTTGGTTCCTTATAGCAATCTTCAAGATGTATACCTTTGGGGATGTAACCAAATGGTTACCTACTCTCTCATTTATCACAAATCTCTTTTGAGATTATTACACAAATTTCATTTTATTTTAAAAGCAATACCTCTAATTTAAAAGTTTCATTAGCAATGATTACGAGAATGATAATAATGATATAGTATTGTAGTATTGTTTATGCGTGATTGATTTTCTACCATGGGACATTGGCATACTAGATCATGATTGTGATCATGATATGTTTCAAAGTGTTTTGGTATATAGAGTCATAGTTTGATTTTGGAAAAGAAGCTGCCAAAAAAAGAGGGAAGAAGAAGTAAAAGAGAAAAGAACCCAAAAATGGAGACCAGGAATCCTTTTACCAAACACCATGATTATATATATATGGATGAAAAAGATATTGAAATCCGAACAACTCCTATCTGTGTTTGACCCTGAGTCGTGATAATGGCAACTTTTTTAATCACATTCCATTAGCAATGACTCTGGTATGCTTTTTCTAAATTATACTTTAAATACATTGTGCATATAGATAACTCTCTTTGTGTATCTGTTTTGAAAGGTTTTTTTGAAAGGTTAACCAATGAAATGTAACTTTTTTCTATCTCATTAAATCTTATTCTTTCGTTCTTGAAATTAAATTTAAAAACATTCTTGTTTTATCTGATTATCTCCAATATATGATGCTTTTGATTATAATAACAAACCTTTTATAATTTGAAAATTATCATATCATTCACTCGTTGTGTTTGGATGGATAGTGTGGTGCAATGAGAACAACTTGGATCAAATTGAATTTGATTTGATTTTTTTTATAATACATAATAATATTATGAATTTTTAAAATTCAATTCGAATCAAAACAAACTTTTTTTTTAAAATCAATCTAATCTAAATTAAAATTTATCAATTTGATACAATTCATCGATTTTTAAATTTTATTTTTTTATATATTATTTAAATAAATTTTTAATATATTTAAATAAATTTTTATATAAAATTTTTATTTTTATTTTATAATAATTTAAGATATATATAAAAATTAATAAAAATATATAATTCAATTTAATTCATTTTTTTCAATTTTTTATATCTTAAATCAAAATTCGATCGAAACTTAATATATACATTTTTTATTTTAATCCAAATCAAATTATAAAAAAATCCTATTCAAATCAAATCAAATATTACTATTTTAAATTGATTTTTAATTTTTTCGATTCTTTTCTCTCTTAGCTCACATTGTGGATAGATTATAAGGCTCTAATGCTAATTAATTAGGGAAAACAATAAATATTGTTTATAGTTTATTAAGTGCTAAAGAGGCAAATCTGTTATATGGTCCCCATTCTCATGCAAAAACGAGTCCCATGGTTAGGGTCCTAGTCTGTAATATATCTATATCAAAAACTACGCCATTAGGTCACTTAAACACATATTGCCCAAATCCCCAATTATTCCATGCAGAGCACAATCTGCTTCCCAAATCCCAAGAATACTTCCATGTCTGCCCAAACCCAGCAAACCCTTTTCTTTGTTTAAACCCCAATACAGATTAAAAAAAATCAAAAAGCAAACCTTTCAGGCTTTCACAGATGTTACCACCACCTTCACACGTGCCAAGTCTCTCCCTCCAACCCCATCAGCCAATAGCCACATCACCAGGTGGGCCCCACTTGCTACGTGTCATTGATAGGGACCACCAACCAATGCCCTTTTTTGGAGATTCTTCTTTACCTACATATAAAATCTTCATCACACTATATATGCGTGGCCTAAGATCCAGAGTACTAGATCAAGGCTTACAAAAGGAAAAAGGAAGGGAGGGAAGGTGGGGCCAATTACTTACGTGGCAGGTCATTATTGGTCAGGATTGTCACTGTCTTGAGGACGGCGGGTCCGTACTATTTCAGATTTTTCTTGCATTGCATGCAATTGTGAAGGGGATGGATTACTGAGATCTTCAACCAGAATCATATCAGAAAAAACACATCTTTGGTTAGTCACGCGGTTTTGATTGGTTTTTCCATTCACTCGTTTTAAGCTTTCTTCTTTTTTATTTTGTTTATTTACCTCTAGCTCAAATCCGAGAAGAAAGGCCTTCATGTGATTGGATGCTAAGAAAATTTTGTTTTGATCATTTTTGCTTTGTAACAAAACTCCAAGAAAATTTTTTGCCATGATTTCAAGTGGTGAAGGAGAATGTCTAACACACACATATATACATGGAATAATAACATTTGATTATAAATGTTACCATTTTTGGATGAATATATAGTTTGAAGATTTGAATATAACACATGGGAAAGCAAAGAGAAATTAACTTGAACATGTTAGGTAAAAATTAATTATTCTTGCATATCAAAAGAAGAAATGCTTTGGAAACAAGAAAGAGATTGATCATTTAGTTCATCACTAAATATAGGAATATATGTATAATATATAACTATAATATGTCATGTGCTTATAGATATTTGTTATTATAAAAAAAAAAAAGTTGTCAATTTTGCTAGATTTTTGGACATTGATTATTGTTCCTACAATCTAACAAATGTAGATAACATCAATTAATATGTAATAAACCCAAGTAAGAGACATGCAATATGATCTAGAGTAAAATTAATTACATAAATAATTAAAACATTAATGACAGATCCTAATCCAATATATTTTGTTAAAACAGCAAGTTGGGCATACCAGAAACTATCACATGGAGTCAGCTTTTTTTGAGGTTTTATTGCCAAATATGAAAGAAGGACCATCTTTGCAAACCTAGCCACAACAAGATAAGATGGTGATTTTGGAAGTGGATAAAACAAGATTGGAGATAACAATTTGAGAATTGATTAAAAAATAAGACACAAAAACAAAGGAAAAGAAAAGTACCAGACAAAACCATGTACCTTTTAGCATTTCACAGGGGTTGTTTTGTTTTGGTCTCTTTTTTTTTTTTTTTTTTTTTTAAATAGTTTTCTCAAAACTTTATTTTGAATAGCATTAAATTAAATTTCTATCTTGTAAAAAAAAAAAAAATGAAAATCCATATCTTTCAAAACCATCTGTCTATAAAATCCTCATTCTTTTGATCACCAAGCAAAAGCCAAAGACAAAAAAAGAACTCTCCTTTGTCTCTCTTTCTCTTTCTGTTTGATTCAAGCCAAAAACATCAGACCCCTTTTTTTTAATGTCTACATCACTTACACTCTTGACTCCGAATACTAATAACACAACAGCAGAAGCCATGGAAGCTAAAGCAAAACCAGCTATGGAGTTTGTGAAGAGTAACAAAGGGAGGAAACCAAATGGGAGAGGTCCATACCAAAAGAAACAGCCACAAAGAGGTATGGGAGTGGCTCAACTTGAACGTTTAAGGAAAATGACTGAAACAAGAACCCCAACAACAACAACCCAGTTTCCTTCTGAACCTATTGGGAATACTAGTAATGTTCCTGTACTTCATGGTGTAGCAAACTATGGTGTTCCCATGATGATGAATGGTGGAGGAAGTGGGGGGTTATGGGGTTGGGGTACTGACACAGCTGGCTTTGTGATGCAAAGGATTGTTGGAATCGGAGGGTTTGGTGGTTTGAATGGTCAGGTTTTGGTTGGATCAGCTCCCGGTAACGTTCAGGTTGGTTGTGGTGGTGCTGGTGTTGCGGAGGCTTCTAAATGGAAATCTTCAACGCCAAAGTTGCAGCATAGTAAACCTGATCGTTGTGACGTTTGCTTTAAGGTCTTGTTCTTTTTTTTTTTTTTTTTTTCTGTTAGTTTTTCTTAACTTGCAAAGTTTTGTGCTTTTGGTTTTTGTTTGTTTAAAGTCTCGTGTTGTTTTGTTTTTGTTAAAAAAAATGTAGGAAATTTGAGTAGGAAAATAATATTTTGAAGATTGAACAAGGTGGTATTGTTGATTCTGAACTTTAGTCTTTAATTTGATTCCGGAGAAAATATGGGAAAAAAGAAAGACATTTGAATCTTATGTAAGCCATAGAAAGTTATGTCTTAAGTTGGATTAAGGGTCTCTTGGCTCCTTCTCTTTGGCTTGCTAAAAAATGTGGTAGCAGTAAAATAAAAGCAACAATTAGGAGTCATTAGTTTTATGTTTCCTGGGATTCCATATAGAAATCACTCAAATAAACCCAAAAGGCTAAACAAGTACAAGTCAGTATTTGTCTCGGCCTCTATTGAGTAATTAATTCTTTTTGTTCTTTCATGTTTCAAGTGATTAACTTATCTATTACTTAATAACTATCTTACTGACTTTTCCATATTGCAGAAGAAGCGTCGCAATGGGGAGAATGCGAAGTTTAATAGAGGGTTCAACCAATTTGGACAAGTTTTGCCCATCAAAAGAGCTGATTTTCTTGGATACAACCTGGGAAACACTCAAAACATCAATGAGGAGATGATCAATGGATTCAGTACTAGAGCTGCAAGCAGTGCTTCTACTTATGCAGGCCAAATGAACAATATCAATGAGGTGACAATCAAATTGTCTCAACACCTTTCTTCTTTTCCCTAAGGAATGGAGAGAATGTATATATAAACTTTGTTTGCTTATGATTATTATATATGTAAAGTACTTCAAATTTGATTGTTGATGTATTCTTCCGTTATTGTTTTAAATGTGGGGGGTTTTTGCAGACTGTGGATGCGGTGGCAATTCACAGGAAGGGAAAGTCAATTGGCACTGGAAGTTTTCTCATGGAGTATGAATTTTTCCCAGGGGAAAGTAGCAGAAGCACTTCTTCCAAGAAATGGGAATTGCCAGCAGAAGCTTCAGTTGCAATGGGAGGTGAAGCTTCTTATGCTGATGCTTCTAATTGTGTTGATTTGTCCCTCAAGCTTTCATATTAGAAGCATACAGGAAATTGTCTGTTTTTGGCTTTGTTGGTTTACTGTTACATTGATTTGGGTGTAATTAATGTGTTTGAAACCAAATCCCAAACACAGCTTTAAAATTTCTCTTTTATTGTTAAACTACTTATATCTCTTACTAAATTACTGCAACATATATTGCGCTTTCTGGGAAATTCTCCTCTCTCTCTCTCTCTGATTTTGTCAGTGGTTTAATTCTCTCAGCTTTAATGATCTTGCCATTATTTCTTATATAATCTATCTTTTCCTAGCGAATCTCTTGTGGCCCTATTTGATGCTGCCTATTCAGGTTTTTTGAAGTTTGCAGATATCCCACATATTTCTTATGATTAAAAACATTTTATCTTGATAGATATCACAACAAGCAGTGAAGTAATTAGGACTAACCAAGTTATAATTAGCAAGCAGGTATTTATGTTAAAGTTCCTTGTGTGGAGATAAACTTGCCGCGCCTGGAACATATGCAAAAGAAAATCATATACATTGGCTAAAAAGAGGGCTGCCATTGCCATGGGAGTTATGTAGAATATTTGTAGACTGGTGTTGTGTTTGCATAGAAGTACACCAAAACTGTTCAAATTTGATCAGTTATGAACCTTTCTTTGTGTTTGAAATTAACTGCAAAATCACTATTCATTTCGCATGACCTGTCATGCATGAGAGGTCTGCATTTTTGTTCTAACAGCTCCATTTCCAAGCTTCATTTTTTTGCACCTGAGATTCTGATATCACTCTCAGATATATTGTACTTCAACTTTGATAAAGAAAAAAAAAAAAACTGGGTTTCCTTGCCTTAAGATTATATACTAGGCAAAGAAAAATAATTTAATTATTAACCTGCAAACAGGCAGGACAGAAATGGCTCAAAGCCCTAGCAACTGTCTCCATCAGTCTTTTTTATATTTATTTTATTTTGGCTGGAAAATTTCATAAAAAAGAGTAGATGGAGTTTCTTTTCTAGAGTGAGTTTACACCTTTTATGTCCTGAAACACAGGAGGGTATGTTTAGCTTTCCGTTTATGGGAGTCAACTAAGTGAACCTGTCAGGGATTGCTTTTAGAAAACAGTAATACAAAGAGTAGAAATAAAAAAAAAATCTCGGTTTACGGGAAAATAAGCCTCTTAAGCAAGAAATCTTTCTTCTGGAGAGTAGAAAGTGGCTTCTACTGATATAACTGATGAGTGCCAAAAAAAAAAAATGCCAAAGGCCTAAATCACAAAAAAAACTCAAGGAGGGAGGTAAATAATTTGACGAATTATTCATAAATATATTCTTTTTTATTTATTTATTAAACTTAATAAATAATATTAAATAATATTTTTATATTTATTTATTAAATGAATCGAATATGAATAAAGATTTATTTAGTTCGTTACATTTATGGATAAATTTATTTTAAATATATTTTAAATTTATTAATTTATTATTCATTTATAATAATAATAATAATAATAATAAATTTATATTTTTATCATTTACTTTAATTTTATTTTATGGTTCATTTATATTCGTTTTAGGTTCTTTTATATTCATCTAGGATTTATTTGTTTAAATTTATTTAATTATATTTAATTTATTATTTAAAACATATTTATTTATATATATTTATAAATATATTCGTTTAATATTTTTAAATGAATTTATTTAATAAAATCGAACCGAACGCAAATTGAATATAAATATTTTGTCATTAAATGAATTAAATTTGAACAAACAAAATCAATTTTTTATCAAATCAAATCAAATTCAAATATTTTTAAAAATAAATGAATAAACCACATACATATATTCATTTATTTATGTTTAATTTATTTTCAATTATAGAAATTCAAATTTTGGTGAACAAGTTAAAGGTGTAGAAAATAAATATGGATGCAGGTGGTGGGAGACTGATGGTCTGGGATTGTCTGATCTGTAGTAGTAAGGCTGAGTGTGGAAGCTTTTTCCCTTGTTTGTCATTCCTTTGGCAGTTTGGCTATAAGTTCGTTTTGATTGGTTGGTCAGTGTCAGTGATCAACGATCATCATGTCTTATTCGTTCCTCAGCTTTTCCTTTCTCTTCCTCTTTATTGTTACTTGAAGCTCAGTGATCAATGATCATCATGTGATCAATGATCATGTTTTCAGTATCGATAGATAAATAAGAATATAATCGATCGAATTCAAATTAATATGATATTAAATTTGAGTTTAAGTTCGATTTAAAATTTAAAATTTAAAATTTAAAATTTAATTCGAATTCAATTGAATTTTATTTTTTTAACTCGAGTGATAAAAATAGAACTACTCAAGTTCATTTGATTAAGTTTAATCAATATGTAAAAATAAGTTCAATTTTTATATTCGATAAAATTTTGATTATTTGTACTTGAACTCGAGCTTAAATTTGAGATATTTTATTAATTAAAATAATAAAAAATATATTTAAATATAAAAAAAAACTTGATTAGACTCACGAACTACTTGAACTAAATATAAAAATATTTGAACTCGACTCGATCAATGGAACTATTCGAATTTAAACTCAATTTGATAATAATTAAACTAAACTCGAATTTTATTTAAATCAAATTCAAATAATTTATGAGTATTAATATATCATTTATACTCTTACTACTCTATATATTAGACCATATAAATTATAGCAAGCCAATGGTGTGAGATTTCTAATCTTAGACAACTAAAGTGAAGAGAAAATAGAAATGGAAATTAAAATAAAAAAAGAAAAGGTCAACTGGCCAGGAAAACGTTGCAACCGTGAACGGCAGGATTCGAACCTGCGCGGGCAGAGCCCACATGATTTCTAGTCATGCCCGATAACCACTCCGGCACGTCCACAAGCTTTGAGGTAAAGAATCAACGTTATTTTGTATTTCTATCCAGTATTGTTTGATCTCAAACTGTTCATTTGAGAGAGCTTGGGCTGCTCTAAACCAAGTTCACTCAACTGCAAAACCCAAACCCAAATTCCTACAGGAAAAATGTTCCAAATTCCCTTGGAACTTGGAAGAACTCTTTTCACTTTGTCTGGTCTTTTTGGCCCCACTTCCCAAACTCAATTTCTTCCCCGTTTCTTCCAATTCTATCAACAACCGGAACCCCAAAACCAACGTCTAAACCAAACTCTGGAACCGTCTCATAAACTCTGAAAGCTCTCTCATTTTCTTATTGGAAAAAACCCAAAAAAGGAAAGAAAATAAAAAAAAAGGTTAGCCCAAAAGAAAAGGAAAGAAAATGAATCCTACAGATAACAGTGACCACCCTCAACTTCCAACAATCAAGATACGCCACCCATCCTCCCCTCACCACCCAACCTCCGGCGCTACCCCCACCGCCGACGCCCGCCGCAAGATTGGCGTAGCAGTCGACCTCTCCGATGAGTCTGCTTTTGCCGTTTGCTGGGCCGTCCAAAATTACCTCCGACCTGGAGATGCTGTCATCCTTCTCCACGTGTCACCCACATCCGTACTCTTCGGAGCCGACTGGGGCCCACTCCCTCACACCCCGCAAAACCCTGAAACCCCACAGTCCCAAAAGCAACTGGAAGACGATTTTGATGCCTTCACGGCTTCAAAGGCGGCTGATTTGGCCAAACCCTTGAAGGAAGCTGGGATTCCCTTTAAGATTCATATAGTGAAAGATCATGATATGAGGGAAAGATTGTGTCTTGAGGTTGAGAGGTTAGGGTTGAGTGCTGTTATAATGGGGAGTAGAGGGTTTGGAGCTGAGAAAAGAGGGAGTGACGGGAGGTTGGGAAGTGTTAGTGATTATTGTGTGCATCACTGTGTTTGTCCTGTTGTTGTTGTTAGGTATCCTGAAGATAAAGATGGCGGGAATGGCGAGCCCGTCGTGACGGTTAAGGAGGCTGAGGTGGAGGAGGAAGGTGGCAAAGGTAAATTCTTTTTGGGGTTTTATTTTTGGTTGTTTCATTTTGATTGGAAATTTGGGATCTTTATACTTGTTTCAATACTTAATCTGGATGGTTTGAGCAGTTCTTTGTATTGCTTATGTGTTTTTATAGTAAGAATTGATAAATAGTATATAGTAGCAAAGTCGTCTCTAATGATCCATAAAGCGGATGCCACATAGTAACCTAGTCTGTTTTGGTTTGAATAACTGAAATTTTGGCCTCTTAGCAGTGTCTTGATTTTTACTTGGGATGATCTTAGTGTTTTTATAGGATGATGATTGGGAACAACAGTATAATGCGATCCATATGGGTGACCACATGTTGTGGGAAAGGGCTTAGTTTGTTGTTGTTATGGCTGATACAATATTTAAGTCAGTAAAGGTTGGTCATTTGCTTGGTATCAGTTTTGGCATAATATGATCTATGTAGATGACCATGCATTGGGAAAAGGTTTAGTTTGTTTTGGTTTTTAGTGATTCAAATTTTAGTTTCTTGGCATTTTTTTTCTCATTTACCTTGGATGGTTTCAGCAGTTTTTGTTACATTAGCTGATAAATAGGGCATGGTATTGGTGTTATAATATGATTGATATAGCTCATCCCATATGGTGCAAAAAGGTTTAGTTTCGTGTTGTTCTTATAGCTCTATAAAATGTTTAGTTTACTTTATAGTATTAGACTTTTAGTAATAGGAGGATTTGTTGAGTGGATAGGATTAGTTTTGTCTCCTCGAATATTGTTGCAGATTGTAAGTTAATTGAAATGAAGATATGTGATGGACAAAAGAACTAATGAGTCAATAAGGACAGCATGTGGAGTGTGGTGTGCTTGGTTGTATAAACTGATCATACATGTCACTGCTAACTTGGTATAATAACAAGTAAGCTGTGCATAAATATAATAAAGAAATGTGATAGCAATTGTTACAATGTTTATCAAGTAACTAAGTATCTGTAAATGCTGGATAAGAATAGTAATCCCTTCCTTGAGCTTTGTTATAGATGTTATGTTGTTGTATTGGGAGCTAATTGAAATGCAGACAAGTGATCTACAAGGGAAATGATGATTTAATAAGGAGGATGACATGTAGTAGTGGGGTGTGCTTGATGTTGGAACTTATAATAGAGGTCGCTGCTAGATTGTTAGTATGATTGGAGAGCATTGCATAAATGTGATAAAGATGTGTGGATAGCAATTGCTACTGTTTTTTGACCTGTTAAATATGTGCAAATGCAAGTTTGAATATGTGATGTAAAGTTACTAGATGCTGCATAAATTAGGAACTTTTAGCCTCATGGTTTCAGTATGTGATTCCATCATGAGAAACGATCAAATTGTATCAGAAGCTGTTTGTATGGGAACGCAAATAGTTTCATAAATCATAGGTACTTTAACTGGGAGAATCTGGGGAGATAAATTGATTCAGTGTGCTTTTTTCTGTGGACTCTTCTAAAGCATCCCCCCTGCCCCCACCACAAGGGAGAAAAAAACAATATTCTGGGAAACTTTGAGAAAGAGAATGTGCCATTAGCTGTTTGTTAGAATATGCTTCTGTTTTTCTATACGCTGCTTCCAAATATACCTATTAGGTAGTTTCTTCTGCTGAAGTTGGTAAGTTGTGGAAATATTTTGATTAATCTGATTTGGAAAGTTGATTGGGACTAAAAAAAAAAAACTATTAGATGCCAAAAGATGTGCCAAACTTAGAAGGCTCTTGCATTTTGGAGGAAGTTGTTTATATACCAATTGATCACGCACATTTCCTCCCTCAGTCTCTTTGTTTATTTGGGCTATTGCTTGTGAAACACAGTGGAGCAACCTATGGAATAAGAAGACCTGCAAAGAAAATGATCTGTCTGTATGGTTTCCTGACGGAAGCATCTTGAATTACTAAACATGAGCTTGCCTGTTATGAAATCCATAGCATGTTGTAGTGCAATGCTTCCTGAGTTTCTTTCATGGACTTTGGTTTATATATGAAATTTGTGTGAGTTGCTGAATTATTGAACTTACCACCTATTCTTGTAAATTAACATAGTGTTTGATACTTCTTTCATTGCAGATGCTTAGCAAGTCCCTGGTAATTGCAGCTTTATCCCATCAGTAGCAGGTTATTGATGTTAGAAATATCTTAATTAATAAGTTATATTTGTTATTCTTTTGTCGGTGCCTGTTCTAAATCTGATTTTTTTCATCCTGCTTATCTTGTGTTGTAGATAGCATAGAAGGCTCTGAGTCGCTATGGATTACCTGGCACAAAGAGAAATCAACAGTTTGGCTGCTGATGGAACTTGGTTAAAATGAGTCCTAGGATTTTCTCTTTCCACTTTCATCTCCTCTTTATCTAACTCTATCGATGATGTTATTGTATGGTTGATGAGGTTCTTGATTTCATTTTATGACACTCTAGGAGGTGATGTTTTACTGCAATGTGATATACTCTAAGATAATCCTGGTGTCACCATTTGCTTTCGGTTTTATGAGCTGTTGGCAGAAGTATGAAAAATATTCCAAGAGCTTCCCCTTAAATTCAAGGGCTCTTTGTTGTAGAAATCTGGTTTTTTACTACTTTGTTCATTGCTGAATATAAAATTTAAGTGAAGCTCTGTTGTTGTTCTTATGTAATGGTGGTCTAGTTGGAAAAACACACGCAACTGCAGATGCATGTTGTAAAAGCTAAGTTACATGTCAACCTCATATTCCTGGAATCAAAGTTAGAATCAGATGGAAATTCCATGAAAAAAAGGGGGAAATAAATCCTCTAATTCCCTCAATCAAGGCAGGAAAAGAAACCACTTGGAATTTTACCCAATCAGTTGCTTTTTAAAAGTGATTCCAGGGTCATAGATGAGCAATTCAATCAAGTTTTGTCTCCCGTGATGCCTGAATGATTGAAGTTGACCTGCACAAGAAGGTGAAGATAAATTTTTTTTTTCTTGACAGTTACACAGTCCTAGTAAACTTGAAACTTCAGTTTCAGTTTCCAATTCAAATTTTAAAGAAGAAATGATGAGAAAGAGATATAAAAAATGGGAAAAACATTATTTTTGACAATTCAATATGTAAACATTTTTCACAAATATAAAAAAAAATTGTCAAAAATTATGTGCTATATGTTGATAGGATATAAAACTTTTAATTTTGTTGATCTGTATTCAATCTTATAACTCCAATTATAAAAAGAAAAAAAAAAAAAAACAAATTCTACTCAAATCCATTTCAAGTTTCAACTGAGTTATTATTTAAGAAATGCTTGTTCAAGTAGACAGATAAGAGAAAGAAAAGAAATTCAAGAGATGCTTATCTTTAGCATTACATAATGATTATTATAAGGCTAAATGACTCACTTAGTTGAAACCAAACTTTTTTTAGTCAAAACCTTTTGCTTTTTCTAAAATTCAACTTGATGTGATGTCTAAATAACATATTATAACTTTGATAATTAGATAAGTAAGTAAATAACACAGAAGGACAAAATAATCCCCCTCTACCAAATAAAAGGGTAAAAAAATTGGATAAAAGAACTCAAAATTATCTTCCAAAAAAACCCCTCATGTGGACAAGGAAAAACCCTTACCATATGCCATATCTACATTAGTCAAGTTAATCCACATGGACTTGTGCAAGTTGGTTTCTTTTATATATCTTCAAATTGTTACATGCTTTGTTTTTAATCCTTCATACATTTTTCATTCCTAGCTAATGTTCAAAGCCCCTTTCTCTCTTAGGTTAGTCACCTAACTTTACTTTAATTATAAAAATTTATAAAGTATTGGGGATCAAAAATTATAATCATATTTAATTCAATGCACAAAAGGCTACATCTATGCTAGTGATGATCATTTTGCCATCTATTTTGAAAGTAAATGTGGCAGAAACAAAGCATCTCCCTGTCTCCATTTTGATATGAAAGGTCATAAAATACCAATTTGTGCTAAATATTTTTAACAATAAATTTGAAAATAAAAAAGAAATTATGAATATTACAATTTAAAAAAATTATTTAATGCATTAATAGTAAAATATTTTAGACTTCATAAACAAAATTTAATAAAGTAACACATTTTTTAAGATATATTAAAAATAAAAAATAATATATATGTTAGTTTTTTTAACTTTTTTATGAAATTAAAAAATTTTATTGATAGTACTCAAAATTAAATATCAAACTTTGTGCCTTGTTTTTGGACATCATGCGATTATACATGAATTCAAAAACACAGTATTACAAAAAAAATGTAAGAAATATTACAATATTAAATATATAATCATGACATAAGGAAAAAAAAAAAAAAAGCAACAAATTCCACAATGAAGAGAAAGGAACCAAACAAAGAAAAGACAATAATTATAAAAAATACAATAATCATTTTTATGTCAAGAAAATTGAAATATTTCCAAAACAGAAAAAATAAAAACTACCTCGAGGGATTGTATTGTGTAAGTTAGGATTGTTAATGGGAAGTGAAATCTAACGGCTCTGATCTCTGCTCAACCTGCAGATCCCGATGGTTGTAGCTGATGCATCACCGGTATTGGTGATCATGTGCTTTTGAAGTCTTTTTAAAGAGCTAATAGTAGCCGTTGATCTTGACTCCGATTCACCATGTGCTTGATTTCTAGTTGATTGATTATCTTCACATAATCTTGGTTGCTTCAATAATCTTGATGAGCCCATAGATGTTGCTTCTCCATTGGATGATCCACCTGAGCCCACGTGAGATGAGGAGCACCCAATGTCATCCTGGATTTGTAACAAAAATGAAAAAGGAGATTTCACCCTGTCAAATACCCTGTTTGGTTCCTTAGAAAATGCATGACCAAAAATCAAAACAAAAAGAAAATTTAAATTTTTACTGATAAACTCAGAAACCCAGATTCTAAATTAAACAAATTGTTCAATATGTTGTTTGGATTATTAGAAATTAAGGAAAAAGAAAACCAAATAGTCAACAAGTCTCTGTTGATATTCTAAGAACAGGGGATTCTGTTCAAGACAAAGATTCTGAAGAAATTTCTATTCCTTGATAAATAAAGAAAATTTTTTATTTACAAAATCATAACCAAGAATCTAAATTTGAATAAATTAGTAACATTTTCAGTTGAGGGATCAGAAAATTAAGGGAAAATAGCAATAAATAAAAAAATCTTTTTTTTTCAAAGCAGGAGATTCTATTTTCAACAAAATTTTAAAGCAGATTATATTGCTTTGATTGAAAGATAATTTAAATAATTTTCTTCAATTTAAAAAGAAAAACCTTTAAATTAAGCTATTTTCAGATTCAAATATCTATCTTGAAAAGGTATAATTTATATATATATATATATATATAATAGATGGATAGATATAATAAAAGGCCAAAACAGATGTCTAGAAAACAGAGCAAAGAAAAAAGAAATCAACATACATCAGAGTAAAAGCTATGATTTTCTCTCATCCTCTTCAACCCAAAACCACCACCACCTTCAGTACTACTAAAAGAATCCAAGCTAGTCACCGGCTTCGACATCGAAAAAGAAGAAGAATCCCCTGATAATGGAACCACCTGATTTTCCCCATCTTCAACCTCCTCCTCCTCTTCTTCTTCTTCTTCTTCTTCTTCTTCTTCTTCATCATCATCTTCATAATCTTCCTCTTCTTCTTCTTCTTCTTCTTCTTCTTCTTCTTCATCATCATCTTCATAATCTTCCTCTTCTTCTTCACACTCCGATGACTCGTCCTGCTGTGTAATCACGTCGAAGTTATTGTTGCTGTTCTTTTTGTTGTTGTTGCCAACGCATGACTCGCAAACAGTGACAGCAGGGGTGAGGTTGTGACCTGAAGCGAGCCAAGGAGTTGGGTTTTGGCAAACATGGCAGAGGAGGGTTCGGCTATGCTTTGCTACAAGGAAGTTGGCTCCATGAACCTGGACGTCGCAGTCCCAACATAGGTTTGCTTGATCTGATTCACACTGCATTCGAGCTAACCCTCCACATAGTTCACACTTCTTCATTCTCTTCTCTTCTCTTCTTTTTTCTTTTCTTTTCCTTTGCAGAGAAAGAGAAGGTCGTAGTATTTGATTAAATGAAATGAAAGCATTAAACCACGCACCCCTAATTTTTAGCAATTTAAAACGAGTAAAGGGCAGTTTTGTCATTTAATTTTTTAATATAAGGATGTAAATAATATGTTATGTTTGGATAAATATTAATAAAAAAAATTTCGTTTTTTTTTTAAATATATGTAACTTTGAATAGTTAAAATTAATAAAAAAAAATTTTTTTTAATAATTATTGGATAAAAAGTGAAAAAAAAAAGAAATGATTTATTATAATAATTTTTTTAATCATAATATTTTATTATATGTAATTTTAGAGTACTTTTAGATTATGATATGTTTACTATTTTATTTGATATCATAATTACTGTTGTATTAATAATTTTTAATTAAGTGAGACAAAAAGATATTTTACAAATATGTATTGATAGATTTTAAGTTAGTTCTTCATCTCATAAATTTAAAAAATATATTTATTCATATTCAATCATTTATTAAAATCAAATTACTAAAAAATTATAAAAAATTTTTATATTAGAAGAGATATGTAAAACTTACTTAAAAAAGACATGACTTTAACAAAATTATAGGATGATTATGATTTGTTTAAGTTTTTTTTATTAGGTTTTTAATATTAATAAAAAGATAGATATAATAATCTTTTTAAAAAATATATTTAAAAATTTTTTTTTTAGCTTTTTCTTTAAAGTAAGGTATTAAAAAAATTAAATTTATAAAAAAAAACTAAAAATTATTTGATTTTCACCTATTCTTCTTTCTTTAAATTAAAAATTTATTCAAACAAAGAAAAAAGAGTTTTGTTTCCTTTACATTCTTTTATTTATTTTCTTTCTTTTTCTTTCAATCCAAATACATTGTAAAACTATCAATAAGTCTTCAAATTTCATTCGAAAAATTTTAATCTTAATTTATTTATTATTGAATTAAACTTGAGCAAATTACTCAAATAATTAATTGAATACAATTTGAGTAGTTTAATATCTAATTAAAAAAACTCACAAAATTAATAAAAATTTTTAATATATTTAATACATATAAATAATGAATTAAATTAAATTTAAATAATTTAATACTCAATTTAAAATATTTATAAATTTAATTAAAATTTTATTTTTAATATATTTAATATTTATATAAAAATAAATATATTATAATTTTATCGAATCTAATCAAATTTATTAAAATAAATTCAAAAGGTCAATTAATTTACGAGTTATACTATTTATTCACTTGGAAATTAATTGGTTGCCAGCTCATTAAAATTTTAATTTTGAGTCAACTCAATGAGGTGATGTGTACAGAAAAATATTATGCTGTCTTGACTAAGAGAGCGGTTGGTTGTATGCCACGTGGATAACTATGGTCGGTGGTCATTTATTCTTTAGTGGAAGATTTTTTAAAACTAAATTGGAGTGATAACGTGGCAGATTCGCCTAACCTATCCCACGTGGATTAATCAAGTCCATAACGAGGTAATGAGCCACGTGATCCCCACCTTTGGAAATTGATTCATTCCTTCTGACATGGCATTGTGGGACCCACCTTTACGTTTATCTATGCATTTATCACCTTATCTGTTGTCTCCCTCTTACCACATTTGCCTTCTATGCTAAGGTTTTAATTTTATAACCTAAAGTTTTATTCTTTTTTCAAAGTCGAATTTTATACATCATTGAAAATTTTTTTTAATTTTATAAGTAAAATTTTAAAAAATAATACATATGCCAATTGAATTGTAGCTCATATAGCATGTCATTAATTACATCTAGAAGGCCTTCAAGATTCGAGACATAATATCTTTCTTATAGGTAATTCAAGTATAGTGTAGTAAATGGAGTAAGGGGTTTTAAAATTAAATTAAAAAAATGATACATATATATTTTTTTTATAAATTTAATTGTGGCGTTCTAAAAGATTTGATGTATTAATGTTTGTATGATTGTACTTAAAATGGTTCGTGATTATTTTTTTAATTAATTTTTTAATAGATCATAAAAAGTAGATGTCATTACATTAATTTTATTTGTAAAATTTAAAAATTACATAAAATAATTTTTTAAAAGTATTTTATTGTAATTTGCACACTGGCACTGTTTTAATAATATTAACAAAATTTTATTAATATTGAAAAATAAAAGTGATATTTTTTTATAAAATATATAAAAAAAATTATAATTATAATCAAATATTATTTATATATATAAATAATTAAATAGTCAATTAATAAATTAAAATATAATTAAAAAATTTTGACATAAAATTAAATTAAATTCATATACAATAAAATTTACACCTAACATAATTAAAAATGACAATGAATCAAGTCAAGACGAGTTTTTACTCACTTTAAATTCGATTCGATTTTATAATCATAAAATTCATACTCGTATTTGATCCAAATTTTTTTAAATTTTTTTATTCGAATATGAATCGAATTTAATATTATATAAATTGTACATGATTTGATACGATTCGAAATTAATAAAATATTATTTTTAAATATAAATATATATAAATTAAAAATTAAAAAATAATTAAAAAATAATTTTTTATATAATATCAAATCAAATTAAATTTACCTAAAATTCGAATTTGACTCGAATTTAATTTTCACTTATTAATACTCGATTTGACTCAAAATTTAATTTTTTTTTTTAAAAATTAATCTTATAAAATCCGTCGATTTCATATTAAATTATCAATCCTAAACGTAATAGGCCAAAATCATATTATTTTATTTAAGAATGTGCTAGACAAAACAACTGTACGGGCAAGGATGGATTTGTGGGCTCTATTTCACAGCCGTGGAGCAACCCTCACCAAGTTTTTTATACAACAAACAATTATTTTTATTTTCCGCCCTTTTTTACTATACTCATTAATTAATTTAAAATTGTCAACTTGGGTTATTGACGTGGCATACTTCACGTGAAGATGCCAATGTGGCACACAATTGAAGGGGGGAAATCCAGGGATAGTTTTTGGGGATTGGGAGCCACTAATGTGAGAGAATAATATGTGGGACGATAGAGGCAGGAATGTGTGGAGGAGAATGGAGATAAGAGGGTTCTTTGCATACAGACTTAAGACTCTCCCCACAAGGGGTACAAACGTGCCGTTCAAAAGCAAATGAGAATGATGTGGTGTGAGCCCCCCCACAAGAATTTTCTACCCACATTAGTATTTGTTGTCTTCTGTTTGAATTTTGGATTTTTAAATTTGACTAGGTTTATTGCATGAGAAATTTAAATTAACAATTTGAAATATAATATAATATTATGATATGAAAGTGATAAAAAATTTAATTAAAAAACAACTGTATTGAAATATTTTATAAAATATTTAAATTATATTTGATGTATAAAATAATATATATAATAATATGATAATTATTTTATATTATATTTAATTTTTATCTAATTAAATAGAATAAAATTATAAGGTGAATCCTTTCAAAATAAAAAAAATTATTTTTAATTTATGATATTAAATTTATGTTTTTTATTATATTTTTAAAAATTACATCAATAATTTAAATTATATAAATTTTAAAAAAATAATTTTGAACTATAAATAAATTATTTTATTTTAATATTTATATATATCAAATGTAAGATAAGATAATATTATTTAATTTAATTCTATTCATAATATCATTTTATTTTATCTAATTATAATCTTATATATCAAATATAACCTTAATAAATTAATGCATGTGGTAAAATTTTGTTAATTCTATTACATTTTATTTATAAATAGTCAATAAAATTAAAAAAAATTAAAGTACGTTAACAAAATTTAAATTTAATTTATATTATAATAAAAAATTTGACTTTAATTTTTTTATGTTATAAAATTCCCGGCTGGTTGAGTACTGTAATTTATAATTATAATAAATCTGTTACGTATTTCGTAGGTTTCTTGGTTGAGCATAATCTATAATTGATAATTATAGCAGATTTTGACGTCAACAAGGGACATGGAATCATCACTTGTATTATAATGCTTTCATGTGATTCTTATAAAAAGTGAAATTTCAACGATTAAATTTAAGACTTTACAGCTTGAATTTATAATGTTTAAACTTTGGAAAAGGAGTGGTTTAATTTATAGACTGATAAAATGACCATGGAATTAAAGGCTAACCAACAGTCTCCTTTTTTTTTTTTGTTGTTGATAATAAGATTAATTTGATAATTTAAAATAAAATATGGTAATATAATATAAAAAATATGAAAAAAAAGTAAATGTAACATGATTTAAATTTTTTTTAAAAATTATTTATTAATTAAATAAAATAAAAAAATATTTTTTATTAATATAAACTGTGACATATAATTTTAATACGATAGAGCTAATATACAATTTAAGTTAGATTGACTCACAAATATAATACAAAAATTAAAGCACAAACAAGATTATACTAATGTAAAATTGAGAAAAAAATTACATAAGGTATTAAGAATTCTAAATTTTTTTTTAATATATAAAGTTTTTGAAGAAAATCCAAAAACCAAAAAAAAGAAAAAAAAGAAACGAGGCTGCAGTAGCTAACACAACAGCACGGAAGAAAAATTTGAGAAGCATAAAAGCAAGGGGGAAAAACAGAACCAAAAGGGCCCAATAAAAAGGAAAAGATAGCAATGGAAATGCAAATCCAAAATAGTGGAGAACTTGGAGATACAGCCTCATTGTTTAGATTTCCAAAATGGTGCAAAGGCAAATGGCATACTTTTTATATATATATAAACATGTAGTTTGAAAAATAAAAGAATGGGCTATAGATATTGATATATAACTTTTAATATTTAAAAATTGAAATTCACTACTACAGTTTTTGATTATCTTGGATTTTTGTTATATTTTATGGTTAGAACTAAGTTTGAACTTTCAATTTTTGAAATTTAAAATTTAAAATTATGATATAATATTATTTTACTATCGAAGTTCTCCTTATAAAAATCGAATCTTAGTTGATAAAAAAACTCATTTTTTTACTAACTCGTGAATTCCTTACTACTCCCTCTATTCTTTTTTTTTTTTGTCCATTTTTCCTTTTTAAATTATTTCAAAATTACGTTTTTTTTTTCTTTTTTAAACATTTAAAACTATTATTTTTTTATATTTTAAAATTATTTTTATGATTTTTTTTAAGTTTTTGACATTAAAAATCATGAAAAAATTAATTTTATAAAAAAAATTTTAATTTTAATATTAAATACATTAAAATTAAATTTTTTTTAAAAAAATTTCGTGAAAATCAATACTAGTTAAATAAATTGGGACGAAAGGAGTAGAAATTTTCTTTTAGTTTAAGTGAAAAGAGAAATTACTTGATTTTATTGTTGCATGACACAAAGGTCAATGAAAATGAAAAACTGGAAGGAAATCAGATAATTTGTTACCATCTTAAAAGGTGATTCCTTTGATAGCTACAAGACACATATAACAAAAGCAATAGTACATCAGCAGTCTCAATATTAAATATGGATTGGAAAATGAAAGAAGCTAATCAATGAGATAAACAAGGCAAAATAACACAAAGAAGGGACCATTAATTATAAATAGAACACAAAGAAGGGACCATAGATAATAAATAGCACACAAAGACAATAGCTAGCTCTATAGGAGAATTTGGATAATATCAATAAGAACATGCAAGTATCGTTGAATTTTTCCCCACATGCATGATTGGAAAAAAAAAACTAAATTACAAAAAAAAAAAGAAACTATGTGATTAGAGATCAAATAAATTTGTTTTCTTGAAATTTAAAAACTAACACTTTATGATATTTTTGTGATTTTTATTAATTTTTAAGTAAATGCTGTTCTTAAAAGAAAAGAAATAAGAGTAAGCATAACTTATTCAAGCATACTTATAAAATATAATAAGGTGATAATATTTTAATACCATTTGTTAAAATTAAAAATTTTATTGAATGTGTATAGAAAACGAATTTTTATATTATTAAGTTTAAAATTTTTTCATATCTGTTTATAAGTTAAGTTTTCATCATATTGATATATCCAACTAATTGTCCTTTAAAAATGCATTTTGTTATTGCAACTTTCAGACAAAAACATATAAAAAAAACATTGTTTTCCTGTTTGATTTTAATGAATTAATGCAACAATAATTAGATTAATTAGAACTTTAAATGGTTAAATCAGATAATTATATTATTCTTCTATTACAATACATTAGTTGCATTTATCATGGCTCATGAGTCATAAGCTCATCGCCCTCAATATTCATGTCTTCTTTTATCTTTTTTTTAAAAAATTAATTGGAAAGTTGTAAATAAAGTATATCATCAATAATAAGGTTTTTGAAATTTTAACCCTAATTTCAAAATTCTCTAATTCTCATAGAAATTTTATTGTAATGCCAAACTCAAAGTCAAAATATATTTTCTATTATTGCCATGATGTAGTACATACATTAACTAAGGGCAAACATCTATAACTTAATATTAAAGTTATCCCCAAGGGTTTTATAGCTCAATTTTTAGCCAGATGAGGTAGGGAATTAAGGTTGATTTGAAGGGTAATTTTGAAAGTAAAAGAGCATCCTTTGATTACACTACTTAGCTTGATACGTGGCTTTTTGCATTGAAACAAAAAATAAACAAAGAACTATAGAAGCTTCTAGAGATAGGCTTGGGGGAAAAGGGAGAAAGATAAAAAGAGAAAGGAGAAGAAAGAAGGAAGATTGAGGCAAAAAAGCCTTACTAATAGATTGAAGAACATTTTGACTATAAACCCTATTTATAGATTTCTATTTTGGGAAGCAAAATTAAATAAATTCGACGACAGAACCTCCTCAAAACATGACAAAGAGTCTCTTTAAATATTCATGAGGTGAAAAAATATTCTTAAATTATTATCAACATATTAAAGTACTTTAAGAGAAATTTTCAATATTAAATTATTTAGTAAATTTTAAATATGTTTTTAAGGCTTGAAAAATTGAAATCAGACTGGTACTATTTTTTGAAAAGGTATTGTGAGGATGCTATAATTTTTCTTATGTATAACTATACTCCCAGACCTAAAATTTGATTTTGTGGACTAAAATTTACTATTTAAAGATACTTAAGTTAATTTTTGAACTCATTTTTAAATGGAATAGATTTTATCAGGTGATCAATTACAGCTTAACAAAAAAAATTGATGGTAACTCTTTTAGTCTATGTCTAGTGGTAGGTTCACGGATCTACATATTATGACAGTTTAATGACTCTACTGGAGAGATCGAGAGTCAGGTCAGTAAATGATTTCTTATTATTCAAGCTTAATTTAATAAATTGGAGATTTTTTTCTTTCTTATTTGTATTTATTTATTCATTTTATATATCTGTTATTATTTGTACATGCATAACATAAGATTTACATCTGAATTCTGTCCTTTAAGAGAGAGTAAAGTACCTATGCTTTTGTGAGATTTCATATCTTCGCATGGGCTAATAAAAAACTCTTACCAAAATTGAACTATTTTCACTTGTAGCCTATAATAGGTAAGGATTGAAATATCTTATTAGTCTATAATAGATAATGATGTAAGAAATAATTTGAGAACCTTTAAAAATAACTCAAACCACATATAGTTAACCATATGAGCTTAGCCCATATGTAGAGCCATGTTCCCTTAACCTTTAGAGTTTACCTGAATTAATGCCATGTTGGTTGTTGTAGTTATTTATGTTTTATTATCTATGTATTGATTGACTAATTTCTTTGTTTATTCTTACCTTGCATATTCATAAAAACATTCATATAGATTGCATAGCATACTTGTCTTAAGGATATTTTCAGCAAAAGATTTCATGGAACTCACTGAATGTCTAGTTTGCGCCTCATCTCTATTCTCCGAGTGTGAGTTACCTTAATGTGAAGGTGGAGTCAGAAATAAGGCAACCAAAAGAAGGTGATTGCTTATCACCCAGACAAGGTTTCCACCCTGCCTAAAGAGGTTTATTTGCTCCTTAAACACAATGATTTGAAAGACTTGTTAGATATTCAAAAAAGTATGAGTTAGTCCAGATAATTAGCCTTTTGTGAGAAGTATAGTCATATTGTACATCTCTTTTTAGTTGTGGTTGAATATTCCCTTATCAGAGCCGCGGTGCAATTCTGACATCTTTCATATAACTGCTTCCACTAGGTAGTTTTATTTTTATTAGCCCACTCTAGTTTCAGCTGTATCATGTTGGATGGTTTACAAAGTCATATTTTAGGCTTTATCTTTTGTTGAATGCCTCAAGTTGAAGCAATACTTTGTCTTTTTATGGATTGTTATATATTTTAATGAGGTCTTTTTGTGGATTGTTTTATATTTTAATGAGGTATCTCATTACATGAATTTTAGTGATTAATTGATAATAATTTCTCATTAGATTTATGTCTAATTCATTGAAAAAATATCATATAATTAAAGATAATAATATTGATTTTATTATTATAAATCTGTTATGACTTGTTACACGTCTTTATCAGTAAAAATCATGAAAATCAATCATCTTTATTGAGCACCTACCATATGAGACTGCTGAACATTTTAGCTTTGACACACCTACAATACTATTTCAAGTTGTATTAATGAAGCATTTCTCTGGCCATGTGATATCTTAATTTCGATAAAAATTTCAACCAGCTATGAAACCATTGTCATATATACAAATGTTCTTGCGTATGTTCAAATAAGTGAAAAGTAACATCAAAACTAATAAATATAGCGACAAAAGTTATCAAATCAAGTATAGGGTGTGCAACTGAATGAAAAAGTGATTGCTTCTCTTTACCTTTCCCATGTGTGTGGCTTATCAGTCACTTATATGGACAAGAAAAGTTTATCCACCTATGGCCATTATTATATCATTTCAGGAATAGATAAACAGTAGAAGGTAACCATAAAAGGAACTAAAGGGTGGCCTGATTTTATAATTGGTAGCTCGTTTTTAGTACCTTTGGACGAAGCAATCGATCTATCTTAGTGAATAGATCAAGCATGGTGTTAAAAGTCATACACCTTAGGCAAAAAAAAAAAAAAAATACAAATAAATATTTATTATTTTATTTATTTTAAACATATTATATAGTTTTTAAAATATCATTGTTTTTATTCTTGTAATGGGGACATGCAATCTAATTTTAATTGTAATTAATAATTTCATTGTAATCATACGTGGAATCTAAATAAATGTACATTTTTTTCCAAAAAAAATAATCTTACGTCTCTATAGCCTCTACCGTATATAAGACAATCTATTTGTCTCTTTCCTGTTGTTATTACTTAACTTTCTTGCAGAAATCTCATAATTGAACTGTAATAAATGTCATGGATTTTACTTTTTAACTCTAGGCTTTGTAGCTTTCATGTCTATAAGAGAATCTATTTGTCTCTTTCCCGTTGTTATTACTTAACTTTCTTGCAGAAACATCGTAATTGTAACTGCAATAAATGTCATGGATTTTACTTTTTAACTCGTAACTCTTGTAGCTTTCATTGTATGTATCTTACTTGTTTCACTGACCGTTTTGTCCTTTTCCTTTTGTTTTTAGGGAGGGGGTTGAATTTCTCTTTTTTTTCCCCCCTTTTTTCTTACCAATTTAGCTTATTTAATTTTATTTCATTCTCATAAAAAAATCTAGTCATTTTTTGTTGTTAAAAACCTGGCAGGGAATTGAATCTACAATTAAGTTAAAATTTTATTTACGTTTATATTAAAATTGTTCAAAATAACCATTAACAAAAGAGTGTTTTGATTAATTGATTGATATTTGTATCTTCTGCTCAAATAATAAAGTAATAAATTCAAAACCATTTTTTCAAATTAAAAAAACCCATAAATTACTATAAATTAATTTTAAATATTTTTGAAGCTATAAAGATAATTATTAAATCATTAACATGGCTTCAAAATATTCTTCTTAAAATAGCTGTTTATAAGAATAACATAAAATATCTTATAGTTATTTTTTACATTCAATGTACTCTATGGATAGGGGAATACATAGAATTAGATATAGAAAAGTTAGAAATTAAAAGATTTGTTTGGAAATTTCTTGAAAATCTTATAAAAGGTTCTTCTCTCAATTGGAACCTTGGGCAAAATGGTTCATATATATATATATATTGAATTAAAAAAATGATTAGTTTAAGGAAATAAAATAGTTCGAATTAAAGCAGATGTCTTGGATCATGATCCTTCAATTAAAACCACCACATGGGTTTCAATTATTTAGTTAGTTCTCATAAAAAAAATGCAGTAATAATATAGCCAGCCTTTCTAGGATCTGCAATTTCAACTCCATTAATGGTAGATATATATAAAGTTTTTAATTGCAAATTTCAATAAGAAAAAAAATTGAATAACAATTAAAATTAAAAGAAGAGAGAGAGAGAGAGAGGACATCATAATGCTGTTTTTGAGTAGTAAATGAAGTAATTAATATAAAATTAGAATTTGGAGCAAAAATTGAGTGGAATTAAAGATCTTAATTTTATTTCTTATTATTTCTTTCTTCTTCAAGACATTCTTTTAATTCCATTCAATTGCAATTCTAGAAATTAACTTAAATATTTGAAGCTTAGAAACAAATAATTAAAACAACAAAGATGATAATGATGAGTTTACAATTATGTTCATGTAACATCATATTCTTCCATCCATTGTTTTGATCCATTATGCATGAGCCCAGGACTCAACTTAAACATGAGAATACAAAACTCAACCTGGTTCAAAGCACCATCTCCATCCAAATCCCCTTCACTCAACATGCAAACAATCTCATCATCCCTTATGTCACTCAACCCCAACACAATGCTGTTCCTCTTCAAGCTCTCGAACGTGATCAGCCCTCTTTCGCCATCCATCAGCAGCCGGAACCCGTTGCAAAGCTCCCCTATAAACCCTTCAGCTCCCAATCTCTCAACCATCGATGGAAAGTAATCCTCGAAATCAACTGCAATGTCAAGTTCCATGTCCTTAGGACGATCAAAAAGCTAGGTAAACAATGTAGTTTTCGATACCCGGTTAGGGTTTTTGTTTTGTTTGTAACTTGTGGACTAAGCTGAGTGAATAGGAGAGGTGGAGGAGGAAGGAGGAGGAAGGGGATTATATAAAGGGGATTTCAAGGGGAGGAGATCAGGTTTTTCCAGGAAAGAGTGAATGGTCATTGAAGACAATTGAGGGTACAGATAATAAGATAACTTTTTATGGTGGACTAGTGAGCTTCTTGCAAGTTGCACCTTTCATTGGGTAGCATCCTTTTCTTTAGGTTTCCTGTGAAGACCCTACTTCCAGGAAGTTGCATGGGTTACATATCGATCTCTTTTCCTTTTTGTGTTTTGCGGTTTCTGAAAATAAACAAAGTTTACCACATAATTACACTTGTACCATGCCATTTTTCAATGTCATATTTGGTCGTTAAAGGGTTAATTCCACTCGTTCAAATTATCTAGAATAATTTATTGTTTAGATTGTTTATTAACTTCTATTCTCACTACACGTGTTTCATATGATTTACCTTTTTGCTTTTAGCTTTTTTTTTTTTTTTTCAAATTCTTTGGATAGTTCATTTGTTTTGTGTATGTGCATATCCTTTGAGAATCTAATAATGTTGAGGACTCAAACTAGAATATCCCTTTGTTCATGTTGTTCATCCCAATACGTGGAGCCCAAAAACAAGATTCTTTATTTTTGTGGGGGGTGGGGGACTTAAGGAATTCTTTGTTTTTGTTTAGTGTCAAAAGGGAAAATTAGGGAAAATTATAGGATCTGAAAAGCAGATATATGTATAGCTGAGGCCATTTTCGTACCCCTCGATGTCCTTTTGGATGTCCTCATCCCTTTGCTAATTTGCCATGTGACGGCCTGACTAGGACATGGTTTGTTGTGGATGTTTTAATTTGGACCCTAGTTCATAATTTTTACACTAATAATAGCAATAAATGATGGGAATTGGGAAAATATAGCATCAAATTAAGCTATTAATGTAATGATTAATGGGATACACAATATTATTTATTTATTTTTTGCTTATTATTGTCAATTATAATCAGGAATTGAATCATTGAAATTTAAAAAAATTAATATTTTATTAAATTGGTAAGCATTTTTTAAATTTGTTTTCGAATTGTGCATTGTTCATCAGATATATTTTAACTTAGTTGGACTAATTGGGATTAAAGTAGAATGTTTCAAAAGGTTTTAATTTATTTAAATAATAAAAAAAGAAAGAAATTAAGCCTATTTTTCTTTACTTAAGATTTTTATTAAATTTGTATTAACTTAATTTAGCATGGTGGATATTAAAATTATAAATATTAAATTTTGGAATATTATCAATGAAATGATATTAAAATTCAAGATGCTCGGGGAAGCATGATATGATATCTGTTTGATGTAGAATTTTTATGGCTCCTTTTCAAGAAGACAAAGGAAAATTTGACATTTCAAAATTTATGTTCCCACTTGTTTGGACAAAATTTGAAAACAAATTGAAGTTTGAATAAAAAAATTAAAAAGAAGAATTTGAACAACAAAATTAAAAAGAAGAAATGATGTGAAGTGAGAACTGCCATGTGACTGCAAAAAAAAAGAAAAGAAAAATCCAAACCATTGGGGTAACTTTCATTGATTCTTTAATTACATCTTTCAGACAACAGGAAGTTTCAATGCAGCTTCCTTTACCATTTTCCTTCAATTAAAGTACAAAAATTTAGCCATAACCCTTTTTTTAGAATGATTTTACTTCAAATACCACCAAAAATCAATTAAGAAATTGTGGTCACAAAAAAATTTTGTTTGATATAAGCCCTGCTTCATGGATCTTTCCATCACTGATTCACAAACAGAAGTTGGAGTTGTTCTTTTTCTTCCGTTATATTTTGGAAGTTGGAGGAAATTGAGGAGAATACAAATTGGCCTTGATTTCAGCGATAAGTAGCAACTATTATAGAGTAGAAGTTAGAGAATATGTTGAAAACCCAGATTTTATGTGTTCATATCTTGTGGGAAAAAAAAAGGAGGAAGACAAAGATTTGGGGTAAAGTACCCATGAATGGACAACATACATGAGTTTTGCATTGTAATTAACTTTTACTCTATATTCAATTTTTTAACAGTAAATGGAATGATCATATGGATCTTGTTCACCCCATGACCAGATTGATGACATTGAGAAACATATAAACTTTTTAAAATAAATTAAAAATTTCATCATTTGTCTGAAATAAAGCTGGATAATCTGTTACCATAAAATTGAGTTATAAATGCATAACACATTTTTTAGATTAATCATAATCAGGATTATCAAAATATTGATCAACAGTACTGAAGATATTAAAATCCATGAGTATATATAAAGAAATTATTTCATCTATTAGAATCGAATTTTTAGATTTCACAAATGACATTAGCATGACAATATATATTTTAGGATATTTTATAAAATATTATTAAAAAAGGGGGCAGTTGTCAATTTTTAATTCCCGATTCTAAATTTAAAAAATACATATATATATTTATTTATATACACACACATTTATGTCTTATCCATTAATGTACGGACATAATTGTTTTTGTTCCGAGGAGCCTGCTTGGTGGACTATTTGATGACGTGTCAAATTGTTGCTTTCAAGAGACGAGGCCAAACTGATAAAGTTATTTTGTCTTCAAATTTAGGTATCAATTACTTGGCTAGATCTTGTGGGATCTAGCCTTCTAGAATTTTTTTTCTTGAATTCTGCAGCATTTATCCCTTAATCTTGACTTGATGAGGTCAGATTAATTTGATAAAAAATGAATAGCTCATTACAATAAAACAGGGAAGAGGTTTTTCTGTCGCTAATAACCCTAACAGCGATGGGTTATCATTAATTAGTGATGGATTTTTGGAAAAAATTTTAGCCCTTTATTGACAGAATTACCGATGAATTTCTATCGTAAAGTGCTAAATTTTGCAATGGAAATAGAATCTGTCACTAAGTTTGTTGTTATTTTTTGGCGTCAAAGAATCTGATAACCTGCTAATTTAGCAATGGAGTTAGCGACAGATTCAATTTTCGTTGCAAAACAAGGCAATACTGATAGAATTTAATATGGAAAATTTTTGTCAAATTAAATTCCAGATTTCTTTAAATTGAAAAAATTAATTTTATAATTTTAATAATGATTTTTATTTAATTATTTAATTTTTATGAATTAATTGGGAATCAGTGACGGAATTCCATCACTAATGTTCTTTAAATTTTAAAACCGGTCTCCTTCTCCTCTTCTTTTTCTTTCTTTTCCTCTCCCGACCCCCCTTAGCCTCTAGCTGACTGCAGCCATGACCTGTGTCCTTCGATAGCTGTAAGCTTCTCCGTCCCCCCTAGACCATATCCCGCTGGTAGCCGCCATTGCTGATGCCCTTTGCCGCCGGTTTTCCTTCTAAAAGTGCTCTCAATACTCCTTTTTTCGATGAAACTAATGGGCCCACCACTAGTCTCCTTCACTAGAAATTCTTTCTCTCAACCTCCTCTAACTGTTCATAACTCCTAAACGCTGGTATAATCATGAATCAAAGATTTTTTTGGGTTTTTTATTTTTTTATTTATTTTTTAAATTTTTGTTTATTTTTTAGTTGATGTGTATAATATGTATATGTTAATTGTTTAAATTTAAGGATTTAGGTTAGATTTTTTTGTTTTATTTTAGCTAAAATTTTTTAGATTTTTAAAAACTAATAATTTGTTTTAAAATTTACAGGTTAATACTTGTGTCACGAATTTAAAGGGGAATCATGAATCTCACATCAAACATAATATGAGGGTTACTGTGGTATAAAAGGGTTCACACTATCTCTTTCTTGTGCGGTGCCTTTTGTAGGACAAAACCGTGAGGTCAAAGGGGTCAGAGCGGATAATACCTCACAAAGGTGTGAACCGTGGCAGGTAGGTTGATCTGAGACGCCGGAAGGGTGAATGCCCGGGTCCCAAAGCCGCGCGGGTTCGGAGCTTAAGTCTCGACCCATGACAAGTGGTATCAGAGCCAGCTCTAAACCGTTTGATCCACGTCAAACACCTCAAAGGAGACAGGCAGGGTGGTCAGCCTCTGTGACGAGGGCGTCACGAGATTGGGTGCGGGAGAATGTCACGAACCTAAGGGGGAGTCCTGAATCTCACATCGAACATAATATGAGGGTCACTGGGGTATAAAAGGGTTCACACCATCTCTTTCTTGTGAGGCACCTTTTGTAGGATAAAACCGTGAGGCTAAGGGGGCCAGAGCGGACAATATCTCATAAGGGTGTGAACCGTGACAAGTAGGCTGATCTGGGATGCCGGAAGGGTGAATGCTCAGGTTCCGAAATCGCGTGAATTCGGAGTTTAAGTCTCGACCCGTGACACTTGCAGAAGATATTGGTTTTAGTTCAACATCACTTAGGTAATAATCTTTACAATTAAATTTTAAAATTTTAAAAGTAGTAGGTTTAGGGTTTAGGGTAATTTTTGAATACTGTGAAATTGATGTGAAATTATTGTGAAAATTATGAAAACGCTGCTGAATTTGTTGTTAATTTTTGAAATTAATATTGGTTTTGAGAAATTGATACTGAATTTTTGAAATTTGTATGTAGTCTTATTGTGAAAATTGTGAAATAGATGTTGAATTTGTGAAATTAGTATGAAATTATTGTGGAAATTCTGATAATTGATACTAATTATTTGAAATTGTTATGGAGTCTTATTGTGAAAATTATGAAATAGATACTGAATTTGGTGGTATATGTTAATTTGAAAGTTATGAATATGTAATTGCTTTTGAGTTTATGAAATTGGTGTAGAATTATTGTGGGAACTGTGAAATTTGTATGGAATTTGTGGATTTTAAATTATGAAATTGTTGGATTTGTAGATTTGATGTTGTGAATTTCGTGAAATTTGTTAATTTGAAAGTTATGAATGTGTAATTGTCATTGAATTTATGAAATTGGTATGGAATTATTGTGGGAATTTGTGAAATTTGTGTGGAATTTATGGATTTCAAGTTGTGAGCATGTTATTTTGCCTTTTTTTTTTTTGTTTTCAATGTTTTTACTTTTTCTCTTCAATCTTTGCAGGTTGGTGATGATGGGTTGGTACGGTTCACTTGACAAGTTCTTTTTATAAGTTAGTTAGATAGTGAAATTATTTTGTAATTTTCTTAAGAAATAGAAAGGTTAGAATAAGTTTATTAAAATATTTTATTCTTACTTTTTAGGATTTTTTTTCTTCAAATAGCCTTATAAGTAATTTTATCTTTGTATTTGATATATGTGGTTATGTCTTTAGATTCCTTTTTATAAGTAGCCTGAGTTACTGACATCTAAGTTGTATGTTTTATTTATTATTTTTTGATCCATGATTTGAATGTTAAATTATGATATTATATAATTGTATTAAAATTTATATAAATGATTTTTATTGAGTTTATAATTAAAAAATTAATTTAAATGTAAAAATAGGATCAATCCTTGAGGAAAGGATCATCCTCTAAGAATAATGATCAATCCTTAATCAATAAAGATGGAGTGACACGCAAAATATGGTAAATTATTAAGACGAAAATTTATCTTTTAGCAATGAAAGTTTTGTTGCTAATATGTTCTAGCAACAAATATGTAAAAACTTTTTTTGTAAAATATTTCAAAAAATATTAATCTTTAGCTATCGAAATTCTGATGCTCAACTTTTAGTAATGGAACATTATTTTTAATTTATTTTATTTAATTAAATAAAATTTTTTAGCAATGAAAATTTGGAATTAGCAACGAAATTTTCCATTGCTAAATTTCAATAATTACCGATGAAAAATTTTGTAGCGACCAAATACTTTTAACCGGTTTCGGGCAAAATTTCGGTATTAAACATTGTTTTTCTTATTGTTTTTCTTTTACTATTAGATTTATTAAATATTGTGTTAGATAAAGCATTGTGCACATTGGGCCAAGATTCTTGTTAATTGGTTGTTGCTTTGGACCTGAAAGGGTTCCAGGTATTAAGTGTTATTATATTTTTTACCCTTCGTTAGCCCGTGCTTCATCAAATGCGAAAATTAGGGGTGAGAAAAAATATTAAAAAAATTAAAAATTAATTTAAAATTATAGTATTTGATTTGATTTAGATCATTTTTTTATTTAGTTCAAATAAAAATTAAAAATTAAAAATATATATTAAATTCTTATTAAATTTTGAATCTAAATGTAAAAAATAAAAAAAAATTAAATTCAAATTACATATTTATATTAACTTTTATAAATATTTTAAATTTTTATAAAATAAAATAATTATTTTATATATAAATATATTTAAATATATTAAAAAAATTATTAAAATAATATGTAAAAGCTATAAAAAATTTAAAAATCGATGAACTGAATCGCTATAATTTAGTTCAGATGAGATTGGTTTCAAAAGAAAATCGATTCAAATTTAAATTAAATTTTAAAAATTTATAATATTATGTATTATTCAAAAATACTGAATCTAATCCGATATGATCTAAATTATTATTACTTGTAATCAAAATCATACAACTTATTTTCTTTTGGGTACATTAATTTAGATGTTGATAATAATTCGTATCTTTTTCTAATTTTTTCATAGAAAAAAAAAGTAAAGCAAGGTTTTGCATGTTTTAATAGGAAAAGAAATGTATTTCTTCACCTTAAACTTTTGTCAATATCACTTTGTTCATAGTTAAACTTTAACAACTGTATTTTTTTAAGAAATCGACTCATCAAAAATTGATAGATTTCATTTTTTAATTGTCTAAGAAAATTTTGGTACATGTAAAGCACAGTGATTCAGTGCAATCATGCATGCATCGAAAAGGAAAGTTCATTGCATTAACTGATTTAGCATTATGGCGATTCATGACTGATTTTGAGTTCCTCAAATTAAATATTCTTGGAGTTTCAATTTTAAATAATCAATTTTATGTTTTGGAAAAATAAATTTGAGAAAGTATATTTAAATTTGATTTTTATATAAATTGTGGTAATGAAATACACAATGACATAAATTAATTAAGATTATAAAAAGATAAATATCAAACTCTTAATTAACTATAGGTATTTCAAATTCATCAATAATCAGTCATGTTACAAGTTCATGAATTTGAGAATATTCATAAAAGTATAATTCATACCTAATTTTTTATATAATTTTATTCTAAATTTAAAATCCAAAATTTTTATATGCAACCTACATATTTTTTGGGTATTTAAATTTCAGTTCAATTAAGAATTGACATTAAAACTAAAATCTATTATCCTATTAATAAAATCACATGGAAATTTAAAATTCATGGCACTTTTAATTATAAACATCGAAATCTTTAACTTAGGGCCTATTTTATTAGGTGGGGAAAGATTTAGATAAGATTTTTTATACGAAATTCATAAATTTTTATCTTAAAACCAATTAAATAAAAAAAAATTCAAGCCAATAAATTAAAAAATCTTGTTATATAAATAAGTGTTTAAATTTGAACAAATTTTAATAAATTTTGATATATTTTTTAGATGAATATTTGAATTAAAAAATTGATAAAATTTTTACAATTAAATAAGTACATATCAAATTTCAATTATAAATCATATTTTTAAAAATTTTTAAATATTAGTAATTTTTTATTGAATTTTATTAATTTATCAATTTAGATTTTAAAATTAAATTTTTATTAAATTATTTTTAATAAAAAATTTCACAAATTTTAGTTAAAAATTTTCATTTAACCTTATCCATTTTAGGTGAGCATAGTTGCTTTAATTTGATAATCAATATGTGACCATAATTGCTTGTATTGTCTTTCTCTTCTCTAGGACAGGCGATGACTTGACCAAAAGCTGAAGAACAAATTAAATTCTCTAAATTGACTTGCTGATAGGATTGACATAGAGATGACTTGCTGATTTTGAGTTCCTCAAATTAAATATTCTTGGAGTTTCAATTTTAAATAATCAATTTTATGTTTTGGAGAAAGGAATTTGAGATAATGGATTTAAAGTTGATTTGTTATAAAAATTGTGATAATGAAATACACAATAAAATAAATTAATTAAGATTATAAAAAGATAAATATCAAACTCCCAATTAACTATACATATTTCAAATTCTTCACTAAACAAGCATCTAACAAGTTCATGAATTTGAGAATAATCCTAAAAATAGTATTTTACTTAATTTTTTATGTAATTTTTACTAAATTTGAAATCCAAAATTTCCAAATGCAACCTACATATTTTTTTGAGTATTTAAAATTCAGTTCAATTAAGAACTGACAGTAAAACTAAAATCTACTATTCGATTAATAAAATCACATGGACATTTAAAATTCATTGTACTTTTAATTACAAACATCGAAATCGTTAACTCAGGGCCGATATTACCATATTGCAGGTGGGGAAAGTTTTAATAAAAGATTTTTATACGAAGTTCATAAATTTTTATATTAAAATTAATTAAATAAAATTAAAAATTAAAAATTTAAGTTAATGAATTAAAAGATCTTGTTATATAAATAAGAGTGTAAAATTTAAACAAATTTTAATATATTTTTTACTTAAATATTTGTACTAGAAAATTTGATAAATTTTTTATGATTGAATAAATAGGGATCAAATTTGAACTATAAATAGTATTTTTCAAAAATTTTAAATATTATTAATTTTTTCATTGAATTTTATTAATTTATCAATTTAAATTTTAAAATAAATTTTTTATTAAATTATTATTTTTTTAAATTCACAAACTTTAGTTAAAAAATTTCATTTAATCTTATCCATTTTAGGTGATTGTCATAACATATAAATTTGTATAACATATAAATTTGTATACTTATCGCTAGACATAGATAAAAAGAGTCGTTACCAATATTTTTTATTTAAATGTGATTGATCACTTGATCGAATTTGATCTACAAAATTAGAGTTAGGTCTAGGAATATGGTTACGTGTAAGGAAGGTTATAGCACCTTTATAGTGCCTATCCAAAGGATGATACCTGTTTGATTTCATATTATCCAAGCCTTGATCATATTTGTAATTTATCGAATTATTTTATATTAAAAATTAATCTTAAAATTATCACATTAGTTTAGTAGCAATTTAAGATAAATCTCTTACCTTAGTAGTATTCATGGCGACTAGTATTTCATTCTGAGAATGCTCCGTCATCGAATTTTTTAAGGTTTTTATTTCAAGAAAATTAATGAAAGTTTTCTAATAGTTTGGTAGGATGAAGCAGATCTCCCAATAGTTTAATAAGATTTTATTGTAAAAAATTTATAAAAATTTTGTGAATATTATTAAATCTCTCAATAATTTAATAGAACTTAATTTGAAAAATAATCCTCCAATAATTTAGAAGATAAAAATTATTTATTTATTTATTTATATTTTCTAAAAACTGATTTATGAAATTTTTCAATAGTTTGGTGGATTCTATTTTAAAAATTAAATCCATAAATTTTTTTTAATATTTTGGTAGAATTCATGAATTTATTTTGTAAGGATTTTTATTTGAAAAAAAGATCTTTTTATTATTGAAAGGATTTTTTTTTTGTTTTTATACATTTTTTTGAAAATTTATTTAGAAAGATTTTTTTTGTTTTAATTTTGTTATTATTATATTTTTTATTTGTTTTCCAGAAAGAAAAGATTTTTTTATTAATAAAGATTGAATTATTAAATAAAATAAATAAAAAAACTAATAAAACAAAAAAATGAAAATAAAACAAAACTTAAAATATGAAAATAAAAAAAGAAAAGGAAAACTTTACGATCGGGTTGAGTCAAGACGGGAGTTGAAGCACGGGTCAACAGGTCTGAGCGTGGAGCCTTAGTTGTCAAAATGGCATCGTATTGGGTCGGTATATAAGCCAAGTTTAGTGTTTTAAACCTCAGATGCACCATGCTTCCTCTCTCTACCCCAATTCTCTCTAACTTCTCTCTAAAATAATCCCCAGAAATTCAATTAAAAACTGGGTTTATTGTCGATTTCTAGAAACTTGGTTAGAACCTGACCAAAAAATTCATCAAAAACTTCAAACATTCATCGAAAAATTCATATTTTTTTTAAAAAACCTAGATTTTCTCAAACTTTTTCAGATTTCTTCCAAACCTTTCTAGAACTTCAATCTCAACTCTAGAAACCTAAAACTAAATCTCAAAAACCTAAAACTAAATCTAGAATCCTCAATATTCCCCAAAAATTTTTAGATCGAAATATAGAACCCTATTACCCAAAAATCTTTCCTCATAGTACAACAACCAAAATTTTTCCAAAATTTCACCATGTCTCCCAAATCCATTATGTGTTCATGCTTTTTGGAGAATATCCAATTTATAGCCACCCTTAGGACAGATTTTAGAAAATGGATATAATCAATCCAGGCTTGAATCCTAAAATTTGACTTTGTCCAAGCATAATCTTAGGCCTTTGATTTAATCTCAATTGAAGTTACCTTTGACTAAATTGATTTCCAGATTTTAGTTTCCTAAAGCACCGATTAAGAAGGAAAGAGAAAGAAAAAAAATATGGTATAATACTATATAATTTAATAATGATAAGAATATGACAATAATACTATAGTATGATATAATATAACAAAAATAATTAAATTTGGTCTGATTGACCCTGGACACGGTCCGATTGACCCCTGATTTTGGTCTGATTAACCTTGGACACAGATGGATGTCTATAGTTGCCCCTATTCACATATTCTTATCAGACAGGGATGATGCAAAGACTTAGACACACACTCTATTTCAAGAGTCAACTCAATAAGCATAAATGACCAGGATTGAGCCTTAAGTTAAGAAAATGATCGAGGTCAAAAAGTCAAAAAGATGATTTAGACTTAGCCAAGATCAAAAAGTTAAGAAAATGATTTAGACCAAGCTGAGACTAGATGATTAAGATGAAATTGCAAAAAGATAAAGCAACCAAGACTGAGTTGAGGTCGAAGATGGCTGACCAAGATGAAACAGCAAGTTAGGAAATGATTTGGATGAACCGAGATTAAATGACCGATATAAAATAGCTAGTCAAAAAGATAAGTGACTAGAATTGAGTCAAGATTGAAAATAGTTGACTAGAATAGAATCACGAGTCAAAAAATGATCTAAACAAAATCGAGATCGAATGATCGAAAAAAAATTGTGAGTCAAAAAGATAAAACGACTAGGACCAAGTTGAGGTCAAAGATAGCTGATCGAGATGAAATCATGAGTCAAAAAATGATTTGGATGAAACCAAGATCGAATAACTAGGATGAAACTGCGAGTCAAAAAGATAAAGTGATCGAGTCTGAGTTGAGATTGAAGATGACTGATCGGGATGAAATTACGAGTCAAAAAATGATCCGAATGAAATTGAGATTGAATGATTGAGACAAAATCACGAGTCAAAAAGATAAGACAACTAGGATTGAGTCTAGATCGAAGCTGATTGACTGGGATAAAATCGTAAGTCAATAAATGATCTAGACGAAACTAAGATCGAATAACTAAGACAAAATAGCAAGTCAAGAAAATAAAATGACCAAGAACGAGTCCAGGTCAAAGATGGCTAACTAGGATGAAACCGTGAGTCAAGAAATGATTTAGATGGAACTGAGATTGAATGATTGGGATAAAACTAAGAGTAAAAAAGATAAAGCAATTAGGACTGAGTCGAAGTCAAAGATGGCTGACCGAGATGAAATCGCGAGTCAGGAACCGATCTGGATGAAGCTGAGATCGAATGAGTGATAAATGATAATGTGATGATGCAAATACATATCTTATCTTGAATGTCACTGTAAACATAATGTATGTAATGTTGATGTCATGAAATTTCAATTGTGATGATAAGGTCCTCAAGACTCCACTAGTCCTGCTTAACTTCTCAGTATTAATAATTTCAGAACAAATTTTATTAGCTGATTTATATCATTTTTCTTATCTGATTATAACTCACAAGTTGTGTCAACCAATCTATCACTGAATTCATCATTGGGTTGCCTTGTTTGCCTCTTTATAAATCATTTTCTTATGCTTCTTTCATTTATCTCATTTTGGTTTTCTTTCAAAAAATAAAAAACTCTTTATGAAATATGTCATTCATTTATTTGCCATCATTCAAATCAGTGACAAACATGATACATTTTCTTGGTTTATTCGAGGAATGTTCATTTGGTGAAGAATAAGAAAAATCAATTTTTATTATTGAAAGAACAAAAGGTAGAGTCAAGAACAACTTGAGGTTTAACAAGGATAAAATGCTATGATTTATTCAAATAGGATAATAATATCCAAAATAACGATTGTTTAGGCAATCTTGAACTCAAACTCAGGATCATTTTTCAAGAACACATTCCATTAATATCTTTAATCTTTGAGCTAATCATTATCCTTATTTTGGGGACCTTCACGTGAAATTATTTTTTCAAGTTTTCATCTTTACTTAAACTGTCCTTTTAGGTTTTCAATTTAAGTCTTTTTTTTCCCATTTTTTTTGTTTGTTTCTCTTTTTCTCTTTTTTCCCTTTTTTATTTTTTCTATTTTTTTTGCACACTTTTTTTTTCATTTTTTCATTTCTCTTTCCCTTTTTGATCAAAGCTTCACATAATCCAATAGCAAACTTGCCCCAATTCAATTCATGATTCTCTAAATCAAGTATTCACATTTGATCAAAATTGATTTTTAAAGAACGTAACATAGGTTAAGGTAAAAGGTGCAAAAGAAATGGATAAAACGGTTCAAATTGTATTTAAAGGATAATCAAACCAAAGATCATTTCTTCATGTGAGGCATTTTGCTATTTTGCCCCATCAATTTTTTTTTTTACTTCTTTTTTTTTGGTAGAGCACATTGGCATTTTACCCTATCAATTTCTCTTTCATTTCTTTTTTTTTTTTTGGTGAAGCACATTGGCATTTTATCCTATTAATTTTTTTATTTTTTTCATTTTTTATTTGTTAAAAAAATTTGATCACAAAAAAGCTTTGCCCCTGAGAATGAACAGATTTCTCAAACTTTGTCCCTCAGTGTGGTGGTGATCCTTGGTTAGTGTTCTTCAAAAAAAAAATTTTAACAGGCTTAAATAAGGTAGCAAAGGATAATTTTTTTTAAAGGATAGAAGAAAGATGGTCATTTCTCATTTTGAATATGAATACTCTCAATGAAGATTATTGACTAAGAGTAGACTTGTGAACAATTACAAAGATCATGTGTTGCATTACTTTTGAAGTTCTTTTCTAGATTTATCCTTTTTATTCAACAGTCCTAACAATCTCAAATTCATCATTCAAAACATCATGAATGATGTTTTCAAAGTCAAATTCTGAGTTATCAGCACGATTGCTTGAATATTTATTATTTGAAATCAAATAAATGGATATGAGAAAAGGTATAAGAAGGTAAAAATAAATAATGGATAGTCACACAAGAGAGAAATATCATGAAAATTCATCAATCATGTCATTTTATTAAAATAATAAGAAATAAGATGAAGTCCAAGTGCATAAAAAGATCCGTATTCTTAAGAAATCCAAGATGATAAGTAGTTTTAATCAATTTTTCTAAAATTATACCCTGGATGATTGGGTGACGGGTTATCATTGACATTGGATGTTGTGTTTTCATTGGTATTAAAATTCATCAGTCATTTTTTAATCAATCTTTGCATTATATGCTTCAAAGAAATATAATTTTTAGTGGAATGACCCACCGCCCCAAAATGGTCATCATAGTGAGTAATGGAATCATACCATTTGCGATAAGGAGGTTCAAGTTGTTTTGTAGGAACGGGAGCAATTAAATGGTTATTGTAAAGTTTTTGGTACAAATCTATGTAACTCATGAGGATAGGATCAAATGTAGGTTTTTTTTTTATTCTATGATTCTTGTGCACCACTCGTTGGGGTAGTGGGATGAATAGAGGACCTAAGAGGGGATGGATAAGAAGGTCATGGAGTTGACAGTGGCGTATAATAAAAACACGACTTGCAAAAGGATGATATATGGGGTAGACTGGTTGAGGGAGTTTCTAAATTACTGTATGTAGAAACTCACGGCATGAGTCTCATTTTCTTTTTTGAGGCATTTTTTTTTGTGGTAAAATACTCTTCTTTTTTCAATTTACCACTGTTGATTGCATTTTCGATGATGTCCCTTGAAAATCACCATGTCGAAAAAGTTCTTAGTTGTGTTTCATATCATTTTCTCATAGTACGATGACTTTAGAGTGCTTACAAATAGCACTGTCATTTTTTTCTCTTTTAGGAGATGTTGTACCGTAGTAGTAACATCTCATCACCTTTGGACATATTCTTTGAAAGACTTAGATGCTTTTTTCTTCACGCCTTGTAACGAAAGATAATTAGGAGCCATGTCTATGATGTGATAGTATTGATTAATGAAAGATTGAGTCAAATCCTTCTATGACTTAATGCAAGTCTTATCTAACTGGACATACCATCTTACAGTAAACCCAATTAAGTTATCCTGAAACATATACATTAGCAGTTTCTCATTGCTAGCATGTGCTGCCATTTTATGATAGTACATTGTGATATGTGTAATGGGGCATTTGGTATTGTCATACTTCTCAAAATTGGGTGTTTTAAATTTTGAAGAAATCACAACATCTAAAACCAGATAAAAGTTGACAGCATCCATGGATCCATAGAAACCAATGCCTTCTATAGATCATAATCTTTCTTCAATTATACTTATAGCTTGGTCAGTCTTAGAATCTTTTAGGGACGTAACTGTTTGGACTTTCACTTCTTATTTGGTTTCATCTATTTTGAAATTTTGGATGGGCTCATTTATATTTTCAACGAAGATAGGATTGGTATAGCTCTAAATATTCCCTTAAGTGGGTGTATAAGTTATTCCCGAATAGTTGTAATTTGAAAATGTAGCCTGTTATGGTTGAAAGCTTGGGGCGGTCTGAGTCTAATATGGGTCGAAACCTGAAGGATATACTGATTCATTAGCTTCTTGTAAGGTATCTTCTTCTATCGATTTCCCTTTATTTACCTTTTTTAAGGCTTCTAAAATTTTACTCAATTTTTCTTCAAGTATTTCTTCAGCCTTTTCTATCCTTTTAAGACAATTTGCATTATCTTATTCCATCTTCTTGGCTCTAGCTTGAGTGTAATACTAGTGTTGAGCTATCATTGAATATTGATTTCTTACAATTGTGGTGTAAATTTAAGATGATGTTTACGAAACCATCAGATTATGTATGAGAATAAATGTAGTGATGCCTGAATGCATGCATACATAATAAAAAAAGGTTAGTAAGTATAATATATAATCTGTATGTATGTTTATGAATATGCATAAGAAAAAAAGAAAAAAAAACAAAAAAAGAAAATTGGTTAGTCATCACAATAATAAAAAAAAAAAAACACTATAAAGCAAGTAAAATTACAACATGACTTTAAATTTTGGTTTAACTATGAAGGGTGGAAGGACATGGTTCTATCTATAGTTAGGCTCTTAAAGTTAACTATATGCGGTTTGGATTACTTCTAAAAATTTTTAAATTGTTCTTTACATCATAGTCCATCATAAACTAATAAGGCATCCCGACCTTCACTCATCATAGGCTACAAGCAAAAATGGTTTAATTCGAGTAGGAGTGTTTCGCAGGCCCATGCAAAGACATGAAATCTCATAAGGGCATAGGTACTTCACTCCCTCATAAACATAAAGCTCGGGTGGATAGCTTATGTTATGCACATGCAAATGAATGACATATATAAACAATGAATAAATAAAAAGAATATAAACAATGAAAAGAAAGAAATAGGAAAGAAAAGAAAATCTCGAATTTATTAGGCAAGGCTTGGATAATAAGAAATCATTTACTGGCCTGACTCTTGATATCCCCAGTGGAGTCACCAAACTGTCATAATATATAAATCCGTAGACTTTCACTAGACATGGATAAGATTAGTCACCACAAATCTTTTTTATTTATATATGATTGGCCACCTGATCGAATCTGATCTACGAAATTAGAGTTAAGTTTAGGAGTGCAGTTACGTGTGAAAAAGGTTATAGCACCTCATAGTGCCCATCTAAAAGATGGTACCAGTTTGATTTCAGATTATCCAAGCCTTGATCATTTTTATAATTTATCGAATTATTTAATATTGAAAATTAGTCTTAAAATTATCTTAATAGTTTGATAGCAATTTAAGATAATTCTCTTACATCAGGAGTATTCATGGAGGCTAGTGTCTCACTCTGAAGAGACTTCATTATAAAAAATTTTAAGGTTTTTTATTTCAAAAAAATAAATAAAGTCTTCTAATAAAATTATTTTTTGGTATGACTTATTTTGAAGCAGATCTCCTGATAGTTTGATAAGATTTTATTGTAAAATGATTTGTAAAAATTTTGTAAATCTTATTAAGTCTCATAATAGTTTGGTAATACTTAATTTGAAAAATAATCCTCCAATGGTTTGGAAGATAAAAATTATTTATTTATTATTTTTTTGAAAATTGATTTATGAAATTTCTTAATAGTTTGGTGGATTTCATTTTAAAAATTAAATCCATGAAAATTCTCCAATAGTTTGGTAGAATTTATGAATTTATTTTGTAAGGATTTTTATTTGAAAAAAAGATCTTTTTATTGTTGAAAGGATTTTTTTTATACATTTTTTGAAAACTTGTTTGAAAAGATTTTTTTGTTTTTATTTTTTTTATTATTATATTTTTTATTTGTTTTTCAAAAAGAAAAGATTTTTTTATTAATAAAGATTGAATTACTAAATAAAATAAATAAATAAAAACCAATAAAACAAAACTTAAATTATGAAAATAAATAAAAATAAAAAATAAGATAAAAAGAAGAAAAGGGAAACCTTGCAATCGGGTTGTGTCAAAACACGGGTTGAAGCATGAGTCAGCGGGTTTGAACACGAATCCTAAGTTGTTAAAACAACGTCATATTGGGTTGATATATAAGCCAACTTCAGCGTTTTGAACCTCAGATGCACCCCGTTCCCTCTCTTTACCCTAATTCTCTCTGACCTCTCTCTAAAATAATTCTAAAAAATTCAACCGAAAACTGGGTTTATTGCCAGTTTCTAGAAAATTGGTCCGAACCTAACAAGCAAATTCAAATTCCTGCCGAAAAATTGATCAAAAACTTCAAACAATTATCGAAAAATTCATATTTTTCAGAACAAAACCAAGATTCTCCCAAACTTTTCTAGATTTTCCAGATTTCTTCCAAATCTTTCCAGAACTTCAATCCCAACTCTAGAAACCTAAAACTAAATCCAGAATTCTCGGTATTCCTAAAAAATTTTCAGATCAAAATATAAAACCCTACTAGCCAGAAATCTATCCTCAGAGTACAACAACCAAAATTTTTTTAAAATTTCACTGTGTCTCCTAAATCGATTCTATGTTCATGCTCTTTGGAGAATATCCAATTTATAGCCACCCTTAGGACATATTTTAGGAAGTGAATATAATCAATCCAGGCTTGAATCCTGGAATTTGATTCTATTCGAGCATAATTTTAGGCCTCTGATTTAATCCCAATTGAAGTTACCTTTGACTAAATTGATTTTCAGATTTTAGTTTCCTGAATCACTAGTTAAAAAGAAAAGAGAAAGAAAAAAGAAAAAACTAATAATAATAAAAAAATAATAACATGGTATAACACTATATAATATACTAATAATAATAATAATAATAATATGACAATAATACTATAATATAATATAATATAACAAAAATAATTAAATTCGTTCCAATTGACCATGGCCATGGTCTGATTGACCCTTGATTCATTCTGATTGACCTTAGACACGAATGGGTGTTTACAGTGATCATAATTGCTTTAATTTGATAATCAGTATGTGACCATAATTTGTCATGCCTTGATATCAAGATACAATATGGTCAATACAAAACCTTATTTCTTAATCATTTTAAAATTTTTTTATAAAATAATCTATTCAAATAAAATCTATAACTTTAATTTAACTAATGAAAAAATCTCCATGTTCAAAAATATAAACTAATAAAAATACAAAATTACTTCATAAGATCTCAGTGGCCAATAGTGTTTCTAATGCTTAACTAATCTTTTCAATTTGATTTTCTAGCTTCTCACAAGACTAAACAAACTTATCATTTTGATCATATGTAAAGGAAAGTAAAAGGGGAATAAACAAACCATAGCTCATCAAATATAGACTCACACACTTTCCCGAATCAAGTTTTATACATATATATAATTCATTCATAAACATCTCATTCAAATTATGCTTTCAAACATTTAAATAAACATTCAAAGAATTGATATTATATCAAAACATTTCATCAATTACAAATCATGAATCATGGTCAAGTACATGTTTCATACAAATTATGGATTAATCTTTAAAATCATAAATTCATTATTATAAATCATCATTATCATTAATTCATCATTAGCTACAATCATTGTTATAACCCGTGACAATGACTATATCAACAATTTCATTCTCATGATCATTTCGAACTATTATAACTCGTTAATCATGGCCTTATGCTAACTACTATAACCTGTTAGTCATGACCATAGAACTAGTTCTAGTGTCAATGATCCAACTTCCCAAGAATGTAAATTCGTAATTATAAAAAAATCATTCTTTAAGTATAAATCAATTTATCATTTCATTCATAAGTATGATTCATCATTTATATAGCAAAATATAAAATAATCAAATGCTTGATATTATTTTCATATATTGAAATAAAAGAAATAAACTTTTACTCATTTAGAATATACATATATACATAAGTTCGAAAATAAGTAAAGTGTGTGAGATTCTACATACATCCTTTCGATCCATCACTTAGTTTTTTTCCTCAAAATAATTAATGGCCTATTCAAGGTCATTTCAACATATCAGAAATTAATCAACCATTTTTGAGGCTATTTAAACTAAAATAACTAAATTATACAAGAGTTAACTTAACTGACTAATGATGGTAGCCTATGCTCATTTCATTAAAATGACCATATTTTAAGATATATAACTCAAACTTAAGATATTTTTAATGTCTTCGAAACTAGACTTGATAAGCTTTCTAATCACATATGGTCCACCTCGTAATTCCTTGTAGATTAATTATAATAATGCTTGCAATCCATGTCATATTCTACTACCAATAACATATATATCTTCTAGTAAAAATGAGATATTTATTCATTGGAGACTCAGACTTTGGTTCTGGTTATTTTGTTGAAAAATAGATTTAATAACCCTTTCAAATATGTATGTTGCTCAATTCATAATGTGGTGTTCTAAATACACCATCAAAATATCTTTATACACCCCCAAAATTTTCTTCCAAAAATACCCACATACCAAATGCCAATTTTAACTTTTAGTAAATGATAAAAATACCCTTAATAGCTTATTCTCCAAAAAACCATCTTGTATGTCTTGTAAATCAATTTCTTAGTGTTATATTGTGTTCTTGAAAATCCATATCCTAGAAAGCATCATAATTCTCAGAAATTAATTATTGAGAACAAAACACATCTTTCATAAATCTATTTTCGAGACTTATATTGTTTTCTTAGAAATGGATTTCGGAGAAGACAATATAAGTCTTAGAAATTTGATTTCGAGAATACATAAAATTTTTTAAAATTATATTTAATTATAAACTTTTGATAACAAGAAAATCAGAATCTCTAATATTGGGGCCACTAAAAAATACCATCAACTCCAACATATGGGATGTATAAATTCGACAATAAAAATTTCTAATCTTTCAACCAAGTACTATTTGATAAATAATGTTCGTAATGTTTATCCAATTCTAACAAACGTGCATTTGAAAAGAAATCACTAATTGTGATAAGCACTCTTGCAAGCGGCTATTGCACCATGCAAGATGAGGTAGTTATATTTCATCGCACATAATACAGTAGCCAATTTGCACAAGTGCCTCTTCACACTTAGCAATTCCTCTTGAATGCACATCTGTCAAAATTGCAAAAATGTTGCAAACGTTATTGAATGGACCTTGCTTGTTGGTCGAAAGATTAAAGTTCTCTATCAGTGGATTTGTCTTGCCTAGAAAACCAAGAACTTCAAACTTCTCGGATATAGATATCAGAGAAGTCTCAACTCTTCTTAGATATCTATTTTGGAAAAACTAAAGACTTCTCGAAAATGGACATCCGAAAAACCTTGAAACTTCTCAAAAATAAATATTCGAAAGGCTTTAAAGCTTTTTGAAATGGATATTCGAGAAGCTTTGGATATTCGAGAATCTTTAAAGCTTCTCAGATATTCATTTTTGAGAAGCTTAAAAACTTCTTGCATATTTATTTTCGAGAAGCTCGATGTAAGGAAGTGAATATAGAAGAAGAGAGAAATGGTATGAATGGAAAAAGGTCAAAGTGAGAGGTGGGGTATATTTAACAGAAATAGGAAAATGAGTTTTGAATTTGGGTGTATATAGAAGTAGGGTGTATATAGCATTCAATGGGGTGCATTTAGAATTCCCTATTTATAATTTATTGTATAAAAATTAAGAGAATTTTCGTAATTTCTTTCTATTGCTGTTGTCAGACAGCCTATACATCTTTAAGTAAAAATTAAACAACTCTTAATAGAAAATTCAGAATCGACTTCCGTTTGTTTCGTTGGAAGGTAAATTAAATAAGCTTTCCAACGGTATTAATAATTATAATAATATTTTATCTCTTAATATAGAATTTTGTTTTAGTCTACCACCGTAAACATAAGAGTTTATATGAAACATAATTTTTTTTTCTTTTTAACCCCATCCAATTTCTGTTTTCTATTTTTACAACCATAAAATCACATTATAAAACTATATTAACATTTCATTATGAACTAATTAAAGTCTAATTGATTTGCTGAAATCAATCTTGAAGAGTGATAATAGATTTTTAATATTTTTAAGTTTCTACATTATAAGTTAAGCTCCGAGACTCAATAATAAAAAATTATTTCTTCAAAATTGAAATAGGTTATTTAGTCACTTTTGAAAGACAATTCTCCTTGTAGATTTTGATCTTGACTTTTGCTAAAAACCTTCAACTTGTTTGCTTTATATAAGAAGAGAGGAGAAATAAGCATTTTCTTTTGTTTGGATTTAGCCAAACAGCTAGAATATGTTAATCTTATTAAAAGTTTGAATTATTTATCAGTAAATCTTATGCATTTTTCATTCTTTATTAAAAAGTTCCTCCACTTAAAAAGGCCTATGAAATAGTCTTTTTTTTTTTTTTTTTTTATACCGGTATTACATAATTAGATGTATTGCCTTTCTCTTCTCTACGACGACGACTTGACCAAAAGCTAAAGAACAAAGTTCTCTAAACTGACTCGCAAATAGGATTGACTTAGAGATGACTTGAATGGATACTTTAATCCCAGAAATCCATTTATACGATTCTCAATCTGATCACTGGAAATCATCTGTAAATGATGAGAGGTTGGTTTGCTCCTCTTGTTAGCTTGCTGGTTATCTTATTTCATTCCTTGCAGTCCACAAATGGCACTGATACAATTTTTCAAGGCCAAACAATCACCAATCCAAAGACCATTATATCATCGAATGGGAAATTCGAACTTGGCTTTTTTTCTCCGGGAAAGACCTCCAATTACTATCTTGGAATATGGCAAAAAGTGTCCAAGCCGGCAATAGTTTGGGTGGCAAATAGAGAATATCCCTTCCTGAGTAGCTCTTCTAATCTTACCATCAACTCTGAAGGAAAGCTTGAGATTTCAGATGGTAAAATGTCCTACAAGGTAACAAACATTACAACTAGCAACAACAGCAACACGTTTGCCACGCTTCTAGATTCAGGTAATCTCGTCTTGCAACTCCGAAGTAGCTTAGAAGTTTTGTGGCAAAGTTTTGATTATCCTACCGACACTCTTTTGTCTGGAATGAATCTCGGATATGACCAGGTATACGGAAATACTTGGTCGTTGGTGTCCTGGAGAAGTCTGGAAGATCCTGCCCCTGGTTCTTTCTCCCTCTCCCTGGGATATATGTATTCCACGGAATATATGGATTTTGATGTTAATTTGACCGTTTGGCAGGGTCCCCAAACATACTGGACTGGTTCTTTTCATGAGTTTGAAAATTACAGCATTTATAAGAATGGCCGTTTTTACGTTACTTGGGTTTCTCCTGATACTTCTAGGATTATGCAAATGCTATTGGATGCGTTTGGACAACTTAAGATACAGTCCTGGTCTGAAGATGACCAAAGTTGGCATACTTTAAAGTCTTCCAAGTGTTCATATCGCCTATGTGGAGCTTTCAGTGTTTGCAACATCACGGCTGTCCAGAAGCCATGCAGCTGTTTGAAAGGTTTCAGACCTTTATCTGGCAATACTTCGAGTGAGCGTCATACATATGATCAGGGTTGCGTGAGGAAAACCAACTTGCTGCAGTGCAACGATAGTGGTGATCATATCCAGAATTATGGGTTTTATTGGATGAAATTTGTAGATTTTCCAAGTGATCCAAAGGCATTCAATGTTAGCAGTGCGTTAGCATGCCGCTCAGCTTGCTTGAGGGACTGTTCTTGCATAGCTTATTCCTATGATCACATACTCGGGTGCTTAGCATGGTTTAGCAATTTGTTTGATCTCAAACAACTTGCAATAAATGACACTAGTGAAAAAAACTTTTATCTCAAACTTCCGGCTTCTGAGTTGATTACCGTAGGTAAGAACAATGGAAATTTGACTATCACTGATCATCGACCAGATGCATTCAGGATTTTACTCATAGAGTCAAACCCTGATTGACAAAGAAAGGGAGCTGCTTTCTTTAAGACTAACCTTTTGGATAGTATAACTAATATGGTAGTACAGTATATATAACTGCTGTTTGACTTTGTTTCGCAGATGTTTTCGCAAAAAATGGAACTATGAATAGGCATCAAACAACAGGCAACAAGATGCAGTTGTGGACTATTGTCATACTGACCATATCTCTGTCAATGCTTGTGCTGTGTCTCTTGATTCATTATGTTAGAAGAAAGCTCCAAGTGAAACGTAACACTTTCTCTCTGGCATATTCTAGCACTTTCCTCTGTCCAATGAAGTAGTTTCAATTGTTTTCTTGGTCAAATTGTTTCAATTTTGGCATTTCATTGTTAAATCTTTTGTTAAATTAAATTTAAAAGTATATTTTTGAAAAAAAAAAAGCAAGCTGTGACACATGAGTAGCATTCAAGGAAGCCATAACTTCACTTTTCTACAACTTTCAGGGGAGGATTTATTAAAATTTGATTTGGCAATGAGCCTAAAACCGGATGATACAGAACTTACAGAGGCAAATATGCCTCCAGCACATAAGAAACCAGAAGTTAAACTGCCATTGTTCAGTTTTGCAAGCGTTTCTGCAGCAACAGATAAGTTCTCAGCCACAAATAAGCTTGGGGAGGGTGGTTTTGGACCTGTCTACAAGGTATGAACTTTTTAACCTTTAGTTACTGGTTCTTTCAATAACTTGACCCTGCCATGTTTGCAATGCTAGCAAATGTCATTTACGTACTTTAGGATTGAAGTGTTGGGATAAAATCAAGCCAATTTCAGGGAACATTACTGAAAGGAGATGGGATAGCTGTTAAAAGGCTTTCAAAAAGATCTGGACAAGGATGGGAAGAGTTGAAAAATGAAGCATTGGTCATAGCCAAGCTCCAACACAAGAATCTTGTCAGACTTTTAGGCTGCTGCATCGAGAAGGATGAGAAGATACTAATTTATGAATACATGCCTAATAAAAGCTTGGATTTCTTTCTATTTGGTTTGTATTTTGCTAGATATCGAAGTCAATTATCGTTTCTTTACCATGATCATTGGACTATTGGCTAACATCATGTTTATGATGTTAAACAGATTCAAGCAAGCGTAGGTTACTAGACTGGGACACACGGGTTCGTATCATTGAAGGAATTGCTCAAGGGCTTCTTTATCTTCATCAATATTCTAGACTGCGAATTATTCATAGAGATTTGAAGGCTAGTAATATACTGTTGGACAACAACATGAATCCGAAAATATCAGATTTTGGAATGGCAAAAATCTTCGGAGGGGATGAGTTACAAGCAAACACAAATCGAATTGTAGGGACTTAGTAAGTAGAATTAAAATGGAACCTCTCAATTAGTTGAACTTCCACACTTGTCATCTGAAACCCGGATGAGTTTGACTATGCATATGTACTCATAGAGACGCACTTACTAACAAAGTTTCACTACTTGCTTGCAGTGGTTATATGTCACCTGAGTATGCACTTGAAGGCCTTTTCTCTATCAAATCCGATGTCTTTAGCTTCGGAGTCTTATTGCTAGAGATCCTGAGTGGCAAGAAGAACACTGGATTTTATCAATCTGATTCTCTCCATCTTCTTGGACATGTGAGTATCTGAACTCCTTAATTTTGTGACGTTTGATGACAAGATCAGTTAGATATATTAAATTCACGTATTTATCATTTAATTGAAATGAAAAAAAAAGAATTGGTATGTATAAAAAAATTGCAATCGCTTGCACAATAACGTCAGTAAGTCCTGTTCTTATAGCCGATTTTTCTTGTGGTTTAAGGCATGGGATTTGTGGATAAGCAACAAGGGATTGGAGTTGATTGATCCAGTGCTAGAGGGAGTATCGACGCATTTGGCCATGAGATATATTAACTTAGGGTTGCTTTGTGTTCAAGAAAGTGCAGATGATAGACCAACCACGTCTGATGTTGTCTCAATGCTTAACAATGAAAGTATGATCCTACTTTCTCCTAAACAACCTGCCTTCTTAAATGTAAGAAGCATAGGGAACCTGCAATTGGTGAAGAGCAGGCAAGAAACTTTCTCTGTAAATGATGTAACATTTTCAGCCTTTGAGGCTCGATAGCATTTTAAGCTATTCTTGAATGGTATTGTAAGACTGTATGTAGAAATATTATTTAGCGGACAGCAATCGATTGACTTCAGCTTCAAGTCACCATTTTAGCCAAACATTTCCTCAATTATCATAAACGGTTAAATGCAGTGATATAACTAGCTTTTTTGATGATTTTTGTGACATGGACTGTTGAAAATATAATCCATATAACTAAAAAAATTTTAGTGGCGGACAAATGTACTTTGTAGTGGTTGGATTAGGAAATAACTTGGAAACTTTATTTTTGTATTGTTTATATATTCACTTTTAATGAAAATTAGTATGTGTGCTTTCTCACCAAAACTCTTCTCCCTCTTATCATTTGTTTTGGATTTTAGGGTGACTTTAAGGTCACCATATCCAGCTTAATTCTTCATTCGTCCAAAAAAAATTATAAATTGTGATAAATGTAGCACACTAAAAGTTAGGTCAGATAGTTATAGTTCGTTTTTGAAGGCTGAAAACCCACTAACCAAGTTAACTAAAATCCTCCTTGGAACAAAAGTGGCAGACTGGGTCAGCCAACACGTGAAACTCATCGACTTCTAGGGGATTTTTTTCATGGGATTTCAATTTTGTACGGTTTTAATGAAATTCAGACTTTGACAAGTACATTTTTATATTTTGTTTCTTTTTGACAAGTAAAATAACGTGAATACATGGTCAAGTGGAACATGAACTAAACATTTCTGCCAAATTCTCCTCTCTATTCCCATTCCTTACATGTAGATCTTGGCAATTCCTGTTCTGTTATCATTGTGTTCTATACTGAAACCACCTTAACATTAAACAATACTTAAATGAATAACTCTGATATGAGAAACCCTTTTTTATACCATTTGATGTTTTTATCAATCATGAAGTTGTCATTTGCAGCTGATATGATAACTCCAGTGCAATCCATCAGTGATGGTGAGACATTGGTTTCTTCATCCCAAAGATTTGAACTGGGATTTTTCTCTCCTGGCAACTCAAAGAACAGATTCCTGGGGATATGTTACAAGAAAATTCCTGGGGCAGTTGTGAGGGTTGCAAACAGAAACTGCCCAATTGCTGATGCACGTGGAGTTTTAACCATCAACAGTGATGGAAAACTGATACTCTTTGATGGAACAAACAGCACTGTTTGGTCTTCAAATGTCTCTAGAAAAGAAGAAGGTCCAGTGGCACTTCTCTTAGATTCTGAAAACTTTGTTGTTAAAGACAACAAAACAATGCAACTTGCTGTTGAGATCTATCTGAGGCAGAGCTTTGATTACCTGTCAGATACGCTGTTGCCGGGCCTGAAGCTTGGAAGGAGCTTAAAAACTGGATCAGAATGGTTTTTAACAGCTTGGAAAAGTGATGATGATCCGTCTCCAGGAAACTTTACTTGCAGACTCAGCATTCAAGGTTTGCCTTCTTTAGTTATTTACTTGGGATCAGCAAAAGTGTTTCGTAGTGGACCATGGGATGAATTTAACTTTGGTGGCACTCCTTCGTCTCCCAACTTGGTTTTTGTACCATCTTTGGTGCATAATGGGGATGAAATCTATTACAGTTACGAGCCTTTCAATAACCCAATTATTGCACGATTAACCTTGAACCATTCAGGTACTTCCCTGCGTGTTATATGGAATGAAAGGAGCACCACAGCTTACTTAGCGCCAAGAGACTAATGTGATGTGTATGGCCAATGTGGTGCAAATGGTATTTGCGGCATCAACAAGACACCAATTTGTAAATGTCTGAAAGGTTTCAGACCTGAATCACACCACAATTGGTCTACAAAGTGTGTCAAAGAATTGTCATCAGATTGCCAAAATGAAGAGGTGTTTCTAAAACTTGTTGGGATGAAACTGCCTGACTTGATAGAGTTCAAGTTGAATGAGAGTTTGAGTCTGAAGGAATGTGAGGTGGACTGCTTAAAAAACTGCTCTTGTAGTGCTTATGCAATCACGAAATTAGATGAACAAGAGCAGGGTTGCGTGATGTGGTATGGGGACCTGATTGATATGAAAGACCTATCAGGACAAATGATGAGGCATGATATCTATGTAAGAGTACCATCTTCAGAACTAGGTATGTAAACTATGAGAAATATAACTTTTATCGTCGTTTTTTCATTGTTTTGTTACATAATTTCTTCTGAAAATTGCATTGGTCCTAATAAGAAGTTTCTGGTTGCAACATGAACCACAACCATTTGCTTAATTATAAGTTGAATCAGCTTTAAAAACCCACAAGCATCACATAAGATTGGAAAATTTACATCATAATATTTCCCTGCAACATTAACTGGTGGAAACAAACAGAATTGCTGTCCTGTTGTTTTATGTAAGGAAAAAAAATCTTTAAAAATGGTGTTAGGCCTAAAGAATGCTTTAGCCAAGGTTCCTGTGTTACGGCTTAGCATTTTTGAAAAAAAATTAGAAGGTCAATTTATTTTAAGAAAATTATAGTTTAGACTTCACATTGTCTCTTAAAGGATCAGTCGGTGCTTCAAATGTCAAGAAACGAGTAGTGATCGTCGTAGTAGTTTCAATCATTTCCGGAATGAATGTCTTGGGCATGTTGTTCTCCCTTCTCCTGTGGGAAAAATGGAATAGAGGTAAGCATATGTGTTTGACCTTGTTGATTTTGTTTTTTGGTTTTTAATTAAAATTTCAACTGGAAAGTTGTATTTTAGTTACACGATGAACCTGTCTTGCTGCTGCAATTGTCTGTTTCAGGATCAGCCTATACTTCAAATGATAAGAAAAGAATAAAGATCGCCATACTGCTTTCACTCATTCTTGGCATGGTTATCTTGTGCTCTGTTATGCTACAAAATATGGAAAAGAGGTAATTAAATGCAGCTTACATTACTAAATCATCATCTCTATCTTTCAATTACGTTTAGACTTAGAGGCTAAAGTGTCAGAATAGGCCAAGAAAGCTGCAAGGACAATGTAGACGTGCCTTTGTTTGATTTGGCTTCCATTGATACCGCTACCAATAGTTTCTCTGAATAAAATTTTGTTGGAATTGGTGGATTTGGTCCTGTTTACAAGGTATGACTCACTACTTCTTGACATTCCATCGTCAGAAAAGTTTCAGCGACTTTTTGCATCTTAAGAATCAAGAGTTGTAAGTTGTATGTTTGTCTAAGCAACTTGCAGGGCATCCTTCCAACAGGAAGAGAAATTGTTGTCAAGAGGCTGTCAAAGAATTCAGGACAAGGTGCTGAAGAGTTTTGGAATGAAGTAGTTTTAATTGCCAAACTTCAACACAGAAATCTTGTTGGGCTCTATGGCAGCTGCATAGAGGGAGAAGAAAGGCTTTTGGTCTACGAATATATGCCCAACAAAAGCTTGGATTATTTTATCTTTGGTTTGATTTCTTGAGCTTTCATGCATCCTATCATATTACATAGTATACATTTCAAGAAATTATTTCCAAGCTGGGAATGAAAAACACCTATTCACCAGCTTGAGGGGGAGTGTGGGAAAACACTTATTTACAGCTGGTTGTAATCTTGTAATCTGTATATTTATATTTGTATCCCTAGAATTAAGGAAGATTTAGTTTCCTAGTTTAACCCCTAGTTAGTTGTATATAAACCTAAGATTCTTGTATAATTGTTGATAAGCAGTTTTTCAATATACATTCAATTTTCACATGGTATCAGAGCTTTAGGCTCTTCTTGGGAAGAAAAATTTTCAGCCTTCATTGCTGACTTTTTTAGGCCTTCATTGCCGACTTTTTTTAGGCCATCATTGCCGAATCCTGTTTAGGCCTTCATTGCCGAACCCTTTCAAAGAAAGATATCACTATCACCCAATTTGAGAAAATGTTAACTGAAAAAATCACTGGAGTACTACAGATGTCTCAGAAACAAAGAGAGTTTAACAGGGAAGAGATTGAAAAGCTGAGAAACTTATTGAAAATCCTTGAAAAGCCTACTATGGTATGTTCTTTGGGTAAAGTTTCTAATTCAGGTAAAGCTTCTGGTTCTCATGGATTAAATGTCTCGGCTAAGCCTATTACGAGTTCTTGGGTCATTGACTCAGGAGCCACAGACCACATGACACATTCCCCACAAAAGTTTAGTACATATAACCTGTGTCCTAGTAATAAGAAAATTGTTGTTGCTGATGGTTCACTTACCACAGTGGCAGGATTATGAGATGTTCAAGTTAATCCCTCGTTTGTTCTCAAAAATGTTCTTCATGTTCCTGGATTGTCTACTAATCTGATATCTATACAAAAACTTACCAGAGATATGAATTGCAAAGTAACTTTTTATCCCTCTTATTGTGAATTTCAGGACCAGAGTTCGGGAAGATGATTGGACTTGCTAAGGAGAAGGATGGACTATACTATCTTGAGACATCAAATAACACAAGTAGTATCAAAAATAGTTTACCTTTGTCATTTTTTTCTGAAAAATCTTCCAATAAAGACAAAATCTGGCTTTATCATTTTCGTCTTGGACATCCTTCTTTTGGAACCTTGAGAAACATGTTTCCTTCTTTGTTTAAAGAATTAAATATTGAAGATTTTCATTGTGATATTTGCGAATTTGCAAAACATAGACGTGTGTCTTTTCCAATCAGTAACAAAAGAAGTTCTACTCCTTTTTACTTGATTCATAGTGACATTTGGGGTCCCTCTACAATTCTTAATATTTCTGGTGCGAGATGGTTTGTTTCATTCATAGATGATTGTACTAGGGTCTCTTGGGTTTTTTTACTTAAATCCAAATCAGATGTGAATAGTGTGTTTTTAAGCTTCCAAAACATGATCCAAAATCAATTTGGAGTAAAAATCAAGAGATTTAGGTCTGATAATGCAAAAGACTACTTCAACCAGAGTCTATCCATCTATTTTCAAAAAGAGGGGATTATCCATGAGTCATCTTGTGTTAATACTCCACAGCAGAATGGAGTGGCAGAGAGAAAAAACAGTCATTTATTAGCCACAACCAGAGCCTTTCTTTTTCAAGCAAATGTACCTAAATCTTATTGGGGGGAAGCTGTTCTCACTGCCACACACATTATAAATAGGTTACCTTCAAGAGTTTTGGGATTTAAAACTCCTATGGAACTACTTTCGCAATTTTATCCCAACCTCAATACCACAAACAATCTCACACCTAGGATATTTGGTTGTACATCATTTGTTCATGTTCACAGTCATAACAGGGGAAAGTTGGATCCAAGAGCGATTAAGTGTATTTTTGTGGGGTATTCTTTAACTCAAAAAGGATATAAGTGCTATCATCCTCCTACCAAAAAATTTTATGTGTCTGCAGATGTCACTTTTGAAGAAAATAAACCATTTTTTACTCAACCTTATCTTCAGGGGGAGACTTCATTCATGGAAGATAAGGATAAAGACTTCTTTTTGCTTGATTTGCCCCCTTCTTCAACATTTACACCCATTAATTCTTATGAGTCAAAACCTGTTTCTGCTGAGCCCAAGTCAAACATTGAATTTGAGTCTGAACCCATTCCAAATACGAAAGATGTGACAAAGGATAATATTGTTCTTGATTCTATGAAGGAATTACAGGTGTACTCAAGAAGAAAAGTTCCAGATCCTGAACCAGTGCCAGTCCAAAAACCTGATCCTAACTCTGGAAATGAGGTAACTACAGTTTTTGACTCTGTTTCTCAAAATGAGCATGAATCTCCTAAAACTATAGCTAGTGATTATGATTTGCCTATTGCCATTAGGAAAGGAACCAGAGAATGTACCAAGCATCCACTATACCCAATATCTAATTTTGTGTCATTTGAAAAATTCTCCCCATCCCACAAAAATTTTCTTGTGAGCCTAAACACTATTTCTGTTCCAACTACATTATCCGAGGCATTATCCAGTGAGAAATGGAGGCAAGCCATGAAAATAGAAATTGAGGCCTTAGAGAAAAATCAGACATGGGAACTGGTAGAGTTGCCTAAAGGAAAAAATTCAGTGGGGTGTAAATGGGTTTTCACTGTAAAATACAAGGCAGATGGTACTGTTGAAAGGTATAAAGCCAGGTTAGTGGCTAAGGGCTACACTCAGACCTATGGAGTGGATTACCAGGAAACCTTTGCTCCAGTTGCCAAGATGAATACAGTTAGGATTTTGTTATCATTAGCTGCAAATTACAATTGGCATCTTCAACAATTTGATGTAAAGAATGCTTTTTTACATGGTGATTTGGAAGAAGAAATATATATGAAGGTTCCACCGGGATTTGAAGGTCATCTAGCAGCAAACAAAGTATGCAGGTTAAAAAAGGCTTTATATGGCCTTAAATAGTCTCCTAGAGCTTGGTTCGGGAGATTTGCCAAAGTGATGCTAGCAATGGGATATAAACAGAGTCAAGGAGATCACACATTGTTTATCAAGCACTCTGATTCAGGGAGAGTCACAGTTCTATTAGTGTATGTTGATGATATAATTGTAACTGAAGATGATGAAAAAGAGAGAGAATCTCAAAAATAGTGTTTGGCTAGAGAATTTGAGATAAAAGAGCTAGGGAGATTGAAGTATTTCCTAGGAATTGAAGTAGCTCACTCACGGCATGGTATTTTTATCTCACAACAGAAATATGTGATGGATCTTCTAAAGGAAACTGGGAAGCTTGCATGTAAACCTGCAAATACTCCTATAGATCCTAATCATAAAATTGGAGAAGCTAATGAAGATGCTGCTGTAAATAGAGAGATGTACCAAAGATTAGTTGGAAGACTCATTTATCTCTCACATACTAGACCTGATATAGCATATGCTGTGAGTGTGGTAAGTCAATTTATGCATAGTCCTAAAGAAGTGCACCTACAGGCTGTCTACCGTATATTGCACTATTTGAAGGCCAATCCTGGGAGAGGTATCTTATTCAAGAGAGATTCGGGGTTAGTTCTAGAAGCATATACAAATGCTGATTATGCAGGTTCAGTAACTGATAGAAGATCTACCTCAGGCTACTGCACTTTCTTAGGTGGTAATCTTGTGACTTGGAAGAGTAAAAAATAGAATGTGGTGGCAAGATCAAGTGCTGAAGCAGAGTTCAGAGCAATGGCTCAAGGAATTTGTGAACTACTATGGTTAAAGATTATCCTAGAAGACTTGAAGATCAAGTGGGATGGACCAATGAGACTCTACTGTGATAACAAGTCTGCAATAAGCATTGCACACAATCCTGTGCAACATGACAGAACAAAACACATTGAAGTAGACCGACATTTCATAAAGGAAAAACTAGACAGTGGGTTGATTTGTACACCTTATGTATCAACCAAGGGTCAACTTGCAGATGTGTTGACTAAAGGTCTCAGCAGTGCAACATTTCAAGAAATTATTTCCAAGCTGGGAATGAAAAACACCTATTCACCAGCTTGAGGGGGAGTGTGGGAAAACACTTATTTACAGCTGGTTGTAATCTTGTAATCTGTATATTTATATTTGTATCCCTAGAATTAAGGAAGATTTAGTTTCCTAGTTTAACCCCTAGTTAGTTGTATATAAACCTAAGATTCTTGTATAATTGTTGATAAGCAGTTTTTCAATATACATTCAATTTCCACATATATGATCACTCAATCTTCAGTACAATAAGCTCAAATAGCTTTTGAAATGCTAAACTTTGAGAAAATTTAAGTCATGGAGTTGGTGTGCAGATCATGACAGGAAAACATTATTGACATGGCCGAACTGCTTTGACATTATCATGCAGATTGTGAGAGGACTTCTGTACCTACACCAAGACTCTAAGCTCCAAATCATTCATAGAGATCTCAAAGCTTGCAATATTCTGCTAGATAGTGATATGAACCCCAAAATTTCAGACTTTTGCTTGGCAAGAACTTTTGAAGGGAATGACAAAGTATCAGAAACTAAGAGAGTTATTGGAACATTGTAAGTTCATTCATCTATGATCATAGCCTTTTAGCGTTCCAAAGGACTTATTCCTGATATTTTCATGCAGTGGATATATGTCTCCAGAGTATGCAGTTAATGGTAAATTTTCAGCAAAGTCTGATGTTTTCAGCTTCGGTGTACTTCTACTAGAGATAATAAGTGGCCAAAAGAGTAGATGTTTCTGTCATCCTGATCATCACCGTAGCCCACTGGGACATGTAAGTACACAGAATGATTTTGCAGCTTTTGTTCCCTTTCGTTGCAACTTTTCTAATGACTATTATTATTCTAGGCTTGGTTGCTATGGAATGGAGGCAGGGCCATTGAGCTGGTAGATGCATGTTTGGAGGATTCCATTATTGAGTCTCAAGTTCTTAGATGTATTAAAGTAGGCTTATTATGTGTTCAAAATTACCCCAGAGACAGGCCAATAATGTCATCTGTAAATTTTATTTTGGCAAATGAGGGAGCAATTTTGCCTCTTCCTAAAGAGCCAGGATTCTTCACAGATACAAATGCAGGCAGAACAAGAAGAAGAAAGGAAGAACAACATACTGTAAATGTAGTGACTATTACAATGGTGGGAGGGAGATAGAAATACCTGAGAAGTTTGCTTTTGGTTTTCCTCCTTTTGCATAGTTAGGCCATATTGCAGCTATATATCTACCTTCATCCTGACAAATGTAAAGCAAAAAAAAAAAAAAAAAAAAAAAAGAAGAAAGTGTAAAACCAACTTCATTTGTTACTTTTGGATATCACTTATCATCACCTCATAAACTTTTAGGACCTGTAGTTAAGATGATTGATTGACTGTAATATCTTATATCTTACTCTCTTTCTCTTTTCCTATAGGTGTTTGGTTACTAATCAAAATGACTAACCAAAATTTGTGCAATTGAGTTAGGCGTGGTTATTCTTGAATAAAGACTAATTAATGCATGCCTGGAATATCCATGTCAGGTGCTGAATGTATTCAATTGGGTTTAACTATTGTGATGCCCCAGTTTCCGTTAGAGGAACATATAGATATGATGTGATATATATAAATATTTAAATTTAAATTTATGAAATATTTTTTATAAGATAAAATTGTAAAGTTTTTGGGTCAAAACAAACAATTTCTTACAAGTATGAATCTCCACAATTGATTAGAGTAGTCACCAGTCAATAAAAATTAAGTGTTATACGATAGGATTGAGTGATCATTAATAAATAAAAATTAAGTGTTATATGATAAGATCGTGCGAATTACTAACTGCTACACGATAAAAAATTAATTTTAAAATTTTAATTTCTGGTGTGATTTTGATCTTATAATTATATTTTATTTGTCATATTACGTCTTAAAGAAAAAAAAATTATATCGCTCTCTATCTCATATTTAAATAATATATGGGTATAAAAAGTTTGGTACGGTTTCCACAACTATTATTTTCAAAATGTCCCGCAAGACTGGCTTGTAATGTCTTACTGTCCATGCTGGTAAATGACACAGAAATATTGCCTGAATTTTAACAACCAGGTTCCTTCATAGAAAGAAGTCTCTGATGATATGGACTCAACATCAAAAAGATTAGAAGCAATTTCAGAAAATGCAGTAAACAAAAAATGCTGGAAGGAATAGAAGTTCAGAAGTAATTTTCTTGACAATTATTCTTATTTCACTATGTATTGATAATATTTCAGCATTTACATAAAAGAAACCATCAATAATCTATAGGGTTTTGTTCGTGTCAAGACACAAATTTTTGGAACTGAAATACACAATGGATTTTTGAAACCATTTGGTTGGGTTTCATTGTTGTCTTTTGGGCTACCAATTTTCAAGCCCGGTTTTGCAACCCAATAACTGCACCAGTCTCCTTTTCTTGTTTTTCAGGAATAGAACCGCAGTCACTGAAACTGAAACTGAAAATCACTCAATCAACAGAATGCAAGGCTATTGGCATCAGTCTCCTTTCCCTATACCCTTCAATAGTTGAAACTCGAAACATGGAAATTGCTTCAAGTTACTTAACATGATAATTGAACTATATTTGATTGGTCCAAAACTCTTTTAACTTATAAAGATGCTTTGGATCCTAGTTGAAGACTAGAATGTTTCCACTCATTCAAGAAGTTGTAGTATGTCTCCGAAAAGTGTGGTCTTTAACAAATTGGTTATATAAACAAACCTAAATAAAGGGGATTTTGACGTAAGAACGTGTGTGTTTCCAATCGAAATGTTCTGAAAATATGTTATATAAATTAAAATTTAAAACTCAAATTTATTAGATATATTTTATAAGATAAAATTGTAATACATTCAAATCAAAATAGATAATATTTTACAAGTTGAATACGAATTAAAATAATTTTTATCTAAATTAAAAGATAATACATAATTGATTCATATAATTTTTAAAACGGGACCTTATGAGTACTATTTTTTTTTTTTTATATATAATGGTACCTCCAATTTGATTTTGTTTATTTGCATACCTAAAACTTATTTTTTTAATAAAATTTTAATTAATTTTATGATTTTATTAATAAAATAAGTTTTTTTAAATGATCGATTATACTTAACTAAAAGAAATTAGTAACAACTTTTTATGTTTTTAAATTCGTTTAACAATTTCAAGATCATTATGACAATAACATTAGTCCGAGTATTAAAATTAATGACAAAATAAAAATAAAAATAATTAATTATAAAAATTATTTTTTTAAAAATTAAATTGATCGAAAGTGAATAATATAATATAATAACCAAATAAGTATTTAACCCAAAAAAAAAAATTGTTTAAAAGTATTTGAGCTCGTTAAATCAATATCTCTAATTGGTTTACAATTTTATATGTCCTCAATTAACACAAACATCTTTGTATTGATATATTCAAAATTATTTGTAACTGTAACCAGAAAAAAAAAAAAAGATTAGTTGTACTTTTTCATATATTAATTTATTTTATTAAAAGTTTTGATATTATAATTTATATTTTTTTAATATGAGATTTTTTAAAATTATATAACTTCAAATCTAAAAGGAAATCGACTTATTTAACATGGTATGTAATCACACTAATTTTCACGACTTCATTACCAAACTTTATAATATCAACTTGTTTTTTTTTTTTTTTTCCAATATTTTCTTATTCAATAATCTTGTTGTTATTTATTAAAGTATAATTAATTTACCACATGAATAAAGGCATGCTAAATGAGTCATTTTCTTTTGATAAAGGAAAAAAAAAACCAAGAAAGAAAGAAAGAGAAAATAAATGTGATAAATATTTTTTGAAAGGGGCAAACTCAAGCAAAATTTTTTTGATCATTTTGAAAATTTAGTTAACAAATTTAAATTAACACTGATAATATCATTTTGAGTTTGAAAGACGTTAATGTGATATATTTTATAATTATGTAATTAAATATATATCTAATAATTTTTAGTCGATTAATGAAATTAATTTTTTTTTAAAAATTAATTTTTAATTAGTTTGGTTTGAAAGAAAACTTAATTGAAATAATCAAAATTTTAATTGAAATATAATATAATCCAAATAAAAAATAAAAAATTATTTTATTTCATAAATTATTATAGTTTTTAATATAATATTTTAATATTTGAATATTTTGTTAGATAGTTTTATTTAATTTATTTAAAATATAAGAAATTAAAAGTTTAAAATATAATTTGATTTAAATGTATTTATTATTTAATTTTTTAAAAAATTATTCTAATCAATTTAATTAAATTCGATTAATTAATTCAATTTGATTAATAAAAATATAATAATTTAATTTAATTTAATTTATTCGATTTTAAATAATTCAATTCATAATTAACTAAATCAATAAAATAAACAATTATAATGAATATAAAATTATTTGTTTTCTAACATTCATCTCGAAAATCAACAAGATCAGCTCCGAGACCCCCTTTTTTTTCCCTAATCTTTAGCGTTTAAAACAAGGTCGTGATATTTAATTTACCAATAAGTCTAGGTCTAGTAATATTCAAACCAAGGACAATATGCTACTAGCGAATTTTTATATTATAAATTCGGACGATTTCAAAGTCGGTGTCACCGTCTTAGACAAGGCAGCTTTCTAGAGTTTGGCTTCCACGATAGTTTTCTTAGTCAATCTAGATTTCTAATTTAATTGCAGTGAGATGATTTGAAATTGGTTCAAATTAGTTCTCATAAATTTATTAGTATGACCAGTATACTACATAAATAAATATATATAGAGGAGAGGGGAGAGATCTAATTATATCAATATATATTTTACATTTTATTTTGATTTTTGAATTAAAATAATTAAAATTAAAAATATTATTTTAATTTAAATTAATTATGAATTTAATTTTGATTTAAAAATAAAAAATAAACTTACATTAATTTACATAAAATCTTACTCTTATATTTATTAATTAAGTCAAATTAATATTTGAGCTTGTTTTCTTAATCAACTTATTGATTAAGTCTAAAAGTTTACATGGACTTAAATTATTAAATTATGCTGATCCATCCATTGGGATACAAATTATTAATTCAACTTAATGTTTTCATTAAATTATGAGAAAATTTTACATGAAATGTTGATTATAAACGATATTTTTAATAATTTTTTTACATATTATTAATTTTTATATTAATTTTTATTGATTTATAAATTATGATTTTTTAAAATTAATTTTATTTGATCTTCTTTAATAAAACAATTAGAAATTTGACCTCAATTACTTATAAAGAACGAAAGAATATTAAGTACAGTTAGTCAATATCAAGCAAAGTAATCTGACTTTTATAAAATTATATTTTTTTATTATAACAATCTACTTCAATATTTTTTAATACAGTAATTTTTCTTATGAGTTCTTAAAATTTTATTTTATAAAATATTATAAAAATCCAAAGTCTTAATTTTTTTTACACTATTTATAAACTTTGGTCCTTTTCCTAAGCCAAAAGGAAATTACCTTTTGACGAAAAAGTGAACAACAGTACTAATCAAGGAGTGGACCCGGTTTTATTTTCTTTCTTTTTTTTTTTTTTTTTTTTTTTGTTCTAATTAATTTTAATCCACTAATATTTCCTTCTTTAATCACTCATAAAAGCCTAATGAGATTAAAAACTTTTTTAATTGAGATAGAGACAAATTTGTTACATTATAGTTAATGGTTTTTTTCTTTATAATTGTGACAATACAAAAAAAAAAAAAGAAATATAGACATAATTTCCTTTTTTATCTCCGATTAAATCTTAAATTACATAATTAGTCATCTTTTTTCTCAAAATTCTGATCTAATTAAGGCCTAAATTTAAAAAGAAAATGCAAGAAGGCATTTTAATGAAATTATATAATTTTAAATCTCATTTTGTCTTTGTTGACGTGGTACACTAGAAAGAAGAAAAAGAGAAAAAAATCAATTTTTAATCAAAAAGTCTATTTCTTTAAATTGTTACAATCATAATTAAATATTATATTCATATAATCAACGTAAAACAACTATTATATCATTATCAACTTACAATTATTAAATAATCTATTATTTATTCTTAAAAAAATTATATGTATTATTAATACTCCTTTCTTTTCTTAAAAAAAAAAAAGAAATTTTTTTGGAGTGATTGGATTATTTTATATTAAAAAGGCGATTGATTCTTCTTGCAATCCAATTATCTTTTTTATGTATGCACCAAACATAAGATAATATAATAATTATCTTATTATATTTATATCTATCCACCAAACATATGTATTGATTAATTGGAAACAAATACGAAAGACTATAAAAAAAAATTCAAGTTTTTATAATTGATATGAAAATGAAACTGTTAATATATTCTAATACAGCTAATTATATACTTAGTAAATCATATTATATATGTGTAACTTAACTATTTTATAATAAATACCTAGTTTAATCTAAGATTGAAATAGTTTTTTCTTTTTTGGCATATGCATTTATTATATATTTCATTTAACTTTTTGGTCCATGATTAAAAAAAATACATTTTCTAGAAGAATGCTAAGATTGAATAAATTTAGTATACAATAAAATTTTTATATAAAAATCAATATGTCACCAATTAAAATTTAATAAGTAAACGGTGTCATTAAGTAACCTTTTTTTTTTTTTGAAATTGAAATTAACTTAATTATCAATCAAAACTAATTATAAGAAAAAAGGAAAAATGAAATGTGTCATACATTCTTTCATAGAAAACAAGTTATTAAAAATAAAATATAATTAATTTTATCATAATCAAATCAAATTAAGAATTTATGAAAAGAAAATTAATTTTTTATTTATTGGCATCTATGTAAAAGCTAAGTCAATTGAAAATATAAAAAAAATTTATTATATAAATATTTTAAAATTTAAAGCAAATTAAAATAATTAAATTTGAAGTACATAGACATTTATTCAAGACTAGAATAAACCATTGACATTGGATTTTTTTAGTCAAATGTTTATATTTTATATTTTTATATAAGATATCTTCATTTTTCATTTTCGCCTCACTATTACAAATATTTTATTAAAACACATATAGCATAATTAATTTTAATTAATTTTATCATTATATTATCTAATTTTATTGTTACAGTAACTAATATTATAATAATTATTTTTACAATTTTTCAAAATTAATTTTACCGTTCATCCAAATAAACCATAAATTGAATTACAATGCATAGTAACCATAAATTCAATAGCATATGAACATTCTTCTACCTAAATAATTCCTCCTTCCTTTCCGGTGCATGAGCAGAGGCTTCTATTTTACTCACTGGGGAAGCCATATATGCCAAACATAAATATGTATGGGCTATGTATATGCAAGTAATTGAAATTCAATCTTTTAAACAACTATGACTTTACAATTTCACATCCTTTAGAAAATAACTCAAATGATGGGTTGCAAGCATTTAACTCAAATGATAGGTTACCCAAATCCCAACCCAAGGAAAGTGTGATGTCCCCAATTTTATATTGGAAGAATTTGAGGATATGATATGATATATATGTTAAGATCTAAATTCAAATTAGTGAGGTATTTTTTGTGAGACAAAATTAGAAGATTTTTTTGAGTGAAAACAAATAATATCTCATAAGTTAGGCGTATGTATCCATAAATATTAGAGCAATCATTAGTAAAATGAAAAAATATTAGAGCGATCATTAGTAAAATGAAAACTAAGTGCTACATCGTGGGAGTCACCTATAGAATCTCGAAAGAGCTAAGTGTTATACGATGGAAGCCACATCTAGAATCTCAATATCTGGTGTAATTTTGGTTTAGTGGTTGAACTTGATGGGGATGTCAAGTTTTACTAGAGAAAGATTATGATGCCCCCAATATCATATTAGAATTATATGAGGATATGATATGAGATATATGTTGAGAACTAAATTAAAACTAGTGATATACTTTTTGTGAGATAAAATTATGAGATTTTCGGATAAAAGTAAACAATACTTTATAAGTTGAGTGCGATTCTTTATAGAAGAGATACCTATAAATATAGAAAACCACGCATAAGTGTCATGTGATATATGCTATAAGATAACGCTAACAAAGACTTGGATTTTTTAATTTACACTAGCATTATGCGATATCAACATCATGGACTATTGATATTTTGGTATAATTCTTGTTTAGAATATCATTCATAATAGATTAATCAAAAACAATAAAAGACTAGTATTCAAATTAATAAGGTGTCTTTTGTGGGATAAAACCATAAAACTTTTGGATTAAAGTGGACATTACCTTACAAGTTGAGTATGGATATTCATAGAAGGGATATAATAAATATGGAAAACCACGTTTGTGTGTCATATGATATTTGCTATAATATAAAGCTAACAAAGACTTGGATATTTTAGTTTGCACTAGCATTACGCTATATCTGCATCGTGGACTGTTGATTTTTTGGTATAATTTTTGTTTAGAATATCACTCATATTAGACCAATTAAAAAATAATAAAAGACTAGTATTCCTCTTGTTAGTCTAAATTGTCAATTTTGAAGTCACCTTTTCAATACCCAACTAATCTCCATGGACTTAAAATAGTATTTGGTATGTGGATACAGCAACATATGCTATAATACTAATTCCATATGCTGCTTTGGCAAATATGAGTTTGGCATTTGCTTCGGGTATTTGTCTTTCTCCACTTGTTTGTTAGCATTCATTTAGTTATATAACAATATAGCTTGAAGCTGAATATTCATTTTTGGACTCGAATACTATCAATCACGTATATATCTGTAGACCTACCACTAGATATAGTTTAAAGGAGTCGTCACTAATCTTTTTTTTATCTAAGTGTGATTGGCCACTTGATCAATCTGTCTTATTTAAAGAAGTTCCAATATTGACTTAGGTATCTTTAAATAATAGATTTTGATCCATGAAACTAAATTTTAGGTTCAAAAATATGGTTACACATGAGGAATGTTATAGCACCCTCTTAGTACCCATAAAAAGATGGTACTAGTTTGATTTCAAATTATCCAAGCCTTAAACATGTTTATAATTTACCAAAATATTGACTATTGAAAATTGATCTCAATATTACTCTAATAGTTTGGTAGCAATTTAAGATAATTTCTCACCTTAAGAGTATTCATGGAGACTAGTGTCCCACCTTGAAAAGGCTCTATTATTGGATTTATTAATGTATTTTGCCCAAAAAATAATTAGTAAAGTTCTCTAATAGTTTGATAGGATTTACTTGGATGCAGATCTCCTAATAATTTGATAAGATTTTATTGTAAAATATTTATAAAATTTTATTTTTGAGAAAATTCATTAAATTTTTCAATAGTTTGATAATATTTAACTTAAGATGCAATCCTCCAATAGTTTGATAGGATAAAATACAAAATACTTTATTAATAATTATTTTTATAATTAATTTATGAAATTCTCCAATAGTTTGGTAGAATCCATAAAATTTAAATTCATGAAAAATCTTCCAATAGTTTGGTAGGATTCATAAATGTACCTGAAAAAAAAAATTTAGATTGTTTTCTAGAAACAATAAAAATGAATTTTGCAAAAATATTTAAAAAAATTTACTCAATTTAAAATTAGTAAAATAATAAAATTAAAATTAAAATAAGAAAAATCTTTAAAAAATGAAATTGTTAAAATAAATGAAATTAAATTAAAAAAAAAACTGCAGTCGGTCGTGTTGGTCCATAGGTAGTGTACAAATCTTAAACAGGTTTATGCGAATTCTGGGCTGGCTGAAACAGCATCATTTACTGTAGGTATAAAAGCCAAAACACTTAGCCTTTCTTTAAAAGCCTTCGATTCTCTCACTTTAGCCAAAATTTGCTTTGACTTCTTTCTAGAAAACCCCATAGCAATCCACTGAAAATTGGGTAACTCACTAGTTTTTGAAAAATGTAGCCGAAATCTGACCAAAAAATTCAAACTCTGTAAAAAAATTCAACTAAAAAATCCATACCTTTAAACCAAAAACCTAGATATTTTAGATTTTCTTAGATTTTTTTTAGAAATTTAACCTAAACCCAAAAATTCAAACTTAAAACCTAGAATCATCAAACTTAAACCTAGAAGTTTAAACTCTTAATCCTAAAACTTCAAACCCTAGAAATTTCAAACCTAGAATCCTTAAACCCAAAAACTCAAAACCCAAAAATTTTCCCACAAATCCATCGTGTCTTTTTTGTGATCCTATGTCCAATTTATAGCCTGTCTTAGTAGAGATTTTAAGGCCTGAATAGAACTAATCCAGGCTTGAATCTTGGGATTAAATTCTGCTTGAATAGAATCAATCTAAGCTTGAATACTAGGATTGGATTTTGTCCAATGCAATTTAGGCTTAGGTTTGGCAAGTCTAATTGATTCAATTTTGAATTTAAAATCCTCTGATTGTGTAGATTAATTGCTTGATTCTAGGGAATTAACACGATTCCCTTTCTTTAATTTCCTTACTAAATGCAAATATAAAAAGAAAAGGAAAAAATAAAAATAAAATAATAATAGGATAATAATAAAAAAATGATAAATAAAATAAAATAAAAATTTGATTACAAAAATAAAATAAAAGTAAAAATAAAATAAAAGTTTGATTACACCTTGAACACAAACAGGTGTTTACAGTTGTCTTTCTTTACATATCCTTGTAAAATAGAGAAAATACAAAGATTTAAATATCCGTTTTGTCTAGACCGACAGTCAAATTAGTAAAATGATAAAAAAATTATAAAATAATAGTTAAATATGATTTAAAAATATTATTACCAACAGATTTACTAATAGATTTTTATTATTACCTACAGAATTTTATTATTACCAATTGATTTACCCATAAAAAAAAAAAAACTCATTATAGATGGATTGATCGACAAAAAATTTCATAGCTAACTACCAATGAAAAATTCCATAGGAAAATCAATCGTTTATAAATTATTGGTGAATGTTACCAATATATTTTTTGTTAATAATTACTGACGAATTTGAAGCATTACCTACGAAATAGCATTGTTGACACAGTTAGCACTAACAAAACTTTTTTGTTGGTAAAACTATTGCTAAAAGTATTACTAACGGATTTTAAACTTTTACCAATGAAAAATTCCTTCAATAAAGCTTAATTTTCTGATAGTGCTATTAACATTGAACAAATTATCAAAGCCCCTTTTACATGCAACATTCATGACTAGGTGAAAAATGTTCATTTGACTTCACAATTTCTATAACATAAATTTTTCTAACAATGGTCTTAAGCTACATTTTACAATTCCTACCATAATCATTATATATTTTTCATTCTATGCTAGATCTAAAAAGCTTTCTAATAAAAAAGTAAAAAAAAAAATTTGAACATTAAGAAGAAATGGTAAGTCACAATGGTAATGGCTTTGGCCTTAATACAACCTAAGATAGCTTGAACAAATTTGCATCATTCCTTCTCCCTTTTTGCTCCCCATTATCACCCCATCACTCTATCTTTTTTCAAACTTTCTCTCTATGACCCTTTAAGCTTTATCTCAAACCATCATATTCTGTTTTTTTAACTCAAATTAAAAAAAAAAAATCAATTGACAAAGATAAATGGAGGGATTTGTTTTTAGAGAAAAAGAAGAGAAAGTTAGAGAGAATATGGGTTTTTTTTTAGATAAAAAGGAGAAGGTTATAGACAAAAAGGGTTTGGTTTTTAGGTAAATAGGGAGACCGTTAAAGAGTAGAAAATTCATAAAGTAAAATAAAAGAGTAAAAATTCTTGTTAAAATTTAAAAAAAAAACTAGGTTTTAATTTTGTTGACATACTTCTTCATATTAAAATCATGAAAAAAATTAGACTTACCATTTGACACAACGTACATGTTTGTGAACCCAACCACAGGATATAAAAATTTTGAAAACTTGAGAAAAATAATGAGTCACCACCAACATTTTTTGTTAGGTGTGATTAACAATCTAAAAGGTTTATCTTTTTAATAAAACCAAAAAAGTGAATTTAAGGTTTATCAAAAAATATTTTTGATTTTTGAAAATAGAGTTGGGTTTGGGAGTATGTTATACATGAGGAATTATTAGCAACCCCATAATGCTCATTTTAAAAATGGTACCAATTAATCATGCATTATCATTGGTGTGGAATAAAAAAAAATGGTCTTATTTTAAAATTTAATAATAATTCCCTTCACTTTTGAAAAAAAAATTAATTTTATTAAAAACCTTTATTTAAAAATATTGTGAAAATATTTAGGTTAAAGAATTACTTTAAAAATTTTCAACATCTAGGTAGAATTTAAAAATAATTCTTTTCATCTAAAATTCAACATGACATTCTTTGAAAATGAAAATAAATTTTTTTATAGATGATAATTGTTGGTAACTCTTCAATTGTAATACTCATATAAAAAAAGATTATTGTTAAGTATTTTTACAAGTGAAAAAACTTTTAATAAATAGTTAGAAAGTTAAAGGACTTAATAATAAATAACTCAACTTTTACTAGGGTAAATTTATATTACTTGTTTGGTTAACAATTGATAAAAAAAAAAAAAAAAATGCTTATTTCTCTTTTCTTTTTTATATAAAATAGACAAGTTGAAGGATTTTGGTTGAAGGGTAACAACAAAATTTACAAGGAGAGTTGTCATCCAAAGGTAAGTAAATAACCTCCTGCAATTTTAGAGAAATAATTTTGATTGTTAAGTCTTGAAATTTAACTTGTAATAAAAAAATCCTAAAATTTTAAAAAATTCATTATCTTTCTTCAAGATTGGTTTGGGCAAATCATTTAGACTTTAATTTGTGTCTACTAAAATGTTGAGAAGGTTTAATAATGTGATTTTATGGTTGTAAAAATAGAAAACATAAATTGGATGGGGTTAGAAAGGAAAATTTTTATTTCGTATGAACCATAATATTTGTAGTGGTGGATTAAAATAATATTATGTATTAAGAGATAAAATATTACTATGATTATTATATATTGTTAGAAAGCTTATTGAGTCTATTTTTCAACTAAATAAGCGAAATTGAATTTTGAGTCTCATATGAATAAATATATATTTTTTATTAGAAGGTATAAATGCTATTTGGTAGCAACATATGGTGTGAATTTCAAAAATTATTATAATTAATCTATAAAGAATCATGAGATGGGCCATATATGCTTGGAAAGCTTACCACGTTTGTTTTTAACCTACAAAAAATATCTTAATTCTAAGTGGATATCTTAAGATATAATCATTTTAGTGAAAGGAGCTTAAGCTGTCAGTATTAGCTAATTAGGTAACCCTTATATAATTTAGTTGTTTTTAGTATATATGATCCTGAAATGGGTTGATTAATTTCTATTATATTGCAATGACCTTAAATAAGCCATTAATTATTTTGGAAAAAAATTAAGAGGTGAAATTGAAAGGAGATAAGTAGAATCTCACACTCTTTGTTTGTTTTCAAACATATATATATATATATATATGATTCTAAGGGAGTAAATATTTTGTTTCTTTATTTTCAATACATGAAAATAGGATCAAGCATATAATTATTTTTTGTTTTGCTATGTAAATGATGAATCATGTTTATGAATGAAATGAGAAAAGATTTATGCTTAAGTAACAATTTTATGATAGCTACAAAATTAATCATTGACACTAGAACTAGTTCTACAGTCCTGGCTAATGAGTTATAGTAGTTAGCATAGATATAGTCATATGACCTGGGCTAACAGGTTTTAGTAGTTAGCACAAGATCTTGGCCAGTGGGTTATAAGAGTTAACAATGATCATATGGATGAAATTATCAATACGACCAATATTATGAGTTATAACAATAACCGTAGCTAATGATGAACTAATAATTTATGATGATTTGTGATGATTTTAAAGATGATACATGATTTGTTTGATTATGAATTGAATGACAATATATTTTGTAATGATTTATGAATTGATATGTTTGATATTGACTTATGAATTTACAAAATACTTGACAAAATGATGATTTTTGAAATGTTTTGACATTATAATTTGATGGTTATTTTTGAATGATCTATATGGTATGTCTTAAAACAATGCTTAATCTAATAGGTGTTTCAGTCTATACTTACTGAGTTGTGGTTTGCTTATTCCCCTTTTACTTTTTCTTTATAGTAATATGAATGATAAGTAGACTTTATCTTATGAGGAGTGACAAGAATCTGAACATTGGACACATTATTTAGTGAATAGGATTTTATGAAATATTAATTTTTTTTAGTTGTATTACTCAATAATAACAATTTGGAGACTTGCTGTTTAGTTGTTTTATAGATATTAAAATTTCTTGAGGACGTTATTTTAGTTGAGAATTTTTCAATGATCATGAAAACAACTTCATATTATTTTGATATTTTACTTTAAGGTAATATGACCATGTTGCGATACGATCTTAAGGCATGACATGAAATGGTATCAAAGCCTTGATTTAAGACCTAGGAAAGAAAAGAAACCAAGATATAGTTAGTGTAAAATTTAAGTTATTAAATAAGTAAAATGCACATATAAACAAGGATAATCATATAATGAGCATTAGGATAATAATAACAATAACAACAACAACAACAATAATGAATGAACATTTAATGAATTGCAAGTGAAATAAATAACCTTAACAAATTAACATAGGAGACATGATAATACAATTAAAGTGAGCATCACAACGTGTAAACTATAGAACATGTAAAACGGGAAACAAATCTAGTATACAAAACACAATTTGAACAATCACAATAACCAAGGCTTTTACTAAAAGTGATGAATGAAAAGTCAAAGGGAAGAGTGCCACTTATTTTAAGACAACTGAAAGTCCTATTTTGTGGTTTTTAATACTTTGTTGTCATTTAAACACTCCCATCCTTCTATTTCTACGTACTTTTTAATTTTATAATGAAAGGCACTTCTTTCTTGATTAAGCATCACTTGGAGACAAAGGAAAAACCGCTTTGAACTTTCAAAAACAGCCTCTAATGCTAGGAACCGAAACTACTTCAAAAGCCACCAAATACTTTCTTATTTGTCATGCTTTGAAAAACTCATATATTTTGCCATAAAAGCTTCAAACTTTATATAAAAACTAAACCTAAGAGCTTAAGTCTTAAGCCAAAACCTCCTTAAATAGCCAATAAAAGGCTATATTCGAAAAACTAGTTTTTGAACACCAAAAGCTTTAAACTTTCAACACAACCATTGTGGGTAAAATCGGACATCATCCCTCAAACTATTTTTGAGCAAAGAAGAAAGAGAAAAAATAAGACTACTTGACCATAATTGAATCTTTCATGGAAGTTGGTTTTAAAACTAAAAAAATGAAAATAAGATTCAAGACAACTCTTATAGAAAGCCATGTAACTAAACCAAAACTAAACCTTTGAACTTTAAAACCTTTTCTTTTCATTCATGGAAAACGTTTAGATTTTGAAACCAAGCATCCATTTTTAACATGAAACCAGATAAAGGAAAAAACGAAAACCACAATTTTGAAGTTTCATCTATAAAGAAAAATAAGAGAATGATGAACAAAAGCTATCTTCCTTAAAACTCCTTTCTTTCACCTTTTTTTCTCCTTTCTTTTTATCATATTTTTTGCCTTTACCCCTCTATTTTTTTGCTTTGCTCCCTCCAACCAAGATTGCCTTTTGTTGCTTTAAAACTAGAAAAAAGAAACCCTCTAATAGCCTTTAGATCCAATCCTATCCAATGGCACAAAATCCTTTGACCTTTTTTATTAAGCTTGGTGGCCAAACTCACAATATTGACCATTAGATTAGTGTCTTTTAAAATCTAATGGTCTTCATTATTCACAGCATATTCTCTTGGCTATATGTATGGCAATCCCTTCATGGTATATGAAATAACCCCTTTATTAGCATTGTTAAGCTTTTTTACGTGGATTTCTTAAAAACCTATGACCCCATCCTTGTTTTTGTGATTTTAATGAATAAAAAATTATAAAATAATATGAAAACATGATCTTAAAGTTTTCGTGAAATCCAACCTCAACAAGGTTAAATTATGAAAATACCCTTAAAAAGGTATTTTAGTAATTTTACACCTTTCAAGGTGTAATCAAGGTTTTCAATGTGCCAAAAATTATGAAATAACATAAAAATATAATCTGAAAGTTTTTGTAAAAAAAAGACCTCAAAAAAGTCAAATTATGAAAATATCCTTAAAAGGTATTTTGGTAATTTAACACCTTTCAATGTATGATCAGGGTTTTTAATGTACCATAAATCATGAAATAATATAAAAATATGGTATGGAGTTTTTCCTGAAAATTCGACCTCGAAAATGTTAAATTACGAAAATGTCTCTAAAAGGTATTTTAGTAATTTTACATATTTTGAGGTGCGATCAAAGTTTTTAATACATTAAAAACCATTTAATGATATCAAAATATGATTTGGAATCTTTCATGAAAATTCGACCTCGAGAAGATCAAATTACAAAAATACCACAAATACATTTTGATCATTTTACCATTTTCGCGGTACAATCATGGACTTTTAGTGCATTAAAATAAGAAGAATATTAATCCTAAGCCTTGATAATCCCATTAGATTGTGAATTCCAAGGTTGACCCTAGTTCAACCAAGTTTGATTGATTTTGACTAAGTTTGATTACATGGCATTTAGGTCAAATTAATCCTAAATTCAATTTAAAAAATTTATTAATGTTGGATTCAAATTGAGCCAGATTTTAAAGGCCTCATAACTAGTTAAAATTTTTCAAACAAAATTAGGTGTCTATCCCATCATACATGTAGAAACCTTTCTTTACTCCAATTCTATGGCCAACATTTCATATCCCCAATTTTGTTTAGTCTCAGCTAAAATTTTCTTGAAAAAATAGAAGTGAAAAATTAAAAGAAGCACACATATAAATAGGAGTGACAAAAAAATGTGAAAAAAAATGAAATTTTTTGTATTTTTATTATTTTCCTTTCCCCTTCTCTATTTTTTTTATCCATTTTCTTTTCATTCTCTCTTCACTGATTAAAGAAACCAACAAAATATGTAAGTATCAATAGAGCCATAAAATCTTTGGTAGAAAACAAGAAAAAAAAGGTTAGAAAAGGAGAAACATTAAAAACCCACAAATTCGAGCTTTGATTCAAGCCCAAACCGTAAAATATTGAGTCTTTGAAGAATATAAAAAATTGAGTTGAGAGAAACAAATTTAAAAAAAAAAATGAAAATCTCAAGTTGAGATAAAGCAAAATCCTCAATAACTTTTTTTTGTAAACTAAAAAAACTCATTGTTAAAATTTTAAAAAAGCTAAAAAAAATTGAACAAAAAAAACATGACTTTGCAAATCGTATATACTTGATGAAGGCTCTCCGAACTACTTCTTTGTTTTAGTCAAAAGCAAGGAAGTGCAAAACCAAAAAATTGTAAGAACAGAAAATAGGGAAAGAAGAAAGAAAGCGAGTTTCCTCCCACCTTCTCCTGTCCATGCTTTCTCTTTATCAAATCAAAAGACTTTGTGCTTTCATATGGGCATGGGAAGTGGGAAAGAAATAGACGAGAAAAAAAAAAAAAAAAGAGCAATGAAGAGATACCGTGAGGATGGCTTTAGGACTTTGTGCTTTCACGCGGGCATGGGAAGTGAGAAAGAAATGAAAGGAAAAAGAATAAAAACAGCAATGAAGAGGTGTCACGTGATGGCTTTCGGAGAGGTCAATACTCAGTTGAGCAAAATTTATCTTCTAGATATAAAGATATAAAATAATAATAATAATAATAATAATAATAATAATAATAATAATAATAATAACAAGGCTTTATGAATCACATGTTTTGATTGATTTACCGAATCTTTACTACTAGTATACATTCAATTAAAGGAGACAAAATGGGAAAATAAGAAAATGTGAGGAAAGATAAAAACAGTACTGACCAAGTCAGATTGATGCAACCAGCAATGAAGGAGATAAGGTGTTAAAGCACAAAGTTAGTCAATGAAAATATGTACCCCTCTTAAAGTTAATGGATGTGTTAATGCAATTGAGACTCGAGAGGCCTTTAATATGGTGTGAGAGTTTTACTCAAACGTGAAAACAACTCGTCAAGAGTGTATTTTTGTTGATGGTTTCATATTACAAACGGTAAAAGTTATCAGATGAAATCATTGACTTGAAGTAAACTCTGGCAGGTTATGGCCCTCACCGATGATTAGAAAATTATGATTAATAGTATTTGTATTGACTTCTACTTTTCTATTATATGTAGCTTAACCAATGAAATTTCCTGTTGTTGATTATAACAGTAGCTTAGAAGGCGCTAAATGGAATATGAGGTGCCTGCTTGATCTCTCAGACATCTTAGAGTTCTTCCACAATCTCATTACTTAAACCATCATTTTTTTCCCATTCTAACCTCTTTCGGACAAAAAAAAAATGAGAAGTAGATTGGCTTCTCTTCTTAGCTTGCTGGCTTTCCTATGCCTTGCCTTCCATGCTATCAATGGTAATGATACCATTGAACAAGGTGATCCGATTGCATATCCGAATACAATCATATCAGCTGGGGGGAAATTCGAACTTGGATTCTTTTCCCCAGGAAATACCTCGAATTACTATGTTGGAATATGGCATAAAGTGTCTAACCGAAGTATCGTCTGGGTAGCAAACAGAGAACATCCCTTCCCTAGTAAATCTTTGATTCTTAGCATCAACGCTGAGGGAAAACTTGTGATTTCAGATGAAAGAATGCTCTACGTGGTGACAGACGTTACAACTAGCTCCAACACTTATGCCATCCTACTAGATTCAGGTAACCTTGTATTGCTCAATCGTAGTGGCTTGGAAGTTTTGTGGGAAAGTTTTTATGATACCACAAATACTATTTTGCCTGGGATGACTCTTCAACGTGATGATAGATTATTTGGATATAATTGGTCACTTGTGTCATGGAGAACTGCGGAGGATCCAGACCCTGGTTCTTTCTCTTTGGAACTAAAAGGTCCAGGCCCGGGATCGTTGACTATTAAGCAGGGTTCCAAAACATACTGGTCTGATACTCGAAATCTCTTTCGGCAAATAGATGTGTTTGGTTTGGGCTTTACTTGGAAATTTCCTGATATTTTTGGGATTTCACAGATAGTGCTGGATGAGTTTGGGCAGCTTAAGCTACAATCCTGGTCTGAAGATGACCAACGTTGGTATACGTTGGAGTCTTCTAAGTGTTCATATCATCGATGTGGCGTTTTCAGTATTTGCAACATCATTGCTGACATACCATGCCGCTGTTTGGTAGGTTTCAAACCCATTTCTTCCCATATTTCAATTGAGAATGGGACAAATACAGGTTGTGTGAGAAAAACCGACTTGCACTGCAGCACTGAAGGTCATGTTCAGAATGATGGGTTTCTTCTGATGTTTTATGTAGATTATCCAAGTGATGAGTATTTGTTAAATCTAATTAGGAATGCAGCTGATTGCAAGTCAGAGTGCTTGAAGAACTGTTCTTGCATTGCTTATGCTTATGATATAAAGCTTGGGTGTTTAATCTGGTATTCAGATTTGTTCGATCTGAAGCAACTTCCAGAAAATGATATTGATGGAAAAAGTTTTTATCTCAAGCTTGCAGCTTCTGAGCTAATTACAAATGGTAGGAAAAAAGTTACAGCTTGTTCTTTTCTCTACTTTAGGATGAAATGCAAGTGCAACAATACATTAACTTCATATTTGATTTTGTTTCATAGGCACAAGCCCAACAGATGGAACTACAAGAGATCAAAAGGTACAAAGAGACAACAGGCAGCTTTTGACAATTGTCATACTCACCTTATCTCTTTCAATGCTTGTTTTGGGCATTGGCATTTATTTTGTCAAAAAACAGCACCAATCTAGAGGTAAAACTTTTATCCCCTTTATATTCTACCAAGGCCATGAGTGGTGTCGTCCATATATAACACAGTAAGTTCATTTTCTCTGCATCATTCAGGGGAGGATTTGTTAAAATTTGATTTGGCTATGAGCCTAGCAGCTGATGACACAGACTTGAAGGAGGCCAATAAGCCTGGAACACACAGGAAAAACAAATCGAAACTCCAATTATTCAGTTTTGCAAGCGTTTCTGCTGCAACAGACAATTTTTCAGTCACAAATAAGCTTGGAGAGGGTGGCTTTGGACCTGTCTACAGGGTATGAACTTTTTTCCTTACTATTTCAGGATTCAGATAACTTTGTTAGGATGAAATTAAAACCAATGTAGGGCTCATCGTTTCAGGGTGTATTACTGAAAGGTGATGAGATAGCTGTTAAAAGGCTATCAAGAAGATCTGGACAAGGGTGGGAGGAGTTGAAAAATGAAGCAGTAGTCATAGCCCAGCTCCAACACAAGAATCTTGTCAGACTTCTAGGCTGCTGCGTCGAGAAAGATGAGAAGATACTAATTTATGAATACATGCCTAATAAAAGCCTGGATTTTTTCCTTTTTGGTTTGTACTTTTCTCAGATGTTTGAATCTGTTTTCAATCCTTTTCTAAGATCAGTGGAACATTAACTAGCATCTTCCTGATGTGCTACAGATTCTAGCAAACGTAGGATACTAACTTGGGAGACTCGGGCTCGGATCACTGAAGGCATTGCTCAGGGGCTACTGTATCTTCATCAATATTCTAGATTGCGGATTATTCACAGGGATTTGAAGGCCAGTAACATTCTGTTGGATAGCAACATGAATCCCAAGATTTCAGATTTTGGTATGGCAAGAATTTTCAGAGGGGAGGAATTACAAGCAAATACGAATCGCATTGTTGGGACTTAGTAAGTAAAAAAAAAAAAAAAACGGGAACCCCATATTATATGAACTCCGTGTATGTAATCAAAATCCATTTTGATTTAAGCTATACTTTTATTGACAACTTTTGAATTAACATTCACTTTCAGTGGTTACATGTCCCCTGAATATGCTTTGGAAGGCCTCCTTTCAGTGAAATCGGATGTTTTCAGCTTTGGAGTCTTGCTACTGGAGATTGTAAGTGGGAAGAAGAATACTGGTTTTTATCAGTCTAATTCTCTCCATCTTCTTGCCTACGTGAGTTTCTAAATTGCAATTAACAGTTCTACGCGTTGAATTCAAATTTTTCTGCAATTCAATTCAGGGTTCAAAGTTTTCTAATTAATGGTTCGAGAAATTGAGTTGCATTATGAGAGTGACCTATGTTAATCCAACCTTTCACTTTTCTTGAATTACCCATGTCCCATACAATCCGATGGAAATGACTATGGAGGTCCAGACCTTTGGGTCAAAACAGATAATACCTCAGGTTGAATGCAGTTTTTCACAAACCCTCAAAATATAAGAAAAAACTTGAAAAGCAATTGCACGTACATATGTCAAACGCTACTGTATCCAACACTCACTACCGAGTCCAAGACCAAGAATTTAGTGTTCTTGCAGCCATGATTTGCTCAAAGAAATTACAGCCTGTTCTCTTGACACATTATTATTGTTGTTTTCTGTGATTTAAGGCATGGAATTTGTGGACAAGCAACAGGGCATTGGACCTAATTGATCCAATGCTGGAGGAAGTGCCTACACAGATGGCTTTGAGAAATGTTAACATAGGGCTACTTTGCGTCCAGGAAAGTGCAGATGATAGACCAACCATGTCTGATGTAGTCTCGATGCTTAAAAATGAAAGCCTGGTCCTACCTTCTCCTAAACAACCAGCTTTCTTAAATGTAAGAAGTATGGTGAAGCAGAACTTGGTACAGGGCAGGTCAGAAGTTTGCTCTGTAAATGATGTAACATTTTCAGTCTTGGAAGCTCGGTAACATATTTAAGTTTCCTAAAGTGATAAGTTTTGCCATGTTTTTAGAGACTAAATGAAGTTTAGATTGCACTCTTTTTGTCTACTAATTTTTATTATACATTTGCATTCTGCACGTAGAAAAAGTTAACGTTGTATACTCGACTTTTACATTAAATTTAAAAGAAATAAAAGAAAATTTTAACATAAAACCATATTATGAAGATCATTTAGTTTCTTTAATTAGTTTTGATAAATGATTGTTTTATGTTATCGTCTTTATTTAGATGGTTTTAATTTAAACCTATAAAAGGAGCGCATTTAATCTAAGATTGAAATGATTTTTAATTTTGACATTTGCATTTATTATATATTTTCATTTAACTTGAATAATAATAATAATAATAATAATAATAAGTTTTATATAAAACAAATTTATAGTTGAACAAGTAATTATTTTGACTTTTATGCTTAAGTCATTAGTATAAGTTATTTCACAATCAACTTTTTGGACCGTGATTAAAAAAAGTGCATTTTCTTGAAGAATATTAACATTGAATAAATTTAGTCTAACACTAAAATTTTTTATATAAAAATCAATATGTCGCCAATTAAAATTTAGTAAATAAATGATGACATTAAGTAATTTTTTTTTTTTGAAATTGACTTTAAGTAACCTAATTATCAATCAAAACTAATTATAAGAAAAATGGAAAAATGAAGTGTGTCATATATTCTTTCAACAAAAACAAAGTTATTAGAAATAAAATTTAGTTAATTTTATCATAATCAAATCCAATTAAGAATTTATGGAAAGAAAATTAATTCTTTATTTATTAACATCTATGTCAAAGGTAAGTTAATTAAAAATATAAAAAAAATTATTGTATAAAATATTTTAAAATTTAAATCAAATCAAAATAATTAAATGTGAAATATACGACATTTATTCAAGACTATATATGTATAAAAAAAAAAAAAAAACCATTTACATTGAATCTTTTTAGTCCAACGTTTTGATTTTTATATTTTTAGATAAGATATCTTTATTTTTCCTTTTCACCCCATTGCTATTGTTATTTTATTATTCAAACACATACTATTCTATTAATTTTAATTAATTTTAGTGTTATACTACTTAATTTTATTATTACAATAACTAATAACATAATCACTTTTTTTTAATAATTTTATCAAAATCAATTTTACTATTCATCCAAATAAATTATAAATTGAATTACAATCTTTAGTAACCATAAATTTAATAGCATATGAACATTCTTCTACCTAATATAATTCCTTCTTCCTTTCCGGTGCAAGAGCTTCTATTTTACTCACTTGGGAAACCATATAAGCGAAACCTAAATGTACAGGCTATATGCAAGTAATTGAAATTCAATCTTCTAAATAACTATGACTATACAATTTCATATCCTTGAGAAATAACTCAAATGCAGGGTTGCAAGCAATTGAACCAAATCCCAGCACACGCATGTATGTCACATGATATATGCTACAAGATAAAGCTAACAAAGACTTTGCTTTTTTTTAATTTACATTGGTAAAAACTTAGATGGATAAAAAATTAGTTAATATTTAATTTAATAAAAAAAATATATCAATTAAGAAAAGTTTACATTAATAAGGACTTTAAAATTAATAAGCAAATAAATAAAATTAGTTAATATTTTAATTAATGAAAATCATTATTATAAAACAATTAATATTATAATTGTAAAAAATTATAGATCTCATTCATTATTTGCACTTTTAAATAGAAATATTCATGGACTAAGTCGGCTGGATTTAAACTAGGCTTATATTTGATATTAATAGTTTATTTACTTATCTAGATTCGAAATTTTGGTTCTCAAAATTTTTTTAAACTTGATCTAAATTAAAAAAAAATGTCAAACTCACTTATTATATTCAATTCACATATATATATAAATTAAAAATAAAAATAATATATTTATATATTTATATAATTTTTAATTTTAATTTACATATATATGAATTAATTTTATATAATTAACGTATATATAAAAATAAAAAAATTTATATATATATATAAATTCAAGCTGGGTTGAACCAAGCTCAAGTTTTTAATAATTTGTTCAAGACCTAACTTGAAATTTAAATTAATTTAAAAATTGTGTCAAAACTCGTTTAACAAATTTTAATTTTTTGTCTAAACCTTTTCAAAACTTGAAAAAGTATATGAATTTGGATAGATAATCTGACCCTTAAAATAGTATACTCTTAGAGTTATTCCTTTTATAATATCTTTTTTATTTTGAATTTCATGTTGGTGGAATCCATTGTTTTGTATCATATCATTTTCAACATTTTGCGCGTTAAATTGAATTTAATACCCAAATAAGGGGTAGACTTCTTGCTTGATAGAGTTATTGCAGAAAATCAATTTTCAAGCAAGTCGGTTTGTTCAATACGTAATTGAGAAAATTTCTTATTTGAATGTGATTGTAATTTTTATTTATTCAATTCCAGTTTGTCACAATCATGTTTTAGACTTATAAGCTAAGTTGTGCTCTCGACCTCATGCTAAGATATACCCACCCAAAAAAAAAAAAAAAAAAAAGTAAATCATGAATTGTACATAGACATAGAAAATATAGCTACATGCAATTCATTTGTTAATATCGTGGACTGTTGATATTTTGTATAATTCTTGTTTAGAATATCACTCATAATAGACCAATCAAAAACAATAAAAGACTAGTATTCTTGTTAGTCTAAATTGTCAATTTTCGAGTCATCTTTTCCATACCAAACTAATCTCCATGGACTTAGAATAGTATCTGATCAGTGGATACAACAAAACTAGCTCTAATACTGATTCCATATGCTGCTTTGGCAAATATGAGTTCGGCTTCTGCTTCAGGTATTTGTCTTTCCCCACTTGTTTCTTAGCAGTCATTTATTTATACAACAGTGCAGTTTGAAGTTGGATATTCATTTTTGGGTAGTAGTTTAAGCAAATAATTTGTTAGGGATAAAAGTTATAGCAAATAAGCTGGGATTTTTGTTGAAGTCTAAGGTTCTTCATTTACATGCTTGTGGAAATTTGATATTGCATCTGTATCTAATGCAACATGTTCAAACTCAGAACTACTAGGTAAAGCAGACTCTGATACCATGGTAGCTAATTGTATGAGCTAACTAAAAGTTCAAAGAAATTATTTGGGATCAAGCGGACAGTTCATAATTTCTCCAATACTTCATTTGGATTACTTATGGATAAGAAAATGATTTCAAAAACGCAATTTGTTTATCCTGTTCTCCTTCTGATGTTCTCATGCCACATCCTGAAATACAGTAATGCTGAAACGGACACAATCTCACGAGGGCAAAACCTCAGTTCCTCAGAAACTATAGTATCAGCTGGTCAAATGTTTGAACTAGGATTTTTTACCCCTGGCAATTCGATGAATTACTATGTGGCAATTTGGTACAAGAATATCTCGGAACCAACAGCTGTTTGGTTAGCAAACCGAGATTATCCCTCCACTGCTTCTGCAGTTCTCAGCATTAGTGTTGATGGGAACCTAGTGATTAGGCAAGATCGGATAATTTACATGGTGACAGATATAGCATCTAATGGAAATGTGAGTGCTACACTGTTGGATTCAGGAAACCTTGTTGTGAGAGATGAGAAATCTAATATCTTATGGCAGAGCTTCGATTTCCCTACGCACACTTTCTTGCCTGGGATGAAACTTGGATATGATAAACGGAATGGAAAATGTTGGTCATATGTCTCTTGGAAAAGTGCTAATGACCCTACTCATGGAAATTTCACCTTGAAAATGGATTCCAGCCAAGAAAAGCGGGTTAAGATCTTGAACGGTGATGAAATGTACTGGAGATCTAGGCCTTTGGAAGATGATACCAACATATTTGATTTCACACCGGAAATGAGATTGCACCTGTACAACTTTAGGTTTGTTTCTGAATTTGACATGACTTATCTCACTTACGATCTCTATAGGAAAGACATCATCAGCAGATTTACAATTGAGCCATCGGGACAGTTCAAACAATTTTTATGGATAGAAAATGAGTGGCATCCGTTCAACTCCCAACCTAGACAACTGTGTAACGTTTATGCTTACTGTGGGGCCAATGCAATGTGCACCAATGTTTCAACACCAGGTCTCTTTGATCTTTAGCCTTAACTTGTTGACACACTAGACATTGGGACACAAACTGATCTATGTCACATTTCATATTATTCCACCAAAAACTTCTTTTCAAATCTTTATACATCTTAGTGCCTCCAGGGTGTATAGTGAATCGAGATTTATGTGCTTCCTCCAAGATCTCTCGTTTTAGATCAAGATCATTTGGTACACACAATCTTTTCTAAAACGTAATGTGCCATCCTCGTGAAGATTAAACTCTGACCGCAAACCGTTCTGCACTTATGTCTTAATTTTGTCTAACTCACTATCTTTTCTTTGTGCAAATTTTATCTTTTCGATCAAAGTTGGTTGAACCACCAAACTAGCCATAACAACACCTTTTCCTTGTATAATCATCTCGATTTGCTGCATATCAAGTTTCTCCAACAATTTTGGTTGCAAAGTAAGCAAAGCAGCCATACTTCCAATAGACTTTCTACTAAGAGCATCAGCAATTACATTGGCTTTGCCCGGGTGATAATTGATGGTCAAATCATAATCTTTGATTAATTTCAACCATCTTCTCTATCTCATGTTCAACTCTTTCTACCTGAACAAATACTTTAAACTCTTATGGTCCGTATAAATTGCACAAGGCTCCTCATACAAATAATGTCTCAATATTTTCAAAGCAAACATAATGGCACGTAACTTTAAGTCATGAGTCAGATAATTCTGCTTGTAGGTTTTTAATTACCTAGAAGCATAAGCAATTACCCCATCATTCTGCATTAACACACAACCTAACCTCTTCTTGGAAGCATCACTATAAATGGTAAAACTACCAATATCAGAAGGTAAGGTAAGGATAGGTGCTGACACCAATTGTTGCTTTAGCTCTTGAAAACTCTGTTCACATTCTTTAGTCCATTCAAATTTTGCTCGCTTTTGAGTTAAACGAATCGATGGCACAGCAATTTGAGAAAACCCCTCAACAAATCTTCTATAATAACCTGTCAAGCCAATAAAACTTCTTACTTCTGTCACATTTGTCGAGCAAGGCCAATTCACCACTGCCTCAATCTTTTTTGGATCAACTGAAATCTCATCTTTAGAAATAACATGACCAAGAAAACTAACACTTGTCAACCAAAATTCACATTTGCTAAACTTTGCAAAGAATTGTTTATCCCGCAAAATCTGTAACACAATCCTCAAATGTTTCTCATGTTCCCCATCACTCTTAGAATAAACTAGAATGTTATCAATAAAAACAACAACAAATTGATCCAGATACTATTGAAAAATTCTATTCATCAAGTCCATGAATGCAGCAGCTGCATTTGCTAATCCAAAAGGCATAACCAAAAATTCATAATGGCCATACCTAGTTTAAAAAGTAGTCTTGGATACATCACCTGCCTTAATCTTCAACTGATGATATCCAGACCGTAAATCAATCTTTGAAAAAACCTTTGCTCCTTGTAACTGATCAAACAAATAATCAATTCGAGAAAGAGGATATTTGTTCTTCACAGTCACTATATTTAACTCCTTATAATCAATGCATAAGCGCAGACTCCCATCTTTCTTTTTAACAAACAATACAAGAACTCTCCAAGGTGACACACTAGGACGAATGAACTTTTTTTCTAATAGTTCTTGGAGTAGCACCTTTAATTCACGTAACTCAGATGGAGCCATGCGATAAGGAGGCTTAGATATTGGTCCAGTTCTAGGGATAAGATCGATTTCAAATTTAATTTCTCGATTAGGAGGTAAGCCAGGCAAGTCCTCAGGAAAGACATCGAGAAAATCTCTAACAATCGAAATATCTTCTAATCGTGAGCCTACATTCATTTGAGTGTCTTTCCCATAGGCGAGGTAGCCTAGACACCCTTTCTTTAGAGATTGCATGGCACTTGAGATCGACACAATCTAACACGGAAGGCTTAAATGGTGACCTTCATATATAAGTTCTGATTGTCCTGGACACTGAAACACTACTCTCTTTCTATAGCAATCAATAACTGCATGATTTATAGATAGCCAATTCATCCCTAAGATCACATCAAATTCTAGCATCTTTAATTGTACCAAGTCTGCTAGTAGTTCACAACCCCTTATATGTACAACATAATTCTTATAAATAATATCAACACACATAATTTTTCCCATAGAAGTAGCAACATATAAAAGCTCATTCAATTTCTTAGGTTCAATACTCAAAGATGTAGCAAACTTGACAGAAACAAAGCTATGAGAGGCACTGAAATCTAATAAAACATTAGCATGGACATGATTAATAGAAACAATACTTGTCACTACATTATCATTTGCATTAGCATCTTGGTGGGTCAAAGTGAAAACTCAAGCATTTCCCTTTTATGGTTGTTCTATTGGTTTAGCTTTAATAGCATCATTCTTCTTGTTTAGGCAATTTCAAGCAATATGCCTATATTTTCCATGTTCAAAGCAAATTTCTACTTTCCTAAAACATGGTCCAGAATGAAATCGCTCACAAAAATCATATTTCTCGAGCTTAATACCAGATTTCATCTCTCACTTCTTACCTATGTTTCCTTTAACATTCTTTTAGCATTTACTTTGATCTCTCTCAAACCTCGAGTGTTTCTTATCACCCCTCTCTTGTTCATATCTTTTCATGTCTGACTCAATCTTCAGTGCTCACTGTAACACATCTTTATACTATTAATTATGTGAGAAGACAAACAAGATCGAATACTTGGCTTCAACCCATGCTCGAATTGTATTGTCTTATTCTTATCTGAGTCAATGATGTGAGTACAGAAACGTCCCAACTCATTAAACTTGTTAGCATACTCCAGCACAAACATATCATGCTTTTGCTATAATTGCAAAATTCATTCTCCTTCTCTACTTTCACTGATTCTAGAAAATATTGATCAAAGAAAATCTCTTTAAACTTTTTCCAAGTCAGAGGCTTACCTGAATCTTCAAATGTGAGATTTATGGTATCCCACCAGTACTCAGCATTTCCTCTTAGTTGAATGATAGCCAAGCTCAATTTCAAATCTTCAGAGATATGCATTGCCTTAAAGAGTTTTTCTAACTCTTTAACCCAAGCTTCTGCAACTAAAGGATCAGGGCCGCTTTCAAACTGAGGTGGGTTGACCTTTCGAAATCGTTCATAAGTTGTCTCACATTGTTACAGATTCTCTTGTGTTTACTGTCGTTGTTGTATCAAATTAGACACCACCTGACACACTCCAACTAAATCATCCCGTGTCACTTGAGCATTAAGAGCATTTTCAATATCAATTTGCTCATCTCGAGTAATGGTGGTTTCAAATTCATCCCTTCTCTTGTCAATTTTTTTCCTTCGACCCACAAGGTCTGCCAATGTCTTATTTTTACCACTCATTCTTACCTAATTTAATACCAACAAAAATAGTTCATAAGCGATCAAAATAAAATAATCAAATCTTATCAGTGTAAATGCTAAGAATACTTAAGTTCTACACTAACTATAACTCAATTCTTTCCTTTCCTGGATCTTAAACCTTCGCTCTGATACCACTTTATGTCACGTCTCGAATCGAGGCATAACACGGCCATATTACCTTAAAGTAAAACTCCAAAGCAATACGAAGCCTAATCCATAACCATTGAACAACTCTCAAATATAAAAGGTTCTCATTAAGTAACATAGCTAAATAACAAGTCTCCAAAGGTTCAAAGTCGAGCATTACAACTAAAATAAACAATATTTCATAAAATCTCATATTTTTAAGTAGTTCTCCAATGCTTGATTCTTCTAGCTTTTCTCAAGCTAATCATACTTATCATTCATAATATCTGTAAAAGAAAAAAAAATAGAGAATGAGCCAACCACAGCTCAGTAAGTAAAGGCTCACACACCTTACCGGATCAAACATCATTTCATACATGTCATATAGATCATTCAAAACATTCATCAAATCATAATGTCAAAACATCTTAATATCATCGTTCTGTCAAACATTTCGTAAATTCATAAATCATTGTAAAATATGTTACTATTCAAATATCGTAATCAAACCAAATCATGGATCAATTATTAAAATCATCATAAGTCATCATAATCATAAATCATCATTAACAATCGTTTATCGTTAGTTACGGTCACTGCTATAACCAGTGACATGGACCGTATCAATAATTTCATTCTCATAATCATTGCTAACTATTATAACCCGTTAGTCAGGGCCTTATGCTAACTACTATTACCCGTTAACAGGGTCATATGATCATGCCTTTGCTAACTACTATTACCCGTTAGCCAAGGTCGTGAACTAGTTCTGGTGTCGATGATCCCACTTCCCAGGGATGTAAAAATGTAGCAATTACAAAATCATTCTTTAATCATAAATCATTTTCTCATTTCATTCATAAGCATGATCCATCATTAGTATAGAGAAACACAAAATAATTATATGCTTGATCCTATTTTCATACATCGAAAATAATGAAATAAAATATTTATTCAATTAGAAACATACATATATACATAGTTTCGAAAACAAGCAAAGTATGTAAGATTTTACTTACCCTCTTCTGATTCCACCACCTAATTTTTCTCCCTCAAAATTTAGTGGTCTATTCAAGATAATTCCAACATAACAATATTAATCAACCCATTTGAGGCCACTTATGCCAAAACAATTAAGTTAAACAAGTAATAACTCGAGTAATTAATTCTGGCACTCTGCGCTACTTTCACTAAAATGACCATAACTCAAGATATCCAATTTGGAATTAAAAATTTTTAATGCGTTAGAAACTAGACTTGACAAGCTTTCTAACCATATATGGTCCATCTCGTGATTCCTTGTGGATTAGTTATAACAAATTTTGCAATCCACGTCATATGCTGCTGCCAGACAGCCTGTATACCTTTTCATAAAAATTACTTATTTATTCATAGGTAACTCCAAATTCAATTCTGCTTATTTCATTGGAAAGTAAACTCAATAAGCTTTTCAAACATATATGGCTTAATCTGTAAATCCTTGTATAAAAATTAAGGAAAATTTCGTAATTCCTCCTTATTGCTGCTACTAGGCAGCCTACACATCCTTAGGTAAAAATTGGATAACTCTTCAGAGAGAACTCCAATTCAACTCTCGTTTGTTTCATTAGAAAGTAGATTCAACATGCTTTCCAACCATATGCAATAATCGTAGTAGTATTTAACCCTTTAATACAGAATATAACCTTAATTCATCATTACAAATATAAGATTCATATCAAGATTTATACGAAATAAAGATTTTCCTTTCTATTCCAATCAAATTTCTGTTTCAGTAATAAATTCATATTACCAACTTTCTCAACACTTAATTGACCCTAATTAAAGTCTAAATCATCTGCCCAAAGAGGGATAATGGAAACCCTAAAATTTTAAGGTTTTTCGATTATAAATTACACATTAAGACTTAACCATCAATACTCCAAAATTGAAAGAGATTATTTACTCACCTCTAATAAACAATTTTTCCTTGTAGATTTGTTCTTTTCCTTCACTTGGAATCCTTCAATTGATCTTTTCTGTATATGAAACATATGAGAAATAAATTTCTATTTTTCTTTCGATTAATCACCGACTGAAAACTGAAAAGTTAACCCTATTAATAAGAATTGGGTTATTTATCAATAAGTCCTCTGCATTTCTCATTCCTTATTAAAGAGTCTTCCCACTTATAAAAATACTTATAATCGTCTTTTTTTTTACGGGTATCACATAACTACTATAACTCGTTAGCCAGAGCCATAAAATTAGTTCTTGTGTCAATACATCAACTTTTTAGTGATGTAAATATGTAGTTATTATAAAATTATTATTTAAACATAATTTAATTTCTCATTTTATTCATAAACATAATCCATCATCTATTAGAGAAACACAAAATAACCATATGTTTGATCCTATTTCCATACGTTGAAAATAAAAAATAAAATATTTATTCATTTATAAACATATATATATACATAGATTCAAAAACAAGTAAAGTGTATGAGATTTAACTTACCTCTTTTTGATTCCACAACTTAGTTCCCCTAATAATTAATGGCCTATTCAAGATTATTTCAATATAATAGAAATTAATCAACCTATTTTGAGATCATTTATGCAAAAAATAACTAAGTTACACAATGATTAATTCAACTAATTAATATTGATAGCCTAAGCTTCTTTTACTAAAACAAACATATCTCAAGATATCCAATTCAGGATTAAGATATTTTTAATGTGTTAAAAACTAGACTTAATAAGCTTTTTAACCATATATGGCCCACCTCTTAATTCCTTGTATATCAATTGTAATAAATTTTGAAATCCAGGTCATATGCTACTGTCAGACAGCATATATACCTTCTAATAAAAATTACATATTAATTTATAAGAAACTCAAAATTCCATTCTACTTCTTTTATTGGAAAATAGACTTAATAAGCTTTTCAAACATATATAGCTTAATTTGTAATTCCTTTTATAAAATTTAAGACAATTTTCGTAATTCATCACTAATGCTACTGCCATGCGATTTGCATATCATTAAGTAAAAATTAAACAATTCTTCATGAAAAATTCAGAATCAACTTTCACCTTTAATCTTTAAAAAACTCAAATTACTACTTTCAGCCTTCAAAATCTACTCAATAATTATCATTAAATCTTAATAGTATGAAGTAAACAAAGCTTAATAATTTACCAAAATAGATTATGAAGATTAATAAAAGATTTCATAATTTTTCTTGATTATTCTCTCATAAGTTTCAACTCCAAATAATAGCAACCAACATGATATTTTTCTTAGATAAAAAGCTAGCATATACTCACCCTTTAAAAGATTAACTTAATTATAGTATTCGATTTTAGATCTCAGCTTGATTTTTTGTGCTCTCTAACTCTAAGATAAAGAAGAAGAGCTTTACTTTTCTTATCTGTTTTTTGATAACTATGTTTTCTTTTTTAAAATGCTTTTGCTACTTTTCTTTTGTAACGCTCCCAATCTCGCATTGAAAAATGTGTGGATAAGAAATAATATATATGTAGATATCTAAACTCAAACTTGTGAGGCACCTTTTATGGGACGAAACTATGAAAACCAGGTTAAAACGGACAATACCTTATAGGTTGGGTATGGGTCTTCACAAATAGTATCAAAGCAGTCACCGATCAGCGACAGTAAGAGTGATTAAGTGCTACACGGTGGTCTGTGTGATCTTGGTGGATAAGGAATGATATATATGTAGAGATCTAAACCCAAACTTGTAAGGTACCTTTTATGGAATAAAATCATGAAATCTTCGAGTCAAAGCGGACAATACCTCACAGGTTGGGTGCAGGTCTCCACATCTTTAATAATTAATTTCTTAATAAACTAATGAATTTTGGTAATAATTTAACCCAATTATCATTTGGGCTGAGATATTAGAGGTATCGAGATAAAATTATGGGACTTTTGGTCGAAATGGGACAACACCCCAAATTAAGTGCAGGTCTCTACAAATATATTTGTAAAAGTTAAGCTTATTATGTTTTGACCAATTAAGCTTATTATTAGCTATCCTGCTGCTTCTATAAGCATGCTAGAAGCTTAATCGTAAATTTTGTCTTTGACACAATGAATAAAAATATGGCTAATTAAGAACAAAGAATGCCTAGATTCATGTATAGTAAAAACAATGATGATCAACTAGAAGTTCCTAATTCTTTTTAGTTAGTGCTTATATTAGTTTAATATATCAGTTCGAAACCTATTATTTATGGCGAACACATCATTCTGTAATTAAAAAATCATGACGGGAAAAATCAATTGCTTCTTCATCTAAAATCATGATTTTAGACTATAGTAAACCTTTACTTTTCTCATCTGGCATTGATATATTAATCAGTCAAGTACCTATCAAAAAGTCAAGCCATGAGAAAGAAACAAAAGAAATGAACTAGCTATGAATGTAGAAAATATAGCTACACGCAAATTCATTTGTCAACACCATGGACTTTCTCTTTTTTTCTTAATGCTAAACCCCGTAATGATGTTGCATGACTCTGTATTGTTCATATCAATAATATTGATTTTACTTGTTTTGGTCTGAAAAAAACATTGTGGACTATTGATATTTTTATAGAAGTTTCTTTAGAATGCTTTGACCAAGACTAGTATTCTTGTTATTAGTATAATTTGCCAATTTTCAATCTAATTATCTCTTGTTAGAAGAATTTTCAAAGCAAGTAATTTTTTCAACTCTTAACGAATCTCCCGTGGCCTTGGAATAGCATCTGATAAGAGGATGCTATCTTTTATAGACATTTATACAACGAACAGGCCACAATACTGATTTCATCTTCTGCTTTGGCAAATATGAGTATGGTTTCGGCTACAGGTATTTGTCTTTTCCAGTTGTTTCTTAGCATTCAACATATTTTTTTTTTATAATGGTATCTCAGACTTTTGCCTAATCCTCTTTCAGGACAATCTTAAGGGCGCATATAGCAGAATAGATCAAAGTTGAATATTCATTTTTATTTAAAGCAGAATTTTGTGGTGAAAGGATTCAAACTCTGACCCTTAGTCAAGCACATACCATGATAGCTAAATGTTAGGGGAAAGGGTTTAAGCAAATAAGTTGAGATTCTGGTTGAAGTTGAAGATTCTTCATTTGCATGCATGTGGGGTTTTGATATTGCATCTTCATCTAAAGCAAAATATTGAGTTGACATGGTTCAAACTCAGAACCATTAGGTAAAGCAGACTTTGATGCAATGATACGTATTGCTTGAGCTAAAAGTTCAAAGAAATTAGTTAGGAACAAACAGGAATCATATCTCATAATTTCTCCAATATGAAAATAGATCCAGCTTTGGTCGTTGCATTTGGATTACTTATGGGTAACAAAATGATTTCAAGATTTTCTTATCCCGTTCTCCTGCTGATGTTCTCATGCCACATCTTGAAATACCCCAATGCTGTAATAGACACAATCTCACCTGGGCAACACCTCAATAGCTCAGAAACAATAGTATCATCTGGTCAAATGTTTGAATTAGGATTTTTTGCCCCTACCATTTCAATGAAATACTATGTGGCAATATGGTACAAGAATATCTCGGAAAAAACAGTTGTTTGGTTAGCAAACCGAGATTATCCGCTCACTGCTTCTGCAGTTCTCTGTATTGGTGTTGATGGCAACCTGGTAATTAGGCAAGGTAAGATAATTTACATGGTGACAGACATATCATCTAATGCAAATGTGGTGACAGCATCTAGTGCAAATGTGAGTGCTACATTGTTGGATACAGGAAATTTTGTTTTGAGAGATGAAAAATCTAATATCTTATGGCAGAGCTTTGACTTCCCTTCAGATACTTTCTTGCCTGGGATGAAACTTGGATATGATAGAGGGAATGGAAATTCTTGGTCATATGTCTCTTGGAAAAGTGATAATGACCCTAGTCCTGGAAATTTCACCTTGGAATTGGATACTGGACGAGAAAATCGGATTCTGATCTTGAATGGGGATGAAATATACTGGAGATCATTTAGGTCTTGGGGAGACAAAGTCAACGTATTTGAATTCCTTCCAGAAATGAGATTGAACATGTACAACTTTAACTTTGTTTCTGAATTTGACATCACTTATCTCACTTACGACCTCTATAGGAAAGACATGATTAGTAGATTTATGATTGATGCAACGGGACAGTTAAGACAATATGTATGGTTAGAAAATAAGTGGGATCTGTTCAACTCCCAACCTAGACAACCGTGCGACGTTTATGCTTATTGTGGTGCCGATGCAAGCTGCACCAATGATTTATCACCATATTGTAGCTGTTTACCTGGATTTAAACCTAGATTACCCGAGTCTTGGAAGGATGGAGTTCATAGGGATGGGTGCTCAAGGAAAACTGATTTGCACTGTGGCAACAACACTAATATCAAGGGTGCAGGAGATGGATTTCTTAAGCTGTCTAACATAGTAGTACCAAAGGAACAGCTGATTCTAGAGGTTCAGAGTATTGGTGAGTGCAGGTCATCCTGCTTGAGTAACTGTTCCTGTACCGGTTTTTCGTATATCAATCAAAATTGCTCCATCTGGATCGGTAATCTTATTAACGTGCAGCAACGCTCAGCTGATGACATTTCTGGAACAGATTTTTTCCTCAAACTAGCGGCAGCAGATTTGGAAACTGGAAGTAAGAATAATAGTAGTAATCTCTGTAAATTTTTCTGCTTTGACATGAACTTTTCATATGCTCTTTCCCTCTTAACCATGATTTTTTCTTAGTAGTTTCTGTTAGGTGCGTACACCGGTAGATATAATCTAATTAACTTATATGTTTCTGGGACATATGCAGAACGCACAGGGAATAAGATAAAGCAATCAATTATTATATCGGTGACCGTTTCTGTGACAATTCTTTCTTTAGCCCTGCTCATTTGGCAAGTGAAGATGAAAAAGAACAAAAGAAAAGGTAAAAGTTTCTCTCCAGTAACATACAAGCAACTGAGCATGATTTTGTGGCCTTGTCAATCAAAAGTGCTTTCTTGAATTGCTTTTGCATTAATTGGTCAAATTTGAATTTACCATTGAAATACCTGTTAAAATGCTACAAATTCATCATCTAAAAGTGCTAGCTTGAATTGTTTTGAGTCATTACACAAAACTCACACGAAAATGATCTTTCCATTGCCCCAGCGCTAACAATAAGGATCTGCAGTTTGCTTGTTTATCTAACAGTGGATCAAATTTATTTGTGGTTTTTCAAATAATAGCGCAATAGATTGTTGGAATTTCATTATTTGGTTTTAAGTGCATGAACCTTTCACTGCCTATGCACTGAAATCCAAATATCATTATGTATGCACTCATGCTTCCTCAACTCGTCACCAAGCAGGTGAGGACTTGTTATCATTTGAACTTAGTATTAGCCCAGCGCCTACCAAACATGAACAATTGAAGGTAAAACGACAACGGAAACTTAAGAAGGAAGTGGAGATTCCAATATTCAGCTTTTCTAGCGTGTCTGCTGCTACCAATAACTTCTCCTTCTCAAATAAACTTGGAGAGGGCGGTTTTGGACCTGTATACAAGGTAAAATTGAGAGATTCGGTGCCATAATTGTTATCAAGAAAATTCAAATAATATAAACTTTTATTAAAGAAAACTATGTCCTTTGCAAGTAGTGCAAAAGTTTTCTTGTTATAAAAGCTACATCTATTACATTTCTGTGAGAAACTCAAAGGATTTTCTGTTTCAGGGAACATTACTAAAAGGGAATGAAGTAGCTGTAAAAAGGCTCTCAAGAAAATCTGGACAAGGTTTGGATGAGTTAAAAAATGAGGCAACGCTCATGGCCCAACTACAACACAAGAATCTTGTGAAACTTCTTGGTTGCTGCATTGAAGGAGATGAAAAGATTCTTGTCTATGAATATTTGCCAAATAAGAGCTTAGACATTTTCCTCTTTGGTAACTTCTTGTCATTTCAGCACAAACATAAACTTCTCATGTTTGTCACTTAAATGTAATTTTCAGGAATAGTTTAAGTTTCATTAATTGTTTATTTTGTCTGTTTTAAATCCATGAAGGAACCAAAAAAATGTTGACACTACCTTGGGGAACTCGAGTTGGAATCATTGAAGGGATTGCTCAAGGTCTTCTTTATCTGCATCAGTATTCCAGGCTACAAATTATTCACAGGGATTTGAAGGCCAGCAACATTTTGTTAGATGAAGACATGAACCCCAAAATTTCAGACTTTGGGATGGCAAGAATTTTTGGAGGCAGTGAACCACAAGCTACTAATCGAATTGTTGGGACTTAGTAAGTGGTCAGCATGTATATGAATTCTCTTATACAGAACATCAGTACGCATAAGGTCATAAGGCCATCTGCATTTGCTGTGTTGTTGCTGTAGTTTTATCCATGTTCTTTTTGATGGTGCCTACGCTAGGTATTTCTGCACCTGGAAGTTTAGGTTTCATTTCCTGATTGCCATGTTAAAATGATGAAATCTGCACTGCATCTATTCCTAGTTATGAAGCTAGTAAATATTTTAATTTATTATTAAATACAGTGGCTACATGGCTCCTGAGTATGCTTTGGAAGGTGTCTTCTCTGTCAAATCAGATGTCTTCAGCTTCGGTGTTTTGTTGTTAGAGATTTTAAGTGGCAGGAGGAACACTGGTTTCTATCAGAGCAATTCTCTCGATCTTCTTGGATATGTGAGTGACATAAATTTATGCAGAGAATCATTTTCCGTTTTACCATTTCTTACAATCTATTTAAGGATAGTTCTAAAACTTTCAGACCAAAATTGACGTCTTTTTCAAGTCTATATATAACCCCGCTAGATTTCTATCATTACTGATCTCCTGGTAGTAACCAAGAGATAAAACATTGTCTTTCTTTTATTTTGTGTTATATTACCTTTCAGGCATGGGATATTTGGACAAGCGGAAGGCCTCTGGAGTTGATGGATCCTGCAATGAAAGATGTTTCTTCTGCCAATGCAGCAATTAGGTACATTAAAATTGCACTTCTTTGTGTTCAAGAACGTGCAGCGGACAGACCAACCATGCCTGATGTTGTCTTGATGCTGAGCAATGAACTTACCTTCTTACCTTCTCCAAAGCAACCAGCTTTCTCAAATGTCAGAAGTATGGTAGACTCAATCCACAATTCAAGTCAGAGTCAGCCAGAGATTTTCTCTGAAAATAAACTAACAATCTCAGTTGTAAATGCTCGATGAAACTTTGAACTTGTTTAGTTATTTTTTCCTTTCATAACCAAAATGAGATGTTTTCAGAACACCAAGAAGAAATTGCCAACTGAAAATAATTGGATATTTGATTGATTTGGAAGCTGAATGTAAAAAGTTCATAATTCATCTTATTGATTGATTAAATGAATTTGTCAGTTCAAGATTCACGGTTTTATATGACAATCACAACATTCTGTGCATAAAGCATAATTACAAAATAAACTATGCAACAATGATTCTTGAGTTAATTATTCTGGCAGAGAAATGTTTAAGGATGAAATTTTGATCCAATTGGTTTGCATCACGAAGTACATGTGCAACCCCATTATCTGAAACAGGCAGTAAAGTTTTCTGAATCAATTCTTATCAGTGATTGAATTGCAAACAAACAGCTAATAATAACTCATTCACTATTGCTGAAAATCATTTGTAATAATGTGAAAGCCTTGCATGGCATCTTTGTTCAATGCCAAAATAGTCTTACTGAAATAGGCCATGGTATAAAAGTGGAGAAATTTGTGTTTGTTAATTTCCAGAAGGGATTATTTATATATAGAAACATTAAAAAATAGCTTAAGGGCGCTCAAACTCCTTAGCAAAATCCTTCTTTTGATTAGTCATCCAATAGACCAAGGACTGCCCAAAATTCAGCTGTGCAGCTATTGGAATCCAGTAATCTTGTAGTGGAAGTTGGAAATGGCAATGCTTAAGCAAAATTTACATGGCCGAGTTTCAATTATCCTTATGACAATTTGAACTGCCTGCAATGAAGCTTGGAGGGTACATTATTTCTGGCTTGAATCGATCTCTATCATCTTGGAAGAACCATATCAATGATACAGCTCATTTTGTCTCATTTTAACCCATTTGTAGAGGACTACCTACCACCCTTTCATATTTAAGCACTTGTGGTCCCAATGTTTACCTTTCAATGTAAGATTGTTTTCCCACGTTACTTTGAAAATGTTATACATATTAGTTCATTAGTTCATTTTAGTAGTGAAGCTAGGGTCTCCATCCATGCACCCATAAGAGCAACTCATTACTGCACCAATGGCTTTTGAAAAGAAAAAAAAAAAACCTAACTTATGTTTTGCAAGGGGTCATGACTCATTAATACCATTTTCAATTAAATGCTTGTCCTATGACAAACAGAGATAGCTGTTACTGGTGGACCTGACAGGTCGATTCATAGCTTTTAAGTTCCTGAAAAAGTTGAATGGGGGTCAAGGACTTGATCAAATCAATTGAAATTTCATAGAAAGTGGAGTTGCCACGTTGTTTGATAATTATGAGGATTATCTAACCTTGCACAGGATTACTTGCAAATATATATGCTTGCACAAGGTAGGGTACATCTAGGATTCTGAAAACTTTATGCTTATTTGCAAGCAGTTGTTGTAAAGAATAAGGTGCAACCATCTAAATTATGATCCATTTAAGGGAAGAATAGATTGGTTTCTGGTGGTATTTTCTATTTTTGTTTCTTTATAAGCCTGCAGTACTCAAGACTCGAGTTGTTAAGTGTCACGCCCCGAGATCAAGACGTAATACGATCATATTACCTTGAAGAAAATTTTAAAGTAATACGGAGCCTTCTTTCTTAAACATTCTAAAATTCTTCAATAAAACAATCTGTCAAGTAAAATTCATATCTTTGATTCAACTGATGATACATCTTTATATATCCAAATACAAACTATATAAAATATAAAACTATCTCTTAAAATCTCATTGGCCAATATATTCTCCGACAATTAAGTAATTTTATCCATTTCATCTTCTAACTTCACACAAGACTAACTAAACTTATCACTTAATCATCTGTAAAGAAAAAGTAAAAAGGGAATGAGCAAACCATAGCTCAGTAAGTATAGGCTCACACACATTACCAAATCAAGCATCGTTTTCTTACACATCATATAGATCATTCAAAACATTCATCAAATCATAATATCAAAACATTTCAAGATCATCGTTTTGTCAAATATTTCATAAATACATAAATCAATGTCAAAATATGTCACTTCATAAATCATTGTAAAATATGCTATCATTCAAACATCATAATCAAACCAAATCATGGATCAATCATTAAAAATCATCGCAAATCATCATCATCATAAATAATCATTATTATTGGTTTATCATTAGCTACGGTCACTGCTATAACCCGTGACATTGGTCGTATCGATAATTTTATCCTCATGATCATTGCTAACTATTATAACTCGTTAGCTAAGGCTTATGGTAACTACTATTACCCATTAGCCAGGGTGGTATGATCACATTATTTCAAAAGTTCTCTCAAATTTCTCTAAAATTGAATACATGCTCAACATCACAAAGTACACAAAATCATCACTTGTAAGATTTCAACCAATCTTTTGCCCTTGTAAAATTCAAACAATCATTTGCACTTGTAAGATTTCAAACAATCATTCTTAACCAAAACATGCATATTTTTCTATAAATCGATTACTCCTTTAAAACCAACTTCCTTACTAAATCATCTAGATAACCACAATTTTAATTCCTTGCTAAGTACACAACCCTATACCACAATAGGCCATGTTTTCCATAAATATAAAATTTGAAAGAATCCAATAGAATACTTCAATTAAAAACTATAACCATAAATTAATCACTTTAGCCATTAAAAAATATCAGTACATCTCAAATAGGAATTTAATGATCAAACTTTAAATTAACTATACAAACATCCAACTCGCATAATCAAACCTTAAATACTTTCTTAATAAAAATGTAGAACCAAATCAAATGAACATCTTTCTTTACGTATATAAAGCTATTTACCACAATTATAACATTTTGGACTAAATCCATCAAAATAAATTCTCCAACATTATAATCTATAAATAATTGCATCAAAATTTCAACATATCATTTCATTCCAACTCTAATATTCTATACTTCTAATTCCAACAATGTACACTCCTATTCTAATCTTCATCCTTGATCAAGGATTCACTTAACACTTATCAAATAATTTCAAAATCTCATTAAGTCAAAAGTCTTTTCTCAAACGCATAAGATATCCAACGATCAAATTGTTCTCTTAAATAATCCTTTAACTTATAAAATATATCTCATTACAAGTGGCGTCAAAAATCTCTTCAACTTATAAAATCGTACTATATCAAAGTAATTACACTTTCTCTTAACTACAAAATCCAAAAGCAATATATAAATATCAACAAAATAACTACACCAAGAAACCATTGAATCATTGATTCCTCAAAATTCATTGAAACTTTAACTACTCCAAAATTCATCGAATCATTTACTTGTACTCACCACTATAGTCTATGGATCAAAGTTATGTCCTTAAAAAACTATCACATTATCCAGATGTTATCATCTAATTCTTAAAAATCTTCACATAATATATAGATTGTAACCATACTCATAGAATATCTCTTTCAATCTAAGGATCATAAACTATATTCTTTAAAAATCATCGTTAATCTACTTATCATAAATTAACTTCTTAAAAATCTCCAAAGATTATAATCAGAGTTCTTAGAAAATCTTCAAAATCATATTATAGACTCCTTAACATCTCACATAGTTTAAAGATCATAACCTGAACTCTTAGAAAATCTTCAAGAAACATAACTTAAGCTTTTTAAAAAAATCTCAACACAATCTACAAATCATAATCTACCTCTTAAAATTTTCCAAAGATCGTAACTTAAACTCTGATACCACTTTTGTCACGCCCCAAGATCAAGACGTAACATGATCATATTATCTTGAAGAAAATCTCAAAGTAATACAGAGTCTTCTTTCTTAAACATTCTAAAATTCTTCAATAAAATAATCTGTCAAGTAAAATTCATATCTTTAATCCAACTGATGATACATCTTTATATATCCAAATACAAACCATATAAAATACAAAATTGCCTCTTAAAATCTCATTGGCCAACATATTCTCTAACGATTAAGTAATCTTACCCATTTCATCTTCTAGCTTCACACAAGACTAACCAAACTTATCATTTAATCATCTGTAAAGAAAAAGTAAAAAGGGAATGAGCAAACCACAGCTCAGTAAGTATAGGCTCACACACCTTACCAGATCAAGCATCGTTTTCTTACACATTATATAGATAATTCAAAACATTCATCAAATCATAATATCAAAACATTTCAAGATCATCCTTTTGTCAAATATTTCATAAATTCATAAATCAATGTCAAAATATGTCACTTCATAAATCATTGCAAAATATACTATCATTTAAACATCATAATCAAACCAAATCATGGATCAATCATTAAAAATCATCGCAAATCATCATCATCATAAATCATCATTATCATTTGTTTATCATTAGCTACGATCACTGCTATAACCTGTGACATTGGTCGTATCGATAATTTTATCCTCATGATCATTGCTAACTATTATAACCCGTTAGCTAGGGCTTACGCTAACTACTATTACCCATTAGCCAGGGTCGTAAAACTAGTTCTGGTGTCGATGATCCCACTTCCCAAGGATATAAAAACGTAGCTATTATAAAATCATTCTTTAAACATAAATCATTTTCTCATTTCATTCATAAGTATGATCCATCATTTACATAGCAAAAGCACAAAATAATCATATGCTTGATCCTATTTTCATATATCAAAAATAAAGAAATAAAATATTTATTCCTTTAGAAACATACATATATACATAGATTCAAAAATAAGTAAAGTGTATGAGATTCTACTTGTCTCTTTTCGATTCCACCACTTAGCTTTTCCCTTAAAATAATTAATGGCCTATCCAAGATCATTTCAACATATCAGAATTTAATCAACCCTTTTTGAGACCATTTATACAAAAATCAATTAAGTTACACAAAAGATTAACTTAACTAATTAATACTGGCAGCCTGACCTCTTTTCATTAAAATAGTCATATCTCAATATATCCAAATCAAAATTATGATCTCTTTAATACGTTAGAAACTAGACTTGATAAGCTTTCTAACCATTTATAGCACACCTCGTAATTCTTTGTAGATTAATTATAACAATTTTTGAAATCCATGTCATATACTGCTGCCAAACAGCCCGTATATCTTCTAATACAAATTGTATATTTATTCACAGGAAACTCCAAATTCAATTCCGTTTGTTTCATTGGAAAGTAGACTCAATAAGCTTTCCAAACATATATGGCTTAATCTGTAAATCCTTGTATACAAATTAAGAAGAATTTCGTAATTCAACCCTGTTGCTGTTGTCTTACAGCCTGCATATCCTTAAGTTAAAATTAGACAACTCTTCATAGAAAACTTGGATTTGACTTTTGTTTGTTTCATTAGAAACTAGATTCAACATGCTTTCTAATGATTATAATAATCACAACAATAATCTATCCATTAATACAAAATTCTATTTTAATTCATTATTATTGATCACAACATCTCATCCAAAAATATAATTTTTCCTTTAATATTTAAAAACTCAAATCCTTACTTTCAGCCTTCAAACTCCATTCAATAATCATCAATAAATCTTAAGAACATGAAATAAATAAAGCTTAGTAATTTACCCAAATAGATCATTAAGATTAATGAAGGATTTCATGATTTTTCTTTCAAAACTTCACCTCCAAATAATAGCAATCAACTTGATATTTCTTTTCAAATAAAAAGAGGGTATATACTCACTTTTAAGGGATTAATTTGATTGTAGTCTCTGATTGCGAATCTCCAACTTGATTGTTCATATTCTCTAACCCTAAAGAAGATGGGGATGAAGAACTCTATTTTCTTTCTGTTTCACAATAGTTAAGTTTTCTTTCATCTAATACTTCAACATTTTTTCTTTTACTAAATAATGTCTTAATAAATTGATGGGCTTTAGCATTAGTCTAGCCCAATTATTATTTGGGCTGGCATATTACATTAAGAGTGCCCCATTGCCCATTATTGGACTTTGCATGATTATATTATTGACATGAGAAATTAAAAAAAAAAAATGGTCTTGTATTTTGCTGATAGAATTGACTGGTTCTTTTGAAGGCTTACTTATCATTTTTTGGCAATTTACTTGTTTACATGAATGATGAATCACTTGCTTTTGCATTAGCATCTTGTACTAAGTTTCATTAGATGGATCTGTAAGTTGATTAACCTAATTCAATTCCATTTCCATTTGGTAGCTGGAAGGAATCTGGTAGGCTAATTAACACTGATTTGGATATGTGGATTGAGAAATTTATTAATTGGCTTACTGCCTAACTCCTACAAGTTGGTACTGGTCACATTGAACAATAATTCCCAGTCTCCTATTGAACTTTTCAACACCAGACTTCTTTCACCAAATGACTGGAAGCAAAATTTGCATTTAACCTTGATTGAACTAGTTAATTCAGAGAGTACGGATCCATTAATCAAGGTTTGCTTAAGCTTTGGGGCAGCTGTTTCGGGTTGACATATGTAGCCTATGCTTCTTTTTCTGACATGAATCCAAACCTGTACCACCAAGTTAAGAATGCTTGACTTGTCCTGATTTCTTCAGATATTTTCAGATTGAATTATGAACAGAAAATCAGCTGGAGGCTTTAGAATGTATTTTTTGTTTGCGTGTATGCTTGCATTTTTCTTGGGAGCCTTTGCTGTAACAGATAACATTACTCCAAGCCAATCTATCAGAGACGGCGAGACTCTAGTTTCAGGTGATGAAACTTTTGAATTGGGATTCTTCAGTCCACATAATTCAACAAAGCGTTACCTAGGAATATGGTACAAATTTTCCCCCGAGACAGTTGTTTGGATAGCCAACCGAGAGACCCCTCTTCTCAATCATTTTGGAGTTTTAAATGTCACTAACCAGGGTACTATTATTCTTCTGGATAAGAAAAGTAGCATTGTTTGGTCATCCCGTAGAATAAGAACAGCTGAAAATCCAGTTGTGCAGCTCTTGAAATCTGGAAATCTTGTCGTAAAAGATGGAAATGAAAGTGTCCCAGAAAACTTCTTATGGCAAAGTTTTGATTATCCTTGTGACACCTTACTGCCAGGAATGAAGCTTGGAATGAATTTTATTACTGGCATGAACTGGTCTCTATCATCTTGGAGGAGCCCAAATGATCCTGGTCGAGGACACTTTTTGGCATTAATAGATCCTGAGGGGTTTCCCCAGCTAGTTGTGAGAAATGAAGGTGTAATACTTTACAGAGGAGGATCGTGGAATGGAGAACGTTTTACTGGGACTCCTGATCTGAAACAGATGGAAACAGCCAATTTTTTCAAGTATGAATTTGAATTGAATAAGAATGAGGTGTACTACAAAGGTGAGCCCTCTACTTCACTGATTTCAAGGTTAGTTGTGAATCAATCAGGCTTTTTGGAGCGCTTTGTAAGAATAAAGCAATCGAAACTTTGGATGGAGATCTATTCTGCTCCTCGCGATGAATGTGACCATTATGCAGTATGTGGTGCATATGCTACCTGCAGCACCAATAACTTTCCTCTATTATGTGCTTGCTTGGATGGATTTGAACCAAAATCTCCTACAGGTTGGAACAATTCAAAATGGTCTGATGGATGCGTTCGTGGCACTAAATTTGATTGCAGAAATTCTGTCTTTACAAAGTACAAAGGCATAAAATTGCCAGACACATCATATTCTTTTTTTAACACAAGCATGAGCCTTATAGAATGCCAAGAAAAGTGTTCAAGGAACTGCGCTTGCATGGCCTATGCAAATTCAGATATCAGAAACGGGGGGAGTGGATGCTTGCTTTGGTTCGATGACCTTATTGATATGAGATTATACACTGATGGTGGGGAAGATCTCTACATAAGAATGGCAAATTCAACATCAGGTACCATCTCTAGTATTTATATAACTAAGCAGAATCAGTAACATTTTTATCTGAACTTTCTGGGAAGCTAATTGTTTAATTATTCTGACATTTACACTTTTCCCTTCGGTTCTCTTTAAGGAAATGAAAAGAGAGTGCTAAGGAAAGAGGGGAATTCATAAACTAAAAGCAATTTTTTTATGTTTCAGGTCACCTTGTTGTAAGCAAAAACTCGAGTAAAAAGAAGGAAGTGGCAATTATCCTCATCCCAGTAATATTAATTGGACTTATTTTGGGAGGATTAATCTTCTACTTGAGGTGGAAGAAACACAGAAAGCAAGGTAACTAACTTTACTCACCAATGTTTTACTATCGATAGAAATGAAGATCGACTGATGCTTGGTGCATACTAATTGTTATTATAATCATCTGGTTTTGATAATAGAATTATTATTTCATTTTGATTAATGCTTAAAGTATTGTTCTGCTGTCTCGTGAATCAAAGAGCAAGGCAGCGAAAACAGTTACAACATCGAAGGTGGAAAGGATGGCATGGAGTTACCAGTATTTGATTTAAAAACTATTGTGAAAGCCACGGATAACTTTTCAAACAACAATAAGCTAGGACAAGGTGGTTTTGGACCTGTTTACAAGGTAAATTTAAGAAATTGCTACCCGGATTAGCTATCATTTTTCAAGAAAAGAGAAAAAAAAGAATGTTGACTTTTGTAATGATTTTCCAGGGTATATTGCCAGAAGGGCAAGAAATAGCAGTAAAAAGACTTTCTAAAAGTTCTGGACAAGGATTGGAAGAGTTCAAAAATGAAGTTGGATTGATTGCAAAGCTGCAGCACCGCAACCTTGTGAGGCTTCTTGGTTGTAGCGTTCAGGGAGATGAAAAGATGTTGATCTATGAGTACATGCCAAACAAAAGCTTGGACTACTTTATATTTGGTTTGATGCGCAAAGCACAAAATTCTTTTCTTCCACTATTTTTCATATTGTAAAATATTTTCTCTGAGGATTCAATTAAGACAATGCACTAACATGGGTGAGATATTAATCAGATCAAACAAAAAGCAAATTACTAGATTGGAGAAGGCGGATGCATATCATTGATGGAATTGCTCGAGGACTTCTTTATCTTCATCAAGACTCTAGACTAAGGATTATTCATAGAGATCTCAAAGCTAGCAATGTCTTACTAGACGATAATATGAACCCGAAGATTTCAGACTTTGGCATGGCAAGAACAGTTTGGGGTGATCAAACTGAGGCAAACACAAATAAAGTTGTTGGAACTTAGTAAGTATTGTAGTGTAAACACACTCTCACTTGTACTTAAATTTCTAATCTTCCCTTGCTTTTCTAATTAAGCCTTGGGCCAATGCCAAAATGTTCTATAACCATCTTCTGCTATTTCTAATTTTTTCTTTGTTTTTCATGGCATTTTGCAGTGGTTATATGCCTCCTGAGTATGCTGTAGATGGACTCTTCTCCATAAAATCTGATATCTTTAGCTTCGGTGTTTTAGTACTTGAGATCATAAGTGGGAAGAAGAACAGAGGATTCAACCACCCAGATCACAGCCATAATCTTCTTGGACATGTAAGCAGGAAGAACAAAATATTATTTAAGATGTTGACTATTAAATAAATATTTGACATGTTGATTCTAATGTTTCAGGCATGGAAACTGTGGATGGAAGAGAGGCCATTGCGGCTAATTGACAGCAACTTGGGTGATTGCTTTGCAGTGTCTGAAGTTCTAAGATGCATTCATGTTGGTCTGTTATGTGTCCAAAACCGAACAGATGATAGGCCAAACATGTCATCTGTAGTTCTAATGTTAGGTGGTAAGAATCCATTACCTCAACCAAAGCAGCCTGGTTTTTTCACTGAAAGGAATCTGCCTGAATCAGAATCTTACTCATCAAGCCATCATGAATCAGCTTCAGTAAACCAAGTTACCATTTCATTGTTAGAGGCACGATAGAAATCTGCCCTCGACAAAGAATTAAGCGTTAGTGTTTTCATGGATATGAAGACATGAATAGCCCACAATTCTATGGGATGGTTATTTACCCTGTCTATGTATAAGCAGCTATAGTGATTTCTGTACTACTTATCGCGCAAGCAAGCAGGAATATGTATGTATATAACAAAACTTACCACATGATGGGTTGAAGATATGCAATATTCTTGGCAATAATGAGCTAAGAAGTATGTAACCTAATTAAGTTGATGTCTGTTCATCTCTTTCTCTGAAAACTCTTCAGTTGTACTGCTATTTTTAAGTTGCATAAGTACAAACACCATTCTCCTTAATAAAACACTAAAAACAACCCTATGTTACATCAAACTGAAATCTGATCGAATAAAGCCGATTAATCAGAATTCTATTGGCTGCATTAGTCTGCACCTCATCACTGAGATACGAATTGATTAATTAAATTACTTTTGAACTATAAGATCTTTTATTTTTAATGGTGCTTTCACTCAGTCTCTCCTTAAGTTTAGTATGGTAGATTTCTTGTGCTCACCAACACCTTTGAGCCTATTAAAATTGGAAAAAAAAAAAAAAACTTTTGAGCATATCTCCATAATTTTGATGAATGCTTACTTGCATCAATGGTGAGAAGATATTCCTCCTGAATAATCAATCTTTGGAACTAACCTCGAAACCTCTGAGACTGAACTATATGTAAAATCACCAATAAATTGATTCATAACGGAAGAAGTAGGTTCAGCCTCTATGAATAACCCTCTCTCTGCACTGCATATTGTAGACACCTTATTTTGTTCGGAATTCTTTGTCAATCGAGACTAATTTAAGCTCGATTGTAGAGATTTTTATTCTTTTTTATTTCATATTTATCATTTTTATTTTCTATCTATTGTTTATTTTCTTTTTCTTTCTCCATTATCAGATTAATTTAAAAAAAAAAACCTAAAATAATGAGATTAGGCTTGGTGATGATTGTTATAAAAAAATATTAAATATGCTAATCTTTGGCATTGGATGATAATCAGAATTGAACTAAAACACAATCACTTGATTTTATATATCATTACAATTCACAGCAATAGAGGAGGAGGGGAGGGGAGGTGACCAAAGAAAAAAACCAAACAGAAACCAAGAAAAAAAAGGGTATAAGCGAAAGAAAATTTGGAAGAATGGGATGTGAGTTTCCTGGAGGAACTTATCCAAGTTGAAGAAATCATTCTTTTTTGTTCTTCTGCTAACCAAAACAACCCTCTTTTTTTCCTTCTATTTACCACCTTTGTCACGGCCACCACCACCAACATCGTCACATCATCAACACCTACATTTTTCATCGTTATCTCGCACTGATTCCCTTAGTTACTCGCCTCTCAGAGAACTCTCCCAGATAACTATCGATTTCGGTAGGGCCTTGAATTCTAATGGCATTTTTGCTAAATGCGCTACTCTTTTGACTTTTGTGTAGCTAGTTTACGGTTCTGAAGATGCTAAGGATCTCGAGACTGAGTGCTTAAAGAAGGAGCTGGGACACGTTTCAAAGCAGCAAAAAGACTTGGGACGAGAGTGTTCACAGCTTAAGAAGGAAAGAAATAAAGAGGATTAGCTTGCATTTGTGGATTCAAAGAATGAGGTGAACATTGCTAATTTTCATGGGTCGAGGATTGTAAACTTAGAACATGGAATCCCTGTTGCAGCTTATCATGAGGTTATCCAAGAATTTCCAAATACAAAAGCTTTTGATGATCAAGTTTGCCTGAACACAGCCAAGTCAAGTTGTAAGAAAATTGGAGTTCAGACAGATCTAAGTGCTTGTCTTGATCTTGCATGGCATTTGGGATTTACCAAGTGACCAAAAGTTTAGAAGAAATCAGATTTATTCTTCATTCGAGTGTCGTTCCAATCCCGACTTCTCTGGTGCACCGATAGGAGACAAGCCTCGTGTTGGGTTGACATAACGGGTGATGACATTGTTGTTTTGTGTTGGAGGAGAAATCGGTGGCGGGAGTTTATTGTCTCTGATATTTCGTTTCTCGCCTGACTTCGTGTGCCAGCTCAGCATCAAAGCTCGTCGTAGCTATAGTAACATCGGTGTCGCGCAAGTAGTTGCTGTTTCATGATCGAACGATCTTGCTTCGAATTTACCCTTCTCAATGATGGTTGTTGCTTAGCAACTGCCATCGATGTCTGAAGGATTTATAGTAGAAAATAAGAGAAACTAATCTGTTACTTGAAGTAAATTGGCTCATTTGATCATGAGCTTCATTTCATTAATTTATAGGCTTCAAAAATACAAAAATAGTTGGCCTAACAGCATGGATCACCATGCATAGACCCATCATTTTACCTAGACTAATCTGTTGTCAGAAAGTTCTAGCAGAAATGCCATACTTAGTTGCTTCAACCACTAACACACTAACATGCTTCAACCACTAACACACTAACACTCCTCCTTGGTATTTCTACTGGAAACACCAAGACTTTTTCTTAATGTTTCAAACCTTGCCTTTGGTAAGGCTTTGGTCAGAATATCTGCAATTTGATCTTCTGACTTGCAATGCACCAATTTCACTTCATTCTCAGCTTCAACTTCTCTAATAAAGTGATACTTGATCTTAATATGCTTAGTTCTTCCATGAAACACAGGGTTCTTGACCATTGCAACTGCTGACTGATTATCACAAAAAATTTCTGTTGGATCATCTTGCTTTTGACTCAAATCCAACAAAATTTTTCTTAGCCAAATTGCTTGATTAACAGCAGCAGCAGCAGCTATATACTCTGCTTCTGCTGTTGATTGAGCCATTGTTCCTTGTTTCTTTGAATTCCAGCTGAACACATTTAATCCAATGAAAAACACATAGCCTGAAGTGCTTTTCATGTCTTCATGAGAGCTAGCCCAATCACTGTCTGTGAATTCTACCAATCTTGAACTGTCATTCTTCTTGAACCAAATTCCAAGTTCATTGGTTCCTTTGACATATCTCAACACTCTTTTTGCAGCCTTAAAATGCAACTCACTAGGATTTTGTATGAACCTAGAGAGTAAATTTGCAGCATACATGATGTCTGACCTTGTTGCTGTCAAATACAATAAGCAACCAACCAAGCTTCTATAAATAGAGCCATCAACTTTGTTAGCTCCATCTTCCTTAACAAGTTTCTCATTTTGAGCCAAAGGAGTGTTGACTGGTTTGCAATTTTCCATCCCAAACTTATTCAGGATTTCATTTGCATATTTTCTTTGACAAATGAAGATTCCTTGATGGTCTTGATGAATCTCCATTCCAAAAAAATAAGACATTTCTCCCATGTCTGTCATCTTAAAAATTTCTTGCATTTGGAGCTTAAAATCTTCCACAAGAGCTGATTTGCTACTTGTCACCAGAAGATCATCAACATACAAAGAAACAATCAACAGATCATTACTGTTAAAAACTTTAATGTACAATGTTGCTTCACTGAGGCTTTTCTTGAATCCTAACTTCAGTAAATGATCATCAATTCTGGAATTCCACACTCTGGGAGCTTGTTTTAATCCATACAAAGCCTTATTGAGTAGATAGACTTTGCCTTCATGTACCTTGGTAACAAAACCATCAGGTTGTTCAATGTAGATCTCTTTCTCAAGATAACCATTCAAGAAGGCAGATTTGACATCAAGTTGGTATATTTTCCAACTTTGCTGAGTTGCTAAGGCTAATAGCAGCCTTATAGTGTCCAACCTTGCAACTGAAGTAAATGTCTCTGAAAAATCAACACCAAACTGTTGGGAGTAGCCTTTAGCTACCAATCTAGCTTTAAGTTTGTTGATGGAACCATCAGCATTCAACTTTGTTCTGAAAATCCATTTGACACCAATGATGTTTTTGTTACTTGGTCAGTCAACCAGCATCCATGTTTGATTTTTCTCAATCATTTGAATCTCCTCCTTCATGGTATTTCTCCACTCTGAAAATTTGACAGCTTCTTCAAAGCTTGCAGGTTCAAGAATGGCAATATTTGATCTTTGATAAATATCTGTGAGTGGTCTGATTCCTCTCACTGGTTCATGATCAATGATTTCATTTTCAAACATATAATCTTCTTGATTTTGGAAGCTTATCATGTCTGCAGCAATTTGCTTGACTGATTTTCCCTTTGATTTTTTTCAATTCCAGGCAACTTGCTCATTAAATCTCACATTCCTACTTACAATCATCTTGCCTGTAAGTGAATTGTAAGTCCTATAGCCTTTAGTGATGTTGTTATAGCCCAGAAAAATACATATTTCTGCTTTTTGATCAAGCTTGTCCCTTTTGATATCAGGAACAAACACATAACAGATGCTGCCAAAAATTCTGAGGTGGTACACTGATGGTTTGCTTCCATTTCAGGCTTCAAAAGGAGTGTTTCCCTTCAAAGCTTTTGTAGGCAGCCTGTTGAGTAAGTAGACAGAGGTATTGACTGTCTCTGCCCAGAATTTCTTTGAAAGATTCTTCTCAAACAGCATGCATCTTGCCATCTCCATGATTGTTCTATTCTTCCTTTCACTGACTCCATTTTGTTGTGGAGTGTAAGTTGCTGTCAGTTGGTGTTCAATTCCTGCAACTTCACAAAACTCATTAAATCTGTCAGATGTGTATTTAGTACCATTGTCTGACCTTATGATCTTGATTTTGGAGCCACTTTGATTCTCAATCCAAGCCTTGAACTTCCAAAATACATTTGCAACTTCAGACTTTTGTTTCATGAAGTAAATCTAACACATTTTAGTAAAATCATCTATAAAAGCAATGAAATATCTACTGCCATTCAAGGATAAGGTTCTCATAGGACCACAAACATCAGTATGAACAAGTTGTAATTTTTCAGTTGCCCTCCATGCTTTGTTAATTACAAATGGCAACTTACTTTGTTTTCCTAGTTGACAGACTTCACACACTCCAGCACTGACTTCAACAGTAGGCATGTTTAATACAAGATCATTTTTATGCATGAAATTCAATGCATTGTAGTTGAAATGTCCCATCCTTTTATGCCATAAAGAAGATTCATCATGTGAAGTAACATATACAGAGGAGTTTGCTTCATGCCAATTCAAGGAAAAATATTTTCTTTTCATATTAACAGTAAAGAGTTCATGGCCAGTGGGATCATGAATTATGCATGCCTTGTCTTTGAAGACTAAAGAGTAGTTATTTTCTAGCAACTGTCCTACACTCAACAGGTTTTGATCTATTTTGGGCACAAATAACACATCTGAAATGAGTTTGGTACCTGTTGGTGTCTCAACTGCCACTACTCATTTTTCTTTGACTTTTATGAAATCACCATTACCTATTCTGACTTTAGAGGTGCAGGTCTTGTCTAGTTCTTTGAATATGTTGATATCAGATGCCATATGATGTGTGCAGCCACTGTCAATGAGCCATGCACTGGAGGAGGTTCTGGTTCCATAGCAAGTTACAACAAAAATTTGCTCTTCTAGTTGTTGTTGATTGTCAGCAACTCTGACTTGTTGATCTGGCTACTGCTGTTTTTTGTTTTTACATACCTTCTCCATGTGACCAAGCTGCTTACAGTACCTACATTGTATGTTAGGTCTGTACCAGTAATATTTCTCCAAATGAGTAGTCTTTTTGCAGTGAGAGCATGGTGGAAAAATTTTTTTTCACTGTTTCTAGAACCTTGGTTTCTTTGATCTCCTTATTTTTTGCCTTTGCTTTCTATTTGCATCTTGTCTTTCTCTTTGGCTGTAAAAGCACCTTCTATTGAATCCTCTTGTCTGATAGCCCTTCTTTGCTCTTAAGCTTGTAGAGCATTGAACAATTCTACTGGAGTTATCTTGGTCAGGTCCTTAGAGTCTTCAAGGGATGAGATTTTTTACTCAAACCTCTCTGGTGAGCTGACAAGAACCTTCTCTACAATTCTTTTGTCTGACAGCTCCTCACCAAGTAATCTAATCTTGTTTACTATCTTCATGAGTCTGTCATTGTACTCCTTTAAATTTTCAGACTCCTTCATCTTTAAGACTTCAAACTCTCTTCTAAGATTCAACACTTGCATTTGTCTTGTCTTGTCACTGCTTTGAAACTCTTCCTTGAGCACATCCCAAGCTTGTTTTACAGTTTCACAAGTCATGATTCTAATGAATATGTCATCAAAAACTGAAGACTCAATACAGCTTTTAGCCTTGTACCTCTTTACCTTTTTTTCACTATAATTTTTCATTTGAGTTACTGTTGGATTTACAGGAAGTTGCGGTGGTTCCTTCTCATTTTCCACTACTTTCCACAAATCAAAAGCACTCAAATAAGTCTTCATTTTGACAGCCCATATTTGGTAGTTTTCACCAGAAAAAATAGGAGGTGAAGGTAAGGAGCAATTGCTTGAGGCCATTTAAGGTTGACAAAGGCTGGTTGAAAGTGTTTGATGGCTTTTCACTCAATTTTTGGGACTCACAGATCCTCTAAGAACTTAAGGAATGCTCTGATACCAATTGAAGGATTTATAGCAGAAAATAAGAGAAACTAATTTGTTACTTGAAGTAAATTGGCTCATTTGATCATGAGCTTCATTTCATTAATTTATAGGCTTCAAAAATACAAAAGTAGTTGGCCTAACAGCATGGGTCACCATACACAGACCCATCATTTTACCTAGACTAATCTGCTATCAGAAAGTTCCAGCAGAAATGCCATACTTAGTTGCTTCAACCACTAACACACTAACATGCTTCAACCACTAACACACTAACAATGTCTCCTTTGCTGATGAGGTGGTGGTTGTAGAAAGTTGTATTGACAACTGTAGCGGACAGATTGGGGGGCCTCAATGATGTTCTTGCTGGTTGCATAAGTGGTTCTGAGAAGTTGGTTACTGAAATTCATACTTTGCATTATATTTTGGGAGGTACTTTCAATCGGAATGCTGCGTCTCTGATCATCAGAGGCATGAAGACACTGCATCTCGTGTACCCAAGGTGCAAGAAATTGTTTCAAAAATTTTTGGTAAGTCTCCAAGTAAGGGGGTTAATCCTGATGAGGCAGTTGCAATGGGAGCTGCTATTCAAGATGGTATCCTTCGAGGTGATGTTAAGAAATTGCTTCTATTGGATGTAACTCCTCTGTCACTTGGTATTGAAACTCTTGGTGGAATTTTCACTAGGTTGATCAACAAAAATACAACTATCCTTACGAAAAAATCACAAGTTTTCTCTACTGCAGCAGACAAACAGACCCAGGTTGGAATTAAAGTTCTTCAAGGTGAACGTCACCTGGCAACTGACAATAAGATTGTGGGTGAGTTTGATCTTGTTGGTATTCCACCTGCACATAGAGGCTTGCCCCAAATTGAAGTCACATTTGACATAGACGCCAATGGGATTGTAACTGTTTCTGCTAAGGATAAGGCAACTGGAAAAGAGCAGCAGATCACAATCCGATCATCTGGTGGTCTTTCAGATGATGAGATTGAGAAGATGGACAAGGCTACTGAATGGACTGCATTTGGTTACTTGTGCACAAACGGATAAATCTACAATACAACATCTTATCTTATTACACATGAAAGCATTGTAAAAGAATTTATGGATAGGCTTGTAAAGTGGACTAAAAACATCAAGATTTCAGATCCTATAGAAGAAGGTTGTAGGCATGGCCCCTGCGCAAGGATGACACGCACAAATTGAGAAATGGTCTAAATTTTTGTAAGATGTTTTCTTTGTAGGCATGGCCCCTGCGCAAGGATGACATGCACAAATCTAGAAATGATCCAAATTTTTGTAAGATGTTTTCTTTCCCGATTTGAATTTCTGGTTATAGCATGTCATTTATTCATTCATTTTTTTTATTTATTTTGTGTTTTCATGATTTAAAACATTGGTTAATAATAAAAATAATAATTTTAAGAAAAATATATTTTCGAGAAAAAGTTGAAAGTATCAATTTTTCTTGAAAATAAGCTCTCTAAAAAATATTTTTTAGGAAAAGTTGAAAGTATCAATTTTCCTTAAAAATAAGCTTTCCAAAAAATATTTTTGGGGAAAAGTTGAAAGTATCAATTTTTCTCGAAATTAAAGTTTCAAAAAATATTTTTAGAAAAAAGTTGAAAGTATCAATTTTTTCTGCACAAAAGCAATTATTTTTTTTTACTTTCTTGAATTTTTTTTTAATGTTAAATAATTCGACGATAGAGCCTCTGCAGGTGAAACAGTAGTTTTCTTGCATACTCTTGAGGTGAGGGGATTTTTTTAATTTTCTGCTAAAAGTATTAGAGTCAATTGATAATAATTTCCAATAACTAATTACTTGGTAAATTTTTAAGGCTTATTGGATAACACAAAATTAAGCTAGTACCATCTTTTGATGGGCGTTATGAGGGTGCTATAACCTTCCTCACATGTAACCGAACTCCCGAACCTATTCTGGTTAGTAGACCCGAACCTATTCTTTTAGAGTCCCTTAAACTTAGGTGTTCCCTGAAAGGATAGATTCTTTAGGTGACCAATTGCACCTAGATAAAAAAGATTGGTGGCGACTCCTTCAAGTCAATGTCTAGTGATAGATCCTCGGATCTAAACGTTATGACAGCTTGGCAACTCCACTGGGGACACCTGAGAGTCAAGCCAGCAAATAAATTTATGTTATCCAAAAAGCCTAATAAAATTGAACCTTTTTGTATATGTATATGTTATTATTCATTCATGTTTATTCACTTTATTAATTATGTCATTCATATGCATGTGCATAACATGAGCTCTATACTCGAGCTCCGTCCCTCTAGGAGGGAGTAAAGTACCTATTGCTTTCGTGAGATTTAATGCATCCGTAGTGGCTAGCGAAATACTCCCACTCAAATTGAACCTTTTTCGCCTGTAGCCTGTAATGGGTAAAAATTAGGATGCCTTACTAGTCTGTGATGGACAATAATGTAATGAGCAATTTGAGAACCTTTAGACTTTAACCTCAAACCACATATAGTGAACCTTAGAAATGCCTAACCCTAAGATAGAGCCATATCTACCCAATGATAGATATACTCTGAAACTAGGACACAAAAAGGGTGTTTATCTAATCATTTTGATTGTCTGACTTTGTGCATCATTTTCATTATCATATGTAACATTATGCATCGACATCACTTTCATTTCATCTGTGAAACTAACCATGTTGTTTGTCTGATTTTATGCGTCTGTATTATTTCATGATCATATTTTAACACAATCATTTGCATCCATTTCATATTAGATTTCATCCATAAAAATGTACATTTTATTTGTGCATCAACGTATTATACATAAAACATAGCATAGCATTTTTAATCATAATTAGGGTGCTAAAGGTTCAAGGATAGCTTCACCAAGCAATCTCATTCACCAATACAATACAAGAGCTCAAGCTAGATTAATGGAACAAAAAAATTTTAATCATCTCGAGAGAATAGAGAAAGCTCAGAAAAAGTTAGAAGGGGAGTTGAATAAGATTTTAGAGGCTTTGAACAAGTTAAACAATGGGAAGACAATAGAGGAGAATGCTAGCCAACAAGATCATTCTCTATAAGAGGAGGATGACCCACTGTACCCTCCTGGTTTCAAGCCACATCAAGTCCAACCTGTATAAGGTCCACCATCACAGCAGTTCACCTATCTTATAGGGTACACATATCTCAAAATACCATGAGATTCAAATCAAGGACAGTACCAAAGTTATATAAATTCTGTCTTTACTGAAAAGGTAGTAGAACCAATATCAGTCCCTAATTTGGATGATCTAAAAGAATAAAAAAAAATTGAGGCCCAAAGAGAAGGAGCTTGTAGAAGCCTTAAAAGCTAAACAAAAGATAAACTTGTTAGAGGAAAGGCTACGACTAGTGGAAAGAGTGGGTTTTTACTATTCTACCGATGCTGATAGACTCTGTTTAGTCTTGGATGTGATTAACCCTTCGAAGTTTAAAGTGCCAGAGTTTGAGAAATACGATGGTACAAGGTGTCTGAAAATTCATATTACTATGTACTGTCGAAAAATGGCTGCCCATACCAATAATGAAAAGCTCTTGATGCACGTCTTTTAAGATAACCTCACTGGCTCTGCTGCTAGATGAATATGAAAAAGAAAGCAACTGAATCATTCAAAAAATATGCCTAGAGGTGGAAGAACATGGCTACTTAGGTGCAACCTTCTTTGACTAAAAATAAGACCATCGTATTGTTTGTCAACACTTTGAAATCCCCCTATTATGAAAAGATGATAGGGAATGTCATAAAGAATTTCGTTGACATGGTGATTTCAAACGAAATCATTGAGAATGCCATTAAAAATAACAAGCTGAAAGGAGGAGAAACTAAGAAGACACCTAAGAATAAAAAGACTGAAGCTCAAACTATAGGCTTTGATAGATAGTTCAGGGGATATCAACCCTATCCATCCCAAGGTTACTATCCATACTATCCTGCTGTTAACAATGTTTCATCTTATCTATACCAACCAGCCCCACAACTACCTAATTCATCCACATACCAGCCCATTTTTATCCCCAAAGTCTACATATAGTCTTAACATTCAAACTCCTGCAAGACCTCAAATTCACCCTATTAACCTAGCAAGTGGTTCACGAAAGCAATGAACTATTCAAGAAAAGCTCGTATATGATCCAATCCCCATAACTTATATAAAGTTATAACAAGAGCTCTATAATAGCCACTTGATTGCCCCCAAGCTGTGTGGACCCGCTTAAACCATCTTATCCTAAGTGGTATGATCCTACAGCTCACTGTGACTACCACTATAGAATTATTGGCCATTGCACTGAAAATTATACTACTCTAAAGCATGAGGTGTAACGATTAATCAAGGATGGAATGGTAAGTTTTGATCAAAGAAGAGCAATAGAGGAACACAAGTACAGAGATTAGGGAAAGATCATAGAAAAAAAAAGCTTTTTAGACACTGGTTTAAGGATGAGAGTGAAACAAAAAAAAAAGAGGCAAATTGATTTAATATGGTGGTCTAAATTTCGAGTCGAATGTTACTCATCGACAGCGAGTGGAGAGAGCATGTTCTCAAGAAGCGAATTTTAATTATCTATCCTATAATTGAATAGAACATCGATCATATTCCAGCAGCTACAGCTGAAGATGTGGAGCTTGCGATGACTGCTGCTCAAAGAGCTCTTTCTAGAAACAAAGGCAAAGATTGGGCTTTAGCTTCTGGCACTGTTCATGTTAAGTATTTACAGGCCATCGTTTGCAAGATAACAGAGAGAAAATTTGAATTAGCAAAGCTTGAGCAATTGATTACGGGAAACCACTTGATGAAGCAACTTGGGACATTAATGATGTTGCTGGATGTTTTGAGTACTATACGTACCTTGCTAAAGGTTTAAATGTGAAGCAAAAGGTTGTTATCTCTCTTCCTATTGAGACATTTAAGAGTTATGTGCTTAAAGAACCACTTGGGGTCATTGGATTGATTACTCTATGAAATTATCTACTGTTGATGGTCGCCTGAAAAATAGCTCTTGCTTTGGTTGTAGATTATGTTGTAATATTGAAGCCTTTCGAGTTGGTATCTATCACCTGTTTGGAGTTGGCTGACGTGTGTAGGAAGGTTAGTTTTCCTCAAAGTGTCTTGAACATTTCATCTCAATGTTGACAAGATTGCTTTTACCAGAAGCACTACAACAAAAAGCATGATAATGGAAGTAGCCACTCAAATGGTCAAGCTTGTATCTTTAGAACTCGGTAAGAAAAGCCTAATCATTTTGTTTAAGGATCAAGAATATGAAGAGTCGCAATGAAGCAATGGGGCGAGATAAAAATCCTTCACCTGATTACACATGAACATGATTTTAAAGAGGATGTTAAAACTGGTTGAATGCTACTTGTCATTCTAAGAGTTTTTTTAAAGTAATGTTAGAATTTCTTTTTTGCAATATAATTTCACTTGTTATCATCTTAATAAAGGCAAGTTTCATTACATTTTTTCTTTCACTAAACCATTATTCAATGCCCTGTTACCTTTCATAACTTTACATTCCCATTCTCAAATTTCAGATGATGAATATTTAGACAATGATAACAATAATTCGAGAATTTAATTTTGAGAACTCACCCACATTAATATGAGGAGATAATTTGAGCAAAAAAGAAGTAAGCTGTTACCAAAGGTGAAATAGATATTTCTTGGAGATGTGCAATCTTTCATACAAGTTCATAAGCTTTGTTCGATAGATGATATTCAAGAAAAGTATTCACAATTGAAATGAAAAATGGCAATCTTTATTTTACCATTCGAAAAACCATTCATTGCTACTCTTTTGAGCCTATTATGATTTCTTTTTCTAAAGAACCCTAACCAAGGATCACCCTCTACACTTGGGGGTAATTTTAAAAAAAAAAAATCATAAAAGGTCTCAAAAATGGAAAAAGAAAGAAAAGCAAAAGAAAAAAAATAAATGCCACATATGATTTAGGATAAAATAATGAAAATCCTTTGTGTGAAGAAAGAAAAAAGTAGTGAAATGATGTGGGGACAAAATGCCAAGTTGCATCAAATGATTCTTTGGTCTTGAACCTTTTAATTCATGTTTTGAGCCTATTATATCCATTTTTCTTATGACCCCTCTCCTTGACCTACATTACAACCTTGAAAAATCTATTTGGATAAAGTGTGAATGCTCAACTTGAATGATCATATGTTGAGCGAAGGCATGCTCATGATGAAATAATGGAATCATGCTACATTGCTCTAAAGTTTGATGTGTGGAAAGATATCAACAATGGATGAAAAATGAAAAAAAGAAAAGAAGATGATGGAAAAAGAAACAATGAAAAAAATAAAAAAAAGATTCAAATTGAAAACTTGAAAAAGTGATTTAGGTAGAAAAAGATCTAGGTCAAATGGTTCACATAGATGAAAGATCAAAGACATCTGAAGAACCCTCAAATATTGGGGCAAAGTTTGTCAAGCTCAAAATGACTTTAATAGTAAATGGAATGAGTTTTTGAAAAATAATCCTAGATTAATGTTGAGAATTGGCTAAATATTCATCATTTGGACATACCATTCATCCCAATGACATGTATCCAATTTATTTTCTTTTCTATTTGTTTTGTACCAAAATAGATCTTTATTGATTATCTTCACCATAATTCACCTTGTGTTCTCTTATTGTTACACCCCTAGAATGAATTGAGAAAATGCTTGATTGCATTATATTTGTCAAGAATTGAAATGATAATGAATGAATGAATATGTGCTTAAAAGAGTCTTGCATTCATTTGAAAAAAAATCTAAGATGATGGTGGTAACAAAATGAAAAAATGGTAGAAACCTAAAAGAGATGATTTGAAAGGACATATGATGTGATCAAAAGAAAAATATAATGATGGATTGGACAATAAAATGAAGATGGGGCAAATCTTGAAAAGTGGTATAATCAAGTGATGAATATGGAGATGTATTGGTTGATATAACCTATGAGTTATGGTTAAGTGATGAAAATGATATGGAGCAATAGACGAAACTGATACTGAGAAGCTTATGAATGATGACCAAGTGATGAGTACAAGGATGAATTGGTCGACATGACTTGAAAGTTATGATTAAATGATGAAAATAATCAGTGGACAAAGTTTGTTTTAGGAAAGTTTAGGGTTGAGAAACTTATGAGTGTGACCTAATTCAGAATAGTTAATGCTGAGACGTCTATGAGTAATGACTCAGTGATGGTAGATGAAACTTGTTCTGAAATTTGTTAGTGCTGAAAAGTCCATGAATGGTGGTCAAGTGATGATCGATTAATGAAACTTGTTTCAAAGTATTGAGAAACTGAACAAGGAAGACATGCAAAATAGTAGAGTTTTGAGAGCCATATCACCATAATTATTTAAGATTTTATGACATTATTGACATTCGTATTACATGCATCATGGTGGCATCATCGTTTAAATAGTACATGCACATAATTTGATGAATTAAACTTTGTTTGGACATGCATGGCACTATGAGAATATAGGTTACCGCATTTGCATCATTAAGAAGGCATTTGCATCTTTGGTCATAAAATTCATTCATGCAAAATTTTGAGTCACTTAAAAAAAATTGTGAATATTTTTATGAGAATTTTTCAGAACTCCAATGAGAATCTTTGAGTTTCAAAATAAGAATTTTTTAGGAGTGAAACCCTAAAGTTCGTCGAATGTGAATCTTCGAACAAATGAAAAGTTTTAAACTTTTGGATGTGAATCTCCAAAATACAAAGCTTTAATTTTTGGATATGAATTTCTAATGTTTTAAATGAGAACTTTTGAACTTAGATGCGAAACTCTAAGTGTTATTGCATGTGAGCCTTTGAACTCAAATGAGAAGCTTTGAATTTTTGGATGTGAATCTCTAAAATTCAAATGAAAAGCTTTAGATTTTTGGATATGAATTCCAAGTTCGCCAAATGAGAACCTTTAAAAAGCCTTGAACTTTTGGATGTGAATATCCAAAATTCAAATAAGGATCTTTAAATATTGGATGCAAGTCTTGCAAGTTATAAATGCAAATCTCGAGATATTACAAATTTGAATGAAACTGAAATTTTGAGAATCAAATTTCAATAAATTCTTACGAAGTTGAAAGATTTTTGTGAATCTGAACCTCTGAATGTTGAACTCAAATTATGAATCCTTGAGTTCCCATTACAAAATTCCTTCAGTCACGATGTATAACTCCTTTAGACATGATTGTTAATGAGTAATTTATTTTTCAAAGTCGAGGTTACCTCTATTTAGAGGAGAAATTTACTTTTCAAAATTGTGGTGCCTCTGTTTAGAGGAGCATTTATTTTTGAAGTCATGGTGCTTCTGCTTAGAGAATTTATTTATTTTCCAAAGTCGTTGAGCCTCTGATTAGAGGAGCCATTTATTTTTCAAAGTTGTTGAGCCTCTGATTAGAGGAGCCATTTATTTTCCAAAGTCATTGAGCCTCTGATTAGAGGAGCCATTTATTTTTCCAAAAGTCATTGAGCCTCTGTTTAGAGGAGTAATTTATTTTTCCAAAGTTGTTGAACCTCTGCTTAGAGGAGCCTTTATTTATTTTTCCAAAGTTGTTGAGCCTCTGCTTAGAGGAGCCTTTATTTATTTTTCCAAAGTTGTTAAGCCTCTGCTTAGAGGAGCCTTTGTTTATTTTTCAAAAATTGTTGAGTCTCTGTTATTGAGCCTCTACTTAGAGGAGCTTTGATCAAAATTTTAAAAAAAAATTAAAAAAAAAAATAAGTTGCCTCTATTTAGAGGAGCTTTGTTTATTTTTCAAAGTCATTGAGCCTCTGCTTAGAGGAGCTTTGATCAAAATAAAAAAAAAATAAAAAAAATAAAAAAGGGCAAAAAAAGCAGAAAAAAAAGTCAAGTTGAGTTTTAAATGGGTGTCTACGTCTTTGCACAATTTCTATTTCACAGAAAATATGCAAAGAGGGGCAGCTGTAAACACCCTATTTTGTCCGAGATTCTTTGTCAATTGAGACTAATTTAAGCTCAATTGTGGAGATTTTTATTCATTTTTATTTTAGATTTTTTATTTCATATTTATCATTTTTATCTTCTATCTATTGTTTATTTTCTTTTTCTTTCTCCATTATCAGATTAATTTATAAAAAAAAAGCTGAAATAATGAGATTAGGCTTGGTGATGATTGTTATAAAAAAATATTAGATATGCTAATCTTTGGCTTTGGATGATAATTAGAATTGAACTGAAACACAATCACTTGATTTTATATATCATCACAATTCACAGTAATAAAAAAGGCGGGGAGGTGACCAAAGAAAAAAACCAAACAGAAACCAAGAAAAAAAAAGGGTATGAGTGAAAGAAAATTTGGAAAAATGGGACGTGAGTTTCTTGGAGGAACTTATCCAAGTTGAAGAAATCATTCTTTTTTGTTCTTCTGCTAACCAAAACAGCCCTCTTTTTTTCCTTCTATTTACCACCTTTGTCACGGCCACCACCACCAACATCGTCACATCATCAACACCTACATTTTTCATCGTTATCTCGCACTGATTCCCTTAGTTACTCGCCTCTCAGAGAACTCTCCCAGATAACTATCGATTTCGGTAGGGCCTTGAATTCTAATGGCATTTTTGCTAAATGCGCTACTCTTTCGACTCCTGTGTAGCTAGTTTGCGGTGCTGAAAACGCTAAAGATCTCAAGATTAAATGCTTAAAGAAATAGCTGAGACACGTTTCAAAGCAGCAAGAGGACTTGAAACGAGAGTGTTCACAGCTCAAGAAGGAAAGAAATAAGGAGGATCAGCTTGCATTTATGGATTCAAAGAATGAAGTGAACGTTGCTAATTTTCATGGGTCAAGGATTGTAAACTTAGAACATGGAATCCCTATTGCAGCTTATCATGAGGTTATCCAAGAATTTTTAAATACAAAAGCTTTTGATAATCAGGTTGGCCTAAACACGGCCAAGTCAAGTTGTAAGAAAATTGGAGTTCAGACAGATCTAAGTGCTTATCTTGATCTTGCATGGCATCTGGGATTTGCCAAGTGACCAAAAGTTTAGAAGAAATCAGATTTATTCTTCATTTGAGTGTCGTTCCGATCCCGACTTCTCTGGCGCACCGATAGGAGACAAGCCACGTGTTGGGTTGACACGACGGGTGATGACATTGTTGTTTTGTGTTGGAGGAGAAATCGGTGACGGGAGTTTATTGTCTCTGATATTTCGTTTCTCGCCTGACTTCGTGTGCCAACTTAGCATCAAAGCTCGCCACAGCTGTAGTAACATCGGTGTCGCACAAGCAGTTGTTGTTTCATGATCGAACGATCTTGCTTCGAATTTACCCTTCTCAACGGTGGTTGCTGCTCAGGCAACTGCCATCGATGTCTCCTCCGTTGATGAGGTGGCAATTGTAAAAAGTTGTATTGACAACTGTATCGGACAGATTGGGGGGCCTCAATGATGTTCTTTGCTGGTTGCATAAGTGGTTTTGAGAAGTTGGTTACTGAAATTCATACTTTGCATCATATTTTGAGAGGTACTTTCAACCTGAATGTTGCGTATCTGATCATCAGAGGCATGAAGACACTGCATCTCATGTACCCAAGGTGCAAGAAATTGTTTCAGAAATTTTTGGTAACTCTCCAAGCAAAGGGGTTAATCCTGATGAGGCAGTTGCAATGGGAGTTGCTATTCAAGGTGGTATCCTTCAAGGTGATGTTAAAGAGCTGCTTCTGTTGGATGTAACTCCTCTGTCACTTGGTATTGAAACTTTTGGTGGAATTTTCACTAGGTTGATCGACAGAAATACAACTATCCCTACAAAAAAATTACAGGTTTTCTCTACTGCAGCAGACAACCAAACTCAGGTTGGAATTAAAGTTCTTCAAGGTGAATGTCACTTGGCAACTGACAATAAGATTTTGGGTGAGTTTGATCTTGTTGGTATTCCACCTGCACGTAGAGGCTTGCCCTAAATTGAAGTCACATTTGACATAGACACTAATGGGATTGTAACTGTTTCTGCTAAGGATAAGGCAATTGGAAAAGAGTAGCAGATCACAATCCAATCATCTGGTGGTTTTTCAGAGGATAAGATTGAGAATATGGACAAGGCTACTGAATGGACTGCATTTGGTTGCTTATGGACAAACGGACAGATCTCCAGTACAGCATCTCATCTTATTACACATGAAAGCATTGCAAAAGAATTTTTGGACAGGCCTATAAAGTGGAATAAAAACATCAAGATTTCAAATCCTGTAGAAGAAGGTTGTAGGCATGGCCCCTATGCAAGGATGACACGTACAAATCGAGAAATTGTCCAAATTTTTGTAAAATGTTTTCTTTCCCGATTTGACTTTTTGGTTGTAGCATGTCATTTATTCATTCATTTTATTTATTTATTTTGTGTTTTCATGATTTAAAAACACTGGTTAATAATAAAAATAATAATTTCAAGAAAAAAAAATATTTTCGAGAAAAAGTTGAAAGTATCAATTTTCCTTGAAAATAAGCTTTCCAAAAAATATTTTTGGAAAAAAGTTGAAAGTATCAATTTTTCTTAAAAATAAGTTTTCAAATATGGATTTTTGAGAAAAAGTTGAAAGTATCAATTTTTCTCGAAATTAAAGTTTCAAAAAATATTTTTGAGAAAAAGTTGAAAGTATGAATTTTTCCTGCACAAAAGCAATCATTTTTTTTTACTTTCTTGAATTTCTTTTTTTTTAATGTTAAATAATCCGACAATGGAGCTTCTGCAGGTGAAATAGTAGTTTTCTTGCATACTCTTGAGGTGAGGGGATTTTTTCAATTTTTTACTAAAAGTATTAGAGTCTATTGAGAATAATTTTCAATAACTAATTACTTGATAAATTTTTAAGGCTTATTAGATAACATAAAATTAAGTTGGTACCATCTTTTAATGGGCGTTATGAGGGTGCTATAACCTTCCTCATATGTAACCGAACTCTCAAACCCTATTCTGGTTAGTAGACCCGAACCTATTCTTTTAGGGACCCTTAAACTTAAGTGTTCCCTGAAAGGATAGATTCTTTAGATGGTCAATCGCACCTAGATAAAAAGGATTGGTGGCGACTCTTTCAAGTCAATGTCTAGCGATAAATCCCCGGATCTAGATATTATGACACATACTATTCTGAGGAAGGATCCACATAATGGAAGCATTAAAGGCTGGGAGCTGCCCCTTCACTGCCAATATAATGACTCCTTTTTGCCTAACTTGAAAAGGAAAAAATTGCTATATGCCAAATTTAAGGCGCATTCGTGTAGCGTTTTTTTGTGTGCAACAACAGCCAGAAGACAAACCAAATATATCATCTGTGCTAGTTATGTTGGGTGGTGACAGTGCATTGCCTCAACCAAATCAGGCTGGCTATTTCATTGAAAGAAATATGTCTTCAACTGAGTCCACATCAAGCAAGTATGAATCTACTTCATCAAATGAATTCACCATTACATTGTTAGAGCCACGCTAGAAGCTATTTATATCATTGAAAGAAAATGTAACAAGATCACAAGAATTTAAGTAAAACATTGAAATTTGTCACGATCAATGGAAATTATGTCTTTGTTTCATTTTGGTGCTTGCTTGCTACTACGAACCTTTGCTTTCAAAATCTAGAACAAGTGAATTCGGCAAGGTTTGCTGGCTTATAGTATGTTCTGCATCTTACATTCTTAATAATTGGTGATCTTTTCACGTTCCGAGATTAAGATACAATGTGATCATATTATCTTGAAATAAAATTCCAAAGTAATATGAAATCTTCTTTCTAAATCATTCTAAAATTCTTCAATAAAATAATCTGTCAAATAAAATACATAACTTTAAGTTAACTGATGAGAAATCTTCATATTCCTAAATGCAAACTAATAAAAATACTAAACCACTTCATAATATCTCATTAGCCAATAGTATCTCCGATGTCTAAGTAATATTTTCAATCTTATCTTCTAGCTTCTAATATAACTAAGTAAACTTATCATTTACTTATCTGTAAAGAAAAAGTAAAAAAGGTAATAAGCAAACTATAGTTTAGCAAGTATAACCTCACACACTTTATTGGATCAAGTATTGTTTTCATACATATCATATAGATCATTCAAAACATTCATCAAATCATAATATCAAAACATTTCAAATATCATTATTATGTCAAACATTTTGTAAACTCACTAATCAATATCAAACATATCAATTCATAAATCATTTTAAAATATACTACCATTCAAATATCATAATCAAACAAATAATGGATCAATCTTTAAAATCATCATATATTATCATAAATCATTAGTTCATCATTACTTATAGTAACTACTATAATCCATGACATTAATCGTATCGACAATTTTATTCTTATGATCATTACTAACTATTATAATCTGCTAGTCAAGGCCTTACGCTAACTACTATAGCCTGTTAGCTAGAGCCGTAGAACTAATTCTGATGTCGATAATCCCACTTCCCAAGAATATAAAAACATAGCTATTATAAAATAATTATTTAAACATAATCCAATTTCTCATTTCATTCATAAACATGATCTATTGTTTATATAGAAAAATACAAAATAATCAAATACTTGATCTTATTTTCATACGTCAAAAATAAGAAATAAAACATTCATTCATTTAAAAATATACATATATATAGATTCAAAAATAAGTAAAGTGTGTAAAATTTTACTTATCTCCATTCAATTCCACTACTTAGTTTTTCTCCCAAAATAATTAACAACCTATTTAAGATCATTTAAATATATAAAAATTAATCAATCCTTTTTTAGACTATTAATACTGAAAACAACTAAGTTATATAAATGTTAACTTTAATAACTAATATTGGCAGTTTAAGCTCCTTTCATAAAAATAATCATATCTCAAGATATCCAACTCAAAATTAAGATCTTTATAGTGCGTTAGAAACTAGACTCGATAAACCTTCTAACCATATAAGACTCACATCATAATTCCTTATAGATTAATTGTAATAATTTTTGCAATTCGCGTCATATGCTACTACCAGATAGCATGCATAACTTCTAATAAAAATTACATATTTATTCATAGGAAATATTAAATTCAATTCCACTTACTCAATAACCTTTTCAAACATGTATGGCTCAATTCTTAATTCCTTGTATAAAATTTATAACAATTTTCGTAATTCAACATTGATGCTACTGCTATACAACTTGCATATTCTTAAGTAAAAATTAGATAACTTTTCAATAGAAAACTCGATTCAACTTCCGTTTATTTCATTAGAAAGTAGATTCAATATGCTTTCCAATGATATATAATAATCATAGCAATATCTAATCCCTTGATATAAATATTATTTTAATCTATTGCTATAAATAATAGTATCTTATCCAAAAATAAAATGTTTCCTTTAAACTTTAAAAATCAAAATCTCCACTTTCAGCCTTTAAAATCTACTCAATAATCATCATTAGATCTTATTAATATGAAATAAATAAAACACAATAACTTATCCTAATAGAAGATTAATGAAACATTTCATAATTTTTTTTATTTTTCTTTTAGAACTTCAATTTCAAATAATAACTTGAAAAAGTCAAAGGAAGTTATTTAGTAGTAGTAGCCATTGCACGTTCAATTGCTTTGCTACAAAGATTTATGCATGGAAAGGAGAGGTTTGAAACTCTTCCCCTTCATCCCTCTCTAGTTGGTCGAGTCATCCCTATCGCTTACGCTCGAGTCACTATCATCCCTCTCGCTAGTATTGACCTAGTACCGATGGTGGCTCCTCATCCGATCCGAGGAGGAACGAACCTGTATAGGGAGGGAGTGAGTATATGAATTATTAGTATTGGGATGATATGATATTTTATCACATGGTATATTTCTTAAATAAAAAGATGACATATATTTACCATTAGGAGACTAACTTAATTGTAGCCCTTGATTTCGAATCTCTAATTTGATTTTTCATGCTTTTTAATCTTAAGAAAGATGAAAAAGAAAAACTCTTACTTTCTTTCTGTTTCAGGATAAATAAGTTTTCATTCATTAATATCTCAACTCTTTTTCTTTTATTAATTAATCTTTTAATAAACTGATGGATTTTAGTATAGCCCAATTATCATTTAGGTTGGGGTATTACAAATCCTCAATATATGCAGTTGTCTACAATTATCTATAAGCTGCGAAAGTACATCTTTGATGTTGCCTTCGAATCGGAACTTCATCATACCTATGATCAAAGCTCCACTGGATGTTTCATTTAACACAACATTTCATGAGCAATAATTTGCATATGTTACTAAAGAAACTTCTTTAAAATTATGTTCTATGGTTTTCTAATGATGCTTTCCGCTGCCCAACAAACCCATTTGTGCATGACAATATTAGAGCCAAGCCTAAAGTCATGAAAATCCTTGGAGATTTTTTTTAACTTTGACTTGACTTTTGTTGTTTGTATATTTGCTGTCAACCATGTCATTGTTGTTTATGGTCTTAACATCTTAAGTAAAGTAATTTTAACGACTTTGATGGAAGCAGAAATTGTTCTGGTTCCATTCAAAGTAAACAAATAAAAGTAAGAAGACAAAAACGGTCTGCTTTGGGTTTGACCTGTATTGCTTGCCAGGGTGAGCCCTTAAGGGGAATGATAGAGGCTAATTCTGCTTGAGCAACTGATATGCATTTTGGTATGAAGTTTTGATGGAGGCTAATTCTGCTTGAGCCCTCATGATTCACCAAGAATCGTTTTGGGTAATTCTATTATAGTGTCTTATCATCTAATTGAGAGTTAAGAAGGTTTATTAAGATGATTTAAATGCTGGTGAAGGAGGAATTTAAATTGTACGGAAACTCAGAAGAAAAAAATGGTTAACAAGGTTTCTAGATGTGCGTAGAGAAAATAATTGACAAATTCAACTCTAGCGTGCTTAGCCAACCAACTGAGACACAAGAATGGAATTCAAAGATATTTGATTCATGGAAGTGGAAAAGTCATCCTATTCACACTACATCCCACAAAAATATGTTCAATTTTTCTAACCTTTATATATATTTATATATTTGGAGGGTCGGGTCTTCGCATCCATGTCAGTTAAATATGTGTTGGACACCAATACATCAAAAAATTGATTTCAGAGCAAGATAGATGACGACAATGACTATCCAACGATAACAGTCATCCTTTAATGATTCAATGTTTCTAATAAGCTTCATTGCTAGTAGCATTTTTCTTATCAAAGGGTCCATGCAAAGATTTTTCTTATCTGGGGTTCCGATTTTCTAGCTTGTTTTACATGCAACTCCCTCTATCACGCATGTTGTCTGCTGTTGAATAAAAGAGACATAAATCATCAGAAAATCATTGCATGCCTTTTCATTAATGGAGGTTATCTGGTACTTAGTTTTATTCTCTTTCATTTTACGAACGTCCACACTAAAAATTATTACTCCAGGACAGTCCATAAAAGATGGTGAAACTCTTATATCAGTTGGTGAAAGCTTTGAACTGGGATTTTTTAGTCCTGGAAGCTCGAAGAGTAGATATGTTGGAATATGGTACAAGAATATTCCGAGTAGGACTGTTGTTTGGGTAGCCAACAGGGAAGCTCCTATTTTTGATCACTCAGGAGTTCTAAGTTTCGGTAACCAAGGAATTCTCACACTCCTGAATAGCACGAAAACTGTTGTTTGGTCTTCCAATACATCAAGAACAGCCCAGTATCCTGTTTTACAGCTGTTGGAATCAGGAAATCTGGTGGCGAAAGACAGAAATGATAACAATCCACAGAACTTTTTCTGGCAAAGTTTTGATTATCCTTGTGATAACTTTTTACCAGGAATGAAGCTTGGAAAGGACTTAGTCACTGGTTTTGAGAGGTATATATCGTCCTGGAAAAGTGCAGATGATCCTGCTCAAGGGCAATATTCATTAAGAATAGATCCCCATGGATTCCCACAATTAGTTGCTAGGAAAGGATCGCAAGTAGTGTTTAGATTAGGGTCATGGAATGGTCTTTATTTTTCACACCGGAAGCCAAATACTAAACCAAGTCCACTATATTCATATCAGTTCGTCTTGGATAAGAATGAGGTGTACTACAAATGTGAGCTCCAAAACAGTTCAGTTATTTCGAGGTATGCAATGAATCCATCCGGCCTCATGCAGCGATTCTTATGGAATGAGAGAAAACAAGAATGGGAGATTTTCTCTACGGCACAGACAGATCAGTGTACTGTCTATGGCTTTTGTGGAGCATATGCTAGTTGCAACCCTGATAGGTCTAGTCCATGTGCATGCCTGGAAGGATTTGTACACAAATCACCAACTTCCGGTGATTGGAATTCAATAGATTGGTCAGACGGATGCATTAGAAGGACACCACTGGCTTGTGATAGTGGAGACAGTTTTCTCAAGCACACTCGGTTGGAATTGCCAGACACTTCAAAATCTTGGGCTAACAAGAGTATGAGTTTCAAGGAGTGTGAGGAATTGTGTTTGAGAAACTGCTCTTGCACGGCATATGCAAATTTAGATATCAGAGAAGGAACTGGCTGCTTGCTTTGGTTTAATGAATTGATTGACATGACAGAATTCACCGAGGATGGACAAGACCTCTATATTCGACTGGCTAAGTCAGAGCTAGGTAGCTGTTCTTTAACTTATTTAATTTTAAGCTTCACCAGTTTTCTTAGTCTGTAAGGCAAGTTTGCCTAATTCAGTGGCAGTAAATGAAAATAACATGGAATTGGTAATTATTGGGATTTTACTTAATTTATAAAGACACCTTGGATTAACTTTTAAGTTTATAGATTTGCAAAAACTATGGCAGCTTTGCCTGAAGTTTTATTGAAAAACTTTGGAAGTAGCTGAACTCAAAACCTTGTTTGCTGAATCTTTGTGTGCCCAATTTTTCAGATCAACTTCAAAGAAAAATGAAGTCAAAGGAAAAGCGGAAGGCAGTAGTCATAGCCATCTCCATCATAATAGCCATGGGAATGATGGTAACAATGGTTCTGCTATACAAACGAAAGAAAAATCTTAGCAATGAAGGTAAAAAGTTGGTTGATATTAATTTGTTGCAAGAAATTCATATCAGGGGATCATACCGCTAGATTAGATATGCCATTTAATTTTGATTATAAAGCTGCTAATGTTGATATCATTATCCAATGAGTCTCATTCTGATTCTGGAATTACCAGGTAAACACAAGGAAAAGATGGAGTTGCCACTATTTGATTTTGCAACTATAGTTAATGCGACAGATAACTTCTCAACCAGCAACAAGCTGGGACAAGGTGGCTTTGGTCATGTATACAAGGTAATTATGAAGCAAAACGCGGTCAGTTGTCTTCAATAATATGCTGAATCATCTTTCATTTCATGTTTCTTAACATTTTGCCCTTTATGATTGATAGGGTATGTTGAAAGAGGGAAAAGAAATTGCAGTAAAGAGACTTTCAAAGGATTCTGGACAAGGATTGGATGAATTTAAAAATGAAGTTACACTGATCGTGAAACTTCAGCACCGCAATCTTGTAAAGCTATTTGGTTTTTGCATTAAGGGGGATGAAAGGATGCTAATCTATGAATACTTGCCCAACAAAAGTTTAGACTACTTTATTTTTGGTTTGAACTCAATATCTTATCACTTTCAGATTTGAATTTTTAATCTGAAAATCAACTGAGAATGCAGCTAAGGTTAATTATTGATGACAGATAAAACAAGAAACAAATTGCTGGACTGGCATAGGCGCATGCACGTTATAGATGGAATTGCTCGAGGGCTTCTTTATCTCCATCATGACTCTAGACTAAGGATTATCCATAGAGATCTAAAAGCCAGTAACATATTACTAGATAATAGTATGAATCCGAAGATTTCAGACTTCGGCTTGGCTAGGAAGTTTGGAGGAGATCAGACTGAGGACAAGACAAGAAGAGTGGTTGGAACATAGTATGTATTAGTAAACTTTTCGGATAATTTTCTACGTCACTTTTAAGGTTCTCATTTTCAATTATTTTCCAGTGGTTACATGTCTCCAGAGTATGCCTTTCATGGGTGTTTCTCAATGAAATCTGATGTCTTCAGTTTTGGAGTTTTGGTTCTGGAGATAATAACAGGGAAGAGAAGCAGAGGCTACTCAGATCATGACCATAATCTTCTTGGACATGTAAGCATAAACGTCACATATTAAATTGCTATTTCATGGTAACAAATGATTTTTTTTTAAAATTTTTCAGGCATGGAGATTGTGGATTGAAGAGAGGCCATTAGAACTAATCGAGAACACATTAGGGGACTCCTACATTATAACTGAAGTTTTAAGATGTATCCATGTAGCTCTCTTATGTGTGCAACAACGCCCTGAAGACAGACCGAACATGTCATCTGTGTTGCTTATGTTGGGTGGTGAGAGTACATTACCTCAACCAAATCAGCCTGGTTATTTCATTGAAAAGAATCTGCCATCAGGCAAACAATCATCTTCATTAAATGAATTCACCATTACAATAGAGGCAAGATAGAAGAGCATCATATCACTAAAATTTTGCAAGGTGACTACGAATTACTGAAAATTTTGAAACATTTTCGGTTCAGGAAGTTCCGCATTTAAATTTCACTATCATTTGACACCCTAGCAGGATAGTTTTTCTCAAAGGATGCCTCATGAAAGTTGCTATCTTCCAAGGTTTTTAGCTTGTTTTTCTTGATATATTGTATCCCTTGCACCTTGTAAAGACTAACTTATGCACTGCATAGTGCTTCTTATAGCAGATATGTGTATGCTAGTACGCCACCAGCCAAACCATAGTTAAATATAATTCAGCAGCCTAGCACATTCCTAGTAAAGTACTAAAATGTCAGAAACATGTTGTGAATTATAGTCTTGAAATGAAGATGATTTTCTTCAGGGTTCTCCTAAAGATGAAGATTAAAGATATAGAAATGTTTTTATCAGTTACTGTCTGCACCACTCTCTTGTGGTTGAAAGTTCCATTGGTTAATTCATTGTTAAAAGTTTCTTGCTTTCATTCATAGTCACAAAATTAATCTTTTAAGATTAGATTTTAGAAGATGACTTACAGGCAACTGGGTTGTAAAATTCAAGGTAAACGACTAATTAGCAGCTCAATTGACAAATAAAAATTTGCATGTATGATAGAAGAGAAAAACAATTTTATCAAACTAAGCATATTATTCTTCTTTGAAACCTAAATTAATTGATTGTGTTGTACTTGTATCAACAATTTTCTGTTACCATCGGACAAAGACGAGCTAGAAACCATAACTGTCCAAATAAACTGTAGAAGCAATCACGACATTCGCACAGAAAACAGAACCTCTCTGTCTCTAATTCTGGTGGATGGTGGCAGCAGCAAACCCATAAAGGCGATGAAAAATGCAACCATGCCTACCAAATAGTCAGCAGCACAAAACTTATGGCCAAAGCAGCAACTTTTTCAATGTTATTTCTGTTTTCACATTTCTTTTCAATCTTTGCCGATGCTCCACCTCAATAGATTTAAATATTTCCAGTTGAATAACGATAATGAATTTCGTCATTGACAATTCAATGAATCTCGTACATTGAGGAAAAAGTATAGAAACCAAGACTGATTTGCTTTCATTTGTTGAAACATACAAAAATTTCTCGTATTAGGAATTTACATCCAATAGGGATTCAGTGATTTTTAAGTGTCGATTATCAAAGTCAATACCTCAACTGTATATCCCCCAACAACTGTTCTTTCATGTTCAAATTTAAACAAATCCAACCTTTCAATCTACTTGGTATTAAGTTTTCCAATTGTAAAAGAAAAAAGTTTTCCCAGGGTGGTTCAGCATAAATTTCCCAAATCTCTCTCCCTGGAGGAAGCAGAATGTAGGATGATTTCCCTAGGTTGCTACTTGATGTCATGTCTTCAACTTGATGTGCCATCTAATGTGTTTCATAATTTCCACAACTTGATGTCATGTCTTCATGGATTGTAATGCTTATGATAGGTGGAGTTTCGGAGATCAATTGTTTTTTAAAAGAATAATCTCTACCATTCCTGTTCTTAAATTTTGAATCTTTAAACTGTACATTGAAGCATTGGATGTTATTCCCTTTATTTGCCACCAAGACATGAAAATAAGGAAATAAAATGGAAAGGTCTATATGAGAAAAATGTCTGTTATCTTCCTTCCATTAGTGTAATGCTGAATTCGTCATATGAACATGGTTTCTGATAGCTTGATGAGGCACTAGCTTCAACTAGATCCCTTTCACTGAAAAAACCTGGTTGTTTAGGCTGAGGCAAAGGACTTTCACCACCAAGCATCAGGACCACATTTGACATGCTTGGCCTATCTTCTGGACTCCGTTGCACGCATAATAGACCTATATGGATTGATCTCAGAACTTCAGATAGATAGATGTTGTCCCTAATTGGTGCAGCAATCAGTTCCACGGACTTCCCTTCAGCATATAACTTCCAGGCCTATATATTGAGTTAAAACAACTTCAATTATAATAGAAATCATATCAAAAAGGTGAAATGTGATCATCATTTCAAACTTACATGCCCAAGAAGGTTATGGTGGTGATCTGGATGTGTGAATCCTCTGTTTCTTTGGCCACTAACAATCTCTAGCACCAACACACCAAAGCTAAAAACATCAGATTTAATTGAGTAGAGCCCATCGATTGCATACTCTCGAGACATGTAACCACTGCAGAAAACCATTGGCTGTTGTTTCAAATTTACATAATACGTTGACACTAAATGTTTTACCATTATGGAGCTAAAACTTACTATGTTCCCACCACTTTCTTGGTCTTTTCTTTGGTTTCATTTTCTCCAAAACTTCTAGCAAGGCCAAAGGCTGAAATTTTTGGGTTCAGTTGACTGTCTTGTAATATATTACCAGCTTTCAGATCTCTATGAATTATTCTTTGCCTGGAATCTTGATGAAGATAAAGGAGTCCACGAGCAATTCCATTGATGATGTTGTAGCGCTTAGGCCAATCCAGGGACAAGCTTTGAGCTTGATCTGCTAAATTTCTTACACAATTCAATATCCGGATTAATATATATATATATAAAGAAAAGAAACAATTTTAAACAGCCCAAGTGAACTTGGAAACGTGCAAATTTATGCATTGGCTAACTAATTCAGCATGCAACCTAAAGGCAGGATTTTGATATTGGACTTGAAAATATTAAGTTGTGGTTTTATGCTGAATGCAGTCACATGCAAGGTTAAGAAAGATTACCAAAAAGAAAGAAATTCAAGCTTTTGTTAGGCATAAATTCATAGATCAACATCTTTTCATCTCCTTCAATACAGCTACCAAGAAGCTTCACTAAATTTCGGTGCTGCAGCTTTGCAATAAGTAGTACTTCATTTTTGAACTCATTAAGACCTTGTTTCGAATTCTCTGATAGCCTCTTTACTGCTATTTCTTGTCCATCCCTTAACAGATCCTGAAGTTGATAACCACAGATCAATTATTGTAATGCTGAAAAGTTTGTTTGATGCCAAATTTAAACAGGCACCATTCAGAAGGCTACTTTTCCTATTTTCATAACCAAACACCTAATAGTCCACCCCTCCCATAGAAAAACACAGTTTCATTGATATCTGAAGTGCTGAGTCTTACTAGTTGAAAAGTTTTGTCAATATATATGGAGTAACAATACGAATAATACTCACTGAATCCTGTATTCCGTCTCTCTAGAGTAGGAAAGTAATGATGAAGTTGAAGAAAACCTCAGTTACATGCTACTGATGTCGATGCAAGAAGTGAAGACAATCATAGTTATTAACAAAGAGGATATTGCTATCCAATTTACTACATTTTTACCTTACAGACGGATCCAAAACCACCTTCCCCAAGCTTGTTCGTATTGCAAAAATTTTTTGTTGCATGGGCAATTGTCCCCTTGTCAAACAATGGTAATTCTGGATCTTCCTTCTGCTTTTGATTATTTGAACTGCTTCCACCAATGCATTTAAGAAATCCTGCAAAGAAGGAACATGGATATACAAAAAAATGATACCAGCAACCTATATAAAAACTCAGCTTTTTAATAAAATCGGTGTTAGCTTAAGTATAGATGACAATCCATGAAGGGTAAATTGGATTATTTTCAAATTCTTTTCGAAAATTTTTTTTCAATAAATTTGAATGAGAAGTTTAAAACAATAAAATCTTTGATGGAAATTTGATAATGTTAACAATAATAAATAAAATTAAAGCACATATAAACAATAATGAAATAAAAGAGTAGGGATAGAGAAAACAAAGATAAAGATTTATAGAGATTTAGTTCTTCTCCAAAGACACCTATATCTTCTCCCTTAGCTCTCCTATCTAGGGTTAACCCACTAATAAAAAAATCTCTCACAATATATAATTCATATCTTTTAAGGTCAAAATAGTAATATTTACCCTTTCTAGCATTCTATCCAATCCTATTAATTTCAGTCAAGAAGATACCTCACTTTTTGACTCAAAAATCCCTTTTGAATGCAAAAAATTTCTAAACTATGAAGCACCTCTTTAAAAGTTAAATATTATCCAATCCTATTAATTTCAGTCAAGAAGATACCTCACTTTTTGACTCAAAAATCCCTTTTGAATGCAAAAAATTTCTAAACTATGAAGCACCTCTTTAAAAGTTAAATATTTGATTAATTTTGAGTACAAAGAATGATAAAGGAAGAACAAATATAACTTGGATATAAGAATGGGAAGAATTAAAGCTCTAATTTTTAGAATGCTCTTGCATTTTTGAGAAAATAAAAGTAAAGCTTGTTGGTGCTTACTTTCTTACTTCACAAGTGTGTTGGAATGCCCGAGATTGAGAAATGAAAATGCATGATTTTCTCCTTTCAAAATAATCTTTAAAAGCTATCAAGAGCGAAAAAGATGATTGGATACAATAGGGAATTGATTGAGTCTTGAATTTAATTCAAATTTTAATAATTACAAAATAATGGATCCATCTATATTATAGGGGATCAATCTATTTCAGAATGGATCAATACATTTTCATAAAGAGATTGATTCATTTTCAGAATGGGTCAATCCATTTTCATAGTGATCTATTTATTTTTGCAAAATTTGTTTAAGGGACTATATGAATAGTACATTGACTGCCTTCAAATAAATTTTTTTTTACACTCTACTTATTAATTTGATTATATTTTGAATTATAAAATTTCAAATCAAGATTTATTTGAAAATTTAGAAACTAAATTTATGTGACTTTCAATACATATAAAATTCAATATCTGATTTGATGTGTAATAATTATAGTGAATTTTCAAACTATCCCTTGTGCAGTTGTTAGATAACTTATATAGTTTCTAATAAAAATTTAAAATCTTTTCTTAAAAAATTTTGATTTTCATTTTGTTTGGTCTATTAGAAAATAGACTCAAAAGACTTTTCATCCATATTCAAGTATTAAAATTTTGTAAATTAAAAAAAAATAAATTCAATGCTGTAAAACTTTAATTATTCTTACAAATCAACTTTCTCAAATTAATTTATTTCTTAAAATCGAAATTATCAAAATTGTATTAAGTTCAAGATGAATAAGTTTACTTAAAAAAAAAACAATTGAATTTTCATTTAAATTCAAATAAATAATTTTTAAAGATAATTTTAGTTTGACAAATACAAAAATATATAAAAAAAAGATTTTAAATTTTATAAAAGCTAGAAATATACCTTCATGTTGCCATGGGTCAAAATTTTTTTGTTTTGTTATATGCATTTATCATATATCTTTTGCAAGATTTATCTATTAAAAAAAAACAAACAAACAAACGGGAATGACACATGAATAACATGTCAACTTCCTTTGCTCATAAAATTTATCTAATTAAAAAATTAAAATTAAAAAAAAAACTAAAAGACTAAAAAATGAAAAGAGAAAATGAAAAAAAAAATAAAAAACAGCTTATGGATGGTGTTACATTTATATTTTATATTGAGCTTAAAATATTAATTTCTTAAATTAAAGTTAAAAATAATTTTATTAATATAGTATATATATGCTTAAAATTAAATTAAATTAAATGTAAAATATATATGCTTTAATATATATCTCAAAATTGGTTGGAAAAAAGCACCGTAAACATGCTTCCGACCTAATATCATTTCTTTCAAAAAAATCTAATACATTTCAACTCAATCTTGATTTAAAAAAAAAAAATAGACCCTTATCAGATCGAGATAGATCAAAATCAATCGAATATGAATTGTTTCGGCATATTTATCAATTAATGTCTTTCATTGCAAAATTTATAAAATTAAAAAAAGTAAAAAAAAAAAAAAACAAATGGTTGCCACATGGACACTTTTAATTTTTTTTTACAAAAGAATTTTAATAGAAAAAGGAAAAGAGAAAAAAAAATATAAAACATAAAACATAAAAAGGAAAAGAGAGGAAAAGAAAGTTTATTTGAGTTCTATGTGAACATCTCATTTGAATGAGAACCCATACGATACGAATTGTTTTAACATTCCTATTCATTGTTTTTTTATTATTATTACAAAATATATCTAATTAAAAAAATTGAAAAGAAAAAAAAATTAGGATGCCATGTGGAAACTTTTTTTTTTTACAAAATTAATCTAAATAAAAAATTTAAAAAAGTTGGATGGATGGATTATATTTTAATTATGTATAAATATGACATTTTTAAAAATTAAGATATTAAATAATATCTTTATTAATATAATACATACACAAATAAAATGAAATTAAATAATATAAAATATAATTTAATATACACAGTTAAGGCAAAAAGGAATATTATAAATCAATATCCGACTTGAATTTAATTTTCAAAAAAGTCTCAATTCAATTTCAAATAAAAAATACACCTATCGAATTTGGTTGAATCAAAATCATTTAGATACGGATTGTTTTATTTAACATTGTTGGGAATATTGACTCAAATATCATAAGAGATTTGTTTGAGATTTGTCAGATATTGCTTGATGGAAAGAAGACTTATAAAAGAAGAATTCCAAGAGAAAGAGGATTCTTAATAGGTAAGTTTGACTTGTAAGAGAAGAATTCTAAAAGGAAAGGGATTCTTAATAGGCAAGTTTGACTTACAAGAGAAGAATTCTAAGAGGAAAGGGATTCTTAATGGGCAAGTTTGTATGGTTATAAATAGGTGAAGTCTCTACAGGGTTAGGTATGAAAAAAAGATGTAAGAGAGTTGTAGGGTTTTGTGGGATAGATACCCCATAGGAGTATTGAGGCTCTACGTCTTATGGGTGTGTATGTTTGTTTATGAGTGGACTAGAAGAGATTGAGAGGGTCCACATAGGTATGGTGTATGGGAGCATATGGGTATGTGTTTGGTTATGTTGAAAGGGTGCACAAGGATTTAAGTTTGTGTTTATTTGGGTTGAAAATACTCCATAGGACTAAAGAAGATTGAGAGTGTCTTATGAGTATTGATTGTTGAGTGAGGTTGATGATTTGATGTAAGTTTGTAATTCTCTACAACTAGTGGATCTTTTTTCTCATCCGTGGATGTAGGTCAGTTGGACCGAACCACGTTAAATTGTTATCTTTTATGTGTTTGCTTTATTGTTTGATTTCGCTTCTGCTGTGTGTGGTTGGATTAGAGGCTTTTAGCCCAACAAATGGTATCAGAGCTGTGGTGTTCCCCAACAAACATACCTCAATTGATTTTAATAATTTTTTTGAGATGTTTTTATTTTTTTTGTAGGGTTTGCATTAAAAATTATTCAAGTTTATTAAGGCGTTAATTGGTTTAATACTTTACATACCTTTAGCATTAAACCGGTCAAACAAAAAAAATAAGATATAAAAAATTAAAATTTTTAAACAAAAAAATTATTAAATTGGTTTCAACTGAGTCTAAACAAAAAAATAAAAAAAATTATTAAATATTAAATAGGCATAAAAATTAGAAACATGCAACACCGTACAAAAAATTTTGAAATGAAGAAAGATAAAATTTAGTGCAAAAAAAAAGGCTCTTACATTTTAAAAAAAAAAAAATTTAAAAACACAACAAAAAATGGGTCAATAAAAAAACTTGCGGGTTTCACAATAAAAACATAAAATATATAAAAATAGTAAAAAAAAAACTCATAAAAAAGACCCAAAAAAAAAAAAACGATTCAAAAAGAATCCAAAACAAAAAAATAAATCTATAAAACAGATCATAGTCACCATCGAAATAGAAAACATAAAATATATAAAAAGTAAAAAACTCAAAATAAACCCTATGAAAAACAAACATGATAAGTCCCACAAAATTTTATTTTTTAAGTAATAAATATAAAAAAAAATTAAAAAAGATAAAATATAAAAAATAAAATGGTCCAAAAACTTATCAGGAAAAAAAGGTTCTATCATTCAAAAAAAGTGGGCCCAAAAATTAAAAAAATTAATAAAACAAAAATATAAAATATAAAAAAGTTAACAAAAAAAAAAAACAAAAATAGCATGTCCAAAAAAAAAAGTGATGGAACCCACTTGAAGAAAATAAAATTAATTTAAGAATAAAATACATTAACAAATAAAAAAAAAAAGAAAAGGAAAAGGAAAAACTAAAAAAAAAAAAAAGCAACCGACATGTGATTATAGTAATTTTTGTATATATGTAAAATTTATATATAGGATATTTTTCAAAACAAATAATATTTTGAAAAATATAATATTATTTAATGTAAAATATAATATATATATGACACTCCAATTTCATATCAAAATATTCTAAAGATTGGCTATGATATATAAGTAGATATCTAAACTTAAAACTTATGAGATATCTTTTTCAAATAAAATCATGAGACCTTTGAGTCAAAGTATAAAATATCTTGTAGGTTGGATGTATGTCTCCATAAATTGTATAAGAATAATTATCAGTCAGATGAAAACTAAGTGCTACATCATAAAAGTCACTTATAGAATCTTACAAGAGCTAAATGCTACATAATGGAAGCTAACTCTAGAATCTCAACATCTTGTGTAATTCTATCAACTATGATTTGTATGTGCCCCACACCCAAATTATATAAAAGGGGTCATTAATCAGACGAAAACTAAGTACTACGTTATGGAAGTCATTTTTAGAATTTTACGAGAGTGAAGTGCTACATAATAGGAGCTACCTTTGGAATCCCAACATCTTGTATAATCCTGTTATCTATGATTTGTGTATGCTTCATGTTGAGCTTGCCTAATATTTGATATGATTCAGTTAATTTATGTGCTTTATATTGGAATTGATGGGAACGTCAAGCTTTAACATGAGAGTTTGTAATTCTCTAATCTTATATTAGGATAATCTCAAATTCTTTTATGATATATATGTAGAGATCTAATTACAAACTTGTAATGCATCTTTTGTGAGACAAAACCGTAAAATATTCGGATCAAAGCGGACAATACCTCGCAAGTTAAGTTCAGATCTCCATAAATGATATCAAAATTATTACCAATCAGACGAGAGCTAAGTGTTATACCATAAAAGCCACTTTTAGAACTTTAAGAGAATTAAGTGCTATATAATGAGAATCATCTCTAGAATTTCAACGTCTTATATGATTTTATGTGTGTGTTTTACGTTGAGCTTGCCCAACTTTTGATATGATTTAGTGGATCTACGTGCTTTGTGTTGTACTTGACATCAAGTTTTAATGGAGACGTCAAGCTTTAATGAAGGAGTTTGTGATATTTCAATTCCATATTAAAATATTATAAGGATTTGTTATAATATATAAGTAGAAATTTAAATCCAAATCTATGAAACGTATTTTGTGGAGCAAAATTGTGAAACTTTTAAGTCAAAATAGATAATACCTCATAAGTTGAGTGTGGATCTCCAAAATATCATAAAAATATTTTAAAATTTTTTCATTTTAAATATTATTAGTATCTATTTAATAATAAAAATAATATAATTTAAGAATATTTATTAAATATTTTTTTTTCAAAACCTTAATCAAATTTATTTAATTTAATATTATCATTTCAAAATTCGCGACTAACAATTAGAAACCTCCAGCAAATGAATGATAAGTTACAGCAGGCAGTAGGGATGGTATCTCATTGGCGACATCCATTCATTACCTAATTTTTATAATACAAGTGAGGTTCTTCTTCTTGTTCTTTTTTTAAAATTTTTTTTTATTGAAAATAATAAGTTAATATTAATAAAACTAGTTTTTTTTGTCTACTGGATTGTTTCAATTAAAATTTGGCAGAACTTTCATAAACCATTTAAGAAAGGAAATACATACCTCTTTTATGGTGTCTCTTCCTCCAAACAAAGAAAACCATGATCAGGAACAGAGTTATGGTAGGTAATACAATGCTGAGTACAATTATCACTCTACTTTTCTTCGCATTGGGTTCGGCTGTGGTATTCTTACGGTCAATTTGATCTGTACACAAAGAAAATCACAGCAGGAAAATATTGAGATTAAAATTTCAAAACAAAAATTTGTGGAGAAATTAGAGCAGAAACTCCAAAATAAAATTCCAGCAGTCCTACTTGGATATGTAACAAAAAAATGCTGCTCTTGCATTCTTTTTCGATCACTTTCACTGTAAGCTTAAGTTATCTAGAATGGATTAAAACTTAGAAAGTCGCTGTGTTCCTAACATATATGTTCTGCAGAAGTTTGATAGAAGTCCTTGTATAAGAATCAGACTTTGAAGGTTAGGGATGGTAACATACCAAGTTCTTTTGCAGCCATTCTTATATAAATTTCTTGATCATTTCCATTCACCTCTCTAACATCAATCAGATCATTAAACCAGATCAGGCACCCACTTCCTCCTCCTCGTACGTCCAAATTAGTATAAGCTGTGCACGAGCAGTTCTTCATGCAGTGGTTCTTGCACTCCTCCAGGTTCATACGATAGTTAAACCAGGAATGTCTTGAATCGGGCAACTTTAGTCCAGAGTACTTCAGAAATCCATCTCCAGAACAGTTTAGCGGAATCTTTCTCGCGCATCCACCAAACCCAGGTACCACTTCCCATTCCTTTGTATTTTTTGACTCAAATCCTTTTAAGCAACTGCATACTGGGGAGTTGTTGTTGTTATTGATGCAGTTGCCATTTACACCACATACTGCATAACTGTCACACGTATCCTGATATGGTGGAAGATAAAGCACCCAATTTTGGGCGTTATCAATCCATGTGAAATGCTGTATATTGCCAGTAGGAAGGACCAATAACCTTGAAAGACTAGAGCTGTTAGTAAGGCTCCAGCTGAAATACACCTCTTTCTCATTGAAAACAAATTCAAATCCGTAAACAGAGTTTGGTACGAGTGCAGGTACCCCACTAAACCTCACACCATTCCAGGCGCCACGGTGCAATTTCACGGTTGAACCCTCCCTCAGAATCCACTCTGGGAAGCCACCAAGATCAAATTCATAGGTAAATTTAGCCCGGGAAGGATCGTTGGTATCCTTCCATGATGATAAGTAACGATCCAGGCCCGTTACGAAGTCCTTTCCAATCTTCATGTTTGGTAGGAACGTATCAGAAGGATAATCATAGCTCTGCCATATGAAGTTTCCAGGGTTATTATCAGTTTCCTCTTTAACAACAAGGTTACCTGAATCCAAGATCTGTGCAACCGGCCTACTAGCAGTTCTTGTTGAGTTGGAAGACCAAACAGTGCTCCCATTGTGATCAAGGAAAAGAATTCCCCGGTTGGAAACTCTTAGAACACCGGTAGAATCATTTAGACCCACTTCTCTGCTGGCCACCCACACAAAAGTCGTCGTAGATTTCTTGTACCATATTCCCAAGTACCTTTTTCTGGAATCACCAGGGCTAAAAAATCCTACTTCAAAGACTCCACCTGCTGAAACTATGGTCTCTCCATTTTTAATTGATTAAGTCGTATCTATGTTGTCGACCTGAGTGGATGTTATTACTAAATTAGAACACAGAAAGAAGCAAATAACAAGAAATATGATAAAGCCTTCCATCGGAAATAAAAAGTTTGAAGCTATGATGAATGAAAACCTCTTCCTGCCTTAGCGTCTCTTACATATTTCTTCAACTGAACTGAATAATTTGAAAACCCCCATATAAAATTGGGGTCTTCAGTATTCGCTTTTGACTTTTCTTTTCATTTGCTACTATAGATTTGTTGGAAGGTTGTTGAAAGCCAGCGGAATAGACCAAAAAATCTCGTGTTGGAATCATATGGGACTAATGAGGGATGATGTCAAATAAGTACAATTTTCTAACATATTTTGTATTGTCAACATGAAATCATTTGATTTTAAAGTATAAAAGCTTATTTTGTTTGAATACATTGAAATCTTTTTAAAAACCAATTGAACTATGAAAATTAATTTTTGGCTTTTTCAACATAAGATTAAAAAAAAACGACGGCTCAAACATTCTTAAATCAATATTTTACATTATGTTTAGATAAATATTAATAAAAATAAAAATAAAAAAATTAACGGCTTTTAGAAGAAAAAAAAATGATAGATATATATCTTGCTTAAATAGTTAAAATTAATAAAAAAATTAACAACTATTATTTAGTTAGAGATAAAAAAAATTCATTGTAATATTATCTTTCAATTGTTTGGTTATACCTTGAATTGTTTCATTTGTCATATCAAAAATCTAGAAATTTATTATTTTGAGTAAAAAAGAAAGAAAATTTCATGTTATTTTATTAATCCCTAAAATATTTTAAGTTTAAAATTATTTCTATAAGATTATATCTGTTTCGGAACTAATTTCAATAAAAAAAATTCAATAATTTAAATATATCTTAATAAATAAAATAAATTACAAAATTATATTTATATTTTTTTACACGTTTAACAAGCTCCATTAATATAAACATAATTTTTATAATTGTACATATTTTTCATATACATATATTTTTTTATTTTCTCCCAAATATATAAAATAAATAAAATATAAAATTGATATAAGGCCCCAAAAAATTATAAAAATAAAAGATATGGTTTTTTTTATGGACAATTGGAAGTTATCTAAACCAAAAATTACTTAAAATTTTATTTTCTTATAAGATAAAAAATATGCTAAAGGAAAGAATAATTGAATAAAAATATACATACAAGAATTCCATAAAAATAAATTTGAAAACCATAATAAAATAAATTGACGACAGCTATAAGAAATAAAATAAGTAATGATAGGGGTTTAGATTTGATAAAAAAATAAATGTTAATATTACTTGTCAAGCTTCTAATGTATTTTTGAAAATTGAAGAAAATAATAAAGGTAAACTGTTAATTTATATTTAAAAAACTTTTACTCCTTTTATTTTTAGTCAACTTGTACGGATACCCTTGTACTTTATTGAAATGGTGGAATCCGTCCCTCCACTACATTCAATAGTAATTGAATCCCTGTACAAAAATGATCAATAGAATTTAGTAAAATTATTGATAGGGGTTATTGTTGCCATTACTGTAGTTGACATGGAAGTTGACTTTTTAACAAGATGATTGAATTTGTATATGTGTTGATGTGGCGACTGTTTTTGTTCATCTAGGCAATTAAAGCTCACATGGCAATTTTTTTTTCCCACTATCTTAAAAAGCTTATATGAAAAAATTAGCGCCACATAAGACTCTCTTCTTTTTTCCATCTAGTTTTTTATCTCTCTCTAATCCATCAGTTACTTCTTGTTTTCTCCTCTCTAATCTCATTAACCCTAAAATAACAAATTCTCCATTTTTCTTAAAATTTTTCATTTCCTTTCAATGCATCAAAACAATATTGCAAAGGATTGTTGCAATGGATTTCAAAGTGAGGGAGGACCATTGAAGACAAAGAGTTCGTTGAAGTAGAAGCGAGAGATGATCGTCAAAATCGTGGAAGCACAAGACTTATCTACCTACATATTGTCAACAACCAGTAAAAGTTTTGTTTTGCCTTAATATTTGTATGGTTTAGGTTTAATTTTTGTTTTTATGGTTAGATTATTGGTGGTATTGTGTTTCAACAGTGGTGTTTGTGCGGACCCTGTGGCTTTTATGTGTCTATTATTGAAACATTATTTTTTAGTTTTTATCTAACTATAACAAAACTTTGTTTGCCATTGAAATAGTTTTTATAATTTTTTTTCATTTTATCTTTTTTCACATGTTAGCATGTCTATGGGGCAAGTCTATGTAGCAAGGTACCATAACGAGAAGATATTATCAAGAACCAAATGTGTTGTTAGATATGTAAATGATACTATAGTTGAATTTGAAAATGATGCTAATAGAATTTATTATTGAACTATAATAGAGGTTGTAAAGTCATTAGGTTATGGCATAAATAAGACAATTAAAGTATATTATCTTGAGGATGGCAAGACATTAAATGCAGGGTTAAAGTTGTTAAATAATGATAGTAGTATGGTGGAAATGGCATAGCAATTAAGGTAGAATAGAAGTATTGATTTCTATTTAGAGCATTGAAATTGTGATAATGATAATGACATGCCAGAAGCCCTTTGGCAAACAATTCAGAGTGACAATGATAATGATAATATTGTTGTTATGAGTGTAAGCAGAATTAATGATAGTGAACAATCCCCTCAACCACCTAGACCTCATACACCAACTTTAAAGGACTTTTATAATAATAATGAATAGAATGAGGAACATGACAGTGGTGAAAAGAAGGGGGAATTAGGTAGTAGTAGTAGTGAACATAAGGGGTAATTAGGTGAAAAGGGTTATGATAATGGTGAGCAAAAGGAGAAATTAGGTGAAATGGGTTTAGCAAGTTGTGAGCAAAATGAGGAAAATGATAATGAAGTAAATGTAGATAGTAACGATAACCATGCCAGTGATGTTGGTAGTAAAGATTATGAAGAGAGATTGGTAGATGTACCATGGGCAAGTGATAACTCAGATGTTAATGATGAATTGATAGTTGCTAAAAACAAGGAAATACATTGATAAGAAAAAAAGTTACGTATTAATGATATTGATTCTGGCTTCTATGATGATGATGTTGATGGACATGATAATGATGATGATGCAGATAAAGATGACAATGGTGATGATGGTGATGAAAATGATTGTGAAAATGTTACTGTTGAGGATGAAAATCATGGCATAAATGTTGATGGATATAAAAGTGAATATTTTAATTCATGAGACCCATGGAGTTTTGTGGATACTAATGATTGGTCTAATGAAGATTATGCACAATTAGCAATAAATATTATAATCCTAATGTTCCCTTAGAGGATTTTTTTTAAAACTTAGGTTTGCTGATCTAAAGACATTTAAAAATATGGTTACTGACTTTTCAACTCAAAAAAGGCTTCAATTTGAGTACTTAAAGAATGATAAGCTAAGGTTGAGGGCTAAATGTTTTACATTAGCTTGTAATTGGTTGAACCTTTGCTCATGGTGCAATGCTAATAAGACTTTTATTGTGAAATCATATGATTCTGATCATAATTACCTACCTACAACTAAGAACAAAAGGATGACATCTTCTATTATAAAATATATACATATATGAGAATGTGATTAGTATTATGCTATTCATTAAACCTTGGCATTTAAAAACACTAGTGAAGAAATATTTGAGTGTGCTTCTGACTTTTAGTGTGTATGGAGCAGCAAAAAGGCTAGTTATTAAAAAAAATTAAAGAGAAATATAATGAATAATTTAAAATTTTAAATGATTGAGTAAAGGAGCCGAAGTGTACAAACCCTAGAAGCACTGTTATCGTTGTTTCTTAAAGACCAACACTAGATTCATTACCATTTTTCGAAGATGTATTTGTGTTTTGGAGCTATCAAAGAAAATTTTTTAAATGGTTGTAGACACATTATTAGTTTGGATGGATGTTTTTTGAAATGAGTGGCTATAAGTCAATTACTTGTGGTAATAAAGAAGGATGAAAACAATAAAATGTTCCCAATTGCATGGGCAATGATAAAAATAAAGAATATTGAGAGTTGTACTGAGAGTTGGACATAGTTTATTAGCCAACTATGTTTTGATTTGGGAATCGAAGATGGAATTGAATGATTAGTGATTTTTAACATGCAAAAGGTATGTTATATTTTTATTGCTTTGTAAATTAACAATTTAATTTATTTACTTTTTTATTCAAGTATATTCAATTTACATTGTTAATATATTTGTTTGTTATAGGATTTAATAAAATCTATTATGAAATTATTGCCTTTAGCTGAGCAAAAGATATGTGCTGGACATTGTATACACTATTTTATCTGAAGAATTTTTTGAAATCGAAATGGCCTTTTGAATTAAATTGGGCCTTTAAAACAAAAATTTTAGACTTGAGGATTAAAAGCCCAAATATATTGGTTTTGGTTTAATTTTGGTTTTGATTTTAGTTTTAGTTTTAATTTTTGTTTTAATTTTGTTTTCAAAATTAAAGTCAAAGTCCGGTGTAAAAAAAAATGGGAAGGGAAATCCAAATATGGAAAACGTGGGGATTTTGGCAAAAGTGAAGTGGTAGATTCGGTTTAGGATCCGGTTCTCAGATTCGGTTTGGAATTTAATGATTAATTGGTTATGGAAATACCTGAATACCAAGTTTGTCCAATGAAAGGAAAGATTACAGAGAATTCAAATCTTGGAAATCTTGGATTTTTCCAAGTTAAAGTGCGATTAATCACTATAAAAAGAACCAGCGTGTGAATACAAAGGACGGACAACAAACACAAGAATCAAGCAATAAGCAAGAAGAAGCAATTCCGCAGAAAACAGAGACGAGGAGCAGTTTGGCATAACACTGACTAGAAAAACAGCAAAGCAAGGCCAGCACATCAATTCCACAGAATCATCGACATCAAGCAATTGGCAAAGCAAGATCAAGCAGAAAGCAAGATATCAAGCAAGACAGTGAGCAATCGGCACCAAAACAGGGCAATTCAACATAGTCTCAAAGATCAACCCAGCAGGAACACAAGCAATTGCCCAAAGACATTCAACAAGGGAAGGCAATTGCTGAATTCATAAGTGAGAGCACTTTAACACGGAGAATCAACAACAATTCAACAGAGAAACAATCAGAAAACAATTTCCAGCAATTTCATAATTCGGCAGCCACATATTCAACAGCAATCTCAGCAGCGCAAACCAGAGGAAGAATCGAGTGCAAGACAAGAACTAATTCCAAGCAAAAAAGAATTCAGTGCTCAAGCCCAATTTTCTAAGCGGCCACAAAAGAGACAGGCAAAAACAAGAAGCCAGACCCGAGAACATCCGCACCCTGCAGCCATACATTGCAAAATGTGTAAATCAAGCACACACAGCCCCATACCCAGAACCGAAACCCAAGCTCACAAATTACCCATACCTAGAAGCAAACACCAACCAGCTCACAATCAAAGCAAATATGGCCAAATAAGAGCAAGAACAGACAAGCATAATACACAAAATAGAAGCAATTACACACTAGAACAAGAGTGTAAGAGAATTCAAAAGTGTTCTTTTGATTTTGGGTTTCGGCTTGAACTTGTCTTTGGGAATTTTAGGTGTTTGCAGGAGTTTGGTTCCAAGCAAGAAGAGAAAAACTAAGTGAAAAAGCTTCCAACTTTTCTGTGGGAATTGTTGGGAACGAAAACAAATGAGGCTACGAGGAAATAAGAAAAGAGAAGAAGGAAACATTGCTGGAAAGGAGGAGATTCGACAAAGAGATTTTTGGGCTCTTCAGCACCGGTGCGTGGCGGATATCGACGATCGGTGGAAGCAGCAGCAGGCTTCGTCCGCGACTGGTTTTATCTTGACTGAGAAATTAAGGGAGATAAGGCGGAGGATCTGGAAGCGTCGAGAGAAAGGAAGAGAAGAAAATAAGTCTAAATTTTTGTTTTTGTCTTTTTTTTGTTTTTTGGTTGTTTGGAAGGAGTTATTAAAAACGGTGCCGTAAGCAAAATTGTCTGCAGCTTCAGACTCGCATGAAAGTCATACCCGACCTGCGTGACCCGATTTTTTTGGTAAAACTTTTTTTTTTGTCTTGATTTTTTTTTAAATTTTTTTCTTTTGATTTATGTTCTTGATATATTTATTTATTATTTGTTATTTCAAGTGTTGATTGAAGTGATAAAAATAATAAAAAAAATTTTGGTGAGATATTTATTATTTGCATGATTCATTGTTTATATATGATATTTATTATTTGCATGTTTTATTTATGATTTTATTTGCATGCTTTTATTTTGATATTTTTGCATGAATATATAATTGCTTGATATTTTATATTTTTGTATGAATAATTATAGTATATATTTTTCATGATATTTGAAATGAATTTAATTTATTATAGGATTTAATTATATATATTTTTTGCAAGGATATAATTTAATTTCATGATTTATTTTATATTTTTGCATGGTTTTTTACATTTTGGTTTTTGCATGATTTATTACATGATGATTTCTTTTTTATTTATTGCATGATACCTTGGTATGATTTTCATATTTGCATGATTTTATGATGTTTGCATGATTGCATGTGGTGATATGATTGCATGATATTTTTTATAGAATTTTTTTTTGTATGATAATATTTTATAAAAAATAAAAGGATTTGAATTGATTTTACATGATTTGCATTATATAAAACCATCTTTGAATAAAGTTTAAATCAAATGACACATAATTAATTTGGTATCAATTTTGAGCATAATAGGTTGCTAATACCTTCTCTGCACGTAATGGACTCTCAAATTTTAGTTCTGTTGTTGTAGACTAGAATCTATTTTTTTTTTAAGAACTTTTAGTTTGGGCTTAAGATAACCTTAAAAATGATAGATTCATATAGAAGGTCAATAACAGCTAAATAAAAAAGATTAATGATTACTCCATGATTTTTTTGTCTAATAGATAGATTTTTAAACCTAAAAGTTATGATAAACATATTTATGCTAGATGGGGGTAGACAAATAGGATTGAAGTCCTACAATTGCAATTTTGACATTATGCTAGGTCTCCTAATAAGCTTGAGTTGAACAAGCATCTAAATGAGTTAGCAACTATCCTTGGAAGACTTAGTGCAAAAGAAGATCTATTGGAAAATGACTTGTAGAGAAGTAATGTCAGGCTTTTTTTTATGAAATAACTAAGTGTGATGTATTGACAACAATATGTGTGAAACATTCATTGGGATAATCTTAGAAGCTAGGTGCAAGTTTATAATAAGCATGCTTGAAGATATTAGATTGTATGTGATAAAGAGATTGGTTTTGAAAAAGTAGAATGTTATTAAGTAAAAGATTGATTATTAGCTTATTATAAACCTTAAATTATTGAAAAGTTTGAAAAGGAAAGCAAACTTAGTACAAAATGGGAGGTTGAATGGAATGGATGTGATAAACATGAGGTTTAATGGGATGATTTGATCAAACATGAAAGGGAGAGTTGTACAGTGATGTCACAACTACATTCATACTATTAGCTCAAAAGGTTAAATAAATCAAAAAAGGGAGTGAATTGGTTAATTATGAATTTTAACAAGTTGATTGCTAATTAATAGAAAAATCACAAAAAAATATTTTTAAGCCAATAAACATAATATAGATGATCAAACATAATATAGATGATCACAACAACAATAATTTGAAAAATAAAGAAATAGAGTTTGAGAATCAAACACCGAAATTTATAGAAGTTTGGTTTTTACTCAATGCACTTTTATCTTTTCCTTTAGCCTCACTTGCCAATGAGTCTAATTCACTATCAAGATATTAAATTTTACAACTTAACTGTTCCAAAGCTCTATACAATTAATAACAAACCTCTTAAAAGTTATGCTTCCTTATAAGCCCACAATCTCCAAGACAAATTTTAAAGTATTTTTACAAATACGAAGATCTCTTGAAGGTTAGATGGTTACTAATTTGAAGTACAAATGAATGCTGTGAAGGATATCAAGAGAAAAATAAATACAAGATTGATTTTTTTTCTTTTTTCACACAACAATATGCTTCTTATTACTTGAAGAAAATAGAGGATGAAAGCATTTAATTTTTTTTACTCTTGATAGCTTGTAATATGGTAAGAGACTCCATTTTATATGTAGAAAGGAAAAGAGAGCCATTGGTTTCATTTAATGCTTAGAGCGCTTTACATAGAATAAAAAAATGTGACTGTTTGAGGTTGTTAGGATCAAACCGATTGATCCATTTATAGAGGGATCAATTGGTTTTAGCCTTTTAAGTTAAAATGATACAAGCAAAAAGCATGACCTGATCAATCAGGTAAAGGACCCAGCCAATCCTATCACATACCTAATCGATCCCTAAAATGGGTGATCAATCCATTTTCAAGTTTATGAAACAAGTTTAGCTACCGAATAAAAAACAAATCAATTCATACAATGAGGCAATCAATCCTATTTTGTAATCAATCTTGTTTTGTAAACTCTTAATCCAATCGATCTTGTATGAGAGGGAATTGATTGATTTTTGAATTTTTAGAACGAGATAGCTTTCTAGTTAAAAACAAATCAATCTTCTTTAAAAAGGGATCAATCCATTCATCTAAAAGATCAATCCTGTCCCTTAGGGGATTGATCATTTCTTTTCAATTTTGCATGAAATGTGTTTTGATCAAGGAAATAAGTTTCTTTTTGTTTCAAAACATTTTTCACTTGATAAATGGCTAGAAAAAATTTCATTTTTAGTTCAAAGCAATTTATTTCAATTTTCATAATATTTGCTTTGTCATTTCAAAATAAACATCAATATCATGTAACAATATATTCAAGCACATGTATTCAAGCTCATATCAAATGTTAAAGATATGTTATCAAGCAAATTATGAAACGTACAAACTCTATGAAGGATAAGCACATATTTTATATCAAGTATTGTATAAGAAGCACAAGCATCTATGAAAGTTCAAAATTTTATTAGTAATTTTATCAAAAAGCAAAAATATTTCATGCATATGAAAGGTTCAATCAATAAATCTAAAATAATAAAAGCAATATTTCATTAGCATATTCTAAAGAACTAAATATTCAACAAGAATCATAAGCTCATACATAATTAATAAAACATGAGTACTAATGAGCAATGAGATTCAATCATTAAGTTATAACAAAAAATTATATTAGCATGATTTTCCTAACATGATGAAAACAAATGCTATAGCAAAGAAATAATAAAAGCATAATTGTTCAAATAAATTTTAAATTATTTCAATACATAGGAATTTATTTGTTGGCCTTGAATTGATCAAGAGTTTTTATTTGACAAAACAAAAATTTGCCTAACTTAAATCAATCTTTTCTAAGCTTGAATTGAACATTTTTTCACCCTTTTATCTTGCCAAAATCCATTTGAGAACCAAAATAAGTCAAATTCTCGGAACAAAACCTGAAAAGTGCAAGTTTTGATAGAAAGGATCGATCCCCTAAGGGAAGGGATCGATCCCCTCCTTACCAAATCGATCCCCTAGCAAAAGGGATCAATCATGTTTTCTTCCAGAATAAAAAATTCTTAATGTTTTGGCAAAAACTAATCGATCTCCTCCTTGTAAAGATCAATTGGTTGGGGTTTCAAAATGATCAGATCGATCCCCTCATTCAAGGGATGGATCACTTTTTCATACAGAAAGTTTCATCGTGTAATTTTCCAAAAAAAGGATCAATCCCCTCTTTAAGAGACCGATCAATTACTTAAACATAATGCTCCTCAAAACTGAAAATCCAAAAAAGGGATCGATCCCCTCACATAGGGGATCGATCACCTAAAGGACCAATCGATCCTTTGGATGAAGGGATTGATCGGGAATAGCTTTTCAAGCATAAAATCATGCTTCCTCCAACATGAACCAATCAATCGCCTAAGGGAGGGGATCGATCCCCTGAAGGCCAAAAACACCCAACGATTATTTTTTGTTTGAAATTTTTGCAAGTTTGAAGCATTAAATGCTATCCAACGGCTCTCAACTTCTTTCTACCTATAAATCAAACATTCCACTGCAGACCAAGAGTAACAAGCGCCAATAAAACTTATTGCTATTCACCTATCAATTTGCTCTAGCATTCAAAGCTGTTTCAAGTTAGAAAAGTGCAGAATTCATATCAATTTTTCTCTATTTTTTTATCCATACTATTGTGTACTTCAAATTGGCAACATCCAACCTTTGAGAGGTTCTCAGAGTTTGCAAAACACTTAAAAATTTTGTATTTTGAGTTTGTAAGCTTAAAGGGGAGGATAACCCTTAAGAGTGTGATGAGTTGAGTTATTGTAAAGCTTTGAGAAGCTTGATTGTAATCTTCATCATATAGTGGATTGAACTCCCTGACAAGAGAGGCTAAGAGAGAGGACGTAGGTGCCTAAAGAAGGATTGAACCTCTATAAATCTCGATGTCAAATTCTTTAACCTTATCTCTTATTTACTTTCTACTATTGTGTTTAATTGTTTAGCAAAATTTGTGCTTATTGAATATTATTTTTGAAAATTTCTAAAAACCAATTCACCCCTCTTGGTTTATCCCAAATCTTTGAGCTAACAATTGGTATCAGAGTTAGTACTTTTTTTTATAGGTTTAACAACTTAAGAATGATCATAAAAATAGTTCAAAGAAGTATGGTAATAAATATAGAAAAACCATCATCAAGCTACAACAATTACAGTGGCTAACAAGAGGTGTCTCTTATGACAAATGAAATAGTTACATCATCTCTTAGAAGTGAAGGGCATTCAATTATAAGAACCTTCTCTCTTTGTTGGTGACAACTTTTCCTATTAGAAGACTAGGATGAGGTTGTTCATACAAGTTAATGATTATGAAGTTTGGAAGATCATTGTAAATGGTCTTCAAATTTTAATGAAGATGGTGGATGGTAGGGAGGTAATCAAGTTGAAAATGAATGGGATGCCAATGACATGAAGATGGCTCAACTCAATGCCAAAGCAATGCATACATTTTTTTGTGTATTGGGGTCAAGTGAGTACAATAGAGTTTTCTTATGTGAAAATGCAAAAAAAATTTGGGATAAGCTAGTCGTTACTCATGAAGGTACCAATCAAGTGAAGTAGACAAAAATTGACATGCTCACTCACGATTATGAGCTATTCAGGATGAAACCATTAGTGAGATGTCAAACCACTTCATTAACATCATTAATGGTTTAAAGGCTCTTGGAAAAATTTACTCAAATATAGAAATGGTGAAGAAAATTTTCAATAGCCTACCAAAGAGCTGGGAAGCCAAAGTAACAGCCATTGAAGATTCCAAAGATTCTCACACACTATCTTTGGATGAACTAATGGGCTCCCTCCTCACCTATAAAATAAAGATTAAAAGAGGGACAAGAACTAATCAAGAAAGGTGGCATTGCTCTCAAATATACTTTTCAAAAAAATAAAGAAAATTTTGGACAAGATGAAGATGATAAAGATGAAAAGATAGTCATGTTTGCAAAGAGATTCAAGAAGTTCATGAGGATGAACAAGTTCTCAAGTAGAAGAAAACCACAAAAGGAGATTACTAAAGGGAAATCAAGTAGAAGAGAAAGGGATCAAATTATTTACTATGAATACAACAAACCAGGTCACATTAAACTTGATTGTCCTTTGTGGAAAAAGTAAAACATGACAAAGCTAAAGAAAAAAGTTATGGTAGCAACATGAAGTGATAGTGACTTCTCCGATGATGAATCAAATGAGGGGAAAGTAGTAAATCTATACCTCATGGCTCTTGATGAGTCAAAGGTAACCTCTAATTCATGTAATTTAAATTCATACATATTTGATGAACTACAAGATGCCTATGATGAATTAGCCATAGAATTTGAAAACATGAGCATGAAATATAAGAAAATGGCCTCTAAATTGAAACTGTAAAATGAATCATTGACTAAAACAAAAAAAGACTTAGAAAAGGAAATTGAGCTTTTAAAATTAAATGTCAATGACTTGACTAAAAAAAATAAAAATTTGCATAATTCATTTTCTAGATTTTATATGGGACATCAAAAGCTCAATGAGATGCTTGAAACACAAAGAGCTTTCTTTGATAAAGATAGACTAGGTTATAATAATGGCAACAAAGAAACTCATTTAAAGAATTTTCTTATTAAGCTAAATGATTCATCTAGTATATGTACGCATTATCATAAATTGGGTCATTCAATACAATATTGTTCCTTGAAGAAAATCACTTATAAAGGTAAGCTCATTGGAGAGTGTGGATTTCAAAAAGAGTTAGCACATCTTAAGATGAGATTACTAAAATGAAATGGATTCCAAAAGGCACAAAAATTGTTAGTACTAACACTCAAGGACCGAAAAAAATTTAGGTACCCAAAATAAAAATTTAACTATGTTTTTATAGGTGGATAAGCATTGCGACAAAGTCAATTCAAGCAAGAACAATCCATGGTACCTTGATAATGGATGCTCAAAACATATGTCCGAGGATAAAACTCTTTTCAAGGACTTGAAAGCTAAAAGTGGAGGAGATGTTACATTTGGTGACAACTCTAAAGGCCAAATTGAAGGGATTGGCTCCATTGGTAATAATTCTTCTACTACTATTGGAAATATTTTACTTGTGAAAGGACTCAAGCATAACTTACTTAGCATTAGTGAATTGTGTGATAAAGGATTTAGGGTTGTGTTTAAATCCATGTGCTGTCAAGTAATTGATATCAAAACTAACAAACTTGTTTTTGTTGGACATCATCAAGAAAATATTTATATAGTGCATCTAAATGACCTATCTTCTAAAAATGTTTGTTTTATGGCTCAAAAAGAAAATGAGAGTTGGATTTGTCATAGAAGGCTTAGACATGCAAGTATGCCTATAATTTCAAAACTTTCTCAAAATGATTTGGTTGTTGGTTTGCCAAAGTTGAAATATGAAAATGACAATGTTTGTGATGCATGTGCTTAAGAAAAACATAAAAGAACTTCTTTCAAACCTAAGAATTGCATTTCAACTGCTAGACCTCTTCAACTATTTCATATTGATCTTTTTGACCATACTAGAACAATGAGTCTTGGGGAAAAACAATATGGGTTTACTATTGTTGATGATTTTACTAGATTTAAATGCATTCTCTTTTTGCATTCTAAGAATGAAGCTTTCAAAAAATTCATCACTTTTAGCAAACAAATATAAAATAAAAAAGGTTATTCAATTACTAGTATTAGAAGTGATCATAAAAAGGAATTTGAAAATCTTGGCTTTAATGTATTTTATAGTAAAAATGGTATTAGCCATAATTTTTTTGCTCTTATAACTCCTTAACAAAATGGGGTAGTGGAAAAGAGAAATAGAACTTTAGAAGAAATGGCTAGAATCATGCTTTGTGAAAATAATTTACCTAGATATTTTTAGGCAAAAGCTATAAATACTTCTTGTTATATTATAAATAGAGCTATGATTAAGCCAATTTTAAAGCAAACCCCTTATGAGCTTTTTAAAGAAAAAAGGCCTAACATAAGCTATTTTCATCCTTTTGGTTGCAAATGCTTAATTTTGAATAAAAAAAGAGATGATCTTGGTAAATTTGATGCAAAAAGTGACGAAGAGATTTTCCTAGGATATTCTTTGAATTCAAAAGCTTATAGAGTTTTTAATAACTGAACATTAGTGGTTGAAAAATCTATACATGTTATTTTTTATTAATCTAACCCACTTTCGAGAATAGTGCTTCTTGATGATGATGATGTAGGTATACTTCAAAAATAGATCAATGATGCACCTCATGACATTGAGGAGAACAATTAAAAAAAAAATGATGAGTTTTTAAAGGAGCCACAACACATAAAGAAAGAGCTAATCATTTTAAAGAAATGAGGTATCTCAAAGATAATGAAATCATTGGTGATCCAACTCAAGGGGTAAGAACTAGATCCTCTTATAATGTATATAATTATGTTACTTTTCTCTCTTATTTTGAACCTAAAAATATAGATGAAATCATAAGAGATGATCATTAGATATTGGCCATGCAGGAAGAATTGAACCAATTTGAAAGAGGCCAAGTATGGAATCTTGTACCTAGGCCAGTGATCATCCTACTATAGGCACAGAATGGGTTTTTACAAATAAAATAGATGAGCATAAAAATGTTATTAGAAACAAAGCTAGATTGGTAGCTCAAGGGTATAGTCAAGAAGAAGGAATTGATTATGATGAAACCTATGCCCCGATTGCAAGGTTAAAGGCCATAAGAATATTGCTTGCATTTCCATGTTTTAAAGATTTCAAGCTTTTTCAAATGGATGTCAAGAATGCATTTCTTAATGATTTTATAAATGAAGAAGTGTATGCAGAGCAACCTCCCGATTTTGAAAATTCAAAATTTTCAAATCATGTTTATAAATTGACAAAAGCATTATATGGTTTAAAACAAGCTTCTAGAGCTTGGTATGAAATATTGTCAATTTTTTTTTGTAGAAAATGATTTTAATAGAGGGAAGGTTGATACTATATTTTTATTAAAACAAAAAAAAGAACATTCTCATAGTGCAAATTTATATTGATGATATTATATTTGGTGCTACTAATGAAATTTTTTGTCAAGAATTTGCTAAGATTATGCAAGGTGAATTTGAAATGAGCATGATGGGAGAACTCACATTCTTCTTAGGACTACAAGTAAAGCAAACAAAAGATAACACCTTCATCAATCAAGCCAAATACATCAAGGATTTGCTCATAAGATTTAGATTGGAAGAATTAAAGCCTTGCTTAATACCAATGAGCACTTCAACAAAACTTGACAAAGATGAAAGAGGTAAATGTGTTGACTTTAAACTATATAGGTCTATAATTGGTCCATTACTGTATCTTACTGCAAGTAGACCTGATATTGTGTTTAGTGTATGTGTATGTGCTAGATTTCAATATTTACCCTGAGAATCACATTTATCTACTGTCAAAAAAATTTTTAGGTATCTTAAGGACACCCCTAATTTAGAATTATGGTATCCAAAAGGTTCATCTTTTGTTTTACATGCCTATTTCGATACGAATTTTGGTGGGTACAAAATTGATAGAAAAAGCGCTTTCAGTACTTGTCAATTGTTTGAAAATATGCTTATAACATGATTTTTCAAGAAATAAAATAGTGTTGCTCAATTTACAACCGAAGCTAAATATGTGGCTGTCAGAAGTTGTTATGCTCAAGTTCTATGGATTAAGTAACAATTAGAGGATTTTGAAATAACCACGGATCATATTTGCATTAATTATGACAATACTAGTGCCATCAATCTCACTAAAAATCTAATTCAACACTCTAGAACCAAACATATTGAAATTAGACATCATTTTATTAGAGATTATGTTTAAAAAGGTGATATTGTGCTTGAATATGTTGATACCTTGCATCAACTAGCTAATATTTTCACAAAACCTCTTGATAAGGATAGATTTTATGCTATTAGAGGTGAACTTGGCATGATATATGTTCCTTGAAGTGAATTTCTTGATGTTATGATAAATAATGTACTCTTGATTAATCAAATATGTGTTTATCTAAATTTTTCTATGATTTGTGCATGATTGTATGCTGGAATGATCATATTACATATAATTTTTAAATCTTTTAATTAAAAAAAATGCTAGAGCATAAACCAATCGATCTCTTTTGGAATGGATCGATTGGTTCTTCACCCAATAGCCAAATTAAAGGGAAAATATAAGGAACCGATCGATCCCTTTAGGATAGGATTGATCGGATGTATAGGTGGTACTTAATTTTAGTTGAACTCATGCAGAATCGATCGATCCCCTTGGAATAGGATCAATCGGGTATTCAACTAGTAGTTACAAGAAGTCTGAAACGAGCAAAACCGATCAATCTTTTTCAAAAATGATTGATCAGTTTCATGCAAAGAACCATAATCGACCAATCCTCTACGTCAACCGATCGAACGAGTAGTGCCTTTTTGGCATGATAAAGTCAAGTCTTTCTCAGTGTAACCAATCATTTCAGCTTTTCTTTCATGTTCATCTTTTTCCCAAACTCATCCTATCCAAACCCTAAACATTCCCATTCATTTCTCACCCAAAATTGATCTTTCTTACCAATATCTCTTGTAAATTTCTTCACTCCCACTTGATATCTTGTCGAAATTATTCCTTAAAACCCTCAAAATTGCTCTAAAAACCAAAGTCACTGTCGGAAGAAGAAATCCTCCAAGGAAGGCTTTAAGCTCAACAATAAAGCCATCTTTCAATTAAAATTTCAATAATCTAGATGCCAAAGACCAGTATAAGATGCATTTTACGCATCAAGAAGTAAAGCATGGCAAGGTAATTTCCCTAGATTTCTTCTAATCAATAGCTTTCCCCTACCTGCATATTTTTTAAGAATTTGACTGGCTACATTATTTGTGCATGAAAGGTTTATTATTTGAGAATTTAGTAAGAGTTTTCTATAGTAATACTAGCTGTGTCCAGATTGAAGGATCAAATAGGCATTACCTTGATAGATTTTGAACTTATGTGATAAAAAAGGAAATACTAATTACCAAACAAGTGCTAGCTGAAGCTTTTAAGTTAAATGATGATGGGGAAACAAACACTAGATGTGACATGGTGTAACTTGCTCAAGACATCTTTAGCGATCATAATCTATAAGTTGCTCTCACTCAGGCCTCTAGGTTATCCATGCATAATAGGTTACTACACCTCATTGTTACTCATGTTCTAGCACCTTTTGGGACACAATACTTCACCATTAAGAAGTAAGATTATTGGTGGATGTATAAGATCAAGAATGGATAAAAACTAAATTTGGTGCATTTTATTTTTCATGATATGATAAGGATCATTCAAAATAAAGATTATATTTTGGTATATGGATATGCAATAGGTAACATTTTGAGGCATTTGGAGGTGAATACCAGAGGAGACAGGCAGATGGTATTCATTAACCCATTTAGTGTTCTAGGGGCTCCTACACTGCATAGCATAGGTTATGTTCAGAATGCAGTTGGAGAATGGGTTAAAAAGGGTGATATTGGAGCTACACCAGAAAAAGAGGAAGAGCAAGAACCCTTAGATATGCCTATACCTCAAGATGAACCCTCTACCTCATCATTCAACACTCAAGGAGCCTTAGAAATGCTCTTGCTTTAGATGAACAACTTGCATTCGATGGTTGGTAGTATGAACACCAGATTGGAAACTATGAAGAGAATGTAGAATGAATTGGTAGCATAAGTTCGTCACCTTCGCACTGACATTGAGCAAATACGGTCTACACCTTCGCACATGAGGCAGCTTTCTTCTCATTCTCCTCATCTTTATCAGTCTCCCTATTCTCCACTTCCACCTCAATGAGCTCTATTAGTGCCATTGCTTATGTTTTCCCACATCTTTGTAACTTGTAAATATATCTTTGAAACCTTTACATTATGGTTTGTAACCTTTGGTACTTGATATATATATTACTGCAATTTCTATTTCATTCTCATATTGCTTGTGGTATTGTGGCATTTAATGTGTTATTTGATGATTGATATGCACTTAAGTGGCCTTGAATTGATTGTCCTCTCATTTGGCTTTACTTCATCCTTTTTGCTATGACAAAAAGGAGGAAAAATATTGGTATGAAAAATTACTTTAATGATTGTTTTGATGATCCTAATGATATTGAAGGTTTTGGTGATATTGGTTTTGCTTAGTTGCCTTAAAACTTATGCTTAAATTCAGGGAGAGTTTTATTATTATTCAAGGGGAGTTTGCTTTTCATAACTTTAGGATGAGCTTGTTTTTCAAAAGAAAAAATGTTTTTTATGTAAATTTTTCATTTGGTTTTGTCATATCAAAAAGAGGAAGATTGTTGGCCTTGAATTGATCAAGAGTTTTGATTTGACAAAAAAAAATTTGCCTAATGTGAATCAATCTTTTTTAAGCTTAAATTAAACATTTTTTCACCTTTCTATCTTGCCAAAATCCATTTGAGAACTAAAACAAGTCAAATTCTCAAAACAAAACTTGAAAAGTGCAAGTTTTGATAGAATGGATCGATCCCCTAGCAAAAGGGATCGATCTTGTTTTCTTCTAGAACCAAAAATTCTTCATGTGTTGGCAAAAACCAATCGATCATCTCCCTATAGGGATCGATTGATTGGGGTTTCAAAATGACCAGATCGATCCCCTCATTCAAGGGATCGATAACTTTTTCATACAAAAAATTTCATCGTGCAATTTTTCAAAAAAGGGATCGATCCTCTCTTCAAAAGATTGATAGTTTGCTAAAACAAAATGCTCCATAAATCTGAAAATCTAGAAAAGGTATCGATCCCCTTATATAGGGGATCGATCACCTAAAAAACCAATCGATCCATTGGATGAAGGGATCGATCAGGTATAGTTTTTCAAGCAAAAAATCGTGCTTCCTCCAACATGAACCAATCGATCCTCTAAGGGAGGGGATCGATCCCCTGAAGGCCAAAAACTCTCAATGGTTATTTTTTATCTGAAATTTTTGCAAGTTTGAAGCATTAAATGCTATCCAACGGCTCTTAACTTCTTATTACCTATAAATCAAGCATTCCACTGCATATTAAGAGTAACAAGAGCCAAAAAAACTTATTGCTATTCACCTACCAATCTGTTCTAGCATTCAAAGCTGTTTGAAGTTAGAAAAGTACAAAATTCATATTAATTTTTCTCTATTTTCTTGTCCATACTATTGTGTACTTCAAATTAGCAAATACCTAACCTTTGAGAGGTTCTTAGAGTTTGCAAAACACTTAAAAATTATGTATTTTGAGTTTATAAGCTTAAGGGGGAAAATAACCCTTAAAAGTGTGTTGAGTTAAGTTCTTATAAAGCTTTGAGAAGCTTGATTGTAATCTTCATCATATAGTACATTAAACTTCTTGCCAAGAGAGACTAAGTGAGAGGACGTAGGTGCCTAAGGAAGGACCGAACCTCTATAAATCTCGGTGTTAAATTTTTTAACCCTATATCTTATTTACTTTCTATTATTGTGTTTAATTGTTTAGCAAAATTTGTGCTTATTGAATACTGTTTTTGAAAATTTCATAAGAACCAATTCATTCCCTCTTGGTTTGTTCCAAATCTTTGAGCTAATATTATTTAATTCAAATATATATAAGTATTTAAACATATATTTCAATCAAAATCATACAAGTATAAGCAAAAACATTTCAAATTATATATACAGTAATATACCCAATTCAAAAAGATATGCAAACATTTAGGCATAATTTGGTATATGCTATTTCAATATTCTCAATCAATGAACATGTATAATATTTTAAATTATAAGTTCATAATCTATGAGTCAAAACAATTAAAATTTAAGAAATTAATATATTCAACTCATAGCCAAGTTCAAAGATTCATCTTAGAAAAATATTCATGCATTAAAACTATAATTTCCAAAACAATAAAAAACTCAGCATGAATATCATTGAAGGTGAATTAATCAATCCAAGCTTTCAATAATATTAAAAAAATCTTTACCAAGTGGCTTGATGACTGATTTGTGTAATCTGTTCATATATTAAACCACAAAATCATATATTTGCACACAATCTTTCCTGTGCAATGTGTTCATACAGTCAAAGCATTTGAATTATTAACATTTACCTCCATCATTTTCAAGCTTTGTTGTTGTGCTCATTTAAGTTGAGTGAGGCTTTGAATCCTCTATTCTACATCATTTGAACAAGTCTTTTGGTACTTGAGCTTGATTGATAAAGATGACCATTTTGTTTGCTATACTTGAAATTTTAAAATATGGACATATTCATTCACTTTTCAAGTTTCCCTAGTATAGACTTAGAAAATTTTTTGACAAAGAAATATTCATTACTTGCATTAAGAATACAAATTGATAAAAATTATACCAATTGTTATAAAATGAATTTCATATTTCAAGTTATAGGCAAACAAAAAATTTATTCATTTAGCACAAGTTACTAACTGCAAAGGAGATATATTTTATTAAAACAATATCATTAGCTTAAGTTATAGGCCATATATCACATTAAACATCAAATTTTCATAATATTGGCACTAAGCTAAAGTTCTCCTATAATGTGCAATCATCAATCCTTTTACGTCACTTATGAACACAAAGAAGATATATTCAATATTCAAATGTATACAAGAAGTCACAAAAGAATATGTTAAAACCAATTTTAGCCCATATAAAAATTAAAAGTTTAAAAAAGACATATTTATCATCCAAATATAGATTTAAGAAAATTTTAACACAAAAGAATAAATGTTTACACAAATTATAAGCTACAATCAATAATGACTTAAGATAAAAATAAAGCATTACAAGAAACTTACTTAAATCATGTTGCAAGTATGTCAAGTCAAGCTAAATAATATTTATCATATAAACATACACTTGATAAGAACTATAGATGAACCAACAATATTTGCATTTAAGATCAATTAGCTCATTATACAACTCAAAATCTCAAGCCAAAAAGTATATCGATTGTGCACAAAAATAAGCACATGTCAAAAATGTTTTGCAAAATCAAGACATAAATAATTTAGTATTTCAAATCATAAGCATTAAGGTTAAGTTGAATCAATTATCATACAAGGATATATCTTAACTAAGACTATAGATGAACTAAGAATTAATATATTTCTTTTAAGCTTAAGAAGTTCATCAATTCACAAATATAAGAGAAGAAATAAATCTTAAATTAACAATTAAGAACAATCACAAAGTATATTTATTCCATACTATTCAAACATCAATATATGCCATACAAAATGCATTAAGGTCAGAAAAATCATATATGTAGCACCAAATTCATTTAAGCAAAATTTTTTATGCCAAACAAAATAGGATGAACCAACCAAAGCTCAATATTTTCAAGATTAAAACTCATCATATTTGCTTGAAAAAGAACTTGATAAATCTCAAAACTAGTTAATCTCATTTTTAACCACCTTGAACTATTCCAACAAATTTCAAATGACAAAACAAAGTTGTTCAAGTGGTCATTTGGCTTTTTTTTGAAGGAAACATGAGGTTTAAGAATTATTGTTAGCTCAAATGTAGATAGCAATCCAAAAAATGGGTGAATTAAATTTTTTTCAAATTTTTTTTCCAAAAATATATTTCAAAATATTTGAATGAGAAATTAAAAACAATATGCTCTTTAGTGAAAATATGAGGTAATTAACAACAATTAATGATCTTAACACAAATATAAGCAATAATGAAATTAATCAAACTCAAGAATTTATAAAGGTTCGATCCTTTTTCAAATACACCTATATCATTTCCCTTAACCTCATTTGTCAAGGAGTTCAATCCACTAATTGAAATGCAATACAATCACTTTGTTTTCTAAGCTAAAGATAACAACCTCTCACTCACTATCTTTTTAGGCTAAGATAGCAAACTCTAATCTCTCACATTTCTAGGCTAAAGTAGCAACTTCTAATCTCACAAAATGAGTTTCTATAAAACTCTCAAAACCTTCCAAGAGTATGCCTCACCTCTTGATTACAATTTAGCTCTAATGTTTTGTAAACCAAAAACACCTCTCAAATATTACGTGTTTCTAATGAAATAAAAAGTATGATGAATGAACAATAAGAAATAGTTTAGATACAAGAAATACAAAGGATATTAAGCTCTAAAAACTCTTAAATGCTTAAGAGAATGGAAATAAAGCCTATTAGTGCTTTCTTCATTAATGGTGTATTGGAATACCCAATTTATAAAGAAAATGAGTTTAAAGCCATTGGGGATTGATTGGATAAGAAAATACCTATTGAATATTTGAAAAACTAGCTATTTGAACTTGAAATAGCAAGAATCAACTGATCTTGTTTTGGACCTGATCGATCCTATATGCTACCTATTTGATCCTTTCTTATAAGGAATCAATCCCTTTTGGCTGTTCTGTAATCTCGTTGCTTTCTGGACAAAAAAAAAATCGATCGATCCATTCTCTTAAGGGATCAATCAATTTTACTAAACTTTAGACCTGATTGATCTTTTATCATTGGAAATCAATCCATTTTGTAAAAAATTAAACTTGGAAGCTTTCTGCTTAAAAAATCAATCAATCCTATAACTCAAGGGATTGATCCATTTTGCCAGAGGATCAATCCTATCAACCAGATGATCAATCCTTTATTTTCAACTTTGCATAAAAATGTTTTCAAATAAGAAAAAAAGTTACTTTTTTATCTTAAGACATTTTCCACTTCAAAAATAGTTGGCAAAACTTTTCTTTTTATGTTTAAAACATTTGTCCAAACTTTAGCAAATCAAATATCCTTTTCATAAACATATTATATATTTTAGTACAAAAATAATAAACTTAAGAACATTATACTAAATAATTTTTTTGTAAAATTATAACCAAACTTATTTAGCTTAATATTTTATTATTTCAAAATAAAGATCAATGAAGGCTAACACATACCATGTAGGAAATGAGACATCAGTGGAGTCCCTTGTTAGGATGCTGTAAGTGCTATTGTGTATGATAGATCAAACCTTGTGGATTATTTGTCATCATGTTTCAAGAAAGAAGCCTACCTCTCTGCCTATAAAACACTCTCAACCTAGTGAAAGGAAGAATGTTTTAGCCTAAAAGTAATGAAGGACCACTGTTAGCTTATATGGTAAAAATAATGCCTAGTAGGCCAACCAAGAAAATAAAGCATGAACCACTTGAAGGTAAGATCAAAAGTGGACTTTCCAGGATTGAAAGGGTCAGAACATGCAGTTATTGCCATAAAAAGGGCTACAATGGACTAGGATTCTAAATTTATTTTCAAAAATTATTGATCCCTTGCTTAAAGGAGTTTTTAAATTTGTTTTCAAAAGTTGTTAAGTCTTAAAGAAGCTTTTAAATTTGTTTTCAAAAGTCATTGAGCTTTTGCTTCAAGAAGCTTTTAAATTTATTTTCAAAAGTCATTGAGCCTTTGCTTAAATGAGTTTTTAAATTTATTTTCAAAAGTTGTTTAACCTTTTCTTAAAAAAACTTCTAAATTTATTTTCAAAAAATTATCAACCTTTCAAAAATCATATTCAAAAAAACAAAAAAAATAAAAAAAAGATCGATGATGACTTACTTTGTTTTTCTTAACTTTTTAAAATTTTTCATCTAGTGGTTTCCAAAATCGTTATGACACTAAATACACAAAAATCATTACTAATTCTTAAGATCTAATCAAAATATGAACCATTTTGTGTACTTGTAAGATATTTAAAATCTTTCTTAACAATATTCTAAAACAATTACTCTTTCAAAATAAACTTATTTGTTTTTTTTTTTTTTGCCAAATTCTTTATCTAACCACAATTTAACTCTTATCCACAAGGTCATAACATATACTATAGCATATGACTTTTACGATCATAATCAAAATTTTGCAGTAATATATTTTTCTAAAGAACCCAATATTGTACTTCAATTAGAACAATAATCACAAATTAATCAAATTAACCATTAAGAAAATTCATTACATTCTAAATAAAAATATAATAATCAAACTTCAAATCAATTATGCAAACTTCCAACTCATGTAACAACTTTAAATACTCCTTAATAAAATATAGAATATACCACATCAAACGAACATCCTGCTTTACATATATAAAGCTATTTACCACAACTATAATATTCTCAACTAAAGTCATCAAGACATTCTCTAGCATAGTAACCGAGAATTAATTACTTCAAAATTTTAAAATATCATTCAATTCCAACTCCAATATTTTCTACTTTTACTTTGAATAATGCACACTTATATTCCATTCTTAATCCATGATTAAGGATTTACATAACAGTCATCAAATAACTTCAAAACCTAGTTAAATAAAAGATCTTTTCTCAAACCCATAAGATCTCCAATGGTCAAATCGTTATTTTGAATAATCCTTTAGCTCATAAAATGTCTCATTAGAAGTCGCACCTAAAGTTTCTCTAACTTATAACATTACACTATATTAAAGTAATTAGACCTTCACTTAACTACAAGATCCAAAAGTAATATACAAATATCAACCAAAATAATTACATCAAGAATTCATTAAATCATTGATTCTTCAAAATTCATTAAAACTTTAATTACTCCAAAATTTATTGAATCATTTCCTTATATTTATCACTAGAGCTATGAATTCAACTTGAACTCTTAGAAAATCATCATATAATCCAAAAATCACCATCTAAGTTCTTAAAATTTTTTATAATTTTCTTTCTTAAAAAATCACCATTAATTTAATTATCATAAATAAACTCCTTAGTAATTCTCGAATGATCATAACTTAAGCTCTTAGAAAAAATTTAATCATAATATAAGTTCTTAAATATTTTACATATAGTTTAAAGATCATATATTATACTCCTAGAAAATCCCCATTTATTCAAAGATCGTTCTCAAATCTTCTAAGAAAAATCCCTCAAAATCATAACTTGAGTTTCATCTATTCAAAGATAATAGCTTAATTTTTTTAAAAAAATTTCCATCATTAAATATCATAATCTAAATACTAAAAATTCTCCAAAGATCACAACTTAATCTCTGAGATCACTTTTGCCACGCCTTGATACCGAGAAGTAATATGGTCGTATTACCTTGAAGTCAAGAACCCTAAAATAATATGAAACTTTCTTTCTTAATCATTCTAAAATTCTTTAATAAGATAATATGTTCAAGTAAAATCGATATCTTTAATTCAACTAATGATAAATCTCCATATACATAAATATAAACTAAAAAAAAAATACAAAACCGCTTTATAAGATCTCCCATGCCAACAATGTCTCCAATGCTTAAGTAATCTTTTCAATTTGATCTTCTAACTTCTCACAAACTAAATAAACTTAGCATTTTAATCATCTGTAAAAAGAAACTAAAGAAAGGAATGAGAAAACCACAGCTTAGTAAGTATAAGCTCACACACCTTATCAAATTAAGTATCGTTTTCATACATACAAATAGCTCATTCAGAATCATCATTCAAATTAGACTTCCAAAACATTTAAGTAAGCATTCAAATGATTGATATCATATCAAAACATATCATTTCATCAATTATAAATAATAAATCATGGTCAAATACATATTTCATATAAATCATGGATCAATTTTCAAAATTGTAAATTCATCATCATCAATTATCATTATTATTAATTCATCATTAGTTACAGTCACTATTATAACCCGTGACAATAATCATATCAATAATTTTATTTTCATGATCATTGCTAACTATTATAACATAACCTTATGCTAACTCTTTAACCTATTAGCTAGGGCCATAGAACTAATTTTAGTGTTGATGAACCCACTTCCCAAGGATTCATTTGTAGCTATCATAAAATTATTTTTTAAATATAAATCAATTTCTTATTTCATTCAAAAGCATGATCCATCATTTATATAGCAAAATGTAAATAATCACATGTTTGATCCTATTTTCATATATCAAAAATAAAGAAATAAAACTTTCATTCATTTAGAAACATACATATATATACGTACACTACAAGAAAATGACGTATTAGCGACAGTTTTATAGTGGCCTTTCACTTACAAATGCCTCTAGCTTTCGTGTTTTTATAAAACTTAAAGCGTTTATTATTAAAACATCACTAAATATTCAAATAGTGACATTGTTACTCATAAACGCCACCTAAAACTTGATATCAACGTTTCTTGACTAAAACACCTTGAATAATCCTACCTTTAAAATCTCAACGAATACTAAAGGCATATTTTTTATAGACAATGCCTTCAATAATCACCTAATAAAAAATTATATGAGATTATTGAAGGCATTTTCTACAAGAAACGCCTTTAATAATTAGACCAAAAAATTTCACAAGCTTACTAAAGTCATTTTTGTTCAAAAACGCCTTCAATAAATATCATATCAAAATGTTTAGATTGTACAGATGTTAACCATAAGGTTGTAGGTTCGGTCCCTCCCTTTAGCTTTTTTTGGGTTTTTACAGAGATTATTTGTAATTGATTATTCTAGGTATTTGCTTGGTAAAAACGCCTTCACTAATTGCTTTAAAAAATTTTACAGAGAATATTGAAGGTATTTTTTACAGAGAAATGCTCTTAATAATCCATAGAAAAAATATGGAGCTAATTCTTGAAGGTATTTTGGCCGAACTCGCATTCTATAATCTAATCAATAAATTTTTGTTGTGATTATTAAAGGCAGTTTTTGTCAAAAACAACATCAATAATCCATAGGAAAAAGTTTGAATGGATGCTTGAAGGCATTTTTGGCTCAAAATGCCTTTAATATTCCATACGATAAATTTTAATGATCAGATTATTGAAGATGGTTATATCTAAAAACACCTTCAATAATATTTTATTAAAAATTATTCAAGGCATTACCTATAGAAAAATGCCATTCATAATCCATTCGATTAATTTTTAATTGGTATTATTGAAGGCATTTTTTAAAATGCCTTCAATAATTTATACAAAAAAGATGAGACAGATTCTTGAAGGTATTTTTTGCCCAAAACACCTTTAATATTCCACACAATAAATTGTTGGGGGGAGTATTAAAAGCGATTTTGGTAAAAAGATGCCTTTAATATTCTAGATAATAAATTTTAATGGTCGAATTATTAAAGGCGACTATATCTAGAAACGCCTTTAATAACATTTTGTTAGGATTATTCGAGGCATTTCAAGGCATTACCCGTAGGAAAATGCATTTCATAATCTATTCAATTAATTTTTAGTTGGTATTATTGAAGGCATTTTTTTAAAATGTCTTTAATAATCCACACAAAAAGATGCAACGGATTCTTAAAGGCATTTTTTTACCTAAATCGCCTTTAATATTCCACACAATAAATTTTTAGGGTGATTATTAAAGGCAGTTTTGGTTAAAAATGCCTTAAAAATTTTTTGTTAGGGATGATTCAATGCGTTTTCTTACTAAAAATACTTTCAATAATCTCATCAAAAAAACATATTTGATATTGTATATGTCAAATCAGTTATAGGTTTATGCCCAGTAAACGTTTGCTGTCAGTTGGATATTAATGCCTAGAAAATATTTGGTTTATATATGTGATACTACGAATTACATTTTAGAATTTACATAATAAACATTATTGTATTTCAATAAATTAACCACATATCCAAAATTAAAACTGATAATGTTGTTATATTAATATACTTTTTTAAATTATCGTACTCAATAATTTATTAAGTACACATAGTGTATTCATATTAAGTATAATAATAATATTAAACTAATAACCCAATGTACAAACTTAAAGTTTCCATTCAACATGGCATGTTCAAAACATTATAACAATTTGTTCCTTATATATTTACATTCAACCAACAATGTCTAACCTGAAGGTTTATCAACATTGATAAATGATAATACATAATCACACAATTCTTTATGGACTTCTTCCAGTTCTTCTTTCGTGAAGCTTTCTTTACTCTCCCACCTAAAAAAATATTAGAAGTAAATGCTAAGAAATGAGAATATAATGTACCTTTTTATTTTTTTGAAGATATAACGAGTTTATGAAATTGATACTAACCTTGAATAATGTGATCATAAAATTATGTAACACTATCTCCTACTTAAAATGAAGAATATAATATCCACATTTAGTATTACTGGATTAACGAGGTACCTAAAAATTAAATTGAATAGGTTTAGGAAATATTTATCTACATAAACTCAGCATAAAAGAATATATTTCACATTTACCGGTAATGAGACCCATTTTGGTTTCTCTATCTTCTTATTGAATGCAGATATTACCCTAAATTGAAGAAAAAATTACTTAATACATAAATAAAATTACTTATGAAGAAACAGAAGATATATAATATAATAAAGTATAATACATATTTATAAAAGTTTGAATATCGGGGTTAAGCATCGTTGTTAGATTAACTGAATTAAGTAAGTATGGCGTTAAAGATTTAGTGTTAATAACAATAAACACCCAATGACGAGTGCAAAATAATAACAACGATATACTCAAATTACGCATCAAATCAAATTTGGGCAAGGTTGGAGTAATTAAGGTTGGAATATAGCTTACTACGCATTATACGAGAGCAAATAATAATCAATCGATCTTTTCATGCATAGGATCACATGATTAGCATGATAAGCGACTGTGCCACTATGCTCGCCAATGAAGTTGGGGTTAATGAATCTAGATTTTGGTTCTCAAGAAAAAAAGAGGTACTAGTTTATAACTTTATATAGTATAATGAAATGATGAAAGTGTTTTATGGTTTAAGTTGGTAATATTTGTATTTCTATCATATACGTAATTATTTTTTATGACAGAAAAGAGAACAAATTGGGATTGGTAGTAGAAAGCAACAAAAATATAACCACACAAGTGGATCAAAAAGTCTTGCAAGAAAGCAAAAAAAAAAGTAAGTTTATGATAATAAACTTGTTCCAATGAATGAACTTTTTTTGCTATTAAAAGGTAAATATGCAAATTAACAGTTATTGTTCTGTTTTAATAGTTTTGATAGTTTTAATACATGATATTAAACTTATCAAAAGTTTTGAACTTAGTTGACATGGATGATATGTATAAAAAAGTTATTGTTTACATATATTTAGGTAAAAATACAAACTTGTTGTTATTGTTGTATTTTAATAGTTTGGATAGCTTCAATACTTGATACTAAACTTGTTCGATTGATTGAACTTAGTTTTTACGGTTGATATGAAAGAAAAAGTTGTCGTTTATGTCTATTTCGAACTATTTTTGCATATAAAAGGTAAATATACAAATTAAACTTTTGGATGACTTTCAACGTATTGAATGGCTTCAATCCTTGATATTAAACTGAGAGAAAATAATTGAATTTCGTTTCCATGATCAATATGTGTGAAAGCCCAAAATGTTTTTATTGTTTGCGTATGTTTAAAACTATTGTGTTGTTACGGGACCAAAATATAAATACATGAGATTAAAATTATTCGGAATGTTAATACTTGATTGACAGGCTTGATATGCATGAATAAGTTACGGTTGATATGTATCCTATCAAATAACATATGTTTTTGTATAAGAGAATGAGATGGGCAGTATAATTGAACGTGTGAAATGTTTTCGCATAACACAAAAAAAAAAAGATGAATCTTACATGAATATCGAAATACAAAAAATTATGGTAATTTGTATCATCTATTTAATAGAAAGTAAATATTTACTCTTTTTAACATATTATCAATTAATCATTAAACTTGATAGTTATATATGATAAATTCACAAGAGAAAGCGAAAGAGAAAATGGTTGATGAGATTAAAATAGCATCTGGTGGTTCTCTCAACATGCAAGAAATGAAAAATCGAATATTCATAGAAGTTGGTGGAAAGAAAGGCATGGACGAGACCAAAGCCTTGGATTGGGTCCAACACCATCTACCTACTATGGACGTAGCTCTCAGCAATTTACATTATCAACAAGTCAGTCTTAGCGAGACATTTCAATATTAAGAGGGGAATTGCAAACTATGCAATAACTTTTTTAGCAAATGAAAGCAGAAAGAGAATAGGAGCATTCCAAAATTGAGAAAAACATGCTAGAATAGAGCAAGAGTATGCAAAATTTCAATAGTTGCATGATCGATTCAATCATCTAATGAATTTTGTGCCCAATAATTTTTAGGAAATGATCTTGGTGCTCTACCCACTCAGGTATTATATTTAGTAAATATTTAAATTTTTAAATATAAAAAAGCTTACAATGAAGTGTTAAAAATTGTATGGTATTATTCAATAGGTTCTTGAGCACGCTAGTGACCAAGATGAAAATTTTTCTTCATCAATTGGTAGCCAGCAATATGCATGCAATCATTCATTTCATATATTTTAATTTTTATTTTGTTAATGTATTAAAAATATTTGAATGTTATTATACTAATTATTAAACTTTGTATTAATTAGATGCATATTTAAACGTGAATTAAGTTTATATTAATTTCAGTTTCTAAATTTAAGCTTTTTAATGAAAATAAAATTTATTAACATAAATTAAAAAAATATTTTTACATAATGACAGCGTTTGCGTTTAACAATGTTGCTAAATGAATAAGTTAGTGACGTTTGTATCATAAAACGTCACTAAAAGTAGCAGCGCTCTTATCAGCAAACACCGCTAGTTAAGTGGCATTTTTATACAAACGCCACCAAAGTAATGGCATTTTTCTCATAAAACGTCATTAAATTAGCAGTATCTCAAATATACAAATACTGCTAATATAAAGGCATTTTCAGTTACAAATGCCTCTAAAGTAGAGGCGTTTTCAGTTACAAATGCTATCAAAGCAACGGCATTTTTCTCATAAAAACTCCACCAAATTAGTAGTGTCTCAAAGAAAAAAACATCGCTAATATAGAAGCATTTTTATATACAAATGCCTCTAAAGTAACGTCGTTTCAGTTACAAATGCCACCAGTTTTTCTCATAAAAATGTCACTAACTTAGCGGCATCTCAAAAATAGAAACGTTACTAAAATGGCGGCATTTCAGATATAAAAGTCACTAATAATGAGGTATTTTTTTGAAAACGCTATTATTTTTTGCGATGTGTGTATAGCCGGCACTCTGAGTGACATTTTTTGCAAACACCGTAAATCTTTTAATGGCGTTTATAAATGCCGCTAAATGTTAAAAAAAATGTCACTAAAAACCTAAACTCTTGTAGTGGTAGGTTCGAAAACAAACAAAATGTGTAAGATTTTTACTTATCTCTTTTCAATTCCACCAATTAGTTTTTTCCCAAAATCATTAATGGCCTATTCAAGATCATTTCAACATATCAAAAATTAATCAATCCTTTTTTTGGCTATTTAAACTAAAAAAATTAAATTATACAAGAGTTAACTTAATTAACTAATTTTAGCAGCATGATTTGTTTTCACTAAAGTGTTTGTATCTTAAGATATATAATTCAAAATTAAGATCTTTTTAGTGCATTAGAAACTAGACTCGATAAACTTTTTAACTATATATGGTTCACGACATAATTTCTTATAGATTAATTGTAATAATTTTTACAATCCATGTCATATGCTATAACTATAAAGCATGTATACCTTTTGGTAAAAATTAAATATTTATTCATAGGAAACTCGAAATTTAGTTCTACTTGTTTCATTAGAAAATAAACTCAATAAGCTTTCCAAACATATATGGTCAAGTCGTGATTCATTGTATTAAAATTAAGAGAATTTTCATAATTCCTCCTTGCTAGAGCAACCTACACATCTTTAAGTAAAAATTAGATAATTTTTCGTAAAAACCTCAAAATCTACTTTTGATTGTTGCGTTGGACAACGTTGCAATGACATATAATACTTATAGTAATAATTTATCCTTTAATATAGAATTTCATTTTAATTTGCTGTTGTAAATAATAACATTTTATCCAAAAATAGCATTTTTTTCTCAATTTTTAAAAACCGAAATCCCTACTTTCAACCTTTAAAATCCATTAAAAAAATCATCATCAAATATTAACAACATTAAGAAAACAAAGCCCAATAATTTACCTAAATCATGAAGATTAGTGAGAGATTTCATAAAATTTTTAGGGTTTTCTCCCATAAACTTGAACTTCAAATAATAATAACCAACATAATATTTTTCTTAAATAAAAGGAGGAAGTATATTAACCTTTAGGAAATTAATCTGATTATAGCCTTTGATTTTGAATGCTTAACTTCATTTTTCAAACTTCTTAACCATAAAGAAGATGATGAAGAAGAGCTTTCATTTTCTTTTCAGTTTCAAGTTAAATAAAAATGCTAAGTTTTTTCTCATAAAATACTTCAGCACACTTTTATTGGTAATTAATCTCTTAATTAAACTAATGAGTTTTGATAATAGTCTAGCTCAATTATTATTTAGGCTGGGGTATTACATCAAGACATGAAAATAAGGAAATAAAATGGAAAGGTATCGATGAGAAACATGTCGTTATCTTCCCTCCATTAGTGTAATGGTGAATTCGTCAAATGAACAGAGTTTCTGACAGCTTGCTGAAGTGTTATCTTCAACTAGATCCCTTTCATTGAAAAAACCTGGTTGTTTAGGCTGAGGCAAAGGACTTTCACCACCAAGCATCAGGACCACATTTGACATGCTTGGCCTATCTTCTGGACTCCGTTGCACGCATAATAGACCTATATGAATTGATCTCAGAACTTCAGATAGATTGCAGGTGTCCCTAATTGGTGCAGCAATCAGTTCCAAGGACTTCCCTTCAGCATGTAACTTCCAGGCCTAGATATTGAGTTAAAACAACTTCAATTATAATAGAAATCACATCAAAAAGGTGAAACGTGAAAGGTGATCATCATTTCAAACTTACATGCCCAGGAAGGTTATGGTGGTGATCTGGATGTGTGAATCCTCTGTTTCTTTGGCCATTAACAATCTCTAGCACCAACACACCAAAGCTAAAAACATCAGATTTAATTGAGTAAAGCCCATCGATTGCATACTCAGGAGACATGTAACCACTGCAGAAAATCGTGAATGTTGCTTCAAATTTACACGATATGTTGACACTAAATGTTTTACCATGATGGGGCTAAAACTTACTATGTTCCCACCACTTTCTTGGTCTTTTCTTTGGTTTCATTTTCTCCAAAACTTCTAGCAAGGCCAAAGTCTGAAATTTTTGGGTTCAGTTGACTGTCTAGTAATATATTACCCGCTTTCAGATCTCTATGAATTATTCTTTGCCTGGAATCTTGATGAAGATAAAGGAGTCCACGAGCAATTCCATTGATGATGTTGTAGCGCTTAGGCCAATCCAGGGACAGGCTTTGAGCTTCATCTGCTCGATTTCTTACACAATTCAATATCCGGATTTAAAAAAGGAATATAAAGAAAAGAAACAATTTTAAATGGCCCAAGTGAACTTGGAAATGTGTAATTTATGCATTGGCTAACCAATTCAGCATGCAACCTAAAGACCGGATTTTGATATTGGACTTAAAAATATTAAGTTATGGTTATATGCTGAATGCAGCCATATGCAAAGTTAAGAAAGGTTACCAAAAAGAAAGAAGTTCAAGCTTTTGTTGGGCATAAATTCATAGATCAACATCTTATCATCTCCTTCGATACAGCTACCAAGAAGCTTCACTAAATTTCGGTGCTGCAGCTTTGCAATAAGACGTACTTCATTTTTGAACTCATTAAGACCTTGTTTCGAATTCTCTGATAGCCTCTTTACTGCTATTTCTTGTCCATCCTTCAATAGACCCTGATGTTGATAACCAAAGATCAATTATTGTAATGCTGAAAAGTTTGTTTGAAGCTGCCAAATTTAAACAAGCATCATTTGGCATGTAAGAAGTATAGTTTTCCTATTTTCATAACCAAACACCTGATAGTCCACCCCACCCACAGAAAAACACAGTTTCAATGATCTCTGAATTGCCGAGTCTTGCTAGTTGAAAAGTTTTGTCAATATCTATTGAGCAACAATACGAATAATAGTCACTGAATCCCATATTCCGTCTCTCTAGAGTAGGCAAGTAAAGATGAAGTTGCAGAAAACCTCAGTTATATATGGCTACTGATGTCAATACAAGAGGTAGAAACAATCATAGTTATTAACAATGAGGATATTGCTATCCAATTTACTACATTGTTACCTTATAGACAGTTCCAAAACCACCTTCCCCAAGCTTGTTCATATCACAAAAATTTTTTGTTGCATGGGCAATTGTGGCCTTGTCAAACAATGGTAATTCTGGATCTTCCCTCTGATTTTGATTATTTGAACTGCTTCCACCAATGCATTTAAGAAATCCTGCAAAGAAGGAACATGGATATACACAAAAAAAAAAAAAAATGATACCAGCAACCTATCTATAAAACCTCAGCTTTTTAATAAAATTAGAAACCTCCAGCAGATGAATGACAAGCAACAGTAGGCAGTAGGGATGCTATCCCATTGGCAACATCCATTCATTACCTACCCAATTTTTGTAAGTGAAGTTCTTCTTCTTCTTTTTTTTTTAATTGAAAATAATAAGTTAATATGAATAACAATAGTTTTTTTGTCTATTTGATTGTTTCAAGTGAAACTTGGCAGAACTTTCATAAACCCTTTAATAAAAGGAACATATATACCTCTTTTATGGTGTTTCTTCCTCCTAGCAAAGAAAACTATCATTAGGAACAGAGCTATGGTAGGTAATGCAATGCTGACAACAATTATCGCTCTACTTTTCTTCACATTGGGTTCGGCTGTGGTATTCTTACTGTCTATTTGATCTGTACACAAAGAAAACCACAACAGAAAAACATTGAGATTAAAATAAGGAATTTTGATCACTCAATTTCATGCTTATCAATCTATTTGTTGGCACATAACTCAAGCCATTGGTTCAGGTAGGATACCAAATCCAAATCCGAATCTAACTGCTACTTCTCACCATATCAGGTTCAAATAAACATATTGCTATTCAAAACAAAAATTTGTGGAGAAATTTGACCAGAAACCCCATGATAAAATTTCAGCAGTCCTACTTGGAGATGTAACAAAAAAAAATGCTGCTCTTGCATTCTTTTTAGGTCACTTTCACTTTAAGCTTAGGTTATCTAGAATAGACTAAAACCTAGAAAGTCGCTCTGTTCCTAACGTATATTTTCTGAAGTTTCATAGAAGTCCTTGTATAAGAATCAGACTTTGAAGGTTAGGGATGGTAACATACCAAGTTCTCCTGCAGCCATTCTTATATAAATATCTTGTTCATTTCCAGTCACCTCTCTAACATCAATCAGATCATTAAACCAGATCAGGCACCCGCTTCCTCCTCCTCGTATGTCCAAATTAGAATAAGCTGTGCACGAGCAGTTCTTCATGCAGTGGTTCTTGCACTCCTCCAGGTTCATACTATTGTTAAACCAGGAATGTCTTGAATCGGGCAACTTTAGTCCAGAGTACTTCAGAAATCCATCTCCAGAACAGTTTAGCGGAGTCTTTCTCACGCATCCACCCAACCCAGGTACCACTTCCCATTCTTTTTTTTTTTTTGGCTCAAATCCGTTTAAGCAACTGCACACTGGGGCGTTGTTGTTGTTATTGTTGCAGTTGCCATTTACACCACATAATGCATAACTGTCACAAGTATCCTGATATGGTGGAAGATGAAGTACCCAATTTTGGGCTTCATCAATCCATGTGAAACGCTGTATATTGCCATTAGGAAGGACCAATAACCTTGAAAGATCAGAGTTGTTAGTAAGGCTCCAGCTGAAATACACCTCTTTCTCATTGAAAACAAATTCAAATCTATAAAGAGAGTTTGGTATGAGTGCAGGTACCCCACTAAACCTCACACCATTCCAGGGTCCACGGCGCAATTTCACTGTTGAACCCTCTTTCAGAATCCACTCTGGGAAGCCACCAAGATCAAATCCATAGGTAAATTTACCCTGAGAAGGATCGTTGGTATCCTTCCATGATGACAAGTAACGATCAAGGCCAGTTACAAAGTCCTTTCCAATCTTCATGTTTGGTAGAAAAGTATCAGAAGGATAATCAAAGCTCTGCCATATGAAGTTTCCAGGGTTATTATCAGTCTTCTCTTTAACGACGAGGTTACCTGAATCCAAGATCTGTGCAACCGGCCTACGAGCAGGTCTTGTTGAGTTGGAAGACCAAACAGTGCTCCCATTGTGATCAAGGACAAGAATTCCCGGGTTGGAAACTCTTAGAACACCGGAATGATCATTTAGGCCCACTTCCCTGTTGGCCACCCACACAATAGTCGTCATAGATTTCTTGTACCATATTCCCAAGTACCGTTTCTTGGAATCACCAGGGCTAAAAAATCCTACTTCAAAGACTCCACCTGCTGAAACTATGGTCTCTCCATCTTTAATTGATCGAGTCGTATCTATAGTGTCTACCTGAGTGGATGTTATTACTATATTAGAACACAGAAAGTAGCAAATAACAAGAAATATGGTAAGGCCTTTCATCGGAAATAAAAAGTTTAAAGCTATGATGAAAGCCTCTTCCTGCCTTACTGTTTCTTACATATTTCTTCAACTGAATTGAATAATTTGAAAACCACCACATAAAATTTGGGTCTTCAGTCTTCACTTTTGACTTCTCAATCCGTTGGCTACTATAGGCTTGTTGGAAGGTTGTACAAAGCCACCGGAATAGACCAAAGAATCTGGTTTTTGAAACATACGGAGCTAATGACGAGGGATGATGTCAAAAAACAAAAAGAACTACAATCGATTAAAAAGTGAAAAATAAAAGAAAAAAATAATTCATGATAATATTATTTTTCAATTATACCTTGAATTGTTTTATTTGTGGTAGCAATAACCTAGAAATTAATTATTTTGAGTAGAAAAGAAAGAAAAAATTGTGTTATTTTATTATCTCTAAAATAATTTAAGTTTGAAATTATTTCTATAAATTGTATCTTTTTCAGAATTAGTTCCAATAAAAAATTCAATAATTTAAATATTTCTTAGTAATTAAATTAATAATAAATTTATAGTAATATTTTTTTACAAATTTAATAAGCTCCATTAATATAGAAATTTTTTATAATTGTACATTTTTTTCTTTTTATTTTTGCCAAATTTATAAAATAATAATAAAATATAAAAAGTATATAAGACTCAAAATAAATTAAAAAATAAATAATATGATTTTTTTTCTTTATGGACAATTGGATATTACCTAAACCAAAAATAACTTAAAAATTTATTTTCGTCGAAAATAAACAATATGCTAAAAGAAAGAATAAATGAATAAAAAATATACATACAAAAAATCCATAAAAATAAATTTAAAAACTTAATATAATGCATTGATGACAGCTACAAAAAAGTAAAATAAGTAATGATATGAGTTTAGGTTTGATTAAAAAAGTAAATATTAATATCACTTGTGAAACTTATAAAGTATTTTTAAAAATTAAAAATAATAATAATAAAAGTAAGACTGTCTGTTACTTAAATTTTGGTCATGCATGGATGAATAGTACATTACCTAACTCAAGCCACGTGTTATTTTTTAAAAAAATTTTTGTTAATTTTTTAATTTTTTTTCATAATTATTTTTAAATATTGGGGTGCCACTTGTTAACCCATGATTGGTCCTTCTCTTCTTTTTTGTTTTGTTTCTTTTTTTTCTTTTTTTCTTTTAAAAAATTATAAATATATATATATATTTATAAAGATTGTATTTTTATCTGTGAATCAACTTATACAAATTTTTTTTTGTTTTTTCTTCTTTACCCTTTTCGATTTTTTTAAATGAAAAAATAATTAAGATTTTTTTTATTCTTTGGGAACACAATAATAATGTGCAGTCTACAAATTCTATTTGCTTTTGATTATCGCGTGTCAGTTTTTTTATTTTACTTTTTTTTCTGTCTTTACTTTTCTTTAAAATTATTTAATAAATATTTTTAATATTATAAAATTATATTTTTTAAAAAAAATTTATATTTGAAACCCATTTATATCAAATTTTTTTGTCTTTATTACTTTTTTAATTAAATTTTTTTAAAAATATTTAATAAAATTTGTTTTATTAATTTTTTTTGTAAGACTCATTTGATATTAATTGTATGTCGTGTGTTTATTTTTTTTCTTTATTATAATTTTTTAAAATTATTATAATATCTCTTTTACTATAATTATAAAAATACCTCTCTGACTAAAATTATTGTCATACCCTTTAGCCATAATTACAAAAAAATACCATTTTGATTACTTCATATGATGCTTCTCCTATCATAATTATGAAAATACCTCTCATTATAATTTATTAAAATTACTATAATATTTTTAAGCATAATTATTAAAATACCCTTTTAATTGCTTCAAGATTATGCATTAAATTTTAACATCCATACAATAATATGAAATTAATCTCTTTAAAAATTATCATAATGCCTTTTTAATTATTTGATAATTAAATTACATGCATCCAAATCAACTATGATTCCTCTCTTTCTATGATTAACTAAAATTATTATAATGCTCTCTTAATACAATTAGTAAAATATCTCTCTTACCATAATTGACTAAAGTTACTGTAATGCTCTACAACTATAATTACATAAATGCCCTTCTATCATCATTTACCAAATTTATTATGTCCCTTCTACCATACTTATTAAAGTATCCCTCATATTATAATTTGCTAAAATTACTATAAAACCTCTAACCAAGGTTATGAAAATATCACTCATATTATAATTGCTAAAATCACTATAATACCATCTAACCATAATTAGAAAAAAAATCATTTTTATTTGCTTCACATAATGCATCTCCAACCATAATTAAAAAAAATACCCCTTATATTATAATTGATCAAAATTATTATAAAATCATCTAATCATAATTATGAAAATATCATTTTTATTGCATGATAATTACGAATTAAATTTTAACATCCATACAATAATATAAAATGAATCTCCTTATAAATGATCATAATGCCATTTTAATTACTTGACAATTAAATTACACGTATCTAAGTTGATTGTAATGCCCCTTTTTATGATTAATTAAAATTATTATAATGTTCATTTTAACATAATTACTAAAATACCACTTTTATCATAATTGACTAAAATTATTATAACGCCCTTACAACCTAAACATAGCCAAGTAATTTTTTTAGTTTAAAAAGCTTTTACTCATTTTCTTTCTTTACCTTTTCCTCAAATTGGAGTAATTCAAAAAATGAAACTATTGAAGAAAAAGGAAAGTAGCTTAACCCATTTCTTTTTTTTTTTTAATTTAAAATGAAAACCAAACAAATATATATATATTTCTTTTATTCTCCTTTCGTTTCCTTCACTTCCTCTCAATCCAATTTAAGAAATACAAGAACATGAATAGGTTATACTTACTACAAAATTTACTTTATGTGATAAATTCAATGGATGTTGTTATGGAAACTCATATCCAACTTGTGAGGAATTAACTGCTTTAATCCAAAAATCTTACCATTTTATCTTGCAAAAGGTACCTTACAAATTTAAGTTTAGATCTCTATGTATTTATCATATCATATCTACACATACTTTCAATGTAAGATTAGAGGTATTACAATCTGTCTACATTTAAAGTTTGACATTTTTATCAAAACAAATCTGACCATAGAACCAAGTTCACATTAAATGTTGAGATTTTAAAGGTAGTTTTCCATTGTGTAACACTTAGTGACTCTCATAGCCCCACCATGTAGCATTTAGTTTCCATCAACTGATGATTGCTCTGATACTATTTGTGGAGACCTACTCCTAACTTACAAGATATTGTCTACCTTGACCTAAAGGTCTCACAGTTTTGTTTCACAAAAAACATCACACAAATTTGAGTTTAGATCTTTATATATATACCATACTATATCTATATATTCTTTCAATATGAGATTGAGAGCATCACAGTTATAACAAGAACATCCTTTTATGCAAGATTGATGGTTTCTAAGAAGAGATATGGTTATCAGACTAAAGAAAAAGAGTAGAGGTATAATATCCAATAAGTCTGAGTTTAGTTCTATAATAAAAAAATTAATTTAATCTTTAAATTTGTATTTTTTGTTTTTTATTTTCACATTGAGACTTTGTAACACTCTTAATCCCACATTGGAAGAATGTATGCATATGGTTATAAGTTAAGACTTAATCCCAAACTTATTAGATAATTTTTGTGGGATAAAACTATAAAACCTTCATGTTAAAATGAAAAATACCTCACAGGTTAGGTGTGGGTCTCCATCCTTAATCCCACATTAGAAGAATGTATGGATATGTTATAATATATAAGTTGAGACTTAATCTTAAACTTGTGAGATATCTTTTGTAGGACAAAATCGTGAGACATTTGGGTTAAAGCTGACAATATCTCGCAGGTTGGGTGCAGGTTTCACAAATAGTATCAGAGTGGTCACTAGTCAACAAAAACTAAATGCTACATTATAAGAGTCATTAAGTGCTACACGGTAAGGTCATAGGAGTCACTAAATTCTATACGGTTAAGAACCACCTCTAGAATCTCAACGTTCAGTGTGATATTGGTCCTGTGATTGGATTTGACTTGACAAATGTGTCAAGCTTTAAAAATGAAGAGATTGTAACACCCCTAATTCCATATTGAAAAAATATGTGGATATGGTATGATATATATAGAGAGAAAAATCTAAACTTAAATCTGTGAGACACTTTTTATGGGACAAAACTATGAAACCTTCAAGTCAAAGTGGACAATATCTCACAAATTAGGTGTGAGTCTCCACAAATGATATTAGAGCTAGGTTACCAATCGACGGGAACTAAGTGTTACATTGTGGGAGTAACTAAGTATTACATGGTTGGGAGCCACCTCTAGAATCTTAACGTTAAATGTTATCTTAGTCTTGTGGTTGGACTCAACTTGACAAGGATGTCAAGTTTTAAAGGTGGAGAGATTGTGACGCCCACAATCTCACATTAGAAGAATATGTGAATATGGTATAATATATAAGTTGATATTTAATCTACATTGTGGGAGTTATTAAGTATTACATGGTTGGGAGTTATCTCTAGAATCTCAACATCTAATGTGATCTTGATTCTATAGTTGAACTCGACTTAACAGAAATGTTAAGTTTTAAAGGTAAGGAGATTGTGACGCCATCAATCCCACATTAGAAGATGTGTAAATATGATATAATATATAAGTTGAGATTTAATCTCAAACTTGTGAGGTATCTTACTATGAGATCTTTGAATTAAAACAAATAATATCTTATAAGTTGAGTCTAGATCTTCATAGACTTTATTTGTAAAAAAAAAAAATAAAAAGGTGAAAAGCCTCTTTACATTGACCTTGACAATAACAAAAGCAAATTTGATGTTTTTTTTTTTGCATTTCTCAGTTCATTCATAAGAATCTAATCAGGTTTGTAATTCTTCTAACGGAGGATCAATGTCCAAGGTTCAATCGAATCACCTGTCCTTTCAGCCTTATTCAGTAATTACCAAATATAAACATTTTAGTCCAAGTTTATTCTAACATGACAGGATCATTCCAAAAAAAAAAAAAAGAAGAAGAGAGAGACAGAGAGCAAATTCTAGAGAAGTTTAAGTTGCTAATCTCTTTTGAATATTCAATCATCGATCACATTTTCCTGTAAAGTCTAAATGTCAATGGACAGTCTGAAGGAATTTTGAAAAGTCTAGAACATGATCAAATCCATTATTTTTCAATATTGACCCCATTAACATTGAAAGAAATAAAAGAAGGGTTGATAATTAAATTTTATTTATGAAATTCAAATTGGATATGGGAACAAAATAAATGAAAATAACCAGCTTGCTAGCATGGTTCAGTGGCAACAAATATACTTACAATGACAACCATCATTTTTAAAAGGTTAAACACACTAGAAGTCACAACATTGACATGAAATTCTCATTTATCTTGCCTCTATTACTGTGATTGCAAAATCATTAGAACAAGATGGTTTCAAATTATCTGATGAAGAAGTAGCTTCAACCAGATCTCTCTCAGTGAAAAATCCTGGTTGTTTAGGCTGAGGCAATAGAACTTCACTACTTAGCATCAGAACAACATTTGACATGTTTGGCCTATCTTCTAGACTTCGTTGCACGCATAGCAGGCCTACATGAATCGATCTTAGAACTTCGAAGTGATTGCAGGTGTCCTTAATTGGATCAGCAACCAATTCCAAGGAATTGCCATCACAAAATAGTCTCCATGCCTAAGCAAATAAAACTGTTTTAACAATACTAGAATTTGACATCTTGATAAGAGAAGAATACTATCATTTGACACTTACATGTCCAAGGAGGTTATGGTGATGATCTGGATGATAGAATCCTCTATTTCTCTTCCCACTCACTATCTCTAGAACCAAAACACCAAAGCTGAAAACATCGGATTTAATCGAGTAAAGTCCATCAATTGCATACTCTGGAGACATATAACCGCTGTAAGAAAAGAAGAAAAATAAGAAAACAAGTTTTGAAGTATTGAATTTAAACTATGTAATTGCATTCTTGGGCTCATTACTTACTATGTTCCCACCACTTTCTTTGTGTTTGCTGTGGTTTCCTTTTCCCCAAAACTTCTAGCCAAGCCAAAATCAGAAATTTTCGGATTCATTTCATTGTCTAATAAAATATTACCCGCTTTAAGATCTCTATGTATTATTCTTTGTCTGGAATCTTGGTGAAGATAAAGAAGCCCTCTAGCAATCCCATTGATAATGTGGTTGCGCATTGGCCAATCTAGTGACATTCTTTGAGTTTGGTCTTCTCAAGTTTTAAACAAATCAAGACATTTTATGGCTTATTAAATCTTTCAATAGAGAAGGATAACCAAATGAATGAAGTCCAAATAAGCTAAATTTCATGGGTTTGATAAAGACATACCAAAGATAAAGAAGTCTAGGCTTTTGTTAGGCATGTATTCATAGACCAACATCTTTTCATCTGCTTGAATACAGCATCCTAGGAGCTTCACCAAATTCCTATGTTGAAGTTTAGCAATATGTTTAACTTCATTTGTGAACTCATTGAGTCCTTGTTTAGAACTCTTTGACAGCCTCTTCACAGCAATTTCTTGTCCATCCTTCAAAACACCCTAAGAAGGTATATAATCATTAATCAAAGGTTATTTTCAACATTGCTGAGAAAACAGTAGTATGTATGATTGTATGTAACTGGAAAGATGTGGAACCAATGGAGAAAAAACCGTAAAGTATTTTACAATATTTTATCATATTGTTACCTTGTAGACGTATCCAAAACCTCCTTCTCCGAGTATATTCTTCATTGAGAAGTTATCGGTTGCAGAAGTAATAGCTGTTAAATCAAATAATGGTAACTCTATATCTTCGTTGTGACTTTGATAATCGGAAATGCTATCTGAGGTGTGTATCAGGGGTCCTGTGAAGTAGCAAGTTGAGTAAATATAATATGCAACTTATTGTAAAAAATCAATTCATTTCCAAGAATTTCCAATGCATGCTCAAGCGTATGTTCGAGAGCCGTTACAATAAAGATACTATCCACTGGAATAACATGTGCATTCATTCCTTTTATGTTCCCTCAATCTAACTTTTAAGCTGAAGAAGTTTGGTATTTTACCAAATCAAAGCAATTGACTCGTACTAAGTTTCTTTCGTACTTGATTCTGAGTATGTTAAATTGATACACATTCTCACAGCATGTTAGTTTCGATATTTCCCTTGCAGTTGTAACAAAAAAAAAATCCATAAAAACATCATGAAAAATGAATTGGGGGAAAAGGAAAGATCTACCTTTCTTCTGTTTTTTTTTCCTCCTTAAAACCAAGACCAAGGTTAGGCCTACAATTAGCAGTACTGCTGCAGATGCTGCAGAGGTTGCTACAATAATTGTTCCGTTGGCATTGGATTTTGTTTTGTTTGTTGTGCTCTTATTTTGATCTATATGGAAAGCAAATCATAACAGAAAATTATTTACATCCTTTCAGATACAACATTTATTGCAGTGAATAGTACCATTCCAACCTAGCAGGAAAATTCGAGTTTATACTTTTTAGTATATCACTTTATATCTGTCAGATACTATCTCTGTTGCATCTCTATGGAATATAAAGATTATATAGAAGCTTCAAAATACTATGTAATAGACTACAAGTTTCAGGATTGAGGGTATTTCATACCGAGTTCTGATGCAGCAACCTTCACATAGATATCCTGACCACTATCAGTTATGTATCGTATATCAATAAGGTCAGTAAACCAGAGCAAGCACCCACTTCCTCCATTTGTTATGTCCAAATTAGCATAAGCAGTGCATGAGCAATTCGCCAAGCAGAGGTTTTTGCACCCCTCTAAGTTTATACTGTAACTATACCATGAATGTTTTGTTTCTGGCACCTTTACTGCGGAGACCTGTATAAATCCATCTCCAGAACAGTTTAGCTGAGTCTTTCTCACACAGCCACCTGTCCCTGGGATTGCATCCCATTCCCTTGGACTCTTCGGTACAAATCCAGTCATGCAACTACATACAGGGGACTTGTTGTTGTCACAGATACCATTAGCTCCACATAATGCATACCTGTCGCAATTATCTATGTAAAGTGGAAGATTTTGTATCCAACCCTGATTTGGATCAATCCACATGAAGGGTTCTATAGCTCCATTCTGACTACTTAGCACCCCCCTTAAAAGAATTGACCTATTTCGAGCAATGAATGTTAGATATAACTCCTTGTCATCAAAAACAAAATCATAAGTATACATAGGGTTTTCCTGCATTTCAAGCATCCCACTCATCCGCACACCATTATAAGGTCCAGACCTGTATCTCACAGCCGATCCCTCTCTAACTATAACCTCTGGAAATCCGCCAAGCTCAAATCTATATGTGAACCTACCTGCTGCAGGATCATCAGGACTTTTCCACGATGACAGGTAACGATCCAGGCCTGTTCTAAAGTCCCATCCAATCTTCATGCCTGCAATGAACGTATTGCCTGGATAATCAAAACTTTGCCAAATGAAGTTTTCTAGATTACTGTCACCCTCATCTTTCACAACAAGATTTCCCGAGTCCAAGAGCTGCACAACTGGGCTACGAACAGGTCTCGATGCATTAGAAGACCAAACGGCGCTCCCATTACCATCTAAAAGGACAAGAATTCCCTGGTTGGTAACTGTCACAACACCTGATCTATCATCAAGGGGAACTTCCCTATTGGCCACCCATGGAACCGTCGTAACAGAATTTGTATACCATATTCCCAAGTATCTTTTGCTGCTGGAACCGGAGCTAAAGAATCCTAGTTCAAAGATTCCACCAGCTGAAACTAAGGTGTCACCATCTCTAATTGAATGAGTTGTGTTTAAGCCGTCCACTGTAACCGACACTGTTATACGAGGCCATAGAAAGGAGAAAAGCAGAAGCAAGATGAATGAAGCCATTGATAGGATGAGAAACTGAAGACTTGGAAGACCTCATTCCTTATATGATGCTTTTCCATCCGAATGTAACAATTTCAACTTTGAAACCTCAGGTCTCAGGAGCTTTTTCTGACCAGTGCCGTCTCGTGGGGCTCAAAACTTCAGGATCTATATTATATAATAAGAATAAAGAGTCGGCCAAATTTTCTAAACAAGAATACTACTAGGAGTTTCATTTGAACGCCATCTACCACGACATTTCTAATGCAACAGTATTAGCGGAAATTGTGCTCTACCTACTAGCTTGATTTGACGAAAACATAATTGATTACTAGAATAAATATAAGGTTTGTTTTCCTTCATCATACCGTTGTCTGTCTTTCCAGGTATTGAGCTAAACTATGCCAGGGAACTTTAACTGAAAATTTAAAGTACAGTCATCTTCCATTCAAATAAAGGAACTAAGTGAAACTATATAAATTACTTACAGCTCTTAACATCTATTTCTAGCCTTTTTACCTATTGAAGCTTTCTACAAAGATGTGAACGAGTATGATCAAGTCCGGAGTCAGACTAAGCTTGGGCTTAAAAAATCTAACCCCAGCCTGGCCTGGGCAACTCGAGCATATAGGCATTGATGGATCCTTGGACAGCATTGAAATAATCAAGCCAATGAGTGATCACCAGATAGTGATGCACACCAAAATTTTTTAAAGGAAAATTCACAAAACTAACTGATAAAAATAAATTCTGTATGAGAAAATTATATATCTGGCATTTTTCCCCAAACTGGAGATAGTGAAATCTGCCTTAGAGATTACAGTGAAATTTGCCTTACAGATTACACTGCAAAATTTTACCAACCTGAAAGAGAACTCCCATATCTATATTGATTCTGACCAAAATGTAGACCAACAAAAGAAATCAAATGCTGCATGCTTTACTGCTTATAAAATTAAGAAGATTATGACATGATCAGATTTTAAAAGTATAAAATAAAATTCATATGGCAGTTTGGGACCCAAATTCCATACATGACCTTTGCATAAAGAAGATTTCTATGAACTTCCCCCTAGTTCCATCCTTTTTCATACGATTCACCTAGAAAAAAGGATAAATTAAAGAAAGTTATTTTCCTGTTTCAATTTTCTATTAAGCAAGAGTTTGAAAAAAAAAAAGAAGTTTGTTTGAATCCTATGTCACTGTAAATATAATATGGGTGGCTTAGTCAAAAGTTGAAAACGAGTAAAAGACTATTTGACCAATCAATTGTATTTAAAATATATCATTAAAATAACACATAAACTCATATTGAAATTTTTTTAGACCCTTTTTATCCAAAGAAAAAAGGGTTCAAATTACCATATCTAGATTGTAGAAGAAGTTAGGTGGAGGATGTCCATGTTTCAAGAATGCCATATAACGCATATTTTAAGGTTTGGGAATATCTAGCACATAATGGCCTACATACTGCAAATGATGAATACTGGTTAGAAGATTGGCCTAGCATAGTTTCTGAAGTGTCATGTGAAGATTGTAACCAATCTTGATTAATGAAGCTCATTTTCCCTCAAAAAAAATTTTTTTATCTACATTGTTGACTGTGTATGTACTTGCGAAGATATAAAATACATGTATTTATCTGTATAGGATAAATTGATAAGCCTATATGCATTTATCCGTATAGGATAAAATTAATCTTTTGTAACTCTTTAATAAATTTTTTGACATTTGAAGGTTTCTATTAGGGTTGGAAAAAAAATTTTAAATCACTTTAAAATCAAAATGTTCAGGTAAGATTAATTTTTTATTTGATTTGATTTAGTTTGGACGATTGAGATTGAAAATTAAATATTTAAGTTTGATTCGAATTGATAAAATTTGTTTTAAATCATTTTTGTTGAAAAAAATTAATTCAAATTCGAATTGAATTTTAAAATTTTTAAAAATTATGTATTAATCAAAATAATCAAAATAAATTCAATCTCATCCATTATCACCGTAACTCTGACAGCAAAACATGGGTCTCCAATCAAATGATATCAATAAATATTAGATAAAATAGTCAATTAATCATCTATTAATGTATTTAAAAAAAAAAAAAACTTTTTTTGTAGAATATAATCTCCTTACAGAGGCCGATGGTGGTCTGTCTCTCCAAGCCCATAATTTCCATTCTTTTTCCCAAGTCGCTGCATGCATAATTTGGGAACTAAAGTACTCAAAGTCTCGAACTGAACCAAAACTCTAAATTCTTGATATTATTCTTGAGGTAATATTTAATTTACTCTTCTTCTTAAATCTTAATTTCCCACTTTCCTTTTATTTATTTATTTGCCATTTTTATTTGATTAACAGAAGACGGCAAGGACCAACTCCCATGTAGCAAGGCAAAGCCAATTGCGATACTCCTTTCTTCTCCTTCACACTGCTTTTAATGAAAATCATCTTTGACTAAAATATTATAATTTTCAAAATTTCAAATTAATAAGGTATTTTATTTTCTATAGAAAAATCGTACCCATAAAGAATAGTCATAGAAGAAAAAAAATGAAGAATTGAATCTAATTTTAATGAAATATAATAAATGAGTGTGGTTTGGGGGGTAATGGTTAGGTCAATTCTCATGTTCATAATGTCTTGAGTTGAATTCTATTTAGTCAGAAAGAGATTTTGGATTTCGTCTAATAATTTTTTTTTGCATTAATTCAAGTAGATTTGTTTGTTTTTTATTTCGTGATTAGATTATTTCATTCACAATCATTTCATATTTAAAATGTTTAAGTTCAACTTATTTCAAACTTTGATTGTTTTAATTTTTAAATTTAAGTCGCAAATTCAAGTTTGGATAAATTAATTATGAGTTATTTTAAGTTTTAGAATGCTTTAAATTAGTCAAATAAAATTTTCTTTTGATCCAATATGATGATTTCATACCTTACACAAAATATTATTTTAAATATAAAATTTAATGACGGTTTAAATTTAATTCTCAATAATGAACAAATAGCTTCATAAAAATGATAGTTATGAACAAGAACTTAATAAATTGGTCAATTTTTTTTCAAATATTAGCAATTAGACATTATTAATTATATATGCAAATAATAAAAGGAAAATTCGAAATTAAAAAAAAAATATTATTGTAATTTTCAATCAACTTTAATTTTATGTTACCATTATAAAGGGCAAATTACAATGACATTTAAGTATATTTACATTATAAATTAATTTATATATTCATAATCATCATCAAAATTATTTTTTCTAACATGAATGCATACGCGGGCTATGCATGTGACAAGATACTAGTAACTATATATAAGTGCCTTATTGAAAGATTCAATATTAGAAATGAACTCTTTCTATAGCTGTTGAGAACATCAATTCTAGAAGTAACTTTTTGAACTATAATAAGGAACCTTAATCGTCTAAATTTTGAACATGAAAAATTGAACAGAAGACACTACAAAAGACGGTAAATATAATACAACAACACAATCAGTTCTAAGAGTTGATTACTTGGTACTCTGACACATACAATTAACATGAAAGGACATTTATTCACCTTGCCTCTAACTGTGAAATCGTGCAATCATTAGATGATAGCAGTTTGTGGCTGGTTGATGAAGAACTAGATTCTACGAGATCCCTTTCAGTGAAAAAACCTGGTTGTTTTGGCTGAGGCAAGGGGCCATGGCTTCCCAACATCAGAACCACATTGGACATGTTTGGTCTATCTTCTGAACTTTGCTGCACGCTTAACAGCCCCACATGAATCGATCGTAACACTTCTGATGGATTGCAGGTCTCCCTAATTGGAGATGAAATCAACTCCATCGGTTCTCCTGCTGTAAATAGTCTCCATGCCTAGCAACAAACACCAATTCAGTTATACTAAAATTGAGTTCCAACATTGACTGTTTATAAGATTTGAACCACACTTACATGTCCAAGAAGATTAAGTTGGTGATCCGGATGACAGAATCCTCTGTTTCTCTTCCCACTCACTATCTCTAGCACCAGGACACCGAAGCTAAACACATCAGATTTAATGGAGTAGAGCCCATCAATTGCGTACTCAGGAGCCATGTAACCACTGCAGATAATAAAAAAAATGTCGCTATGAAACTTATCATCAAATATATATTTATTATATCATTTTTCAGGTTACTACTTACTATGTTCCCACCACATTCTTCGTATTTGCTGTAGTTTCTTTTTCTTCAAAACTTTTAGCCATCCCAAAGTCTGAAATTTTAGGATTCATTTCATGGTCTAATAAAACATTACCAGCTTTAAGATCTCGATGTATAATTCTTTGTCTTGAATCTTGATGGAGATAAAGAAGCCCACGAGCAATTCCATTGATAATGTGGTAACGCATAGGCCAATCAAGTGATATGCTTTGAGATTGATCTGTTTAGTTTTTGCCACAAATTAAGCCATTTTATTGTCTTAGATGCCAGGATACAAAACCTTTGGGAGGAAAAGAGAGAGGTGAAGGTAGTCATTATTGCATGATAGAAGCACTCAAGTATATTAATGGAACTAAATTCCCCTGGTTGGAGAAAGACGTACCAAAAATAAAGAAGTCCAGGCTTTTGTTAGACATAAATTCATATATCAGCATCTTTTCATCTCCTTGAATGCAGCATCCTAAAAGCTTCACCAAATTCCTGTGCTTAAGTTTTGCAATGTGTAGTACTTCATTTTTAAATTCATGAAGTCCTTGACTAGAACTTCTTGATAGCCTCTTTACAGCAATCTCTTGTCCATCCTTCAAGATGCCCTGAAAAGTGTATAACCACATGCTCATTCTTGTCAACCTGATAATTTTATTGGCAATCTGTCAAGTCAATCCCCCTCCCCCCATGACAAAAGGGAATAAGGTAGGCAAAACTGATTTTGTAGAAAAAATGTAGAAGTTTTAAGTTTTCTATATGTCAATGCAGCAAGCTGATATCACAAGAGTTGCAAAAATCAACTGGTGCAAGGCAGTTTACCAGATTGTTACCTTATAGACAGATCCAAAGCCACCTTCTCCCAGTTTATTTGCTGTCGAAAAGTTACCAGTCGCACAAGCAATTGTGGCGAAGTCAAATAATGGTAACTCTAGACCTTCCTTCTGATTTTTAACATTAGAACTGCTTTCAGGAACTGCTGTCAGCAATCCTGCAAAGTAGCAGTCGTAGCAAATGTAAAACAACACAAGCAGTGTTGTTGTCAAACTCGAAATCACATTTGTTAGTAAAAATTCACAAACGAATAGCTCCGGATTGTCTTCTATATCAAATAATTTCCAGGCCTATTACAGTAGTATTATAGAGGTATCAAATTCAATACATTGCACGTTTCCAATTTTTCCTCAATCAAAGCCGGATTTGTCATTTTAGTTGACAAACACTATTATCAGTATTTGTCACATCCCGATAGACCGAGACATAACACGATTATATTACCTTGAAATAAAACCCTAAAGTAATATGAAGCTTTTTTTTTTTTTTTCATTCTAAAATTCTTCAATTAGAAATTATAACCAAAATTAGTCACTTTAGCCAATTGAGAAAATTCTGTACACTCAAAATAAAAAATTCAAATTAACTATACAAATTTATAACTCGTATGATCAAACCTTAAATACTTTCTTAATAAAAAAGTACAAACCAATCAAGTGAATGTCCTTCTTTACATATATAAAACTATTTACTACAATTATAATATTTCGGACTAAATCCATCAAAATAAATTCTCAAACATTATAATCCACAAATAATTACTTTAAAATTTCAACATATCATGTCATTCCAACTCTAATATTCTATACTTTTAATTTTAAAAATGCATAGCCTTAGTCTAATCTTAGTCCATGATTAAAGGATTCACTTAACACTCGACAAATAACTTTGAAATCTCGTTAAATCAAATGTCTTTTTCTCTAACCCATAGAATCTCCAATGATCAAATTATTTGCTCAAATAATCCTTTAGCTCATAAGATATGTCTCATCATAAAATGTATCGAAAATCTCTTCAACTTATAAAATCGTACTTTATCAAAGTAATTAGACTTTTTCTTAACTACAAAATTGTAATATCCCAGCCCAAATGATAATTGGGCTAGACTAATAATAAAGTCCATCAGTTTATTAAGAGATTAATTAGTAAAAGAAAAACGGTTGAGGTATTAAATGAAAGAAAATCTAGCTATCATGAAATAGAAAGGAAATATGAGTTCTTCTTCCTCATCTTCCTTAGGTTTAAAAGGCATCAAAAATTAAGTTTGAGATTCAAAATTAGAGGCTAAAATCGAGTTAATCTCCTAAAGGTGAGTATATATCATCTTTTTATTTAAAAAATATACTACGTTAGTTGCTATTATTTGGAGTTGAAGTTCTGAGAGAAAAATTATGAAAAATTATGAAATCTTACATTAATCTTTGTGATTGATTTGGGTAAATTATTAGGTTTTATTTACTTCATGTCATTAAAATTTAATGATGATTATTGAATGGATTTTAAAGGCTAAAAGCGAAGATTTGGATTTTTAAAGGTTAAAGGAAAATTTTTGTTTTTGAATAAGATGCTATTATCTACAATAATAGATTAAAATAATTTTTATATCAAGGGAGTAGATATTGCTCTAACTATTATATATTGTTGGAAAGCATGTGAAATCTATTTTCTAATGAAACAACAGAAGTTGAATCCAAGTTTTTTAAGAAGAGTCATTTAATTTTTACTTAAAGATATGTAAGCTGTATGGCAGCATCATTAGGATTGAATTACAAAAATTCTTTTAAATTTTATACAAGGAATTAAGAATTAAGCCATACATGTTTTAAAAGCTATTGAGTTTACTTTCTAACGAAATAATCGAAATTGAATTTGGAACCTCTTATGAATATATATGTAATTTTTATTAGATGGCATACGTATTATCTAACTGTAGTAGAAGATGTGGATTACAAAAATTATTATAATTAATCTACAAAGAATTACGATGTGGGCCATATATGATTAGAAATCTTTTCAAGTCTAGTTTCTAACATATTAAAGAGATCTTAATTTCGATTTAGATATTTTAAGAATGGTCATTTTAATGAAAGGAAGTCAGCTACTATTATTAGTTAGTTAACTTTTGTATAACGTAGTTATTTTAGTATATATGGTCTCAAAAAGAGTTGATTAATTTCTGATTTGTTGAAATAATCTTGAATAGGCCATTAATTATTTTGGGAAAAAAACTAAGTGGTGGAATTGAAATGAAGTAAGTAGAATCTCACATACATTACTTGTTTTTCGAATCTATTCATATATGTATCTTTCTAAATGAATGAATGTTTTATTTCTTATTTTCGATATATATAAATAGAACCAAGCATATAATTATTTTATGTTTTGCTATGTAAATGATGGATCATACTTATGAATGAAATGAGAAAATGATTTATGTTTAAGAAATAATTTCATGATAGCTAGGTCTTTACATCCCTGAAAAATGGGATCATCGATACCAGAACTAGTTATACGGCCTTGGATAACGAGTAATAGTAGTTAGTATAAACATGATCATATGACTCTGCTAACGGGTTATAGTAGTTAGTGTAAGACCTTGACTAATGAGTTATAATCATTAGCAATGATCATGAGGATGAAATTATCGATACGACCAATGTCACAAGTTATAACAATGACCATAACTAATGATAAACTAACAATGAACTAATGATTTATGATGATTTTAATTATTGATCCATGATTTGATTTGATTATGAATTTTGAATAGCAGCATATTTTGTAATGATTTATGAATTGACATGTTTTGATATTGATTTATAATCTACGAAATGTTTAACATGATGATGATTTGAAAATATTTTGACATTATAATTTGATGAATATTTTGAATTATCTATATAATATGTTTGAAAATGATGCTTGATCCGGTAAGGTATATGAGCCTATACTTGCTGAGTTATAGTTTGCTCATTCCCTTTTTACTTTTTCTTTACAGATGAGTGTGTAACGCCCCCAATTTCACATCAGGATGATGTGTGGATAAGGAATGATATATATGTAGAGACTTAATCTCAACTTGTGAAGAATCTTTTGTGAGACAAAATCGTGAGACCTTCGGGTCAAAGTGGACAATACCTCGTAGGTTGGGTGTGGATCTCCACAAATGGTATCAGAGCGATCACCAGTTCGTAGTCGTGGGAGTCACTAAATGCTACACAGTAGAGCTATGGGAGTCACTAAGTGCTACATGATGGCTGGTATGATCTTGGTCCTATTGATGGACTCAGCTTGACAGATACGTCAAGCATTAAAGGTAGGGAGATTGTAATGCCCCCAATCCCACATCAAGATTATGTGTAGATAAGGAATGATATATATGTAGAGACTTAATCTTAACTTGTGAGGTGCCTTTTATAAGATAAAATCGTGAGACCTTTAGGTCAAAGTGGACAATACCTCACAGGTTGGGTGCAGTCTCCACAGAGTGAGTGATAAATTTGCTTAGTTTTGTGAAAAACTAGAAGATCAAATGAGAAGGATTGCTTATTCATCGGAGACAATAGTGGCCAATGAAATCTTATGAAATTATTTTGTATTTTTATATGGTTTGTATTTGGATATATAGAGATATATCATTAGTTGGATTAAAGATATGGATTTTACTTGACAAACTATATCAGTTTATTGAAGAATTTTAGAATTATTAAGAAAGAAGACTTCATATTACTTTAGAATTTTACTTTAAGGTGATATGACCGTGTTGTGTCTTGGTATTGGGCATGACAAAAATCTTAAAAGTAATATGTTATTATCAACCAAAATAATTACTCCATTAATTCATTAAATCATTGAATCATTCATTACTCACTATTCATTAAAACTTTAACTACTCCAAAAATTTATTGAATCATTCATTCATACCCACAAATATGGTCTATGGATCAAACTTAAACCCTTAAAAAATCATCACATAATCCAAAAATTATCATCTAAGTCTTTAAAAGTCCCCACATAGTATATAGATCATGACTCATGCTCTTAGAAAGTCTCTTTTACTCTAAGGATTATAATCTTCATTCTTAGAAAATCACCATTAATATAATTATCACAATTTAACCTCTTAGGAAACCTCCAAAAATCGTAATCGTAGTTCTTAAAAAATCCTTAAAATCATAATATAAACTTTTAAACATCCCACATGGTTTAAAGATCATAACTTGAACTCTTAGAAAATCTCCAAGAAACATAACTTAGGTTGTTAAGAAAATATCATCACAATCTAAAAATCATAATTTAACTCTTAAAAATTTTTCAAAGATCGCAACTTAAGCTCTGGTTCCACTTTAATAATTAATGGCATATTTAAGATCATTTCAACAAATTAGAAATTAGTCAACTCTTTTTAAGACCATATATACTAAAACAACTAAGTGGTGGAATCAAAAGGAGATAAGTAGAATCTCACACACTTTACTTGTTTTCAAATCTATGTATATATGTATGTTTTTAAATGAATGAATGTTTTATTTCATTATTTTTGATGTATGAAAATAGGATCAAGCATATGATTATTTTACATTTCTCTGTATAAATGATGGATCATGCTTATGAATGAAAAGAGAAAATAATTTATGTTTAAAGAACACTTTTATGATAGCTATTTTTTTACATCTTTGGAAAGTAGGATCATCAACACCAAAACTAGTTCTATGGCCCGACTAACAGGTAATAGTAGTTAGCATAGATATGATCATATGGTCCTACTAACAGATTATAGTAGTTAGCGTAAAGCCTTGGCTAGCGGGTTATAATAATTAACAATGATCATAAGGATGAAATTATCGATAAGACTAATGTCACTGATTATAGCAGTGACAGTATCTAATGATAACAAATGATAATGATGATTTATGATGATTTTAATGATTGATCAATGATTTGTATGAAATAAGTATTTGATCATGATTTATAATTTATAATTAAGGAATTGACATGTTTTGATATTAATTTATGATCTACAAAATGTTTGACAAAATGTTGACCTTTGAATTGTTTTTGGAATGATCTATATAGTATGTATGTAAATGATATTTAATCCTATAAAATATGTGAGCCTATACTTATTAAGTTGTGGTTTACTCATTCTCCTTTTACTTTTTTTTTTACAAATGAGTAAGTGATAAGTTTGCTTAATTATATGAGAAGCTAGAAGATCATATTAAAAAGATTACTCAGACACTAGAGACATTGTTGGCTAGTAAGCTCTTATGAAGTGGTTTAGTATTTTTATTAGTTTGCATTTGGGAATAGGAAGAGTTATCATTAGTTAAATTAAAGTTATGGATTTTTTAAAAAAAAATTATTTTATTGAAGTATTTTAGAATGAAAAAGAAAAAAAAACTTTATATTACTTTGAGGTTTTACTTTAAGGTAATATGACCATATTATATCTCAGTTTCAGGGCATGATAGTATCCTTAACTAAATTTCCTAACGGTGGTCAAAAAAAAAAGAGCAACTACATTTCCTGACACGGTTGAAAATTCCTTAGATGCAAATCCATGTCATCTATGCAAACAATATAAGGACTACTACTATCAATTTCCAAATTTTGGACTTCTAATGAAATTATGACCCCATGAAATATCTTGGTCTTCCCAGAAAAAATGAAAAAGAAAATCTCAAAGTTACCATGGCCTTAAACAATCAAAGTTGCTTTCTTTATAACAAACTTAGACGAGATCATTCAATCATAAAGCTCTTTGCCTCTTGATTATCTCAACCAAAAAAATGTCAATAAATTCCTATGTTATAGCATATCTAGATTTGGAAGCATCGTCCCTTCAAGGACAATAACAAGAACACAACTTTCAACAGGAAAACTTTCAATAACTCCACAACAGAAAATAAAAAGAAAAGAAAGTGTCTTATATGTGAGAGATATGGTGTACCTGGTTTCTTACCGCATGACATTCTCCAAAGATAGAAGACCAGGGCTAGGCCAAGAATCAACACTGCTATAGAGAACATACAGATGAAGGCGATCCTCCTCCTTTCATTCTTTCCTTCTATTTAGTCATCAAACAAATCATGGCAGAAATCTAGGTGTTAAAAATCAATATGAACAATGCAAATTAATAAATACTGAAGTATTATGATTATAAGAGTCAGTTCAGTTTATGCATTAAGCGTTAGTGGAGGTTCCACCAAAGTCTATGCCATTTTGCCAATAAAGTCATCGGTTAGATCTCTAATGTTAGAAGAAATTGTGTTTTATTTCTATGAAAGGAAAAAAAATATCTCTGTACTTGAGTTAGACAATGACGTTGAAGTTTAAGGATAACAGGTTTCATACCAAGTTCTGATGCAGCCACTCGTATATAAATTTCTTGTCCGTTTTCAGTTAACTCCCTAATGTCAACCAGGTCAACAAACCAAAGCAAGCATCCACTTCCGCCATTTCTTATATCCAAATTTGCATAAGCTGTACACGAGCAGTTCTTTTTGCAAAGGTTCTTGCACTCCTCAAGATTCATACTGTAGTTAAACCAGGATTGTCGCGAATCTGGTAGCTTTACTCCAGAGTGCTTTAGAAATCCATCACTAGAGCAGTTTAATGGAGTCTTACGAACACACCCGTTTGACCAAAGTTTGTTGTTCCATTTTTCTGGAAATTTTGGCACAAATCCTTTCAAGCAACTGCAGTATTGTGGGGCCTTATTTGCATTGCAGCTACCATATGAACTACAGAGTGCATAATTGTCACAGTTATCCATTTGTACTCTAAAATAAACTTCCCAACTTCGTGTTTCCTCAATCCATTTCATGCGTTGCCAAGATCCTTCAGAATTTAACACCATCATTGAAAGAATTGAGCTATTACGAAGTTTGTAGCTGAAATATACCTCCTTCTCATTTAACACAAATTCAAATGTAAATAAATGATTTTGTTTTAGTCCAGGTGCGCCACTAAAGCGCAAACCATTCCAGGGACCAGGACGAAATATTACAACTGAACCATCTCTCAGTACAGACTCTGGAAATCCACCGATGTCGTACCTGTAAGTAAAATTACCATGGGAAGGATCATCAAGACTCTTCCAGGATGACAGATAACGATCCAGGCCTGTGATAAAGTTTCTTCCGAGCTTCATTCCTGATAGCAATGTATCACATGGATAATCAAAGCTTTGCCACAAGAAGTTTTCAGGATTTTTGTCATTCTCCTCTTTGACGATGAGGTTTCCTGAATCCAAGAGCTGTGCAACTGGCCTACGAGCAGGCCTGGATGAGTTGGAGGACCAAACAGTGCTCCCATTATGATTTAGAAGAACTAAAATCCCCTGGTTGGTAAGTTTTAGAACACCGGACAAATCTTGGAGGGGTGATTCTCTGTTGGCCACCCAGACAACAGTTGGGACAGATATGTTCCCGTACCATATTCCCACGAATCTGTTGGTGCTGGAAGGTGGGCTAAAGAAACCTAGCTCAAACCTTCCACCTAATGAAACTATCATCTCACCATCTCTAATTGACTGATTAGTTGCATTCAAGGTTTCTACTGCAATAGATACAGTTAGATTAGAGATGACAAAGGAACAAAGAAGAAGAAGAAGCAGAAGAAGAATGGCAAAGCCTTCCATTGATTGGGTGAAACTCTAATTGATAGGATCTTCCTTTCTCTCATGATCCTTTTCCAGTGAGCATGAAACAATTTTATTGAAGGCTATCTGCGTAAATGGCATCCATGATGTCCTTTTCAATTAATGTTATTGAATGTTTCACCAATATCCGTACCAGGGGTTGGAAACCACCCTCTTCCCCTTCTCCTGGCAGCCGAAAAAAAAAGTGTAGCATATAATACACTATAAAAAGCAATGGCTAAAAATTTCTTAATATTATTATCAATACTCCAATGTTAAAATGCAATAGTGACATGACAGAGCTCATTAATAACAATAATTGAAAATGGGTGGACAAGTTGTTTAGGTCTTGCTTCTACATTTGATCCAACGACTAATTGCTACTTCCCATTTATTAAAGTTGAATCTTGGCAGTCAATTACATTTTGATTAACCCAGGACCTTTTTAGTTAGCCAGATTAAGAAGTCAAGACCGGATATGGTAGTATTGAGTCTATTGCCCGGTTAGAGACGACCTGGGTCAACACCGTGTCTTTTCCTGCAAGAGCCCTATTCTACTTCCGTACTCATCAAGGAAAATAAATATCAAGATTTATTATTTTGGATTTATTCAGCTGACCATTTCAACTTGCACTAAGCGCAAAACTGTCTAGTTTCTGTCATGTATTAATATTTTTCTGAGTTTTAACCGATATTGCTCACTACGAAAATATCTGGAATTGAGTCGGACATAAACATCAGACGAAATTGAACAGTTCCTTTGGGGTTGGGAAATCTTGGGGAGATTCAACAAAAACAAAGTTATTTGCCTTAAATGAAATGTAAGAAAAAAAATGACAGTAAAATGATAAATTGATGTTATTTTCAAGTGATTTAAATCATTTCCATTAGACTATAGAGTAAAATTTATTTATTTCAACCTGCAAAATATTTTAGGTAATTGTTCAAAGATAAAGTGCGGAGATTCACACTTAATTTGTATCTATTTTAATTTAAAAATCTTATAAATTTGATTCAAATGTCTCATAGTTTTGTGTTTTAACCTGCAAAATATTTTAGGTAATTGTTCAAAGATGAAATGTATGAAAATTTACGTCAAATTTATAAGGTATTGTCCACTTTGATCTAAAAGTCTCACAATTTTGTTTCATGAAAAAAATCTCACAAGTTTAAATTTAAACCTCTATATATATCTCATAATAAAATCTTAAATTATCGTAATGTGAGATTGGGACATTACAAACTCTTCCATTAAAGCTTGACGAGAATATAAAGCACACAGATCCATCAAATTACACTAAATGTTAGGCAAACACAATATAAAGCAAACATAGATTATAAGGTCACACCAAAAGTTAAGATTCTACAGGTAGCTCTTACCGCATAACACTTAGCTCCTATAGGATTCTAAATGTGGCTTCCACAATATAGTATTTAGCTCTTATCCGACCGATAATCACTTTGATATCATTTGTGAAAATTCACATCCAACTTGCAAGATATTATCCGTTTTAACTCGTAAGTCTTATCGTTTTGTCTCACAAAAAAGACCTCACAAATTTTGGTTTAATCCTTTATGTATATATTATAGCAGATGTTGAATCACACCAAACATTAAGCAAGTCTAACATAAAATACACATATCATAAGATCACATCAGATATTGGGATTCTATAGGTGGCTCTCACCGTATAACCCTTAGCTCCCATGTGATTCTAAAAGTGACTCACAATGTAGTACTTAGTTCTCATCCGACTGATGATCATTGTGATATTATTTATGAAAATTCGTACCCAACTTATAAAGTATTGTTTGCTGTGAGATTGAGGTGTTGAAAAAAATGTTCCATTTAAGTGCACAAAAAAATCAAGTAAATGTCTTTTCTCCAAAATTAATGCACCGAATAAATTGCTGGGAAATAACTCTATCTATCCATTCCAATCAAGTGTACTTTTATTCTTGAATGACTTACGGAAAAATAGATATAACTGCAGATAATCCTATTGGGTAGTGAAAATTACAATTGAAGTCAATGTGTAAGTGTTCAAGAACATCAAATTAGAAATTTCTTTGGATCTGTAATAGCTAACCTAATTGACTTTTAACAGTCAAAAAGAGATACAAGCAATAACCTGTAAATGAAAAACACACTGGAAGAAACTAACAGGTTGATATGACAGTAAATACACTTCAATGGCAACAATCATTTCTAAGGGGCAAACTAAGGAAGGCAAAATTAACATTCAAAAGTTTTTTTGTTTTATTATCTTGCCTCTGACATCCTAATGGTGAAATCATTAGATGATAAGAGTTTGTGGCTGGTTGATGAAGAACTAGATTCAACTAAATCCCTTTCAGTGAAAAAACCTGGTTGTTTAGGCAGTGGCAAGGGCCCTTGACTTCCCAACATTAGAATTACCTTAGACATGGTTGGTCTATCTTCTGGACTTTGTTGCACACATAACAGGCCTACATGAATTGATCTTAACACTTCAGAAGGATTGCAAGTGTCCCTAATTGCCGATGCGATCAACTCCAAGGATTTTCCTTCAGCAGACAGTCTCCATGCCTATATATGCAGCAAACAACACTTTAATACATCTAGTAGATTTAAGTTTAACAATGAGAGTTAATTGGAAAGATCATTATCAGATTTACATGCCCAAGAAGATTCAGCTGATGATCTGGATGACAGAATCCTCTGTTTCGCTTCCCGCTTACTATTTCGAGCACCAATACACCAAAACTAAAGACATCAGACTTAATGGAGTACAGACCATCAATTGCATACTCAGGAGCCATGTAACCACTGCAAACAATCATGAATGTTATGTCAAACATACAAGAAACATTGAAATAAAGCTCATCTCCAAATATATGTTACATTATTTTTTTTTTCAAATTTTTACTTACTATGTTCCCACCACTTTTTTTGTATTTGCCTCAGTTTCCTTTTCTCCAAAAGTTCTAGCTAGGCCAAAGTCTGAAATTTTGGGATTCATTTCATTGTCTAATAAAACATTACCAGCTTTCAAATCTCTATGTATTATTCTTTGTCTTGAATCTTGATGGAGATAAAGAAGCCCGCGAGCAATCCCGTTGATAATGTTATAGCGTGTAGGCCAGTCTAGTGGCATGCTGTGAGTTTCATCTGTTCAGTTTTTTCACAAGTCAGCCATGCTAACCCTAATAGATCTCTAATATGTAATTCTTCCGGGTAAAAGAAAGTAGTCGGTACTCATGATTAGATCATGGAAGCAGTTAAGTATACCAATTTAACTAAATTTGCAGGTTGGAGAAACACATACCAAAAATAAAGAAGTCCAGGCTTTTGTTAGGCATAAATTCATAGATCAACATCTTTACATCCGCCTGTATACAGCACCCTAAAATCTTCACTAAATTTCGGTGCTGAAGTTTTGCAATGTGCATGACTTCATTCTTGAACTCATCATGTCCTTGTCCAGAACTTCTCAATAGCCTCTTTACAGCAATTTCTAGTCCATCCTTCAAGACCCCCTGAAAAGTGTGTAACCAAACGTTCATCCTCGTGAGCCAGATATCTTGCTGGAATGATACTCTTTCATATGTACATCTGAACACCCTCCCGCCAAAACATAGGTAAAACTCAATCTTTTTGAGCAAATAATCTAGAGGTTAGAGGTTTTATTCATTCCTAGCATATGATCAATTAAAGTTCATAGGACGCTAAGACGTATCAGTAGAATGATCATTTGGAAATTTCATATGCCAATGATGCAAATAGATAATATATAGTTGAACAAGATTGTTACCTTATAGACAGATCCAAAACCGCCTTCACCCAGTTTATTCTTCATTGAAAAGTTATTGGTTGCGAGAACAATTTTGGCAAAGTCTAATGATGGTAACTCTAAATCTTCCTTCTGATTTTTAACATTGAAACTGCTTTCAGGGACAAATGTCACCATTCCTGCAAAGTAGTGGATGGAGTAAAGGTAAAAGGATACAAGCAGCGTGGTTGAAAAAGTCAGGTTCGTCAGCAAGAATTTACAAATGAATAGCCCTGGAAGATCTTGTACCAGATAAGTTCCAGACCTGTTACACTAATGGACGTCGGATACTAAACAAGTATCTAACTGATTACCAGGCACCTATTCCACTTTTTCCTTAACCATGGGAAGTAATAGAAACACCACATTCAACAGGAAAACTTTCCATAACAGTCTAATGAACAATATAAAAAGAAACAAAAAGAATGGAAGTATAATATAGTGAATTGTGAGAGCTATGATGTATACCAGGTTTTTCATGGTATCTCTTCCTCCAAAGATATACGAACAAGGATAGGCCAAGGATCAACAGTGCTGCAGTCAACACAGAGATGAATGCAATTCTCATTCTGTCCTTGTCCTTGGATTTGGTACTCTCTATTTGATCTATTCATCCAACAAATCAGAGCAGAAATCTTGAAGTTAGAAATCATTATATGGATAGCAAATTTAATATTTTACTATCATGCTTATACATTCATTAATTTGATTAAACTGCTGATTCCAAATTCAGATAAAACTCTGTTAAACTTTATAACAATAATTAAAGGTATTCCAAAAAACCAATTTCTGGATAAATCCAAAGCTTTTATTGACTTAACAAGAAAATATTGCTTATGTCAAAAGCTCAGTATGCATTTACACCGACAAGTATCTCATATGTTCATGAACTTCTACGAAACTTTACCAAAATCTCTGTATATTGGATCTTTCACCTGTGAAAAATTGCTCCTCTGAGTTCTAATTCACTCTCATCTGCTTTGTGCTTGAATTACTAGAGCTGATTCACACTTATGTAGTCATTCTCTTTAAAACTCAAACATCCAGCAGAATTCTACCAAATTACCTCAGGATCAAAAAATATATATACTGTCTAGCAAACAAAGCCAATGGTTATATCTATACTTTTTTTTATTTGAATAACTGATCAATACTGTTAAAACAAGTAGTCTTATCCTTCTTGAAACAAATATATATATATAGTTAGAACATGTTGAGGTTAAGGAGGATGGAAAATTTCATACCTAGTTCTGATGCAGCCATCCTTACATATATTTCTTGTCCATTTTCAGTGAATTGTTGAATGTCAACCAGGTCAACGAACCAAAGCATGCACCCACTTCCTCCATCTCTTATATCCAAATTTGAATAAGCTGTGCAGGAGCAGTTTCTTGTGCATAACTTCTTGCACTCATTAAGATTCATACTGTAGTTAAACCAGGATTGACGCGAATCTGGCAACTTCAGTCCAGAATACTTTAGAAATCCATCAGTAGAGCAGTTCAATGGAGTCTTTCTAACACAACCATTTGACCAATCTTTGGAGTCCCAATTTATTGGAAATTTTGGCACGAATCCTTCCAAGCAACTGCATTTTGGGGTGTTACTTGCATTGCAGCTACCATATGCACCACATAGTGCATAATTGTCACAAATATCCATTTGCACTGTAACATAAACTTGCCAACTTTGGGTTCTATCAGTCCATGTGAGGCGCTCCCAAAGTCCATCCTGACTTAACACCATCCTTGAAAGAACTGAGCTACTATGAAGCTCATAGCCATCATATACCTCTTTCTCATTGATCACAACAATAACTGTAACAAAAGAGTTTGGTTTTAGTTCAGGTGTGCCACTAAACCGCAGACCGTTCCAAGGGCCAGGACGAAATCGAACAACTGAACCCTCTCTCAGTATAAGTTCTGGAAATCCACCAACCTCAAACCGATATGTAAAATTACCGGGAGAAGGATCATCAGGACTCTTCCAGGATGACAGGTAACGATCCAGGCCTGTGACTAAGTTCCTTCCAAGCTTCATGCCTTGTAGTAACGTATCACATGGATAATCAAAGCTCTGCCACAAGAAGTTTTCAGGATTACTGTCATTTTCCTCTTTCACAATGAAGTTTCCTGAATCCAAGAGCAGTGCAACTGGATTTCGAGCAGGCCTAGATGAGTTTGAAGACCAAATGATGCTCCCACCATGATTCAGAAGGACGAGAATCCCCACTTTGTTAAGTTTCAGAACACCTGATGAATCGTTGATAGGCACTTCTCTGTTGGCCACCCATACAGCAGTCTTACTCTTGACAGGTATTTGCTTGTACCATATTCCCAAATATTTCTTCCTTGTATCACCTGGACTAAAGAATCCTAGCTCAAATCTTCCACCTGCTGAAACCATTGTCTCACCATCTCTAATTAATTGAATTGCATACAAGGTGTCCACCGCAGTGGATACAGTTAGATTGGCAAACAAAAAGGAGCAAAGAAGAAGTATGGCCAAGCCTTCCATTGAGAGGATGAAGAACTAAAGAATCAAAAGCATCTTCCTTTATCTCAAGTAATATTTTCCTTAGCGAATGAAACAATTCTATAAAAGGCTATCTATGTAAACTAACCCCCCATGTTCTTTCCATCTTAAGGTTTGAAATTTTTAGCAACATGATCATGAAAATCGGCAGAATAGAAGTGGGAGCTGTATGACAATTTTTTCTAATGTTTTTGATAGACAAGAAAAAATTGCATACTGGTACCGCTATTCCAGGAAAGCAAATGGTCCAGACTTTCTCATATCAGACAATACTCCATAATGAAGTGGGGTCGACGGCATGGCAATGCTGATGCAATAATTAATGAATATAAAAAGTTGAAAATGAGTGGACAAATGTTCTATGTTACTTTACAAAGTCAACAACTCACGCTTCTGCTTTTGTTTTTTGATTGGCTGCTACTGTTATCTTCCAATCAGTTAGTCAGTAACATTTTTATCAACCAAGAAATTTTTGGGTAGGCAGAACTCCGAAGACAAAACCCTTCGAATGCTACATTGATTCTTTTGCTTGGTTGGGATTTAGGCACCACATAATTTCCTCCAACCACTCTATTCTCCTTGCATTAGACACTCATAATGTTAGTTAACTGATATAATAATTCAAGTTCTTTCGTGTCCAAAGCTGTTTACTCTTTACATTTAAATCTGATAATTAGAGCTTGTAAAGAAAGTTTTTTTTTTAAGTACAAAATAGGTCACAGCTTAAAAATAGGTTAAGGAAATTTGAGTCTGAAATCTATTAACTATAATTTTTTAAGTATGGTTGTATAAATCAAATAAATTAAAAGTGTGAAGGAAAGATTTCAGACCAGCCACCTGATGCTGTTTTCGAGGGCAAAGTCATGTGATCTTATCTTATGGCTGAAGTTGATCATACGCTTTAAGGTTTAGGCTAGTTAATAACAAAGTGATATTATTACAACAACCCAAACCTAACTTCACAATAAAGTCAGGAAAAGGTTCGGCTAGTTGATAACAGATGCCACAGCCACCACTCAAATCCAACCTCATACACAAAGTCGGTAAAATTTTTCTACAAACCCTAAAATGCTTTCAAATACAACAGTTGTCACCATTTATATTTATGGGATTCTATTATTACTTGTGAATTTTATTCAGGTAAATAATTATAATTGTTACGGCGGAGAGTATTATTAAAAAAAAAAAAGTAGTGGTGGAGCCGAACCTGAAATTGAGTGGAACAGAAACAGAGAACTTGAACCAATGCATTTAATGAGAATTAAATACCTGTTAATAGAATAGATAGGGTTCAATTTAGTTCTTTGTACCAACCAAACAACAAGTGTATGTTCAACCAAAACTCTAGTCCTACCATTGGACAAAGTGACAGAGCATTGAAAAATAAGTAACCTCCCTTGATGAAAATCTGCCACCCGCGCACTCAAAATTTATGGCGAGGGATATAAGGTCAACAGACACAGAAACTTCGGTTGAGCCAATAAGTTAGAAAATAGGTGTTTTGATTTCAAAAACTCAGTTTCATAAGAGTTATCATGGAATCATATAAATCACATCAGCATGCAAGGATGGTGGTAACTTCACGGAATGAATATGTGATAATAATTTTTTCTGAAATTCTAGAACACAATCTTTTCAAAATCTTATGATGCAATATGGTAGTGAGACCATACATGGACCCATCATCCCACTTTTCACCTAAATACACGGAATAAATTGCTGAGAAATAAATAAATATCCATAGTCCATCCATACAATTCAAGTTCCTTTTCAATGAGGTAAGACTTTCCTTGTGCCAACGTTTCAGCACACCGTTTTCTCTTTCATTTCATGTATATCCTCCAAGCAACACAATAAAAGCATTCGTCCAGAAAAACTTTTCTCTTCCTGTTACTTTGAAAACTTTGGCCTAAGTTGTAGTAGGTAAACGGCGTGGCTCATGCAGGCAAACCCAGTTTGACCAGAAGTACTTTAGAAAATGGAATGACATAATCGGCTGAATTGATTATAAAAAAATGATGTCATTCTTAAATGTTGCTTTTATCAATTAATTTGGGATGACTTAAGATTCATAATTTGCTCTTTGTAGGAATTGCTGGAATCCCTATTTTTCGAAGAATACATACCCGAAAACCTGAATGATGTGAAATGGCAAATCTGTATATAAAAAATGCTACAGATAAAATTGTTTGAGCGTGACTTTCAAAAAGAATATGAATAAATGCCTACATTGCATGGAAAATTACACAGTATATATTGTTCAATCAAAACCAACTTTGATAGTTGAGTTGGGGAAGTTGAACTTGGGGGAACCTATTTAAAGAAGAAATGTGACTGCCAAATAGGCCATGCCTAGAGCATTGTAGAATATTAACATGAATTGCCATTTATCTTGCATCTAATACTGTTATAGTGAAATTATTAGACAAAAATTGTTTTTGACCGCTTGATGAAGAACTAAATTCAACCAGATTCCTCTCATGGAAAAAACCTGGTTGTTTTGGCTGAGGCAATGGATCTTCGGAACTCAGCATCAGCACAACATTTGACATGGTTGGCCTGTCCTCCAGACTTTGTTGCACGCATAATAGACCTACATGAATTGACCTTATAATCTGTTGTGAGTTCCGACTGTCACTAATTGGTGCAGCAACCAGTTCCAAGGATTTGCCCTCAGTAAATAACCTCCAAGCCTATGCAACTAAGGTTAGTTCACTAACAGTATAAATGTAGAATTAACATTTAGAGAAGATAAGAGTTGTAATGTGACACTTACATAGCCAACAAGGTTAAGCTGGTGATCTGGATGAAAGAATCCTCTGTTTCTTTTTCCACTTATTATCTCTAGTAGCAAAACACCAAAGCTAAAGACATCGGACTTGATCGAGTAGACCCCATCAATTGCATACTCTGGAGACATGTAACCACTGAAGGTAAACATTTCAAGTTAAATCAAGCATACAAGATGAAGTTAAACAATGTATTAAGTCAATCTTTGAGTTATTACTTACTATGTTCCCACCACCCTGCTTGTATCTGCTGTAGTTTGTTTCTCCCCAAAACTTCTAGCCAAACCAAAGTCTGAAATTTTTGCATTCATTTCATTATCTAGTAAAATATTAGCGGCCTTTAGATCTCTATGTATAATTCTTTGTCGGGAATCTTGATGAAGATAAAGGAGCCCACGAGCAATCCCATCAATGATATGGTACCGCATAGGCCAATCCAAAGACATGCTTTGAGCTTCATCTGATCAATTTTTCACAGAAGTTAGATCATTATAATGTTTGTTGATATCTGTACATAACTTTTCTTCTTAAAAAAAAGGAAGACTAATAAAATCAACACGGTTATGAATTACTGACATATGATTGTTACTCCATTGCTATTTGACACTACATATTTCATTAATTAAAGCACTAGAATGTTTTAGCTAAACAAAACTTCAAAGGTTGGAGAAAGATGTACCAAATATAAAGCAGTCCAGACTTTTGTTAGGCATAAATTCATATATCAACGCCTTTTCATCTGTTCGAATGCAGCACCCTAGAAGCTTCACTAAATTGCGGTGCTGAACTTTTGCAATTTGTTCAACTTCATTTTTGAACTCATTGTCTCCTTGTGTAGAACCCTTTGACAGCCTCTTCACGGCAATTTCTTGTCCATCCTCCAAGATACCCTGGAACATAAATCACCACAGCCTCATTCTCTCAAACCTGATTTTTTTTTTTTTTTTTGAGTTTCTACCATATTGCTTATTAATAATGTATTGACATATAGGGCTCAAAGGCCTATCCCTAGAGACCTCTTATAATACCTAATAAGCACACTGCAGTTTTGGTTACTGGTGTCATTACAAAGAAGTAGAAACATTGGAGTGAGCAAACAATTAACATGTTGCAATGAAACTATTATAAGCTGCTGTTACCTTGTAGACAGATCCAAAACCACCTTCTCCAAGTTTATTCTTTGGAGAAAAGTTGTTGGTTGCACGAGTAATTGTTGCAAAATCGAATAATGGCAACTCAAGATCTTCCTTTTGATTCTCATATTTATAACTACTGTCTGAAAGACCTTCCATTGAGCCTACAAAATCCCATGGTGATGTAAATAAAAATTCTATGACAATCCAATCCGAAAAAATGTGAATTTTGGCTTTAAGAATTACCCTTTTTCAGGTGTTTCTTCCTCCGAACAAAAAGGACCAGGGCTATGCCTACAATGACCACGACAGTAAACAAAACAGAGCTGACTACAATCCACATCTTTTTCTTCTCAGTGGATTTATCTATACAAAAAATCAAAACACACACAAAAAAGAAGATAGAAAGAAAGTCATTAATTAAGACAAGAATAAGAAATTTTCATCTGACACTAATATGCTTATAGTTGTTGATTGATACGTGATGGATACATCTCAAGCAAGTTCTTTTGTTTCAGCAAGTATCAAAACCCAGATATACCAAAAGTTATGCAAGATTGGGTAAAATTTTAAAATTAAAAGATGATTATCTATAAATATTTCTTTCATTAGGAATCAGGAATAACCATTAGAATTATTGAAGTGGTTAAAGCATTCCGATCTAACATTAGAAACTGCTGCTTTATATAACATCTTAAGCTGTTTCACAGTAGCTGCCATTGCATTTTTATCCTCTCTCTTTTGGTTTATGGTCAAGTAAAGCAGAATTGTGCAAATATTTTCAGCTAACACATTTCTGTAGAATATATAGTTCCTTCAGAAGATTTAGACCAGAGTATTAGGCTCTCTATTTCAGGGTTGAGGAGAGTTTCATACCTAGTTCTGAGCCGGCCATCCGTATATAAATTAATTGTCCTCTTCCAGTTGACTGTTTAATATCAATCAGTTCACCAAACCAGAGCTGGCACCCGCTTCCTCCATATCTTATATCCGAATTAGCATAAGCTGTGCACGAGCAGTTCTTTGAACACTGGATCTCGCACTCCTCAAGGTTCATAGTGCTGCTAAATTCGAATCCTGAGGCTGGAAACCTTACTCCGGGAAACTCCTTAAATACATCTCCAGAACAGTTCAGTCCAGTTGTTCTAATGCACCCACCTGACCCTGGTTTCTTATCCCATTCTTTTTTGTCTTTTGGCACAAATCCATTCAAGCAAGTACAAACTGGGGAGTTATTAGCATTGCACAAACCATATGCACCACATAATCCGAAAAAGTCACAAGTACCCTCTTGTGCTGAACGATAATGCACCCAACGCTGGGTTTGATCAATCCATTTGAAATACTTTAAATCTCCATTATGACTGACCACTACCCTTGTAAGAATTGAGCTATTTTGAAGGCCATGATTGTATCTGTAGTATACATCTTTGTCATTAGAACGAAATCTCACCATGGAACCTTCTTTCAAGACCCACTCTGGAAAATCATTAATATCAAGTCCAAATGTGAAATTTCCCGGAGCAGGATCATCATATCTTTTCCATGATGATAGATAACAATATAGGCCCGTAACAAAGTCCTTTCCCATCTTCATGCCTGGTAGCAGTGTATCACAAGGATGATCAAAGCTCTGCCATATGAAGCTTTTGTTCCTCTCGTCTTTCACAACAAGGTTACCTGAATCCAGCAGCTGTGCAACTGGATTATGCACAGGTCTTGAAGAGCGGGAAGACCAAATGGTTATGCCTTTACCATCCAGAAGGAGAAGAATTCCCTGACTGGTAACTTTTGCAACACCTGATGAATCATTGAGGGGAGCTTCTCTGTTGGCCACCCATACAACGGTCTGGACAGATTTCTTGTACCATATTCCCAAGTATCGCTTGCCAGTAGAACCTGGGCTAAAGAATCCAAGTTCAAAGATTTCACTTGCTGAAACTATGGTCTCCCCATCTCTAATGGAGTGAGTTGTATCTATGGCATCCACTATGGAAGATAAAATTACATGAGGCATCACAAAGAAGCAAAGAAGTATGATAAGGCCTTCCATAGAGGGAAAAAAATGAGGCTTGAATGCCTCTCCCTTCTTCCTATGCCTTTTTCCCATGTGAACCTATTAATTTCATCACAAACTATCTCTATAATTCACATATCTCACTGCACTTTTTGTTCACCATCAAAGCTTTCTTGTATGGTTGGAATTGAACTCCCCTCGTGATGTAAAATGATCCACAGAATTTTCTATGTTGAACGACCAACGAAACAAAAAATATATGAATGAAAAATATTTAATGTTCTTTGAAATGACCTCTCAAAACAAATTTTCAATTCCTTGCATATATTCTTGATTGCACTATCTACACCGGCTGAGGCAAAATGATCGGTTCTGATGCAGCACTTTTGAAACCTTATTAGTCTGTAAGGAAGAGCAATCGTTCACACTTTCTTATGCTGTCAAGTAATTTGAATAACACCAAGGAAAGAAGCTTTCAGAAATTAATTGACAACAAAATTTTGGAAAAAAGAGGATAAAGTGGCCAGTCCTATTTCACCAACATACCCTATAAGATTCTGAAATAAATCAAGTTCAGCAGACTCATACCATTATTAAATTGCAAACCCTGGTTAGTTCCGGACTTCTAGCTTGATGCTTCTGACCTATTTCACTGTACTAACTTGCACAAGTTTAACCTGGAGGGCATAGATGCATTTTGTAGTTGTAAAGATACGAGTGTCGCAAAGTATCTGGAATTCACCCACAAGAAATCTTAGTGGTTAAACTAGAAGATTGTTGGTGAAAATCCCGAAACATTCTAAGATAAAAAATTAAAGTGGCAGAGCCATACCTTGGATCCTTAGACCAGTTAAGTTCCCCTCCCTTCCGAATAAACAGCATATCGATTGATTTGATGTAGAAGCACTTACCTAATAATATGGAAATCCATATATTTTTTGTTAGGACCACAGAGTAATTGGTTGGCTTGGTTCAATGGTCATTTCCAGGATGTCTGACGTTTCTGAATTTCTAAAAGTCAGTCCCCACCCAGCTTGTAAACTGGTATTTTTATCAACTTATTTTCACAGTATGAACATTGTCTTAGTGGGAAGACTTCCACTCTTTCTTTGTCCACTTTTTTCTTTTTCATCCCAAAAAAAGGAATTAAAAAAAAAATCCTTTAGGCTTTAACAAATTGACTTTTGAAAGAAATTTTCTATGGTTTTTTTTTTAATTTGGAGACATAAGTTTCAGATTATACCTAATACCAACTGCATTAATTCAGACATTAAATATCATCCTTTAGGCAAGGGGACAGATGTAAAAACCAAATTGCTTGGGTGATTTTATTAACTACGAGAGAAGAAATGAGGGAAGTAAAGAGATATCCTCTCGTATATCATGCAAATAAACAAAATATGTCATGACTTCCTTTTCTTTCTGGATAATTGAAAGAACTTAATTCTTGCAACAAAACCAGGTCATTTAAGTAGAAAACAAGTTGTCCAAACAGCAGCAGAGAAAAAGGAAAACAACAAAATTTAAGACCCAAGAAACAGTTGGAAAGCAATAAATCACAACAAATAAAATATACACAGTTGTAATTTGTCCTTTTTTTTTTTTTTTTGTGGCTAGCTTCAAGTCTTGACAAGCTGCCTTTGTAGGCGTGTTGGCCGTGTTTGAAAGGTCGTCAACTCAAATCTAGCTGAAACCATGTCAGTTCCATGGTGAAAAACAGCCGAAGTAGACTAAGGAGTATCCCATGCCCATGGAGAAGGGGAATAAACCAATGCCAAGAAGAAATATCCCAATTGGTAAATCCATTTAGGACGTTAAGTTTGCGAAACCTTAAATTTCGGGGAAAAAAATAATTTGTGAAAAAGAGTAAATTGTTTTATAAGGGGTGATTTTTTTAATAGAAATAGTATATTTTTATGTTTAATTCATGAAATCTTAAATTTCGTAATAAAATTATTTTATTATAATATCTTTTATACATACTTGATAAATATTTTAACTGTTAATTAATATTTTTAAAATTAAATATGTGAAAATCATTAAACAATAAAAATATAAAAAAATTATTTTTATTATGTTTAAAATAAAGTTATATATTATGAAAATTTTATATAATAAAGTTTAAAAACAACGTTTTTTTTAAATATAAAATATAATTTTTTAAAAATGTAAAAAAAAATCATTAATCTAATCATTATTTTTTATTGTATAAATACAGTATTTATAATAAACACTATATTTTTATTACAATAAACGTAGTACTTAATTAATTACTACTGCTGCTGTTTGTACAAATTAATAAAATCTATAACAGCAAGTTGAACAAACTCGTTTAATTCTTAAATGCGAGGGAGAGAGAAGGCAGCATAATTAAAAAAAAAAAAAAACAAATAGTATAACATTTTGACATATAGAATTGAAGTGAATTAAAAATATAAATTTCTATTATCTATTACTTGATTTACAAAAAAAAAAAAAAAAGAAAAAAAAAAGCATGAATGAAGGTGTCACTCCCAATTTTGGCCATAGAACTTCACTTACCAAGGGAGTGGTAATAAATGAGAAAACAAAGGAAATGAGTTTTTGAGAACGGTGAGTAACTATGTTCATTGATTGGGGTATTTAGAGTATTGTGTTACTTGAAGCAGAAATATTTATTACGTTTCCTATGTAAAAAAAAATTGTAATTATCGATTTTATAGTTATTAATATTAAATATTATGTTTCTCACATAAAAATTTTAGTTAAAATATTTTACTAATTATTATATTTTTATATTTAAAAACGTCATTGATATTAAAAAATATCATATTTATTTTATTATTTTTTAAATGATTAATTACGTTTCATATATAAAAAAATGTGATGTTTATAAAAATAAAAAACTACCATTTATCAATAATTACGTTTTCATAACAAAAAATTTAGTCATTGATATATATAAAATGTTTTATTTATTAAATATTACATTTTTAACATAAGAAATGTGATTAAAGGTATCATAAATATTATATTATAATATTATGTTAATTACAATGTTTTCAAACTAAGAAACATCATTGAAAATTTTTAATTTATTTTATTATTATTTTAATTGATTTATTACATTTCATGTATGAAAAACTTAATTTTTTTAAAATAAAAAAATTTAAAATCTTAAATTTGCATTTATCTATTACGTTTATTCTTTTAAAAATATTATTTTTTTATATGTAATTTATTACGTATCTAATCAAGTAGTTAGAATTATAATTTTATCAAATCGTGTGATTATAAATATTTATTTTCGTGTCAAAATGAATTTTCATTTATTATATAATTATATTGATTTTTAAAATAAAATAAATCAAAAAAATTTATAATTGAAGTTAAAAATGAGATAAAATTAACTTTTCATTTTAAAAAATCACATAGAGAGACATAATTTTGATTTTGAATTATTTAAATACTGTTAAAAATTTTAAATTTTTTTTAAATCAAATACCGTAAACCAAATATAGACATTAAATTACAAAAAAATAAAATTTAAAAAAATAATTTAATTTTTTCCCAGACCAAACACACACTTAAAAGTAGTCCATCTAGACGGCCATCCAAGCAAAGTAAGGGAATGCTTGGGCACTAACTACTAGAACCCAATTAATTTCATGACTCTTATCATTGAATCATAATTGTAAAAATAACAGCATATAGTAACATGTTGAAGAAGAAGTTACAAAATCTTATCTTCTGGTGTTAATGAATATAAATTATGAAACTGGTTACAGGTATCTATCAACAAAATTGATTGTCAAAAAACAGAAATATAAGTTATCTTGGTCTGCTGTCAAAAAGAAATATATTGATTGTAAGAAATTGTACTATGTTTTTCTTGGACAAAAGCCCATTTTGAACCTCAGAACAAAATACTCTGCTTAGGGCCTTAGATGATTTGCTGACAATCTTATTGGATCCAATCCAAAGTCATGAATTTGGGTTTTTGATGAAGCTCTCAGCCCAAAGGGGTCAAATAAATCCATTGGTTTTTTCCTTGAAATTGGGTACAAATTGACATTGTTTAATTTTGTGATGAATTTAAAAATCAAATTGAATCATAGATTAATTCAATTCATACAATCATTCAAGATGATATTAAAAATTTTTTAAATTTAAATATAAGAATTTCAATTTTTTTTTTCAAAATATCGCATTATTTATATAAAAAATTTTAAAAATCAAGTCAATTGTGACTAACTCTACTCAAAAGGGCATTCACAATAAAAACAAATAAAATAGTTATGAAAGTTTTATAGTACTTTTGATTCTCCAATCTAAGAATTAGCTCATGCCCAAAAAAATCAGATATTTTTAGAATAAATGAATAAATAAATAGATGATAAAAAATAATAAAGATTTATATTCGATGTATTATCATTATTTTATATACTGTACTGAATCAAATAATGTCATTTTATTAATGAAATATTTTATTAATAAGTAAATTTTTTAATTAAATTTTTGTATATTTATTTTAAATGTTGATATTCATATACAATTTATATATTCGTAATGCATCAAATATAAATTAAATAAATAATTAATGAAAAATCATGATATAAGTTGTCTATTGATTTTCATTGGATAATTAAGGACTCTCACAATAACTCTAAAAAAAAAAAAAGGATTTAATCTCTCAATTCAAGATTTTGACATTGAACATAGACTTAGAAATCAAGAAAGTTTGATGTCTAGATCAAAAGTATTCTACTGTTCTAGATTAGAAGAGTTTTAACCCAATTGGTTAGTTGAAATGAAGATTGAAGACCCAAAATTTGCTAAACTTTTCTATAATTAAAAATTTTTTATCAAAGGGTGATTGTCTTTACACCATTGTCTCATACATATTCTGCTGATTATAATTACGAGTTTGTAGTAAATAATTTGCAAATTGGCCGGCATGGCTTACCAGGAAAATCTTGTCAAAATCAAACCATTGATTTTGTTGTTATAGACTACATTCCATCAACTATTATACTTGCCATATTAATCAATTCAAGGGTTATGATATAACAATTAATATATTATACAGTAATAATTAATCTCTTTAATGATATGTTTAAAGATTAAAATCGTAATTAAAAAGCTTTTTCATGTATGATATGTTTCACAAATGATTAGAGCATAAATAACACTTGATTTAGAGATTAAGATTCAAGTATATAAAAAATCTACACTGTTAAAAATAGTGTTCTCTAACATTTATTAAATTTTTAATTTTTTATAATTTTATATTTTATATCTATAATCTAAAAATATTTATTTAAATTTAAAAAATTATTTACTCGTTTGGAATCTAACCTAATCAAATCGATTTGAATAGAATAAAATAAATTACTTTAATTCATCTAATCGAATTTCAACTATTTGAAAGATTAATCCAAACGGAAATGATTAGAATCAAAATTTCTTTTGATCTAAAAATGATTTGTCCTGCCCGATTACTATCTTTGCTCATGAGCATAGGCAAATTAATAGGAGTCATCGGAAAAGGGCAGCTTTGACCAGAGACTCGGGCAGGCAGGGCCTCCTCCGGTGCAGAGTCTCTTAGTCAACCAAAGACCAACAGTAAAGTGAAAGACTTAACTGGAAAAAAAAAAAAAAAAAAAAAAAAAAAAGAAAACAAAAAGAAAGGTTACGCTCAGTCATTTTCATGGAACCTTCCTTTGAGAAACTTCCGTTTGTGGGTGAAATTAAGGTTGTCATTTAGCTTCGTAATGCAATGACGTCAAAAGAATTTACTAATTTTTAAATGAATTAAAAAAATAAAAAGAGCTAAAAAAATGTCTTATTCCTTTGAAAATTTTTTTTTTTTCAAAACCCTATTCACGTTTGTCTCAGTAATTATTTTATTTTTTAAAAGGCTTTAAATCATTTAAAAATACATCCAAAGATGATTGACTCAAAGAATAAAAAAAAAATTTTTATTGTAAAAATTTAAATTTATTAGAAAAATATTAAAAAATAACTTTTTTATGGATTTATTAAATTTAATATAAATAAATTTGTTTGAATTAATAAAAAAATATATTAAATAAAATTTAAAATCTCTTTCCGTTTAGTTAAATATCACTTAAAAATGCTTAAGATGAACTTTTAATATTATGAATCAAAATTCAAACCAAACAACCTTAAATAAAAAACACGTAAAACATAAGAATCAAATAAAAATAATATTAACATTCACAACTCACTGACAATTTAGCAACAAAATTACTAAAAATATTTATTTATTTTTATTAATAAGACAATAGGGAGTGCAACTTGCGCTGGACTGGCTATTGTAACTCTACATTTGAAGACTTTATCCAAAGAAGTCATTTGAGAAACCTCTCTCTTCTTTCCCTTAAATTGACAATTCTATCCCTATCTAAGCTTCCTAGAAACTTTGGAGGTGGCAGCTGTTCCAAAACCCTGGACCGACCAATTCCCTACGCGACCATATTACCTGTATCTTAGTTGTCTTTCCTGGGACCTCTCTTTCTTGGAAATCTCAGCTAATCTCCATTTACCCTTTTCTATATATTCCATTCCAGGCTGCCCCAGTAATTCCATTCAACAAATAACCAATTCTCCAAGATTTCCCATATCCTGTTCTTTTGTTCTTGTTTCTCTTATTACGTCAAACATGGCAGCAATTCCTCCACCATCTTCAGAAAACTCATCATCATCAGGTTTCCATGATTTCTTGCCTGTTATGGCTAACAAGCTTGGAGGGGATGGTCTGATAGGGGAACTGTGCAATGGGTTCAACCTATTGATGGATAGTGAAAAAGGGGTCATTACTTTTGATAGTCTGAAGAAGAATTCAGCCTTGTTGGGGTTACAGGACTTGACAGATGATGATTTAAGGTCCATGATGAAAGAAGGCGATTTTGATGGTGATGGGGCACTTAATCAGATGGAGTTTTGTGTGTTAATGTTCAGGTTGAGCCCTGATTTGATGGAAGCATCTCGCTTTTTGGTTGAAGAAGCTTTCGAACAAGAATTCAAGGATTTTCATTGATATTTTGGTCCTTTTGTTTTTCCTTTTTCTTTTCTTGTCTCTTCCAAATTTGTTGTTATAATGAAATTGTTGAATATACAGATGGAGCAGAAAAAAAGTTGATCAATATGTTATTCATTTGCATTGGTTCTCTCAGTTTTTTTCGTTTCATTTATTCGTTTGTTGAAATAAGCAGATGCACTGATACAGCAATAATCAAGGTATTAGTTTATTAATTTAAGTGACAAAATCTGTTTTAAGTAGTACTTAAATAGTTTTGCCTTTTTTTCTCTAAATTAAAAGAAATTAGTGATTGAATTCAATTTTGTTACAAACTCTTGCTTGTCAATTCCTAACTCCAGAGTATCTGTGGTATAATTTCTTAGCTGTTGTAAGTTAAAATTAGATTTGATGATTGTAGCTTACAATTTTTCTAAAATATAATTTTATACATGTGATTAACATGTTTTTCTCTATTGGATCCTGTATAAGGCCCAAATTTTCCTTGTAGTTGTACAACTTTTGCAATGGCCCATCCTTGATGGTCCAGGAAATCAAGTGGCTCTAATTCAGTCATTTCCGGAAGGTCTAGGAGAGACGGGTTCTAAGTTTGAGTTCTTCAACATTGATTGACAGCTATTCTTTAAAAAACTGTTTTTTGCTTGACAGCTGGTAGATGGAATTTCAGGAACCAGAATAGATGCCTGGAATTTTTTGCTTGGAAATGCAATTTCCTAGTAACATCAAAGCAATTGATTTTAAGATCGCAGACCTGTTTCCAACAAATTTGATTCGGATTGAATCCTGGTTCTTTTGTAGCACATGTTCTTGAATATGTGTATGTTTCCCTGGTCATTTTTCCAGGATTTCTAGGTTGTTGCCTCTGTTTGAGGTCCTTTTGAGGAAGCTTGGAAGCTGATGAAAACTTCGATGGATCAAGACATTCGCACTAGATGCCTTTTTTTCCTGTGTGGAACAATGATTTTATATGTGTATATATATATATATATATATATATATTTATATATATAAAAAGAAAATAGCAGCATGAAAGCCGGTAAAAAAGAATATTAAATGTTATGATTTGAATTTTATTTTTTTTAAATATTATTTTTTATGTATAATTAAATTAATTGAATTAAATTTTTAATTGAATCAATTGAATTAAATTTTTAAATAATAAAACTTCTAAATGATGTTCAATAATCAATTCCCTGACACTTGAACTCCATATCTCAGCCTAGTAACTGATCTTTGGGTCATTGAGTGGAAATCCACCAAGGAACTATCAATCTGGTAACCTAACCGAAAACACAGATTGAAGAAAGGATCCTGGAGCCCCATCAAACACAGGGTTTCTTTATTTCATGTTTATATAATGAACTACCTTTAGGAGATCCTAATAACCTGTATTTTCCTTTCTTTCCTTCTGTTTTTGGGAAAATTAGCCTATTTCAGTCTTGCATAATCAAACCTTTATTTTCACTAAGAATTAAAGAATTCATAACTGGGATATTAGTTATGCATTCTTAAATCATAATCATTAAACTGTAATCATTGTAGTAAGTCTCTATTGCAGAATATTTGAAAGGGCATAACATAAGCTGTCTTCAGACCTCTTAAACGTCCAATTTAGGCATATCCAATGTTACTTACCTTGAGTTTCCACTTCCTTTGCTTAAAGCCACAAGTTGCTTAATACGTAGCTTATGGATGAATATTCTTGGATTTGGTTTGAAATATTTCATCAATGCAAGTCAAAAATAAAATTTCTGTCAATTCGGTTTTTTTTGTTAAAAATTAACAAAATTTAAAGTATATTATAAAAATTCAATAAAATTAATATACAGTGACAAATTCAATATTAATCCATAGTACAGTTCACAAATATAACCTTAATTCTTAAATATAGAAAAGAGTTTTCCCTTGTTGCTGCCATTAATTCAGGATTTCCCCCCTTTTATATTAACAATTTGTTATCCTTTTTTAAGGTATTTTCAAGTCTTATATTTGAAAGAAGCATTATACAATTTCATCATTCAAAGGTAGAGAATGGATTGATTGATTTTTGACTAGTCATGTTTGAGTTACAGCAAAGGCGGAAAGTAATCAAATCATGGCAGAATCAAGCCAACAGCACCAAACTTACAGAGATGGTTTTGCAAAATGGAGTTTAATCCCATTCACACAATTATTTTTAAAAATTAATTTTTATAAATATAAAATATAAAATTCGAATCTCAAATAATTATAATTTTTTTTTTATTTTCATATGTATTCTTTTATATATAAAAAAATAGTTTTTTTTTTTTCTATCTCCCCTTACTAATTACAGGTAAGTTTTCTATTGGTGTTTTTTTTTTTCAAAGGCAAAAGAGGATGGTTAATGCTTACTCAAATTGGTTGACTTTTTCTTCCCATTTATTTCTTTTTTTTTTCCCTTTTTTTCTTTTCATGTTCTTGGTCTCTTACTATCCTTGCTTGAGCCAACGCAAACCATCATAGCCAAAAGCATGACATATTTATAGGTTTGTGCTATTAAAAAAAAAAAATGATTATGGAGAAAGTGGGCAAAGATTCATAGCATTTACATGAGACCAATTCCTATTTGAACCTTATGACAACTTGTGATTGCAACTTTTCGCAAGTTCAGAAGATATATTTGTAGGTGGGCTATAAATTGCATTTGATCAGCTAAAATTGTCAGAAAAAGACAGCTCAAAAACTTGATGTTTTTGTAATCATTTTCACTTAATAATAATTATTGAGAGGAAAATCTGGTTGACGTTTGTTTTTCTAAATCTATAAGGTATGTTTATTTAATCATTTGCACTCTGAATGGCTCTTGGTTATAGTCAATTAGTCATAGTTTAATTTGTCTAGTGGAAATTATTTTAAAAGTTTTTTTTTAAATAAAATCAAGTTTTTCAAAAAATTTAAGTCAGTACATAAAATAATAAATAAAATAATATTATAATTATTTTAAATTTAATTTATATCTAATTGAAAAGGATATGATTATAATAAAAATCATCATCTTAGTATAAAGTAATTTAATCATCTTAAAGTAAAGAGAATTATTTTTAATTAATGTGATTAAATTTACATATTTTATTATATTTTTAAAAATTATATCAATAATTTAAATTATATAAACTTTAAAAAATGATAATTTTGATTAATAAATAAATTATTTTATTTTAATTTTTACATACATCAAATATAAAATAAAATGATATTATTTAATCTAATATTATTTGTAATATCATTTTATCATATCTTATATCATAATTTTATATATCAAATATAACTTTTAAGGGATTTACTAATTTCAATTAAAGCTCTGCATTAAGCTTAAGACATAATAGATTCTGCTTGACAGTTTTAAGAATTTTTTTTTAATATAAAAAGAAGTTACATTTTATGGTAATAAAAGTGATTATAAATATTAAAATTAAAATTATATATTTATTAAATAATATTTTTTAAAATAATTTTATAAATTAATTAAATTAAAATTCGGTTGAATTTTAAGATTTTCTAATTAAAGCATTTATCTCTGAATCCTATTGTTGGATATTTGGCGTTCTTTCTTTTTTTGATGATTGGAAATGTTTAATGGTTAGCCAAGGCAAATGAATCTAACCCTGATTTTTCTCGAGTTTCAGTTGCAGGTTGACTTGACAGTACCAGAGTAGTAATTGGGGCTAAAAAGACCAAAAAAGTTGACAACCGTTTTAAACCGTAATGTTTGGTTCGATTGTAGGATTGTGGTTCGGGTTTTATTATATTTGATTTGATTTCCATTATGATTTTGAAAAATCAAAATATTACTCATTAATGGAAAATCTTTTCTTAGAGGCAAAGGTTAAAATAATGTTTTTGAATTATAATTTAATAATTATTTAATTGAATTATAATAAATATTTTTTGTTTAATTGAATTTTTAATTAAATAAAATTTAATCATGTGATAAATTTCAATCAATTAAAATTTTTAAAAAATTAAAAAATTAAAAAAATTTTATTTTATTTTTATTTATATTAATAATATCACCCGATAAATTTAATTTATTTTATCGATATCATATAAAATTTTATTATAACTTGTAAAAAATTTAAATGCATTAATCTTTTTATCTAAATGAAAATTTAATTAAATATAAATAAATATTTAAAAAAATTATTAATTATAATAAAAATAAAAACTTAAATAATTTTTTAATTATAATTCAAAGACTTTTTGTTATCTTTTTAACCTTTTATAAATCATCAAACCAAACCGAACCGCCTTAATAGGGGTAAGTATTGTAATAACCTCATCTCAATATATAGATTGCAAGGATAACTGCAACTGATGTCAGTTCCTGGAGATGAGCTAGGCATGTTTCTCGAAAGTCTGAAACTCTGAACTGAAAAATGAAAAGCATCTTCAAGTTCAGTTGGAGATAAAATACTAGTAGTCTCTGTCACTATCAAAGAAGACTTCGAAGTTTTTGCTACGGTGTTCATTAAAGTCAACAGTCTTGTGTTTAAAGACAATGCTTGTTACGGAATGTTCTATCAACTAAAATCTATACTTGCTTCCCAAGAAAAGAGCTGTCAGACTAGACATCCATGGCCATGGATCTCCTTTCTTTCAGTGCTTGTTTACTCATCATCTTCTCAAAATCTTCCACAGCACTTGACACCATTTCTCCATCCCAGTCACTCACTGATGGAATGACCTTGGTCTCCAATGATGGAAGCTTTGAGTTGGGTTTCTTCACTCCAGGGAGTTCTAAGAATCGGTTCTTGGGAATTTGGTACAAGAACATACCGATGCAAACTGTTGTCTGGGTTGCAAACAGGATAAACCCAATATACGATTCCTCTGGCTTGTTGAAGATAGAAAGTACTGGCAAAATTGTGCTTCAGGGTCAGAACAACACAACTGTTTGGTCAAATAATTCTACAGAAGTGGTTCAGAATCCAATATTGCAGCTTCTGGATTCCGGTAATCTTGTTGTCAAAGATGGAAAAGATAGTAATTCAGAGAATTACTTGTGGCAAAGCTTTGATTATCCAACTGATACAATGTTACCGGGGATGAAAATTGGTTTTGACCTGAGAACTGGTTTCCATCGAAGACTGGCAGCATGGAAGAACTCAGATGATCCATCTCCTGGTGACCTTACTTACGGGGTAGAGCTCGAAGGAACTCCAGAGATGGTGCTAAGGAAAGGCTCAGTAAAGTACTATCGCAGCGGCTTATGGAATGGTGATGGATTTAGTGGTACGCCAAATTTAAGATCTAATCCAATCTTTGATTATGACTTTGTCTGGAATGAGACAGAGGTGTACTATATATATTTCCTCAAGAATAAATCCGTGATGTCGAGGTTTGTTCTCAACCAAACTGAAAGTGTAAGACAACGGTACACATGGAACCCAGAAACTCAAACTTGGAAGTTGTTTTCAATCATGCCAAGTGACTACTGTGACAGATGTGGACTATGCGGTCCAAATGGGAATTGTGATAACAATAAGCTTCCATCTTGTCAATGTTTGAAAAAATTCAGGCCTAAATCTCTGGAAAGATGGAACTCATCGGACTGGTCTGAAGGGTGTGTACACAATAAGCCATTAAACTGCCAGAGTGGAGATGGATTTATTACAATTGCGCAGGTGAAAACTCCAGACACCACAAATTCTTGGGTGAACAAAATTATGAATCTCAAGGAATGTAGGGCTAGGTGCTTGCAGAACTGTTCTTGTATGGCATACACCAATTTAGATGTTAGAAATGGAGGTAGCGGCTGCGCTATGTGGTTTGGTGATCTAATTGATATCAAACAATTTCAATCAGATGGTCAGGATCTTTACATCAGAGTGTCTGCTTCAGAAGCAGGTACTCGTTTACTTCTGCTTTTGTGTCATCTCCATTTCTCATTTAAAGTACTTCATATGAAGTATTTGGATATGTTATTGAGGTTATATATTGAACTAAGTCTTACACTCTAGTTGCTGACAGTACAAAATACAAAACTAAAACATATTCTTGTTACAGGTTGTTATATTGTCTTTTGGCTTTTGTTTGATTATATTTGTACTCCATCAAAATTGATCATGCAGAACTCAGTAAAAAGCCTAAGGTGATGCTTGCTGTTACTATTGCAACAGTAATTGCTATGCTTTTGGGGCTTTGTGTAGTTGTTTGTTACGTTTGCAAACGCAGGAAAAAGTTAAAAGGTAACACTAATTATGGTCCCCATAAATGTACTCATTTTGTTCTTTGCTGCAAACACCAAAATCATTTTGCTCCTGGCTTGGAGATTTTCAGTTTTAGTGTTCATCAAGAAACATATATAGTATAAGCTTTCATTCTTCTATCTAAATCAATCAATATAGATAACAGGGAAAGCAAATTCATGGGAATTGCTAGTCTATACTTTATACTGTTTTCAGATGAACCAGAAGACAGGAATGTAAATGATAAAGAGAACCAAGACCAGAATGAAGATATGGATCTTGCAGTATTCGAGTTAGCAATGGTAGCTCAAGCTACTGAAGCTTTTTCTTTTAATAACAAGCTAGGTGAAGGGGGTTTTGGACCCGTTTATAAGGTAAAAGTTGCTGTAGATTAGTAAAGTGATCTTACGTACAGAGAATTCATCTTTATTATAAGAGCTCACTACAAATGTTTCAATTTTCCAGGGGATACTAGCAAATGGACAAGAAATTGCTGTGAAGAGACTTTCAAAGAGTTCTGGACAAGGATTGAACGAATTTAAGAATGAAGTAAAGTTGATTGCTAAACTTCAGCATCGGAATCTTGTAAGGCTTCTTGGATGCTGCATTCAAGGAGATGAGAGAATGCTGGTTTATGAATACATGCCTAACAGAAGCCTTGATTCATTCATTTTTGGTCTGAAATGATTAGAAACCTCTCAAATTTATATTTTCCAAAAAAAGATGTAAGATTAACATGAATGCATATTTGCTAGATCAAACAAGAAGCAAAGCACTAAATTGGTGCCGGCGTTTCCAAATCATCTGTGGGATTGCTAGGGGACTGCTATACCTTCATCAAGATTCCAGATTGAGGATTATTCATAGAGATCTAAAAGCCAGTAATGTTCTGCTTGATAGTGAGATGAACCCAAAAATTTCAGATTTTGGAATGGCAAGAACTTTTGGAGGAGATCAGACTGAAGCCAATACAAATAGAGTGGTTGGAACTTAGTAAGTGTACTTTTATGCAACATAATTTGATCCATAAATCCCCATAAAAATGCATATTTTCTCTGACAATGTTCTGCAGTGGTTATATGGCACCAGAATATGCTATCGATGGGCTGTTTTCCGTAAAATCAGATGTTTTCAGCTTTGGTATATTATTATTGGAGATAATAAGTGGAAGAAAGAATAGAGGGTTTTACGATCCAAATCACAGCGGCAACCTTATTGAACATGTAAGCTTCTGCAGATATTGTCGTCATCACATTTTGTTACTTACACTAAATGCTTAATGGGTTCATTTTGCTGCAGGCATGGAGATTATGGAAAGAAGGCAGGCCTTTGGATCTTGCTGATGATTTCTTAGTAGAGACTGGCAATCTATCTGAGGTATTACGGTGCATCCATATTAGCCTTTTATGTGTACAGCAGCATCCTGAGGGGAGACCAACCATGTCATCTGTGGTTCTGATGTTGGGAAGTGAAAATGAATTGCCTCAGCCTAAACAGCCTGGTTTTTTGTTTTACAAGAAACCCCTTGAAGCAGATACTTCATCCGGTAATGATGGATCATCTTCGAGAAACGAAATAAGTATATCTGTGTTAGAGGCTCGATAGAGGGTTGTATGGTTCATTAGATCTGTTATGCTCCAAAGTATCAGTAATGATTTCAGTCCCACTTGTAGCTTCGCAGCAACTGTTTATTTTTGTGCAAATTCCTACCGTTGAGAATATTCAAGTATAAATTTTAGCGTTTCTGTTTATTTCATGGATTGGTAGATTGAAAGAAAAAACTGAAGCTTCATATAATTGATCTCGTCATTTGTAAGTTGTTAACCATACTTGTTTTGTGCTGCATTTGTGCAAGATCAAGAGCCATCTCATTTTCTCAGCTTAAGTAATAATAATGACAATAATAATGCATGATGAGTCATCTTTCCCCTCAATGTAATTGTTAATTAGACATAACATTCAAAACTTTTTCCTATAGCCTAATCTGGTTCAGACTTTTAAACTGATGCAGCCCAGATTAGGTTTATAATTTCTGATTTCTTGCCATAAGCTTAATAGGGTCAAAAGCCCCAATAGATAACCGATAATCATGGAACTTGTTTCTTCAACAATTTATCATTTTTTGTTGAATTTCTCTTTTCCCCTTCTGTTTCTTAAAGTAATCTGATATGGCTAATAAGAAAGAATTGGCATCTGTCACATACGAGATACAGGCTTTCACAACCTGGACTTCGTTTTGTTAGTTAATTTTAATTTTTAGATTCCTCAATCATGTTGCAGTCGCAAAACTTGATTAGTATTTGTTGAACCAAATTACGGCTGAGTCTCAGACAGATTACTCTGCATGAGATCATTATTATTTTGACCCCATTAAAATGTAAAAACCTCTTATACAAAAGTAATGCTGACCAGAAATTTGACATACATGTGAATGAATGACCATGAACCATGAACTCCATTAAAATATAAAAATTAACAACCAACTGGGAAGTTGACATACGAATGAAGTACCATGAACCTTGGAAATTTGCAATTCTTTGCTTAAATAAAATAATTAATTAAGTAGCTGACAGATCAGTCTTGGAAGTGAATGATACTGAAACAAAATCCATTAAAGCTGAAACCTGGAAAATGAAATATGAATAATTGCCGCCCAAGGAGTTAAGGGTAAGGATTATATGAGTGAAGAAATGAAGTGAAATTGGTTGCCGAGCTTCAACATCATAATCTTGTAAATCTTCTCTTTTTTTTTTTGCATTCAAGGAAGGAGAAAATGCCAATTTTACATATTCATGACCAACAAAGCCTGGATTTCTTCATACCACTCAAATTTTATGTCATCTGTAGTTCAGTCCAATAGATCTGCAGAAGAACGACAAGTCTGGCCGTTTCTTCGAAAATCCATCAAGTCGTCTCAAATTCAAACAACCAACGAAAGCATCACAAGTCTCTGGCCATTCCTTTTAAGATCTGTTCATCTTCGCTTTTTTGTGATCAACTTTTGCCTATGAAAATCACTCCATCTTCTTCTTTACAACATAAAGATGCCGTTTGAAAGATTTACCGATCACTTCATTTGAGATAAAACTGTTAAGCCCTCCAATATTTTTAGTTTTCCAAGAGATCCAATCAGAAAATTAATTTCTTTTATAAAAAATAGCATACATTGAATTTTGACACTTTGAACTCTATGCTCGTGACAGATTTTGTTGCTGCCATTAATTCAGGATTCGCCCCTATATTTAGAATTTGTTGCCTTTTTTTTTTAAGGGTATTTTCAAGTCTTATATTGAAAGAAGAATTATCCAATTTCATCAAGCGGAGGCAGAGAATGGATTGCTTGGTTTTAACTAGTCCTGTTTGAATTATTACGAATACGGATCCAGCTCCATTCCTTTGGTTTTGACTTTTCAAATTCAAAGGCCATGGGTCTTATGTTTTAGGTAATTCAGAGAGCCCTACATAATGAAAAAGTGAGGGCTGTGTTTTTTTGACGTGGAACGTGAGTGGCTCCGCAAATCGAGAAGAAAAAGTTAAAAGAAAGTTAAAAAAAAAAAAAAAAAGAAATGAAAGTTAATTAAATGAAAATTGATTCGTATTCTGATTGGATTAAAATTTTATCAATAAATTTATGATTTAGTATTTTATATTTTAAATAGTAAAAATTGAGTTTGAAACTTTTTAAAAATAAATTTAAAGTGTATTTTTTGAATAGTTTATTTAGTGAGATCTTTTTAATTATTTTTTTAGTTATTTATTAGCTCCTGTTTTAGTTAAAGAAAAATTTTATATATTTATTATTTGATAGTAAAAATTTTTCTAGTGGTCTGTAATTTTTTTCTTCTACATTAAAAAGTTTTTTATGTAAATTGTGATGTGTTTTATTTTTCTTACGTTTTGGATTATTGATTGTTGTTTATTACTATGAGTTTATTGTGATATATTACTTTTACGTTGTTATGTTTATTGCTTTAAGCCTAACAAATGGTATTAGAATGAGAGTTATTTTGAGACATCGATACAGAAGTAACCTAGGACAGAATTAAATTTTATTTGAGATCATGAATGGTGATATAAGTTTTATGATAAAATTAATTGTCATAACATATAAATTCGTGGACTTACCGCTAAAAATGGGTTAGAGGAGTCACCACCAATCTTTTTTGTTAAAGTGTTATTTGTCAACTGATCGAATCTGATCCATGAAATTAAATTTAGGTTCGAGAGTATGACTACATATGTGAAAGGTTATAGCATCCTTACAGTGCCTACCCAAAGATGGTACCAATTTAATTTCAAATTATCCAAGCCTTAAAAATGTTTATGCTTTTACCAAAATATTAAATATTGAGAATTAGTCTTAAAATTATTTCAATAATTTGGTAGTAATTTAAGATAATTCTCTCACCTCAGGAGTATTCATGAAGACTAGTGTCCCGTTTTAAAGAGGCTCAATCGTTAGATTAATATATTTTATTCAAAAAAATTAGTAAGTCTTTTAATAGTTTGATATAACTTACTTTGATGTAGATCTCTCAATAGTTTGGTGAGATTTAAAAAACACATTTGTAAAAAATTATTTTGTTTAATAAAGTTCATTAAATCTCCTAATAGTTTAGTAGAACTTAATTTAAAAAGTAATCCTCCAATAGTTTAGAGGATAAAATTATTTTTTTTATTTTTGAAATTCATTTATGAAATTTTTCAATAGTTTGGTGGATTTCATAATATTTAGATCCATAAAATCCTCTAATAGTTTGGTGGGATTCATGAATTTATTAAAATTTATTTATTAATATATTTTTTGTTTTTCAAAAAGGAATTTTTATTCTACGAAAATATTTAATAAATAATAAACAACTTAAAAGTACATAAATAATAAAACCAGTAAAAATCAAAAATCAAAATAAAAAGATGAAAATAAAAATAAAAATAAAAAGAAAAACATGTGATTCAAGTCAGCTCAATGCGTGAGTTAACACGCGGGGCAATGGGTTTTAGCATGGATCTGGGTATTCCAAAATGACACCGTTTCAGGCCAGTATAAAAGGTCAAGCTCAATGTTTTGGACTTCAGATGCTTCTGCTCCTTTTCTGTACCTCTGTTCTCTCTGACCTAAAATAATCTCCAAAAACTTAACTAGAAACCGAGTTTACCATCGATTTCTAGAAAGTTAGCCTGAATCTAGTAGAAAAATTTAATTTCTTACCAAAAAATTCATCAAAAACTTCAAACATTCATCCAAAAACCCAATTTTTTTTTTCAAAAAATCCCAATAAATTTTTGGATTTCCCCAGCTTTTTCTAAATCTATCTAAAAATCTTCCAGAACCTAAAACCTAATCCTAGAAACCCAAATATAATCCCAAAAACTTTAAATCAATCCTGGAATCCTAGAATACGAAACCTTAAAAAAAACCTTACTGTTCGACCAATTTTGGCAACAGTAAAAAATTTTCACCAACTTCCTCCAGCTCCTATTAATTCCCTATTCCTTTGATTCTTATCTCAATTTATAAGCATCATTAGAAGGATTTTTAGGAAATGGACATAATCAATCTAAGCTTGAATCTTAGGATTGGATTCTACCCTAACCTAATTTAGGCTAGGTTTCAACAGTTTGTCTGATTTAAAATTGAGAATTTTTTTTATTACAAATTAAAGCCTTTGACTGCATGGATTAAGTTCCAAATTTTAGTTCCCACGTTCAATTGTAGATTAGAAGAAAAAAAGGAAAAAACATAAAGAAAATAATAATAATAGTAATAATAATAATAACAACAACAACAACAACAACAACAACAATAATAATAATAATAATAATAATAATAATAATAATAATAATAATAATGGTAATAGTTATACTATAATATAATAATATATGGTAATGTACCAAACTATATAATATTACAAAATAAAAACAACTCTAATTAACTCCGGACACATATGGGTGCTTACATTGTTAGCATCAAATTATTCAATTTGAAAACTTATGATGGAGGATCATTCATATTGTAAGATTTATATAAGTTGGTATGGGGTGATTCAGCTAAACTAGTAGATACAAAAAATGAAAGCTAAAATAAGCAAGGTAGAAATATGCTATCCACAATAAAAAAATAGGTCGATATCAATATGTTCCATCATGTAGCACAAAAGATAGATGCTTACACTATTTGAAAAAAATTGACAACATTGTATGAGAAAAACAAGCATGAATAAAGTTATACTTGTTAAAAAACTTGTAACTTTACAATATAGGGATGGACGATCAAATTTAAAGCACTTGAGTGATTTTTAAAATATATTTAATCGGATAACTACTATAGAGTTTAAGATGAATGATGAAATAAATGTGTTGTTTTTTTTGGATTCATTGTCAAACAACTGGAATACTCTAGTTGTGACATTCTTAATTTAGCTCTTGATTACAATGTGAGATTGGCGATGGTAAATGATAGTATGCTTAATGAAGAAGTAAGACAAAAAATTTAGACCTTGGGAATCAAGCTTTTATCACAGAAAATAGGGGTAAAAATATTAACAAAGGTCCAAACTCAAAAGGTCGTAGTAAATCTAAACATAGATTCAAGTCTAAAGATAAAGTGAAGTGCTTGCATTATGGTAAACCAAGCCATATAAAGTGATACTATAAAATCTTGAAGCAAGAGCGAAAATATAAGAAAGGCAAGAGTTTAGATGATGACAATGTTACAATAGTGAATTCAGATAATGATTTAGTTACTTTGATTTATACCATGGTGTTATAATCATGTTGGTGACCATGGCAATGAGTGGATAGTTGATACAAGAGTGACATATCATTAGGTTCTTAAGAATGAGTTGTTTACAACTTACAAAGCAAAAATTTTTTGTTACACCAAGATAAAAAATAAGAATGTTTCAAAGATTGTTGAGATTAGTGATATTGTTGTACAAATTAGTATGAGCTACAAGCTAACTTTAAGGGATGTCAGACACATTTCGGATATGAGAATGAACTTGATGTTATTAATGTCTTTGTTAAGAAAAGATATGAGAGTCGATAAAAGAATGGGTAGTGAAAGCTTCTCAAAAGATTTATGATAGTTGCAAGAGAAAAATGATACTGCACAATGTATAAGATATAGAAACAATTGAACGACAACCAAATAAATACCGTTAAGAATGATGATTCAGTAAATATGTGGCATAAAAGGTTGGCACACATAAGCAAGAAGCGTTACAAGTTTTGGCAAAGCAATATCTCATTACCTTAACCAAATGTATGTCTCTCGATTCATGTTATCATTATTTTTTTAGTAAGCATCATATAGTTTCCTTTTATAAGTGCTCTTAGAGAAAAAAATATATTATAATTAATTCATTTTGATGTATGTAGTCCCATTAAGATTGAGTCATTGAATGGTATCAAGTATTTTGCTATTTTTATTGATAATGTTTCATATAAAACTTGGGTGTATATATTAAAAAATAAAAATCAGGTATTGTAGTATTTTTAAAAATTTTATGCCATGATGGAAATGATGACAAGATTACCCTTTAAGTGTATTTAAACTGATAATGGTACAAAATACACATCTAAAAACTTTGAAAAATATTATTCAAAGTATAAGATCAGGCATGGGATGATAGAAACTGAAACATTACAGTATAATGGTATAGCTAAAAAGATGAACCGCACCATTATGAAAAAAGTCAAATGTATATTGAGGATGGTATAATTACAAAAGCCATTCTAGGATGAAGCAATCAACATGATTTATTCTTTGCTTAATAGATCACCATCAATTTTTTTTTAAAATTTAATATTTCAGAAAGAGTGTAGAACCTGAAACATTACAGTATAGCTAAAAAGATGAACCGCACCATTGTGAAAAAAGTCAAATGTATATTGAAGATGGTAAAATTACAAAAACCATTCTAGGATGAAGCAATCAACATGATTTATTCTTTGCTTAACAGATCACCATGAATTTTTTTTTTAAATTTAATATTTCAGAAAGAGTGTAGACAAAAAAAAATACTTTATACTCTTATTTGAAAGTTTTTGGGTGTAAAATATTTATGCATGTACCAAAAAAACAATGATAAAAGCTTGATAGTAAAGCCATACAGTGTGTTTTTATAAGATATGATGATGAAAAATTTAATTACAGGGTATAAGATATTTGAACTGATAATGGTACAAAATACACATCTAAAAACTTTGAAAAATCTTATTCAAAGTATGAGATCAGGCATGGGATGATAGAACCTGAAACATTACAGTATAATGGTATAGCTAAAAAGATGAACCGCACCATTATAAAAAAAGTCAAATGTATATTGAGGATGGTAAAATTACAAAAGCTATTCTAGGATGAAGCAATCAACATGATTTATCCTTTGCTTAACATATCACCATCAATTTTTTTTTAAAATTTAATATTTCAAAAAGAGTGTAGAACCTGAAACATTACAGTATAGCTAAAAAGATGAACCGCACCATTATGAAAAAAGTTAAATGTATATTAAGGATGGTAAAATTACAAAAGCCATTATAGGATGAAGTAATCAACATGATTTATTCTTTGCTTAACAGATCACCGTCAATTTTTTTTTAAATTTAATATTTCAGAAAGAGTGTAGACAAAAAAAAAAATACTTTATACTCTTACTTGAAAGTCTTTGGGTGTAAAATATTTATGCATGTACCGAAAGAACAATGATCAAAGCTTGATAGTAAAGCCATACAGTGTGTATTTATAAGATATGATGATGAAAAATTTGATTACAGGGTATAAGATATTTGAACTGATAATGGTACAAAATACACATCTAAAAACTTTGAAAAATATTATTCAAAGTATGAGATCAGGCATGGGATGATAAAACCTGAAACATTACAGTATAATGGTATAGCTAAAAAGATGAACCGCACCATTATGAAATAAGTCAAATGTATATTGAGGATGGTAAAATTACAAAAGCTATTCTAGGATGAAGCAATCAACATGATTTATTCTTTGCTTAATAGATCACCATCAATTTTTTTTAAAATTTAATATTTCAAAAAAAGTGTAAAACTTGAAACATTACAGTATAGCTAAAAAGATGAACCGCACCATTGTGAAAAAAGTCAAATGTATATTGAGAATGGTAAAATTACAAAAGCCATTATAGGATGAAGCAATCAACATGATTTATTCTTTGCTTAACAAATCACTATCAATTTTTTTTTAAAATTTAATATTTCAGAAAGAGTGTAGACAAAAAAAAATACTTTATACTCTTACTTGAAAGTCTTTGGGTGTAAAATATTTATACATGTACCGAAAGAACAATGATCAAAGCTTGATAGTAAAGCCATACAGTGTGTATTTATAAGATATGATGATGAGAAATTTGATTATAGGGTATAGGATCTAATGACAAGAAAGACGATTAGAAGCAGAGATGTGATTTTTTATTAAAAAGAAACTATAGTAGACTTTGAGAAAAATGAGGAGACTATAAGGGTTATTGTTGAATGTGATATTTCAACACTGATAGAAATTCATAAAAAAAAGTCATAAATGGTAAAAATGAGCAAGAAACAAAACTTGAAGATACAAATGAGTCAGCCATAATTAGTGATAAACTAGATACAATCAATTTTGAGTAGGGTGAGCAATCTTTTCCACTAAAAAGTGTTAAGCAAGGGAGCTATTTTTGGAATTAGGTAATGTAGGTCTCAATCTAGGAGATCTATCGAAAACATAAACCATCCATTAGGTATCCAAGTTTAAATTTTATTTTAGTTACCAGTAAAAAAAAATCAAAGAGCTTTCAAGATATGTAGATTACTCTGGATATAGAGTACTAGTTAAAAGTAATGAAAGAAGAGATGAAGTTATTATGAAAAAATAGTACATATGATCTTGTTAAACTTTTAAAAAAGAAGAGATTATTGAAGAATAAATAGATGTTTAAATTGAAAAAAAATGGTGACAAACTAGTGAGGTATAAAGCTCGATTGGTGGTGAAAAGTTTTTCTTAGAAACTTAGCATCGATTTTAATGAAATCTTCTCTCTAGTTGTGAAGATAAGTTTTATTCGAGTGGTATTGAGATTAGTAGCTAGTTTGAATCTTAAATTTAAGTAACTTGATGCTAAAACTATATTCTTGCATGGTGACTTGTAGGAGAACATTTATATAGATTAGTCTGAGGGTTTTGAAGTGAAAGGGAAATAGCACTTAGTTTGCAAATTGAAAAAAAGCTTGTATGGCTTGAAACAAGCTCTGTGATGTGGTAAAAAAAGTTTAATCCTTTTATTGTGAGGCACAACTATAAAAGAATGGTAGTGGATTTTTATGTGTATGTTAAAAAATTTTCTAATGGTAACTTCATTATTATCTTATTATTTATTAATGATATATTGATTGTGGGACAATATATTGATATGGTTTGCAAGTTAAAAGAATAATTGTTTAAGTCCTTTGACATGAAGAATTTAGGTTCAGCAGAATAAATTCTCTGTATGGATATTATTTAGGATAGAAGAGTTGAAAAACTGTGGTTATCACAAAAAAAATATGTCGAATGGGTACTTAGTAGATTTAACATGCAACATGCTAAATCAGTTAGCAGTCTACTTGTCAACTATTTTCATTTGAGTAAAAAATCTTGTTTGATGACTAAGAAAGAGTAACTAACTATGTCTAGTATTCTTTATTCTTCTGTAGTCGGTTCTTTAATATATTTTATAGTTTGTGCATAGTCTAACATTACTCATACAATTAATGTAGTGAGCAAATTTCTTTCTAATTCGAGAAAAGGTTCATTGAAAAGTAATGAAATGAATTTTTAGATATTTGAAAGGCACCTTAAAAATATGCTTAAGTTATGGAGTTTCACAATTAGTTTTAAAAAGATTTACTGATGCTGATATAGCAGGTAATCTTGATAGTAAAAAATGTACTTTAAGGTATTTATTCACTTTGGCAAGATGAGCCATGTCTTGGTAGTCTAAGTTGTAAAAGTGTATTGTTTTATCAACTATAAAAGTTGAGTATATTGCAACAACTAAAGCAAATAAAGAAATGCTTTGAATGAAACGTTTTCTTCTTGAATTAGGATTGAATCAAAAAGGGTATGCGGTATTTTGTGATAGCTAGAGTGTTTTAGATTTAAGTAAGAACACCATATACTATGCTAGAATAAAGCATATTAATGTTAGATATCACTGGTTATATTTGGTGATTGAAGAACAGCAGATACAGTTGAAGAAAGTCTATGTGGATAAGAATACAGTAGACATGTTGACTAAGACATTTCCCAGAGAAAAGTTTAAGCTCTAAAATAACTTAGCCAAAATGGGTTCTTTGGCCAACGTAAGTTCTAAATGAAACTGCTATGGTGTTGAATTTCCTTTTAATAGAGCTAAAGGGAGAGATTGTTAGGAATGTGAGGTTCAACTCCATTCCTTTGTTTTTGACCATTTTGAAGGCCATGAGCCTTGTGTTTTAGGCAACCCTAAGAGAGTTCTACATAATAAAAGAGTGAGGGCTATGTTTTTTTAGCATGGAATGTGAGTGGCATTGCAAATAAAAAAAAAAAAGAAAAAAGAAAAGCTAAAAAAATAGAGAAGAGAAAGAAAAGGGACAGTTGGTTGAATGAAAGTCAATTTGTGATTCGATTAAGTTAAAATTTTGTCAGTAGATTTATGATTTGGTGTTTTACATTCTAAACAATGAAAATCGGATTTAAAACTCTTTAAAAATAAATTTAAGATACATTTGTTGAGTCACTTATTTAGTAAAATTTTTCTAATTGTCTTTTTAATTATTAATTAGTTTTAATTTTAGTTTTACCTAAAGTAAAGTTTTGTATATTCATTATTTAATAGTGAAAATTTTTTTAATAATTCGTAATTTTTTTCCTTTATATTGAAAATTTTTTTATTTAAATTTTAATATATATATTTTTTTGTATTTTAAATTATTGATTATTTTTTATTACTATTAATTTATTGAAATGTATTATTTTTACGTTATTATAGCTTTAGGCCCAGCATGAATTATAGCAAAGCCATAAAGTGACCAAATGATGACAGAATCAAGCCGAAGTACAAAACCTACACGGCAAATAGTACTTTTTGCCATCTTTCCCTCACTAATTACAGGGTAGGTTTTCTCTTGATTTTTTTCCCCCAAAAGCAAATGAAGATGGTTATTGTCAAATTGGTTGATTTTTTTTCCCATATTTCTTTTTTTTTTTTTTCAGGTTGCTTGGTCTCTGACGTTCCTTGTTTGAGTCAATGCAATCCATCATCAATGATGAATAATCAAGCCAAAAGCATGAATTTTTTTATAGGTTTATGATTTTGGTGGAAATAAGGGAAATCTCATAGAATTTACATGAGGCCAAATCCTATTTGACCTTAGGAAAGCTTGTGATTGCGATTTCTTGTAAAAGATGGATTTGTATTTAGTCAGCTAAAATTGTCTATTAGAAAGAGTCCGCTCAAAGACTTGACTTTTTGGTAATCATGTTCACTTAATAATAGTTATTGAAAAGAACATCTGGATTAATTTTTTTCTAAGTCTAAAAATGTATGTTTTTTTAATTATTTGCACTCTGAATGGTTCTTAGTTACGGATTTAGTCATAGTTTTATTGTCTAGTACTATAAATGGAAATTTTAGAGGTTTCCTTTAAAGATAAAACCAAGTGCAAACTTTCTAAGAATTTCAACAATTTGGGATTTACTACTTTCAGTTAAAGCTCAGAATTAAACTAGGGCAGAACATATTCTGCTAGATGGCTTTTAGACTTTCTTAGTTAAAACATCTATGTCTCTGAATCCTATTGTTGGATAGTTGGCATTCTTAATTTTTGGATTGATTTGAAATGTTTAATGGTTAGCTAATACAAATGAATCTACCCAAAATTTTCCTACTGTTTCAGTTTCAGGTTGACTTGACAGTGCTAGAATAGCAATTACGGCTAAAAAACCCGAAAAAATCGAAAACCATTTCAAACCGTAATGTTTAGTTCGATTGTATTGTGGTTCGGATTTTATTATACTCGATTTAGTTTCCACTCGGATTTTGAAAAACCAAAATACTATTCATTAATCGAAAATCTTTTCTTAAATCATCAAACTGAACCGTTATCAGTCTTAATACCAATACTAGGTTAGAATAGCATTAACCTCGTCTCAATATAGATTGCATGGATAAGTGTAACATATTTAAGTTCCTGGAGATGAGTTAGGCATGTTTCTCAACAGTGCGAACTGAAAAAGGAAAAGCATCTTCAAAGTCAATTCAAGATAAAATACTAGTAGTCTGTCTTTATTGATGAAGATATTCAAAGTTTTATTAACTTGTAATCATCTGAGTACCTAGTCAAAAATCTTTTGTTTAAAGTCAATATATGTTTCTGCAATGTTCAATCAAGTGGAATTTATACTTAATTGCCAAGAAAAAAGCTTTCAGACTAGACATCCATGGCCATGGATCTCTTTTCTTTCTGTGCTTGTTTCCTCATCATCTTCTCAAAATTTTCCTGCGCACTTGACACCATTTCTCCATCGCAGTCACTCACTGATGGCATGACCTTAGTCTCCAATGATGGAAGCTTTGAATTGGGTTTCTTCACTCCAGGGAGTTCTAAGAACCGGTACTTGGGAATTTGGTACAAGAACATACCGATGCAAACTGTTGTCTGGGTTGCAAACAGGATAAACCCAATAAATGATTCCTCTGGCTCGTTGAAGATAGAGAGCACTGGCAAAATTGTGCTTCAAGATCAGAACAACACAACCGTTTGGTCAAACAATTCTACAGAAGTAGTTCAGAATCCAATATTGCAGCTCCTGGATTCCGGTAATCTTGTTGTCAAAGATGGAAAAGATAGTAATTCAGAAAATTACTTGTGGCAAAGCTTTGATTATCCAACTGATACAATGTTACCGGGGATGAAAATTGGTTTTGACCTGAGAACAGGTTTCCATCGAAGATTGGCAGCATGGAAGAACTCAGATGATCCATCTCCTGGTGACCTTACTTATGGGGTAGAGCTCGAAGGAACTCCAGAGATGGTGCTAAGGAAAGGCTCAGTAAAGTACTATCGCAGCGGCTTATGGAATGGTGATGGATTTAGTGGAACACCAAATTTAAGATCTAATCCAATCTTTGATTATGATTTTGTCTGGAATGAGGCGGAGGTGTACTATATATATTTCCTCAGGAATAAATCCGTGATGTCGAGGTTTGTTCTCAACCAAACTGAAAGTGTAAGACAACGGTACACGTGGAACCCAGAAACTCAAACTTGGAAGTTGTTTTCAATCATGCCAAGTGACTACTGTGACAGATGTGGACTATGCGGTCCAAATGGGAATTGTGATAACAATAAGCTACCAGCTTGTCAATGTTTGAAAAGATTCAGGCCTAAATCTCTGGAAAGATGGAACTCATCAGACTGGTCTGATGGGTGTATACGCAATAAGCCATTAAACTGCCAAAGCGGAGACGGATTTATTACAATTGGGAAGGTGAAAACTCCAGATACCCCAAATTCTTGGGTGAACAAAACTATGAATCTCAAGGAATGTAAGGCTAGGTGCTTGCAGAACTGTTCTTGTATGGCATACACTAATTTAGATGTTAGAAATGGAGGTAGCGGCTGCGCTATGTGGTTTGGTGATCTAATTGATATCAAACAATTTCAATCAGATGGTCAGGATCTTTACATCAGAGTTTCTGCTTCAGAAGCAGGTACTAGTTCTGCTATTGCTTCATCTCCAATTCTCATTTAAAGTACTTCATATGAAGTAATTGGATGTGTTATTGAGGTTATATATTGAACCAAGTTTTAGACACTGGTTGACAGTACAGCATACAAAACTAGAACATATTCTTGTTACAGCTTATGATACTGTCTTTTGGCTTTTGTTTGATTATGTTTTTACTCCATCAAAATTGATCATGCAGATCTCAGTAAAAATTCTAAGGTGAAGCTTCCCATTATTATTGCAACAGTAATTGCTATGCTTTTGGGACTTCTTGTAGTTGTTTGTTACGTTCGCAAACGCAGGAAAAAGTTGAAAGGTAACACTAGTTATGGTCCTCATAAACATACTCATTTTGTTCTTTGTTACAAATACCAAAATCATTTTGCTTTTGAGAATTCATTCTTCTAAGTCAATCAATAAAGATAAGAGGCAAGCATATTCATGGGAATTGCTAGTCTATATTTTTTACTATTTTCAGATGAACTAGAAGACAGGAATGTAAATGAGAAAGAGAACCAAGGCCAGAATGAAGACATGGATATTGCAGTATTTGAGTTTGGTACGATAGCCCAGGCTACTGATACGTTTTCTTTTAATAACAAGATAGGTGAAGGAGGTTTTGGACCAGTTTATAAGGTAAAAGTTGCTATATATTAGTAAAGTGATCTTAAGTACAGAGAATTCATATTTATTGTATGCTCACTAGAAATGTTTCGATTTTCCAGGGGACACTAGCAAATGGACAAGAAATTGCTGTGAAGAGACTTTCTAAGAGCTCTGGACAAGGACTGAACGAATTTAAGAATGAAGTGAAGTTGATTGCCAAACTTCAGCACCGGAATCTTGTAAGGCTTCTTGGATGCTGTATTCAAGGAGATGAAAGAATGCTGGTTTATGAATACATGCCTAACAGAAGCCTTGACTCATTCATTTTTGGTCTGAAATGATTACAAAACCTCCCAAATTATATGTTCTGAAAAAAGGATGTAAGATTAACATGAATGCATCTTTGCCAGATCAAACAAGACGCAAAGTACTAAATTGGTCCAAGCGCTTCCAAATTATCTGCGGGATTTCTAGGGGACTGCTCTACCTTCACCATGATTCCAGATTGAGGATTATTCATAGAGATCTAAAAGCCAGTAATGTGCTGCTTGATAGTGAGATGAACCCGAAAATTTCAGATTTTGGTATGGCAAGAACTTTTGGAGGAGACCAGACTGAAGCCAACACAAACAGAGTGGTTGGAACTTAGTAAGTTACTTTTAAGCAACATAATTTGATCTATAAATCCTCATAAAAATGCTTATTTTTCTCTGACAATGTCCTGCAGTGGTTATATGGCACCAGAATATGCTATCGATGGGCTGTTTTCTGTAAAATCAGATGTTTTTAGCTTTGGTATATTATTATTGGAGATAATAAGTGGAAGAAAGAGTAGAGGGTTTTATGATCCAAATCACAGCGGCAACCTTATTGAATATGTAAGCTTCTGCAGATATTGTTGTCATTACCTTCTGTTACTTATCTTGAACTAAATGCTAAAAGAGTTTCATTTTGCTGCAGGCATGGAGATTATGGAAAGAAGGCAGGCCTTTGGATCTTGCTGATGATTTCATAGTAGAGACCGGCAATCTATCTGAGGTATTACGGTGCATCCACATTAGCCTCTTATGTGTACAACAGCATCCTGAGGGGAGACCAACCATGTCATCCGTGGTTCTGATGTTGGGAAGTGAAAATGAATTGCCTCAGCCTAACCAACCTGGTTTTTTGTTTTACAAGAAACCCGTTGAAGTAGATGCTTCATCTGGCAATGATGGATCATCTTCAAGAAACGAAATAAGTATATCACTGTTAGAGGCTCGATAGAGGGTTGTATGCTTCATTATATCTGTTATGCTCCAAACTATTACTAATGATAGCAGTCCCACCTGAAACTTGGGGCATCTGTTTGTTTTGTGCAAATGCCTGCTGGTGAGAATATTCAAGTATAAATAGTAGTGTTCTTATTTCATGGATTGGTAGATTGAAATAAAAAATTGAATCTTCATATAATTAAGACAAACGAATTCCCTACGATCTCATCATTTATAAGTTGTTGACTGTGCTTGTTTTGTGCTGCATTAGTGCAAGATCAAGAGCCGTCAAATTCTCAGTTTAAATAATAATAATAATAATAATATTGCATGATGAGTCCGCTTTCTCCGAATCTGTGTGATAAATGAATCAACAATAGTGTTGCAGATGCAAAAGTTTGCAAGATTCGAGCATATATAGACACAATGTTCAAAACTTTTTCCCAAAGCTTTTAGACTTTAGAGGACCTATAGCCTAATCTGGTTCAGACTTATAAACTGAGGCGGTCGAGATCGGGTTTAGAATTTCTGATTTCTTGTCATAAGCTAAGTTTAATAGGGTCAAACGCCCCAATAGATAACCGAAAATCTTTGAACTGGAAAGAATTAATGAATCTCAAGGTTCTGTGCTTGAAGAAATGTAATGATAATTCTTGCTTCTTAAACAATTTATCATTTTTTGTTGAATTTCTCTTTTCCCCTTCTGTTTCTTAAAGTCATATGAAATGGTTAATAAGCAAGAATTGGCATCTGTCACATAGAAGATACAGGTTTTCACAACTTGAACTTCATTTTGTTAATTCTAACTTTTAGATTCCTCAATCATGTTGCAGTTCCAAAAGTCAATTGGTATTTGCTAAGATGAACCAAATTACAGCTCAGAGTCTCAGACAGATTACTCTGCTTGAGATCATTATTATTTTGACCCCATTAAAATATGAAAACCTCTAATACAAAAATAATGCTGATTAGAAATTTGACATATATATGTGAATGAATGATCATGAACCTTGAACCCATTGAAATATAACAACCTGCTGGGAAGTTGACATATGAATGAAGTACCATGAACCTTTCAAATTTGTAATTCTTTACTTAAATCCAATAATTAAGTAGCTGACAGATTAGTCTTGGAAGTGAATGACCTGGTTTGGATACTGAAACAAAATCGATTAAAGCTGAGACCTGGAAAAATGAACTACCACCACCTTAATGGTAATTGAAGAAAAACTTGAGCTTTACATAATTTGTACTACATATATAGTTTTTAAACTTGGGATTTGAATTTTATTTATTTTAGTCTAATCCACAGCACAGGCCATATGGTATTTGTTATTTTTTAGATTCCTCAACTATGTATTTTGATCTTATCTGGAGGCCATAATTGCCTCCACCCCATTAAAAATAAATAAATAAAAAAAAACCCATTGAATTGAGAGAGAAAAAAATATTACTAAACAAAGTTGTGTATTTATCTTCTTTTAGTTTCCTGGTGAGGGCTTGCATTGATTATTTGCCCACCAATAATTCATGTTCTTGTGAATTCATTCTCTTCTCGTAGAGGATAATTTGCAGAGAGATCTGCCTGTTGATGTTTCTTGACAAATTTTGCCAGAAGATCTTAATTTTTGAACAACACTCCCTCTATAATAATAGGAGAAGTACCAGTTTATTGCACAACTTGACCAAGTAATTTATTAAAATTGTCCAGTATTTTATATTATGATTTTTTGTGAAGATTCGCACCCAATTTGAATTCTTATTTATTTAATTTTACTGAATCGACCATAGACCATTTCCCTTTTTATTTGGGAGTATTGAATACACCCATAATTCTGAGCTTCATGTTACTCCTCCCAAGAGACATGTCATGTCAAATCCAGGGCATCCCAATTCGATTGAATGGGATGCAATTTCTCATTGCTAATCAGTAAAATCAGAATTTCGATCAAATCACACATCGTAATATACTAGATCCTCTAATTCTTTAAGAGGTTTATCTAAAAGATTGACAATTCTAACGACCCATTTTCATGTCCGACTAAGACCCCATACCTAGAGCTACCATCATATAACCCAGTTGGGACATTGTAAAATAGGTTAAACCCCTCTTAATATCTTTTTGAGTAAGAGCTAAAGTAGCCCCTAATAATACTGTTATTATACCTATCAAAGATATTAGATTCATTATGGTATAACTATGAAAAGAGGAAGAAGGCGGGCTACAAGAAAAATTCCCGCTGCTACCATAGTGGCAGCATGTATAAGAGCCAAAATAGGAGTAGGCCCCTCCATGGCATCAGGTAACCATACATGAAGGGGAAATTACACAGCATGTATAAGAGCCAAAATAGGAGTAGGCCCCTCCATGGCATCAGGTAACCATACATGAAGGGGAAATTACACAGATTTAGCAATTGCGTCGGCAAATAATAAAGAGGCACATAAAGTAGGCTTGCGCGGCTTTAAGACCCAAGCATACATTCATCTGATGTCTTAGATCAACCCATTGGTCACAGTTTACACTTTTATGAAGTATTGTCCGCTCTGATCCCTTGGTCTCACAGTTTTATCCCACCAAATGCACCTTACAAGGAAGAGAGTGTGAACCCTTATATCCCATGATCAACTCTAATACTCACTCGATGTGGGATTCTTAGCTTTACTCCAAGACCATGACATCCTCTCTCACTTTAACGAGAGCCTATCGTCATCGATGACACATCACTAGTACTCCTAAAGTTGGCTCTGATATCACTTGTCACAAGTATAGACTCACGCACGGCTTTAAGATTCGGACATGCACTTATCCTGTATCTCAGATCAGCCTACCTGCCACAGTTCACACCCTTATGAGGTATTATCTGCTCTAGCCCCTCTAGCCTCAAAATTTTATCCCACAAAAGGTGCCTCACAAGGAAGAAGTAGTGTAAACCCTTTCAGACCCAATGACCCCTTTTTTTATGTCCGATGTGGGATTGGAGTACCTTGCCTACTATTTCTTAGAGCGTTTGGCGTGACATTCTCCCCTACCTAATCTCATGACGCCCTCATCATGAAGGCTGGCCACCTTACCTACCTCCTTTGAGGTGCTTGACGTGAGTTGAATGGTCCAAGGTCTGCCTTGATACCATTTGTGGAGACCCAAACCCAACCTGCGAGGTATTTTTCACTTTGACCTAAAAGTCTCACGATTTTATCTCACAAAAAGGACCTCACAAGTTTGGATTTAGATCTCTACATATATATCATTCCTTATTAACATATTTTTCCAATGTGGGATTAGGGGCAATACAATCTTTCTAACTTTAAAGCTTGATGTCCCTATCAAGTCGAGTCTAACCACAGGACCAAGATCACACCAGACCACCGTGTAGCTCTTAGTAACTCCCATGACCCCACCGTGTAGCACTTAGTGATTCCTATGACCGCCAATTGGTGATTGCTCTGATATCACTTGTGGAGACCAACACCCAACCTACAAGGTATTGTCTGCTTTGATATGAAGGTCTCACGGTTTTATCTCACAAAAAAGACCTCATAAGTTTAGGTTTAGATCTTTACACCTAACCTATGAGGTATTGTCTGCTTTGATATGAAGGTTTCACGATTTTGTCCCATAAAAAAGACCTTACAAGTTTGGGTTTAGATTTCTACATATATATAATTTCTTATCCACACATTCTTCCAATATTGGATTGGGAGTGTTATAATCTCCTCACCTTTAAAGCTTGACACCTTTGTCAAGTAGAATCCAATCACAGGATCAAAATCACACCAGATCATCGTGTAGCACTTAGTGACTCCTACTATCGCTAACTAGTGACCGTTCTAATATCACTTGTGGAGACCCACATCCAACTTGTAAGGTATTATTTGCTTTGACCCGAATATCTCATGGTTTTATCCTACAAAAGACGCCTCATAAGGAAGAGGTGGTGTGAACCCTTTTATACTATAATGACCCTATTTTCATGTCCGATTTGGGATTGGAGTATCATGCCTACTCCCTTTTGGAGTGCTTGGCGTGACATTCTCCACCACCAAATCTCGTGACATCCTCATCACGGAGGCTAGCCACTCTTCCTATCTCTCTTGAGGCACTTAGCGTGGGTCGAACGGTTCAAGGCCTGCTCTGATATCATTTGTGGAGACCCACACTCAACTTGCGAAGTATTGATCGTTTTGACCCGAAGATCTCACGATTTTATCCCACCAAAGGCATCTCACAAGTTTGGGTTTAGATTTCTATATATATATTATTCTTTATCCACATATTTTTTCAATGTGAAATTATGGGTGTTACATTTTTAATATTTGGTTTTATGTTCTTTCATTAAAATCTTACCTCGTAACATAAATTCATCATCTCTAAATATTTCTCAAGTTTTCATAATGTTTATTTTGGTTATTATTATTATTATTTCGGTCATGCTTCTATTCTTTAATTAGGCTGTAAATAATCATAGAGAGCAAAAATTAGGAATAATTCAAAACACTTTACCACATAAGACCTAACCTTTGTAAGTACTATAGATTTTACTTCTTTCATGTAATATAATTTTCCACAAAAAAAAAAATTGTAGGGATTGATTCGTGGTTCATTCACTTAATTAATCTTTGTACTAATCTTTCCAAATAATTTGAAGAACAAACCAAGTACTTTTACTCTCTCAATTTATTCATGAAATTATTTTTTAAATGGCTTTCCTTGAGATATATTTGTAGAAACTCATACCCAATTTACAAGTCATTATCCTTTTTATCTGAAAATCTAAGGATTTTGTCCCACAACTAGATATTACCAATTTTAATTTTAATTTTTCTTTTCTTTTCTTTTTCTTTAGAAGAACGGGTAAAATTTTGAGATTTGGTAACATTTTTTTGTTACATGTTCCATATATAATATAGCATATGAAAATGTAGAATTTTGTATCTGATATCATATGGAGATAAAATTATATGTTGATCTTTTTAACTACAGGGAGTAGCTTACGTATATGGAGTTTCTAGGGCCAATTTTTCAAGTGATAAGGTGCTTTGGGGGTTCAACATGTAAATATATAGATCAGCACCGACAGCTTGAAGAAAATGTGAATGATCTAAGAAGAAAAGTGGATGAATTGAATATTCGAAAGCAGGACCTGGAATTAAGAAAGGAAGCAGAGATTCGTTGCAGAAAAGTGGTGAAGAAAGAAGTGGAGAAACAGTTTGAAGAAGTAGAAAGGATAAACACTGAAATGGAAAGGTTTGAAAAGAAGTTTCATGCTGTTTCATACTTGTTACGTGGCCGCCTAGCAAAATCTGTTTGTCGAAAGATTGAAGAAGTCAAGGAAATTCACCAACAAAGCAGTTTCCCTGAAGGTGTGGCAGTTGATGGCCCTCCAAGCCCCGGGATGACATTACCAACACCGAAGCTAGAAGGTGAAATTGATGTGAAAGAACAAATTTGGGAGTATTTGATGGGTGATGAGGTTGGGGTGATAGGAGTGTATGGAATGGGCGGCATAGGAAAAACTGCCAACATGAAGCATATCAATAATCAATTGTTGGAGGAGGCTCGATTTGATAAAGTGATATGGGTCATTGTATCAAAAGATTTGAATATCTTCAAAATACAAGATATTGCAAATTCTATGAAACAGTCTCTCCCAACAAATGAACTGAAACGAGCAACAACATTGAAGGATACTTTGGAGGGAAAGAGATATGTGTTGATCTTAGACGATGTTTGAAAAAGTTTTCTTTATTGGATGTAGGAATCCCTGAACCAATATTAGGCAGGGGGATGAAAGTAGTACACTACTCACTAGCAGACCAATATTTTCTTCCATTCACATTACTTCCTTCATTTTGTAGCAGGTTTTCAAGGAAGTTACCTGGAAACCTCAGCAATGACTTTGTTGCATTGACTTACCTACTATTAACATCTCTTCTCACAAAAGATCAAGATTTGAACAGGAGATTCAATAAAAGAATAAAAACTTGGATGATAATTTAATTTTAGTTCAAGGTTTATTTATTTATTTATTTTTTATTTAAGCCCTATTTTAGATTCATCACCTAACTATTTTGATCTTATCTAGATGTCATATTATATTTGGCTTCACCACTTTAAATATATAAAAACCTCGTTGAATTTGTCTAACAATTAAAGAAAACAAAAATAGTAAACGAGTTGGGCATTTGATAATATTTTAGTTTCCTGCAGAGGACTTCCATTGATTTACCCATTTAATAATTCATTTGCTTCATAATTCATTCTTTTCTCATAGAGGATTTTGCAAGGAGAGAGATCTGATTTTTCTGTTTTCATGACAAATTTTGCAAGTAGATCTTAATTTTCCTTCTTTCACAAATTTGACCAAAACCATCTCAGAGCAGGAGAAGCACCAGCTTCATATTGCCTCACTTGACCAGGTAATTAATTAATTTTGTGCTTTTTAATCTTTGGGTTCATTTTAATTTTTTTGAATCTCACCTTATAAAATAAATCCATCTTCTTAATTAATTTGTTATCTTTTTTTCATCAAGCAGCGGCAGAGACTGCATTGCTTGGTTTTTAACTAGTCCTGTTTGAGTTATAGCAAAGCCATAAAATGGCCAATTGATGGCAGAATCAAGCCGAAGCACAAAACCTGCAGAGCCCCATTTTTTTCTTCCTTTTTTCTTTTCAAATTGCTTGGTCTCTGACTTTCCTTGTTTGAGTCAATGCAAACCATCATCATGGATGAAATAATCAAGCCAAAAGTATGAAATTTTTATAGGTTTATGATTATGGTGAAAATAAGGGAAATTTCATCGAATTTACATGAGACCAAATCCTATTTGACCCTTGAGCAAACTTGTGATTGCAATTTCTTGTAAAAGATAGATATGCAGGTAGATACTTAGAAAGAGTCTGCTCAAAGACTTAACTTTTTGGTGATCATATTACTTAGTGATAATTATTCAAAAGAACATCTGGATGAATTTTTTTTAATTCTAAGAATGTATGTTTTTTTAATTATTTGCACTCTGAATGCTTCTTGGTTATGGATATAGTCATAGTTTTATTGTCTAGTACTGTAAATGGAATTTGTTTTAGAGGTTTCCTTTAAAGATAAAACCTAGAGCAAACTTTCTAAGAATTTTAACAACTTGAGATTTACTAATTTCAGTTAAAGCTCGGAATTAAGCTAGGGCAGAACATATTATGCTAGATGGTTTTTAGACTTTCTTAGTTAAAACATCTATCTCTCTGAACCCTATTTGTTAGCTTTAAATTGATCTTTATTTTGAAATGACGAAACATTAAGCTAAATAGGCTTGATCAATATTTTGAAAAAGATTTATTTAATACATGTTCTTACGTTTTATATTTTGATACTAAATAAATAATATGATTTTTAAAGCTTAAACAAACTTTTCTTTGTTTTTATATTTCTCAAATCAAAACTATCTTTAAATATTATTTATTTGAGCTTAAATGAAAATCTAATTGTTGTTTTTAAAGTGAATTTATTTATTTTGGACTCAATACAATTTTGATAATATTGATTTTGAGAAATAGGTTAACTTAAGTAAGTCATTTTACAAGAACAAAGTTTTCCAACATTGAACTTATTTTATTTTTCTGTATTAATTCACAAAACTTTAATATTTGAATTTTATATGGTTAGAAAGCTCTTTGAGTCTACTTTCTAATGGATCAAACAAAATCAAAATCCACATTTTCTAAGAAAAGATTGTGAATTTTTACTAGACACTTTGCAGTTGTCTAAAAACTGCATGAGGGATAGTTTGAAAATTCACTATAATTCATACACAATGAATTAGCAATGGATTTCATATGGATAGAAACTCTTTAAGTCTAGTTTCTAAATCTTCAAACATTTTTTTATTTGGATTTGTATAACTCAATATATGATCAAATTAGTGAGCATAATGCAAAATAGGATATAATAGATTAGCTTGATCGGATTGATCCCTTAAGTTTCAGGATCAATCCCCTAGCTAAACCAATCCATTAGATTCCATACCTGATCGATCAAGTCATGTTTTTCAAGTGAAAAATGGTATAAAACGTGAATCAATCGATCCCCTCATGGAAGGGATCGATCGAGTTTGGGCAAAATCACTCCAACAGCTACTTTTTTATGCTTCCGATGGGCATTTTCTTCTCCCAAGCTTTCCCAATGGCTATTTCCTCAATTTCTCTACAAATTGGGCACTCTAACACACCAAGAAGATTGATGAATCAAGAGAGCAAAATAAAAAAAACCATATATTCATTCTCTCAAAGAAATCAAGAGTTTTAGAGCTTTAAAGTCTATATCTTTGTATTTATTGTATCCAAATTATCATTCATCATTTTCTTGTACTTAAACTTAGCAAACACTTAGCCTTAGAGAGGTTGTTCTATTGTTTGCAAAATTACCTTTGATATACAAGGGTGGAAGAGAACAAGATGTGAGATATCCTCTTGAGAGCTTTGTAGTGAGATTGGGTAAAATACTACAAAGGGTAGAGGTTTCTATCTTAAGCCTTAGAGAGATAAAAAAAAGGTTGTAATTTCAATTCAAGAATAGTGGATTGAAACCTTGGTGTGAACAACCAAGAAGAAAGGATGTAGGTGCCTTATGAAAAATGACCAAACCTCTATAAATCATTGTGTTTAATTTCTCTATCCATATCTTTTTATCTTGCATTTGATTTAAGATTATCAATTTATTATTTTTTGCATCATATTTTGATATTGTGTTTAATTTTCAATTCAATTACTTTGAAATCATTGTTTGAGAAGAATTTGGATAAATCCAAATTACCCCTTTCTTGGATCACCATCTCACCTATAAAGCTAACAATAGGTATTAGAGCTTTGGTCTCTTTTTGTAGGTTTAACCACATTGAGTAAAGATTCTACAGCTTAATTTTGGTTCTAAGATGGTGAAGAAGTTCTCAAAGCTCTTATGATTGATAAATTTGAATTTTGTGAATAGAGGAAGATGAAGATGTTCATAATAGCCCAAGATTTTAAAGCTTGGAATGTGGTTGAAAAAGTGCTTGGAATTCTTTCAAATGATGCAAATTACACGAGGCAAGTGATGGATGATGCCAAGGCCAAGTGCTTACTACGTAGAGCTTTTGACTTTTACAAATTCAACTTGGTCTCAAATTACTCCACTTCAAATGAGATATAGAGGAAGTTGGATGAGCTACATGAAAGATAAATTTCCAATCAACATGCATCATATCTCATGGCTATTGAAGAACCAGAGGTAACCTCTAACTTTTATTATTCAAATTTTTATACTTTTGATGAGTTATAAGATGCTTACAATGATTTAGTAATTGAGTTTGAAAATATGCACTTAAAACATAAGAAAATGATTTCAAAATTAAAAGTTGAAAATGAATTTTTAATGAATGCAAAGAATGATTTGGAAAAACAAAATGAAAAGTTGAAAATGAACTTAGAAATATCTCAAAGTAGAAATAAATTTTTAGAAAAAGAAAATTTTGATTTAAAAAAGAAATTTGATGAGTTGATTAAAACAAAAGCTTTTAAAGAGTTCGTTAAGTACTAAAATGATTAAATGTAATTTTTGTAATTTTCATGATCACACTATACATACTTATCTTATTAGAAAAAAAGTCTCATTTAGAATTAGATAAGTATAGGTTCCTAAAGGAACAAAAAACTTAGTGACTAACTCTTAAGGACTTAAAGCAATTTGGGTACTAAAAATCAAATAAGATTGTCTCTTATAGGTGTGCTAGAACAAGGAGCTACAATGTGAGATTGAAGATTGAATACTCTAGACATACAATAGAGACGAGTAGCCTCTAAACTTCTATTTGAAGAGAATTTGAATTTGGTTACCTACTCTTGTTGAAATTTAAATGCTTGATTAATTATGCAAAATTTGGTTGACATTGATTGCAAGACATATGTTGCATAATCTTGAGAAAATGAGAGCTTGCATTGAATATGCATTTATTTTGCTTTTAAATATGTTTGAGATGCTTGTTTAAATTGTTTGTGGTGTTAAATTGCTTGAGCATAATTTTTTGATGAATATTTTATCGATGCTTGGTGTGATTATTTATGTGTTAAATTATTTTTATATTTATACACAAACTTAAGGGGAGCACTCAAAGCTTAATGATTTTGAGACTTTATGTTTTACTTTGAAAATGATTTTTGCTAGAGTCAAGCCTTAAAATATAAAATTTTGTTTTAGCAAGCCTTTTATTGTAAAAAGAATTTAAATATATTGTGTTCAATGATTTAAACTTGCTAAAACAAATAAACTTAATAACTTGCAATGGTTTCAATTTTTCATAAGTATTATATGTAAGTTTTGAAAGATTTTGGAGCTTAAAATATCAAATCTTATTTTTGAACAATTATGGGCATAAAAATCATTTAGACAATTTTAAATTGTGACATAAAACTTTTTTAAATGGTTTGAAGAGCTTAAATGTGTGTTTAAAAATATATGCCATCTTAATAGCCTTTTTTAAGAAAATATGAGGATTAAAAGTTGATTTTTTGATTTCCTTGTTTCTAATGCCAAATGATCACTTGAACAACTTTGTTTTGTAATTTGAAATTTGTTGGAATGGTTCAAGTTAGTTAAAAATGAGTTTGACTAGTTATGAGATTTATTAAGATCTTTTTCAAGCAAAAATGAGCTTCAAAATATTAAAAATCAAAATCTTAAAAATATTAAGCTTTGAATGATTTATCCTATTATATTTTGCATAAACACATTTGATTGAATAAGTTTGGCATAATAGATTTAATTTTTATGCATATTGATTTGTGATTGTTGAACATGCCTATATGACCATGTTGTTTAAAATTACTCAATTTGTTTATAATAGTTGGATCTTGTGAATTTTTTAAACTTGATTGTGTTATATATAATTGTTTTAACTTTTGATTTGTGATTTTAGAAATTAATGATCATGTTGTACTTAAATCATAAATATTGATGTTTGATTGTTCATCTTTTTAATTTTTTTTAAATAATCTTGAAATATTCTTTGATTCTTTATCTTTATTAATTCAAGATTTATTTCTTCTCTTCTGTTGATGAATTGATGAACTTTATGTGCTTAAGTAATATATATTGATTCATTGTTCATCTATGTTTTCAGTCAAGATATGTGCTTATATAATCATTAATTCAACTTGACCTTAATGCTTGTGGTTTAAAATACTTGAATTGTTTATCTCTTGATTGTGAAAGATATTTTATGAAATATGCTTATTTTTGTACTTAAATGTTTTATTAATTTTGTGAAATATTTTGGATCTTTGTGCTCAATTGATATATTTCTTGATTTATGATTTTGAATATGATAAACTAGTTTGTAAATGAAATATGTTGTTAGTTCATCTATTGTTCTTGTCAAGTGTATGCTTATGTGATAAATATTATTTATCTTTACTTGACATGCTTGTAACATGATTTAAGTGAGTGATTTTCTTATGATGCTTATTTTTAGCTTAAGTCATTATTGATTATGACCTAAAATTTGTATAGACATATTTATGTTTTTGAACTAAAATTTTCTTGAATATGTTTTTTATGATAAATATGTCTTCCTTGAGTTTTTAGTTTTTATATGGCCTAAAATTTATTTTGACATATTCTTTGGTGATTTATTGAATATACATGAATCTTGAATATGCCTTCTTTGTGTTCAATATTTCTAAATGATCTAGAAAGGATTCATGGTTTGCACATTACATAAGAACTTTAGCTTTAGTGTCATTCTTATGCTATTTGATGTTTAAATTGATATATGACCTCTACCTTAAGTATATATCTTCCTTGCAATTAGCAACTTGTGCTTAGTGAATAAATTTTATTTTGCCTATAATAACTTAAAATATGAAATTGTTTTCTAACAATTGGTATAATTTTTATCAATTGATTTTCTTGATGTTTCTAATTAAAATATTTTGTCAAGAAAATTTTCTAAGTCTATGTTAGGAGAACTTGAAATGAGCATGAATGAGCCTATATTTTTAGAATTTCAAGTGGAACAAGCAAAGCAAGTCATCTTCATCAATCAAGCCTAAGTACATCAAAGACTAGCTCAAATAATGTGGAATGGAAGATTTAAAGTCTCACTTAACTACAATGAGCACAATAACATAGCTTGATAATGATGGAGGTAATTGTATTAAATCTACGCTATATGTCTATGATTTACAATATTTAATGCATGATTTGATAAATGCTTGCTTTGATATGTGCAAAAATGAGATATTGTGTTTAAATTTGTGAACACTTTGCATAAGTAATCTTCAAGCTACTTGATAAAAATTATCTTAATATTTTTTAAAGCTTAGATTGATTAATTCACCTTCATTAATATTCATGCCTCGTCCCTAATTGCTTTGATGAGATTGATAGTTTTAATGCATGAATATTTGGTTAATGCATGAATCCTTGAACATGGATATGAGTTAAATTAATTGATTTCTTTGAACATATTCATTGATTGAGATCATTGAGATGGCAAGTACCAAATTATGCCTAAATGCTTGCATATTTTTAATTAGGTATATTGCTTATGTATTTTGCATATGCTTGTATGATTTTAATTGAAATATATGATTGAATACTTGTATATGTTTGGATTAAGAATATTACTTTGCTTTGAAATAATTTGGATTATAATTGAATAATTATGCTTTCATTATTTCTTTGCTATAGCATATGTGCTCATTGTATTTGAAAAATCATGCTTATATAATCTTAGTTAGGATATGATATTTGAACCTCATTGCTCATTAGTACTTATGATTTATTATATACATATGAGCTTTTGGTTATTGTTTAGATATGATAGCTTACGAAAGATTACTGTTATCATTTATGCATGTATTGAATGAATCTTTCATATGTTTGAAGTATGTGTGCACTATGAAAATTGTTAAATAAAATTGCTAACAATTGCTAACAATTAGTATCAAAATTACTAAAGAATTTTTTTAACTTTCATGGATACTTGTTTATGTGTCTATCCTTGATATAGCTTATACCTTTCATGCAAATTTGTGTGTGCCTTAAATTGATTAATCTTTATTTTGAAAAAGAGGAAAAATTTTAAAATACAATTTTGCTTAATTTCTTTTGGGATAACAATTGGTTTGTTTTGTAATAACATATCTTTAACAATTGGTATCCATAACAATTGCTATGAGTTTGTATGCATGTGTTTGAATTTATGCTTAATTGCTATTGATGTTTTAGGTTTTAAGCACACTTATCCTAACATAATTTATGAATAGATTGCATATCATTCATTATCCTTTGCTTATAAATTTCGTGTAGTAAATTTGATGACTTGGGCTAAAATGCTAAAATTGGATACAATTATGTTTTTGTGCTTGAATACATGTATGTAAACTTCATTGTGAATATTATACTCGATTACATACGTTCTAAATACTCTTGATATTATTGGTATCAAGCATTTTATCCCATGCCTTGAATTGATCTCTTTTTCTTTTGGAATGACAAAAAAGGAGAAAGAGTTTATGGATATTTTTTCTTATATGCTTATAGCAATTGACATAGAAGTTGAAACATTTGGTATAAAAGAAAAAATTTGTGTTTATTTACTTATTAATATACTCATGCCTTTTTGCTATGACAAAAAGAAAAAAAATATCATATGGACAAATTTACTTGTACTTGACATGCATATGTTTGATTGTGCTTATTTGATATATATGCTTTAATATATATTTGCTAAGTTGTGTTGGATTAGGATGCATAAATTGAGGGAGAATTTTGTCATGTATTATTTAAAGGGGAGTTTTTCAAAATATTTTTCAAAATCTTAAATGTTTCAAAGAAAGTTTTTCATCAAGTAAATTTAGCTTTAAGTTTTATCATATCAAAAAAAAGGAAGATTGTTAGCTTTGAATTGATCCTTATTTTAAAATAACAAAACATTAAGCTAAATAAACTTGATCAATATTTTGAAAAAGATTTTTTAGTGCATGTTTTTAAGTTTTATATTTTTGTACTAAATAAATAATATGATTTTCAAAGCATAAACAAACCTTTTTTTTTTTGTTTTCATATTTCTCAAATCAAAACTATCTTTAGACATTATTTATTTGAATTTAAATGAAAGTCCAATTATTATTTTTAAAGTGAACTTATTCATTTTGGATTCAATACAATTTTAATAATATTGATTTTGAGAAATAGATTAACTTAATAAAGTTGTTTTACAATAACAAAGTTTTCTAATATTAAACTTGTTTTATTTTTTGTATTAATTCACAAAGCTTTAATATTTAAATTTTATATAGTTAGAAAGTTTTTTTAGTCTACTTATTAATGGATTAAACAAAATCAAAATTTGAATTTTCTAAGAAATGATTTTGAATTTTTATTGAACACTTTAAAGTTGTCTAAAAACTGCACAATAGGTAGTTTTGAAAATTCATTATAATTTGTATTTAATGAATTAGGTGATGAATTTTAAATGAATAGAAAGCTCTTTAAGCCTAGTTTCTAAATCTTCAAACGGTTTTTTATTTAAATTTGTATAACTCAAGATATGATCAAATTAGTTAATAGAGTGTAAAACAGGATACAACAAAACAGCTTGATCGGATTGATCCCTAAGTTACAGGATCAATCCCCTAGCTGAATCAATCGATGAAAATCCTTACTTGATCAATCGGGTCATGTTTTTTAAGTGAAAAATGTCACAAAACATGAACCAATTGATCCCCTCATAGAAGGGATCGATCGGGTCTAGGAAAAATCACTCCAACAGCTACTTTGCTTCCAATGGGCATTTTCTTCTCCTAAGTTTTTCCAAAGGCTATTTCCTCATTTTTCTACAAATTGGGCACTCCAACATACTAAGAAGGTTGATGAATCAAAAGAGTAAGATTAAACAAGCCATATATTCATACTCTCAAAGAAATTAAAAGCTTTAGAGTTTTAAAGTCTATATCTTTATATTTATTGTATCCAAATCATCATTCATCATGTTCTTGTACTTAAACTTAGCAAACACTTAGCCTTAAAGATGTTATTTTATTGTTTGCAAAATTACCTTTAATATACAATGATGAAAGATAACAAAAGGTGGGATATACTTTGGAGAGCTTTGTAGTGAGATTGTGTTAAATACTACAAAAGGTATGCATTTCTATCTTAAGCCTTAGAGTGAAAAAGATAAGGTTATAATTTCAATTCAAGAATAATAGATTGAAGCCTTGGTGTAGATAACCAAAAAGAGAGGATGTAGGTACTTTGTGGAGAAAGACCGAACCTCTATAAATTATTGTGTTTGATTTCTCTATTCCTATCTCTTTACCTTGCATTTGGTTTAAAATTATCAATTTATTGTTATTTGCATCACATTTTGATATTGTGTTTAATTTTTCATTTAATTACTTTAAAATCATTTTTTGTAAAAATTATATTCATCTCTTTTTGGATTATCATCTCACCTATAAAGCTAACACTATTGTTTGATAATTGGCATTCTTATTTTTTGCATTGATTTGAAATCTTTAATGGCTAGCTAATGAAAATGAATCTACGTTAATTTTTACTTGTGTTTCTGTTGCAGGTTGAGTTGACAGTACTGGAGTAGCGATTAGGGCTAAAAAAGGGGGAAAAATCGAAAACCATTTCAAACCGTAATGTTTGGTTCGATTGTATTGTAGTTCGGATTTTATTATATTCGATTTGGTTTCCATTCGGATTTTGGAAAACCAAAATACTACTCATTAATGGAAAATCTTTTCTTAAATCATCGAACTGAACCTTTATCAGCCTTAGTAGCAATACTAGGTTAGAATAGCATTAACCTCATCTCAATATAGATTGCGATGATAACGGCAACTTATTTAAGTTCCTGGAGATGAGCTAGGCATGTTCTCAACAGTCAGAACTGAAAAAAGAAAAGCATTTTCAAAGTCAGTTCAAGATAAAATACTGGTGGTCTTTCTTTATTGATAAAGACTTTCATAGTTTTATTAACCAGTAATCATCAGAATGCCTAGTCAATAATCTTCTGTTTAAAGTCAATGTTTGTTTGTGGAATTTTCAATCAAATGGAATCTATACCTAATTGCCAAGAAAATAGCTTTCAGACTATACATCCATGGCCATGGATCTCCTTTCTTTTAGTGCTTGTTTCCTCATCATTTTCTCAAAATTTTCCTGGGCACTTGACACCATTTCTCCATCACAGTCACTCACTGATGGCATGACCTTAGTCTCTAATGATGGAAGCTTTGAATTGGGTTTCTTCACTCCGGGGAGTTCTAAGAACCGGTACCTGGGAATTTGGTACAAGAACATACCGATGCACACTGTTGTCTGGGTTGCAAACAGGATAAACCCAGTAAATGATTCCTCTGGCTTGTTGAAGATAGAAAGTACTGGCAAAATTTTGCTTCAAGGTCAGAACAACACAACTGTTTGGTCAGCTAATTCTACAAAAGTAGTTCAAAATCCAATATTGCAGCTCCTGGATTCTGGCAATCTTATTGTCAAAGATGGAAAAGATAGTAATTCAGAGAATTATTTGTGGCAAAGCTTTGATTATCCAACTGATACAATGTTACCAGGGATGAAAATTGGTTTTGACCTGAGAACAGGTTTCCATCGAAGATTGGCAGCATGGAAGAACTCAGATGATCCTTCTCCTGGTGACCTTACTTATGGGGTAGAGCTCGAAGGAACTCCAGAGATGGTGCTAAGGAAAGGCTCAGTAAAGTACTATCGCAGCGGCTTATGGAATGGAAATGGATTTAGTGGTGTACCAAGTTTAAGATCTAATCCAATCTTTGATTATGACTTTGTCTGGAATGAGGAGGAGGTGTACTACATATATTTCCTCAAGAATAAATCCGTGATGTCGAGGTTTGTTCTGAATCAAACTGAAAGTGTAAGACAACGGTACACATGGAACCCAGAAACTCAAACTTGGAAGTTATTTTCATTCATGCCAAGTGACTACTGTGACAGATGTGGACTATGTGGCCCAAATGGGAATTGTGATAACAATAACCTTCCAGCTTGTCAATGTTTGAAAGGATTCAGGCCTAAATCTCTGGAAAGATGGAACTCATCAGACTGGTCTGATGGGTGTATACGCAATGAGCCATTAAACTGCCAAAGCGGAGATGGATTTATTACAATTGGGAAGGTGAAAACTCCAGAAACCCCAAATTCTTGGGTGAACAAAACTATGAATCTCAAGAAATGTAGGGCTAGGTGCTTGCAGAACTGTTCTTGTATGGCATACACTAATTTAGATATTAGAAATGGAGGCAGCGGCTGCGCTATGTGGTTTGGTGATCTAATGGATATCAAACAATTTCAATCAGATGGTCAGGATCTTTACATCAGAATGTCTGCTTCAGAAGCAGGTACTAGTTCTGCTTTTGTTTCATCTCCATTTCTCATTTAAAGTACTTCATATGAGGTAATTGGATGTGTTATTGAGGTTATATATTGAACTCAGTTTTAGACATTAGTTGACAGTACAGAATACAAAACTAGAACATATTCTTGCTATAGCTTGTGATATTGTCTTTTGGCTTTTGTTTGATTATGTTTATACTCCATCAAAATTGATCATGCAGATATCAGTAAAAATCCTAAGGTGAAGCTTCCTATTATTATTGCAACAGTAATTGCTATGCTTTTGGGACTTCTTATAGTTGTTTGTTACGTTCACAAACGCAGGAAAAAGTTGAAAGGTAACACTAGTTATGGTCCTCATAAATATACTCATTTTGTTCTTTGTTACAAATACCAAAATCATTTTGCTCCTAGCTTTGAGAATTCATTCTTCTAAGTCAATCAATATAGATAAGAGGCAAGCATATTCATGGGAATTGCTAGTCTATATTTTTTACTATTTTCAGATGAACTAGAAGACAGGAATGTAATTGACAAAGAGAACGAAGGCCAGAATGAAGATATGGATCTTGCAGTATTTGAGTTTGGTACAATAGCCCAAGCAACTGATAATTTTTCTTTAAATAACAAGATAGGTGAAGGAGGTTTTGGACCTGTTTATAAGGTAAAAGTTGCTGCATATTAGTGAAGTGATCTTAAGTACAGAGAATTCATATTTATCGTATGCTCACGCGAAATGTTTTGATTTTCCAGGGGACACTAGCAAATGGACAAGAAATTGCTGTGAAGAGACTTTCAAAGAGTTCTGGACAAGGACTGAACGAATTTAAGAATGAAGTGAAGTTGATTGCCAAACTTCAGCATCGGAATCTTGTCAGGCTTCTTGGATGCTGCATTCAAGGAGATGAAAGAATGCTGGTTTACGAATACATGCCTAACAGAAGCCTTGACTCATTCATTTTTGGTCTGAAATGATTACAAACCTCGCAAATTATATGTTCTAAAAAAAGGATGTGTGATTAACATGAATGCGTATTTGCCAGATCAAAAAAGACGCAAAGTACTAAATTGGTCCAAGCGCTTCCAAATTATCTGCGGGATTTCTAGGGGACTGCTCTACCTTCATCATGATTCCAGATTGAGGATTATTCACAGAGATCTAAAAGCCAGTAATGTTCTGCTTGATAGTGAGATGAACCCGAAAATTTCAGATTTTGGAATGGCAAGAACTTTTGGAGGAGACCAGACTGAAGCCAATACAAACAGAGTGGTTGGAACTTAGTAAGTTACTTTTATGCAAGATAATTTTATCTATAAATCCTCATAAAAATGCTTATTTTTCTCTGACAATGTCCTGCAGTGGTTATATGGCACCCGAATATGCTATCGATGGGCTGTTTTCTGTAAAATCAGATGTTTTTAGCTTTGGTATATTATTGTTGGAGATAATAAGTGGAAGAAAGAGTAGAGGGTTTTATGATCGAAATTACAGCGGCAACCTTATTGAACATGTAAGCTTCTGCAGATATTGTTGTCATTATATTCTGTTACCTATCTTGAACTAATGCTAAAAGAGTTTCATTTTGCTGCAGGCATGGAGATTATGGAAAGAAGGCAGGCCTTTGGATCTTGCTGATGATTTCATAGTAGAGACTGCTGGCAATCTATCTGAGGTATTACGGTGCATCCACATTAGCCTTTTATGTGTACAACAGCATCCTGATGGAAGACCAACCATGTCATCCGTGGTTCTGATGTTGGGAAGTGAAAATGAATTGCCTCAGCCTAGACAACCTGGTTTTTTGTTTTACAAGAAACCCGTTGAAGTAGATGCTTCATCTGGCAATGATGGATCATTGTCAAGAAACGAAATAAGTATATCTCTGTTAGAGGCTCGATAGAGGGTTGTATGCTTCATTTTATCTGTTAAGCTCCAAACTATCACTAAGGATATCAGTCCCACCCGCAACTTGGGGCATCTGTTTGTTTTGTGCAAATGCCTACTGGTGAGAATATTCAAGTATAAATAGTAGTGTTCTTATTTCATGGACTGGTAGACTGAAAGAAAAAATTGAATCTTCATATAATTAAGATAAACGAATTCCCTACGATCTCATCATTTATAAGTTGTTGACTGTACTTGTTTTGTGCTGCATTAGTGCAAGATCAAGAACCATCAAATTTTCTCAGTTTAAATAATAATAATAATAATAATAATAATGCATGATAAGTCCGCTTTCTCCGAATCTGTGTGATAAATGAATCAACAATAGTGTTGCAGATGCCAATGTTTGTAAGAGCCGAGCATATATAGACACAATGTTCAAAACTTTTTCCCAAAGCTTTTACACCTTAGAGGAAGACTATCCTATAGCCTAATCTGGTTCAGAGTTGTAAACTGAAGCGGTCGAGATCAGGCTTAGAATTTCTGATTTCTTGTCATAAGCTAAAGTTTAATAGGGTCAAATGCCCCAATAGATAACTGATAATCATTTGACTGGTCAACAGGAAAGAATTAATGAATCTCAAGGTTCTGTGCTTGAAGAAATGTGATGATAATTCTTGTTTCTTCAACAATTTATCATTTTTCGTTGAATTTCTGTTTTCCCCTTCTTTTTCTTATAGTCATATGAAATGGCTAATAAGCAAGAATTGGCACCTGTCACGTAGAAGATACAGGTTTTCACAACTTGGACTTCATTTTGTTAATTCTAACTTTTAGATCCCTCAAACATGTTGCAGTTCCAAAAGTCAATTAGTATTTGTTAAGATGAACCAAATTACAGCTCAGAGTCTCAGACAGATTACTCTGCTTGAGATCATTATTATCTTGATCCCATTAAAATATGAAAACCTCTATTAAAAAAATAATGTTGCTTAGAAATTTGACATATATGTGTGAATGAATGATCATGAACCGCGAACCCCATTAAAATATAACAACCAGCTGGGAAGTTGACATATGAATGAAGTACCATGAACCATTGAAATTTGTAATTCTTTACTTAAATCCAATAATTAAGTAGCTGACAGCTTAATCTTGGAAGCGAATGACCTGGTTTGGATACTGAAACAAAATCCCTTAAAGCTGAAACCTGGAAAAATGAACTACAACCACCTTAATGGTATTGAAGAAAAACTTGAGCTTTACATAATTAATACTACATATATTTTAAACTTGGGATTTGAATTTTATTTATTTTAGTCTAATCCATAGCAAAGGCCATATGGTATTTGTTTATTTTTTAGATTCCTCAACTATGTATTTTGATCTTATCTAGAGGCCATAATTGCCTCCACCACATTAAAAATAAAAAAAAATAATAATAATAAAATACTCATTGAATTGAGAGAGAGAAAAAAAATATTACTAAACAAAGTTGTGTATTTATCTTATTTTAGTTTCCTGGTGAGGACTTGCATTGAGTAATTGCCCACCAATAATTCATCTTCTTGTGAATTCATTCTCTTCTCATAAAGGATAATTTGCAGGGAGATCTGCCTGTTGATGTTTTCTTGACAAGTTTTGCAAGAAGATCTTAATTTTTGAACAAACCCCCCCCCCCCCCCCCCTCCTCTAAGGATAGGAGAAGTACCAGCTTATTGCACAACTTGACCAGGTAATTTATTAAAACTGTCTAATACTTTTATATTATGATTTTTAATCTTGGGTTTTATGTTCTTTTAAAACTTTAGCACATAAGACCTAATCTTTGTAACAGTACTATAGATTTTACCTCTTTAATGTAAGATAATTTTCCACAAAAAAAAAAAAAAAATTGTACTTGTAGAAGGAGCTATGGGGATTAATTTGTGGTTCATTCAGAGAATTAGTCTTTGTGCTTCATCTTTCCAAATAATTTGAAGAACAAACCATGTGCTTCTACTCTCTCAATTTATTCTTGAAATTATTTCTTAAATGACTTTTCTTGAGATATATCTATAGAAATTCATATCAATTTATGAGTTACTATCCTTTTTATCTAGAAGTTTAAGGATTTTGTACCACAATGAGATATTACAAATTTTATTTTTGCTTTTCTTTTTTTTTTTTTTTTTTTCTTTAGAAGAAGGGATAATATCTTAAATAACCTTTAAATTATTATATTTTTTAATGTAATATCTAAACAAAAATATATTTTAATTAGGTCTTTTATGTTAATTTTCGTGTAACATTATACTCCAATATCTATTTCCGTTAAAAAAAATTCTTACATGGCTTTTAGCAAATTAAAAATTGACAAATGTTAAAAAAAATTGCCCTATCTTTTTTTACATGGTTTGACATGTCTACACCAAGCATTTTTCTTTTTTAAAAAAGTTTAAATCTTGAAATTTTTAGGATAACAGTTTAAATTAAATTAAATTATTTTAAATATTATATAATATTATAAAATTTTGAAATTAAATTCGAATTTAAATTGATTATTTGTTCAATCGAATCATAGTGAATAAAATTTTATTAGTTAAGTTTGATTTATTGATTTTTAAAATTTAAAAGTTAAAATTTTTATATTATTTTAATATAAATTTATTATTTTTATTTTATAAAAATTTTTAAAATATATAAAAATTAAAAAAATATATAATTTAATTCAATTTAATTTTTTTTTATTTAAAATTTGATTTAAACTTACTATATATAATTAATATTCGAATTTAATTTAAACAAAAAAAAAAAGAAAAGAAAACCATTGCGATCTTAAATCGATCTGCAGCTTTTTCCAACCTTTTTTTCTCACCCCTGCTTGAAACAACTCGGAGAACCATTAAACAAAGTTCAAACCAAAAATTCTCAAAGTACAAACCAAAACCCAACCAAGCTTATGTAGATGCCCATGAAAAGGGAGAGACTTAGCCCACCTCCACTGTCAATGTTGCCGCCACCACCACCACTTCATTGTCTTTCTCCTGGGCAAGAAATCTTTGTCAGGGTCTTTGCCCCCAAAAACGTCACCACTGGTTCCATCCCTCCTCACCACCGCTGCCGCGACCTTTGTCATCACTGGTGCTGTGGGGTGCAATCTTTTCCCACTAAGTGGGCAAGAAGAAAAAAGGGAACAAATATTGCTAAAACTAAATGAGTAAAGAAAATTTCTAGGGGAGTGAGATCGCGGAGATTCGAAATCCAAGACGTGCCACAAGGGTCTGACTGGACAGCTTTCAATGGGTTGCTTTCTTCTCTCGATTCTGGATATAATCTACCAAGTAAATTGGCTTCTATATCATCTCTCTCACCTGTTTTTCTTTATCTTTTTAACAAGCCATTTATTAAACAACTACAGGGGATTCATGCTAATTCTTATTTCGATTCTGGGATAAAGGTCTTCAAAAAAATTTCCTTATCTTTTTGGCAGCATAAAGAGATAAAGGATTTTGAGTTTTGTTTGTTTGTTGGGAGTATTGGCATTTTGATATTTATTAGTTTATAGGTTTTAATTTATAATATTTTTTTTGTTTTGTGTTTTTTTCTCTTTTTATTTAACAAAAGGTAAAAAAAGACATGGAGGCATAAACATGTTATCAAAGTATAAAAAATATATATATGTTACTTTTTGTCAATTTGTCTGATTTTAATTTGTTAAGATGCCAATTCAGCAATTTGTTTAACGGTGTTAAATCATGGATTTCATTGATATACAAAAACGAAGTTTAGGGATCTGATTAAAAATTTTATTAGTTTAAGTATCATATTAGAAAAATGATAATAGTTCAGGGGCCAAATGAGTAAAATTTTGAGATTTAGTAACATTTTCTTGTTACATGTTCCATATATAATATAGTATTATGAAAATGTAGAATTTTGTATCTCATATCATATGAAGATAAAATTATATTTATACGTTGGATTTTGAACTACAGGGAGTAGCTTTCATATATGGAGTTTCTAGGGCCAATTTTTCAAGTGATAAAGTGCTTTGGGGGTTCAACATGTAACTGTATAGACCAGCACCGAAAACTTGAAGAAAATGTGAATGATCTAAGAAGAAAAGTGAATGACTTGAATATTCGAAAGCAGGACCTGGAATTAAGAAAGGAAGCAGAGATTCGTCGCAGAAAAGTGGTGAAGAAAGAAGTGGAGAAATGGTTTGAAGAAGTAGAAAGGATGAACACTGAAATGGAAAGGATTGAAAAGAAGTTTCATGCTGTTTCATACTTGTTACGTGGCCGCCTGGCAAAATCTGTTTGTCGAAAGATTGAAGAAGTCAAGGAAATTCACCAACAAGGCAGTTTCCCTGAAGGTGTGGCGGTTGATGGCCCTCCAGCCCCTGGGGTGACATTAACAACTCCAAAGCTAGAAGGTGAAATTGATGTGAAAGAACAAATTTGGGAGTGTTTGATGGGTGATGAGGTTGGGATGATCGGAGTGTGTGGAATGGGTGGCATAGGAAAAACTACCATCATGAAGCATATCAATAATCAATTGTTGGAGGAGGCTCTATTTGATAAAGTGATATGGGTCACTGTATCAAAAGATTTGAATATCTTCAAAATACAAGAAGATATTGCAAATTCTATGAAACAGTCTCTCCCAACAAATGAACTGGAACGAGCAACAATATTGAAGGATTCTTTGGAGGGAAAGAGATATGTGTTGATCTTAGACGATGTTTGGAAAAAGTTTTCTTTATCAGATGTTGGAATCCCTGAACCGATATTAGGTAAGGGGATGAAAGTAGTACTCACTAGCAGATCCATTGAGGTCTGTAGATCTATGAGTTGTGAAGTGGTCAAAGTGCAACCTCTTTCAAGTGAGGAATCCATGGAATTATTCCTAAATCATGTGGGGCAAAGTGTAGTACAACATCCGGCTTTAAAAGAAATTGTGAAACAAATCGTTGAGAAATGTGGTGGTTTACCACTTGCTATTGTAACAATAGCCGGTAGCATGAAGGGGGTGGATGATATTTGTGAGTGGAGGAATGCACTAAATGAATTATGTCAACGGGTGAAAAGTATGAAAGGAGTGGATACTGAAATATTTGAGTGCTTGATGTTTAGTTATAATCGCTTGGGAGATCCAAAAATCCAGAATTGTTTTGTATATTGCTCCTTGTATCCCGAAGATTATCCCATCAAAAGGACAGAGTTGATAGAAAAGTGGATTGATGAGGGACTGATTTATGCAGATACTAGATGGGCAATGTATGACAGAGGCCATAGTATTTTAAATAAGCTTGAAAATAACTGCTTGTTAGAGAGGGTTATTGGTGGAAGCTATGAGATAAGTGTTAAGATGCATGATGTCTTAAGAGACATGGCATTGTTCATTAAAGGAGCTGGTCCTCAATTCTATGTGAAAACTGGCACACAATTGAAGGAACTACCAGCTGAGCATGAATGGACAGGGAATCTTGAGAAGGTTTCCTTGATGTATAATTCAATTTTGGAAATCCCTTCTCACGTTTCACCGAAATGCCATAATTTGTCAACCTTGTTATTGCAACAACTTGAGGGATTTGGTTTGCTTCCAGCACCGGGATATAAAATGATTCCAGAAAATTTCTTCCTTCACATGTATGGACTAAAGGTTCTTGATCTTTCTTATACTAATATCTCGAATCTGCCCAATTCCATCTCTAACCTGGAAAATCTTAATGCCCTGGTACTTCGAGGTTGTTACAACTTAAGATATCTGCCTTCTTTAGCAAGGCTAAGAGCATTGAAAAAGTTGGACCTCTATAAGACAGGTTTGAGCAAGGTCCCTCCTGACATGGAAATGTTAGTAAACCTCACATATCTTGGTTTACAATCAAGGGGTCTACAGCAGCTACCAATAGGAATACTGCCGATGTTTTCTTCTCTCCAATACTTGGCAACGATGCTGCATTTAAAAGGAGAAGAACTAGGCAGATTGATGAAGCTTGAATTTATTTCTTGCTTATTTTATGATTTGCAAGAGTTTATGGCATATGCGAAGTCTATACAGGGTATATGGCCTACAAATTTCATTTGTGCGATAGGATCATCTTTGCCTAGATATGCTACACTATTTGGGGTGGAGAACATTTTTGAGAAACCTGAAAATTCTAAGAATGTATACTTTGTTAATTGTGAGATAATGAAAGCAGGCCCAATACTGCTTCCAATTGACCTGCATAGTTTTTATTTTGAGAAGTGTGATGATCTTAAATGCTTAAGCAATATTTCTTTTCTCCATGAAGCAAATGGCTTGAACAGATGTTACATTTGGGAGTGTGAAGGGATAGAGTGCGTGGTTGATTTGTCATTATCACCTTGCAACTCATGTCAGAGCATTGAGAAGCTAAGCCTTGGAAAATTATGCAACTTGCTTGAACTTGTGAGAGTAGCAGCATCAGTTCAATCTACATCTCAGACAGCTGATCCGGCCATCTTCTCTTCTCTTAAAGCAGTTTATTTGAAAAATTGTCCAAGGATGAAGGAGCTGTTTTCAGTTCAGCTGTTGCAGGGCCTCCAAAACTTGGAGGAAGCGATGCTTGAAGATTGTGAAGAAATGGAGAAAATAATAGCATCAGATGAAGAAGAGGAAGAGAACGAGAATCACAATGGAGAAAGAAGGGGTTCCAACATAACATTTGTTCTTCCCAAGTTAAGGGAATTGTCCTTGCACGGCTTACCAAAATTGAAAAGCATTTGTGGTAGTGGAGTGATGATTCCTACAGGTTTTCTCCGGCGTCTTCAAATAACAGGATGTCCTAAACTAAGGAGGATCCCTTTGTTTCTTCCCCAGCTTGAGAATGGGCAATCATCTCATCCCCCCTCTCTCAAAAGAATCTTTGTAAGGCCAAGAGAATGGTGGGAATCATTAGAATGGGACAATCCTAATGATATCGCAGTCCTTTCAACCTTTGTTTCTTATAACAACTGTTATTAGAATGGGACAGAGTAGAGCAATTTGATTAAAACTGATTCAACACTGCTCTAACTGGTATGCCCTCCTGCTTCATAAAACTGCAAAGCTTTCAATTCTCAGCTTCTTTTTGTTGATAATCTATTTTTATTTATGTGTTTGCTTTTTGGTTTCAGTCAACAACAAGCTGTATGAATCTCAAGGGGTGCAGTGGCATACTCAAGCTCAAACATTAGAGAAGGAAGTAGCAGTTGTGATGTGGTTTGATGATCTAATTTATCTATCAAAACCATAATTTCCCTTGCTGTAATTGCTGGATGCTGAAAGTGGGCTATTACCTATCCGAAATCCTAAAAGTTTACAAGGTAGAGTTCATTTAGCTATTCTATTTCTTGAAATTTTTTTGAAATGTAGAGTCTGCTAGAAATTGCATATGTCATTGAAGAACAAAGAGAGAAGAATTCAGAAATTACTCAAACTGTATACTTAAAGTGGCGCATTTGCCTCTATTTCAGAGAAGGAAAACTTTGGAGAGATAGAGCAGAACATTGAGGATAGTAAGGAAAACTTGGAGCTTGCACTGTTGGACCTTGCCACAATAGCTTTTCGGTCAACAAGAAGCTTAGAGAAGGTTGATCAGAAGTCTGAACTTGTACAGAAGGTAAATAAACAATATAATTATGAGAAAGGATTATATGAAAGAGTTACTCAAGATTAGCATATGTCACTTCCATTGAAATCATGTTAGTATCCAATAAATAATGCAACATTAATCAGACAAGTAGTACAAAGCAGTTGCTTTACTATAAATAACACACTCGTCTGCAAATGTTACTTTTCACTTTTCAGGGCTACAATAGCTGATGATTAAGATATCAATATGAAGAAGCTTTCAAGGAGTTCTGGACAAGGACCATATGAGTTCAGAAATAAAGATAAAATTTGATTGCCTAGCCTTAAGAAATGTAGTCTTGTAAAGCTTCTTGGTTAGGTTGTTGCATTCAAAGAGAGGAGAATATGCTGATCTACCAAGTCATCCCCAACAAAAGCCTGGAGTTCATCATATTTGGTCTGGATCACTCAAAATGTATGTCAGATCATCTGTGGCGAGCGTGCATTGCCTCCGCCAAACCAATTGGTTTTCCTATTTGCAAGAACTAGTCAGAAGCTGATACATTTGCAGGCAGATATTAGTTTTCAGTGTATTCACAGGAGGGAAAAGAAATTGCTGTGAACAGGCTTGAAACGAGTTTTGTACAAGGATTAAATACTGAGTAGGTATAAATATTCTCAAAGATCAATTACTGACCTCCCTTCAATCTGTCTTCTCGGATGAACTTCATCTAATGCTTGCTCATTTCAGTAGTTAGCTTTAATTTGTACTTGAAAAGCACATTAAGCAGATTATATGTGATTATTTGCTTGATAATTCCATTTTGGAGTCCATTGCTAATTCTTGAACACTTTATATTATTTCTGCTTGCCTGTTTGAAGTCGTAAGCAAATTCCATTTTGCTTTTGAACTTGATTTTGTGAAGACCCCTTGATTGTGCTCTTAAATTTTCACTTTAAAATCATTCCGTGGTATGTTATTTTAATAACAGTGCTTACAATTTTAAGGAAATCAATATACATCTCGGCAGAATCATGAGTTTCAGTTATTCAGGGATAAACAAATCAATGTTTTTATCCTACTTCTCAGTCTAGCTGATGGATTGGGGAAGTCAATGATCAAACAAAATTTCATAGTTAGAATGGGTACTTTTTAATAGGACTGAGTTAGCAACTATTTAGCTGTCATTATAGCTTCCATTAGAAAACAATGATAACAATAATAATAATAACTCATGTCTTATTCCATTCACATTATTTCCTTCATTTTGTATCAGGTTTCATGGAAGTTACCCTGGAAACCTCAGCAATGACTTTGTTGCATTGACTTAACTACTATTAACATCTCTTCTCACAAGAGATTAAGATTTGAACAGGAGATTCGATAAAAGAAAAAAAAAACTTAAATGATAATTTAATTTTAGTTCAAGATTTTTTTTTTTATATTTAAGCCTTATTTTTAGATTCGTCAACCAAGTATTTTGATCTTATATAGAGGTCATATTATATTTGGCTTCACCACATTAAACATATAAAAACCTCATTGAATTTGTCAAACAACTAAAGAAAACAAAAATAATAAACAAGTTGGGCGTTTGATAATATTTTAGTTTCCTGCAGAGGGCTTCCATTGACTTACCCATTTAATAATTCATTTGCTTCATAATTCATTCTCTTCTCATAGAGGATTTTGCAAGCAGAGAGATCTGATTTTTCTGTTTTCATGACGAATTTTGCAAGATCTTAATTTCCTTCTTTCACAAATTTGACCAAAACCCTCTTAGGATAGGAGAAGCATCAGCTTAATATTGCCTCACTTGACCTGGTAATTAATTAATTTTTGTGGTTTTTAATCTTTCGATTCATGTTAATTTTTTTGAATCTCACGTTATAAAATAAATCCATAATCTTAATTAATTTCCACAAGTTAGCCATATATAATTTATTTTAGTTCGTTCTTTATAATGTTTCTATTCTCTTATAATTTGGCTGAAAATAATCATATATGCTGAGTAAAACATTAGGGATAATTCCAGAAACTTAACACATAAGATTTTCACCTTTATAACACTACTGATTTTCCCACTTTTATATTTCAGCTACTTTCCTCACAAAATTTATGGTTCATCTACTTGATCTCTGTCCTTCATCTTTCCAAAGAATTCGAAGAAGATATCTGCAGGTATTTTTAATGCCATTCTATACCCTCCCAATTTGTTCTTGCAATTATTTCTTAAATCTCTTTGTGGACACAGAAACACAAATACAATATATTATTTATATATAAAAATATGAACTCCAAAAATATTAAGAGTGATTGATTTAAACACTTCTATAAATGAAATAAAAATTTGATTAGTTATACATAATTCTATTATCTTCATATGACAAAGTAGGTTAATGCTATATGATTTTTTAATAAAATATAAAAATACATTGATCTCAAATTTTTTTAAAGATTAATATCAAACTCTTTTATTTGGAAAAACATTATATACTCATTTATTTTCCCTTTTATATCAATTAAAAATGTTTACTGTTATATAAAATTTTTTGAGGTTGTTATATTAGGTAATATTTGTTTAAAAGAATTGAAATTTATCATATTAATTATCACTTTACATCTAAATTTAAAATTTATTATATATTATAATTTAACTAAATTTAAAAGTGACTTAAAAGCATTTATTAGTAAAATTCATTTGATAAATTTTTATTTAATTATGTATTTAGTATTTTAATCATTTTAAATTTTGACTTTTTATAATTTCAAGTTGGATTGACTTATTATATATTATATATATTTATTTTATTTAGTTTTAATATTTATATTAGTATAAAAAATTATAATTTTAACTTATTATTGCATGTTAATCTACAGATAGTAAATTAAAAGCATTTAGTCATGCTTTTTAAATCATTTAAACTCGATCTTTTTCTTCTTTTTTTTTCTCTACCTTACAAATTACATCATCTAAATACATTGTGATTACTTTCCTTTTGGATATATACAAATCAATCCTAATATAATAGTAGATAATTAATAAACAAGCAATTAATCAATGAAAACTTAAATGTAGTTAGTATAACACAGTAATAATCATCAGCAATTTAGTAGTAAATTAGTGATAATAAAAATAAATGATAATTTAGTAATAAATAATTAATATTTTTTAGTAAATCAACAATAATATAATAATATATGCATAATACCTTAATGCTAAATCAATTACGATATAATTGTAATTGTATAATCGTATAGTACTAAATTAAGGATAACTTAATAAAAAATAAGTGATAATTTTATAATTAATTATTGATAACTTAGTAATAAATGATTGATAACTTAATAGTAAATTAATAATAATTTAATAGTAAGTCAGTTTCAATTTAATAGTAATTAATTGACAGTGATAAATTAATAATAAAATAGTATTAAATAAATAATAATTTAGTTGTTAATCATTAAAAACTTAAAAAGTAAATTAATATAATTTAGTAGTGAATCATCTATAACATAATAGTTAATCAATTATAACTTAATAATAAATCATACATAATTTAATATAAATCAATAATTACTTGATCATAAATCATAGATAATTTAGTGATTATTTTGTAATAAATAATAAAAAATTAAGTAATAAATTAATGATAACCTAATAATAAATATATAATATTAAATAAATGATAACCTAGTAAATTAATAACTTAGCAATAAATCACTAATAACATAATAGTAAATTACTAGTAACTTTATTGTAAATCAATAATAATTTAGTAGTAAGTTAAATAATCATTGATAATTTTTTAGTGAATTATCGATAAATTAGTAATAAATTAATTATAACGTTATCATAAAACATCAATAACTTAATAGTAAATCACTAACAATTTAAAAAAGAAATCATTCATAACTTAATGACAAATTATTCATAAATTAAAAGTAAATAATTGATAATTTAATACTAAATTTTTGATAACTTAGCAATAAATAACTGATAACTTAATAGTTAATTATTAATAACTTTTTTTATACTTGAAGTTGATAAGAATTGAACTTTGATTACTAGTAGAAATGAAGTTAAAACTTTCATTTTAAGGACTAGGATAAAACTATCATGAACCTATTTAATAAAAAGAATTCATGAAAAAAATTCTAAACTTAAATAAAATAATAATGTTATTATACACAAAAAAAAATTATCTCGTATATTATTAGTGAACTTTTTTAAATCCATATTTCATAGTTTTAAATGCATAATAACATATTAGGAAATTAATGATAAGTTAATACAAAAAAAAGTGATAATTTAGTTGTTAACTTAATAGTTAATCATTAGTAACTTTTTTTATACTTAAAGTTGATAGGAATTGAACTTTGATTACTAATAGAAATGAAGTTAAAACTTTCATTTTAAGGACTAGGATAAAACTATCATGAACCTATTCAATAAAAAGAATTCATGAAAAAAATTCTAAACTTAAATAAAATAATAATGTTATTATACAAAAAGAAAATTATCTCGTATATTATTAGTGAACTTTTTTAATTCCATATTTCATAGTTTTGAATGCATAATAACATATTAGGAAATTAATGATAAGTTAATACAAAAAAAAGTGATAATTTAGTTGTTAATCAATGATAATTTAATGGTAAATTAATGATAACTTAATAGTAGATCAATTTTAGTTTAGGAGTAATTAATTGATAAACTTAATAGTAAAGTATAGGTAATTTAGTAGTAAATCAATGCTAATTTAATAATTAATTATTGAAATTTAAAAGTAAATTAATATAATTTAATAGTAGTAAATTATTAATAACTTAATATTTAAATAACTTAATACTAAATTATTGTAATTTAGTATAAATTAATGATAGCTTAATAATGAATCACGATTCATTTAGTAATAAATATGTAATGATTTTTAGTAAATAATTAAAAACTAAGTAGTAAATGAATGATAACATAATAGTAAATGCATAATAACATAATAGTAAATCATTAATAATTTATATGTAAATTATTGATAATTTAATAATAAATTAGTGATAATTTAATAGTAACTTAGTTAATCATTGATAGTATTGTAATAAATCATCTATAAATTAAAAGTAAATCAGTTATAACTTTATTAGCAAATCATCAATAACTTGATAGTAAATTATTAACAATTTAAGAGTAAATCATTTATAACTTAGTAATAAATCATTCATAAATTAATAATAAATCAATGTTGATTTAATAGTAAATCATTAATAATTTAGTAATATATCATTGATAACTTAATAGTAAATTGCTGATAACATAATAATAAATTAATAATAACTTAATTACTAATCATTGATAATTTTTTTATACTTAAAGTTGTTAAGAATTGAACTTTAGTTACTAACAAAAACAAAATTGAAAATTTTATCTTGAGAGACTAAAATCTACCATGAACCTATTAAATAAAAAATTTTGTGAAAAAATTTTAAATTTGAATAAAACAATACTATTATTATATAAAACATTATTTTATACTAGAATTAATTCTACATTTTCTTACGGGAATCTGTTGTTAGAGATAGGATGATTCAAATTTTATCAACGAGTACTAAAAATATATCATAAGTTACTAGAAGTTTAATTACTAAAATTACATTAAGAGATTAAAAAATTTTTATTAATGATTATAAAAATTGTATTGAAAGTTATTAAAATTTTATAAAAAATTATCAAAATCAAAATTATATCAAAAGTTATCAAATTTTATTTATATTATACCGAAACCAAAATTATATGAGAACTTATCAAGTTTTATTTATATTATATTAAAATCAAAATCAAAATATTATTATTGTTATTATTATTATTAAAAAAATTATTTATTGAAATGAATTTTTAGAGATAAAAATTACGCAAATGTCAAAATCTAGTAAATAGTATATATATATATATTAATATGTACATATAAATTATTTTTAAAAAGTAAATACTCTTCTGTCTCAAATTGTTTGGGTGTTATTAACTTTTACAGAGTTTATGAAAAAACCTTTTACTTTAATGTTTTTAATATTAAATTTCAAATTTTTTTTATAAAATTAAAGTCTTATGATTTTTAATATAAAAAAGTAAGAAAATCATAAAAAATAATTTTAAAATATAAAAAATAAGAGTTTTAGGTATTCAAAAGAGAAAAAAAATAATTGTGAGACCTCTCAAAAAAAAAAGACAAAAAAAAAATTGGGACGAAGGGAGTATTATTCTCATAGACGATGAAAACAAAAAATTCTTGTTTCTAATAATATTTTAAAAACATAAAACATTCCTTGTAACATAAAGTCATCATTTTTCCACAAGTTCCACATATATTCATTTTGATTCCTTCAGTATCATGCTTCTGTATTCTCTGGATTAGAATGAAAAAAATACTGTAGAGTAGTAGAAATTAAAGAACAAGCTTTCCTGTTTTGATCATCAAAAAGATATATACTATTCCTTACACTTAGGTTTAAATTCTATTAATCAAGGATTGAAATCTTTTAAGACTGCTCAAAACTATTAATATATATTTGCTAGGGTCTTTGCTGTTTATTATTATGGAAAATTTTTTCTCCTCCTATTAATGATGGAATGATCAAAACTAGGAACCATATATGGGCAAGGCATTCAAATTTGTGATGGTTCTCTAAGGGACATAAATAGTATTTATATGCATTCATCTGATGTACAGATTACCTTTTGTTCCCAATAATGCTTTCAAAAACATTATTTTTACTTTTGTTTTTTGGTATAATATATTTTGAGATATGGTAACATTTTAGTACAAGTAGTAGCTTTTAATGGAGATATAATATACGTTGGTTTTTTAAACTATATAGGGACAAGGCTTTATATTTATGGAGTTTGTAGGGCCAATGTTTGAAGTGTTAAAGTACATTGGGGGTCAAATCAAGAGTTACACAGATCATCACCGGAAACTTGAAGGAAATATGAATAATCTTAAAAGAAAACTGGATGAGCTAAATGTTCGAAAGCAAGACCTTGAATTAAGAAAGGAAACGGAGATTCGTTACGGAAAAAGGATGAAGAAAGAAGTGGAGAACTGGTTTGAAGATGTACAAAAGAAAAACACTGAAGTGGGAAAAATTCAAGAAAAGTTTGGGGATGCGTCATACTTCTCACGTGCTCTCCTAGGAAAACTTGTTTGCCGACAGATTGCAGAAGTCGAGAGAATTTACCAACAAGGCAATTTCCCTAAAGGTGTAGCAGTTGATGGCCCTTCAGCCTCCGGATCCGGATTGGCATTACCTATTCCAAATCTAGAAGGTGAAATTGATGTAAAAGAACGAATTTGGGAGTATCTGATGGGGGATGAGGTTGGAATGATAGGAGTGTGTGGAATGGGTGGAATAGGAAAAACTACCATCATGAAACATGTCAATAATCAACTGTTGAAGGAAAGTGATCAGTTTGAAAAAGTGATATGGGTCACCTCTTCGAAAGAAGTCAATATTTTCCAATTACAAAAATAAATTGCAGATTCTTTCAATGAATATCTTCCAGAAGGTGAATTGAAACGAGCTGCAGCATTGAAGGATATTTTGGAGGGAAAGAGATATGTTTTGATCTTAGATGATGTTTGGAAACGGTTTTCTCTACTGGATGTAGGAATCCCTGAACCAACATTAGGTCAGGGGAGGAAAGTAGTAATCACTAGTAGATCGATTGAGGTTTGTAAATCTATGGGCTGTGAGGTGGTCAAAGTGCAACCTCTTTCAAAAGAAGAGTCTATGAATTTATTCTTAGATCGTGTGGGGCACAGTGTTCTCCAAATTCAGAATCTTGAAGACATTGTCAGCAAAATTGTTGAGCAATGTGGTGGTTTACCGCTTGCCATTGTAACAATAGCGTGTAGCATGAAGGGGGTAGATGATCCTTGTGAGTGGAGGAATGCACTAAATGAATTATGTGAGCGAGTGAAAAGTGTGAAAGGATTGGACACCGAAATATTTGAGCATTTGAAGTTTAGTTATAACCGTTTGGGAGATTCACAAATCCAAAATTGTTTCTTATATTGCTCCTTCTACCCTGAAGATTATAGAATTGAAAAGTGGGATTAATTGAAAGTTGGATAGATGAGGGACTCCTTGATGGCTTAGGGACCAGACAAGCGATGCATGACAGAGGCAATAGCATTTTAAATAAGCTTGAAAATAATTGCTTGTTAGAGACTGAAGATTTTGGGGATTGCGTTAAGATGCATGATGTTTTGAGAGACATGGCATTTTATATTGTACGTAGTCAGTACATGGTAAAAGCTGGTGAGCAATTGAAGGAAATACCAAGTGAGCATGAATGGACAGTAGATCTTGAGAAGGTTTCTTTGATGAATTCACAATATTCAAAATTTCTTCCTCACATGTCACCTCGATGCCCTCATTTATCAACGTTGTTACTGCAAGGAATTTTTGGTTTAAAAGATATTCCAGAATCTTTCTTTAAGCATATGCCTGGGCTCAAAGTACTAAATCTTTCTGGTACTTTGATTACGGATCTACCCAGCTCAATCTCAAACTTGAAAAATCTCAATGCATTGATACTAGCTCATTGTGTGAAGTTACGATATGTACCTTCGTTAGCAGAACTCACAGCATTGAGAAAGCTGGACCTTTATGAGACTGAAATACAAATGGTTCCTCAAGGTTTAGAATTGTTGGAAAACCTAACATATCTTCGTGTCTGGTCAAGGTTTCTAAAGGAGCTACCGGTTGGAATATTGCCGATGCTTTCTCATCCCCAGTGCTTAATGTTAAATAAGCATTTAAGAGGAGAAGAAGTAGGCAAATTGAGGAAGCTTGAGATGCTTGAATGTTCATTTTGTGACATCCAAGATTTTGAGGAATATGCAAAGTCCACTCCAGGTAAATGGCCTACACATTTCTATTTTCAAGTAGGAGCATCTGAGTTGTCATCTAGTCGGTATTGGATCCCAACTTTAAAGCAATTTCAGAATGGGGTAGCTTTTGTGAATTGTGAGATGGAGAGAATAGATCACATAGAGCTCCCACATGGTCTTAGTGATTTACGAATTAGTAAGAGTGATGATTTCAAATGTTTAAGCAATATTCCTTTGTTTCAGAAAGTAACTGAGTTGAAGAGTTGTTATATTGGGGAGTGTGAAGTAATAGATTGTGTGGTTGACTTATCATTATTGTCTTTAAACGCACTTCAAAACATTGAGGAGCTTAGGCTTGGGAATTTGGGCAACTTGAGTGAACTTGTAAGAGTAGGATCAGTAGCGGTTGAATCGAAATCTCATGCTCCAACGCCACGTGCCATATTCTCTTCTCTTAAATTTTTGTATCTGCATAATTGTTCAAAGATTAAGAAGTTGTTTCCAGTTGAGCGGCTGGAAGGCCTCCAAAACTTAGAGTACATTGAAGTGCGTTCATGTAGGAAAATGGAGAAAATAATAGCATCAGAAGAAGAAGAAAATCACAAAGGAGAAGGAACGACATTTATTCTTCCCAAATTAAAGGAATTGGTCTTGAGCCACTTACCAGCACTGAAAAGCATTTGTGGTGGTGGGGCTATGATTCATTCTCTCCAACATCTTCAAATAATAGACTGTCCGGAACTAAAGAGGATACCTTTCGCTCTTCCCCTGCTTGAAAATGGGCAACCATCTCCTCCTCCTCCTCTGCAACTAATCAATGTGCGGCCGAGTGAATGGTGGGAATCATTGAAATGGGATCACCCTCAAGCTAAGCATGTCCTTTCCCTCTTTGTTTCTTAATTATTGGATGCTAATAGGATGAGAATACCTTTTTGAATAACTGAACTTTGACTGCTCTTACTGGTAAAGTTTTGGCTCCTTTTCGGAACTGCAAATATTAATTCTCGGCTTCTTTTCATCCATATTCAGCTTCTTTTCAAGGGAACCCACTAAATAATTGCTCTTTTCTTTTTTATTTTTTTTAAAGAAAAAGAAATTCAGGTTCTCAATATTATCAATGGCAGCAAAATCCCACTTGCTGATGGAGCTTAATGGATAGGACATTTCTTGGTGGAGCTCTGCTCCATGTGCAAATCCACCCTATTGATATGGTTGTCAATGTAGGACGTTGCTTGATTGATGCACTTAATTCAAAACTTGTTTCTTTAATTTCTATGTCATGTTATTGGCTTTATGCTGTAAATTTTAAACTAAACCAAGTAGTTTCTAATTATATGGGAATGTTCATTAATTTCCTTGGTTATCTCTTTTTTTTTTAATCCATTCTTCAATGCTTCGTTTTTTATTTATGCTTTTGGAGATTAATTACAAAAGTATTTGTTTTACTCCTTACTTTAAACTATATTTTAAACATCATTCATGACTTGTGGCGTTGTCTTGGATATTAAATTACTGTTCACAATTTATGTCCAAGGAAAGTGAATTTTTTTTACGTTAAGAGCAGATAGGAGGCTCAAACAGGTGGAATTTTGTGTTTGATGTCCAAATTTCCCTGAGCCCAAGGTGTCAGAGACTTTTGTCAGCAGAGGAAGTATAAATGAATCTGGTTTCTTTGCCTCCATGGGAAATGCTACCTACTTTTCAAACTAAGTACACAAAGAGCCACGTGTTTTCTTCTATCAAACTTGATATCTCTCACCTAATATTTCCTTTCCTCAAGTCTTAAATCACTTCGATACCTTCATTTTCAGGCCAAAATACACTCCTGCTATATATATTTTTTTATCTAAACTACTTTATGAAAAAAATTTAGCAGATAAGTTCAAATGTGAATTTTTTTGGAAAATATATACTGTTTTCTATCTTCATTATTGTTAAATATTTATATATTTTTTCTTCTTGGATAAATTCTTGATGAATATAATGCCTAGTCTCTTTGATAATTGAGAATGACTCTGCCAATGGATTATCTTGGATAAAAAATATGACAAAATTCCTTGAATATTCAGGTTTGAGGTTTTCCCAAAGAAAAATATATCTGTCCACTCTAAATTTCGGAGACTAATTCTTTAGCTGACCAGTTTGCAAAAATGAATGGTAACATACCTCAAAATCTTATTGCTTGTTGTTGACGGTTTATTATCTTGCTGTTTATGCTCCTTTTTTTCTATTTTTCGGTTCTTCTTTGTGGGCTGCATTAAACTTTTGACGGAAGTAACTTGTGAAATGGGTTATTGAGATTGGTTGTCAATTTGGGATGGAATCTTCCGTCTTCGATACTTATTTTAGCCACTTGAATAGTCGTGCTTGAGAGGTGTTTGTTAAAATGTGGCTAAAGAACTTTGTTTCGTCTTCAATGGATTTTTTTATAATCACGGGACATAGTAGGGGATAGAGTTAGATTTAAGCATTTGGTAGATAATTCCATGATGATTTTATACTGCTCTTTTCTCATTTTAATAAAACTTGCTTTTATCTCTAAAAAAAATATACTTCATGATTTCAAAGTATGTAGCATTCTCTTTAGATTTTGTGTTCTTCAATCACTATTCTTCCAATATTCTTCACAAATGGATTAGCATTGGGTTCGAGGAGACAAAAGAAATTAATTCCATGAAAGCAATAAGAGATAGACAGATCTTCTTTTTGTAGTTCCACATACCAGCGCCATTATTAACTCCAAGAGCTTATCTGGGAGGATAAGATCTTCAAATCCCTCCATAATCAAGAACAATAATCTCGTCCTTTTAAGCTACGAAATGTAATCTTGTAAAGCTTCTTCGTTAGGTTGTTGCAGGAGAATATGCTGATCTACCAAGTCATCCCCAGCAAAAGCCTGGAGTTCTTCATATTTTGTCTGGATCACTCACAATGCATGTCATACCATCTGTAGCGAGAGTGCATTGTCCCCGCCGAACCAATTGGGTTTCCTATTTGCAAGAACTACTCTGAAGCTGATATATTTGAAGGTATATGTTAGTTTTCACAGTGTATTCACAAAAGAGAAAAGAAATTACTGTGAACAGGCTTGAAAAGAGTTTTGGACAAGGATTAAATACTGAGTCTGGTATAAATATTCTCAAAGATCAGTTACTGACCTTCCTTCAATCTGTCTTCTTGGATGAACTTCATCTAATGCTTGCTCATTTCAGTAGTTAGCTTTAATTTGTACTTGAAAGGCACATTAAGCAGTTTATATGTCATTATTTGCTTGATAATTCCATTTTGGAGTCCATCGCAAATTCTTGAACAGTTTATATTATTTCTGCTTTCCTGTTTGAAGTCCCACGCAAATTCCATTTTTTTATTTTTGTGAAGACCCCTTGATTGTGCTCTTAAAATTTCACTTCAAAATCATGACTTGGTATATATTTAACTTCATCAATTGATGTTATATTCCACATTTCTTGAGAAAACTAAAAGGAGAAAGGAACTTAATTTGTTGGGCATATTGGAATGAAAACCGATCATTTCAAACAGGCAAATTTTAATAATGGTACTTACAATTTTAGGGAAATCAATTTACACCTTGGTAGAATCATGAGTTTCAGCTACTCATTCAGGGATGAGCAAATCTTTTTTTTTTTATCCCACATCTCAGTCTAACTGATTGATTGGGGAAGTCAATGATCTAGAATGCGTACTTTTTAATAGGACTGAGTTAACAACTTTTAGCTGCCATTCTAGCTACCATAATAATAATAATAATAATAATAACTCAGTCCTTATCACTCGCTCCTCCCCTGTTTTTCTTCCGTTCACGTTATTTCCTTCATTTTGTAGCAGGCTTCATTGAACTTACCCTGGAAACCATAGCAATGACTTTGTTGCATTGACAAACCTCATTGAATTTGTCAAACAATTAAAGAAAACAAAATTAAGAAACAAGTTGGGCATTCGATAATATTTTAGTTTCCTGCAGAGGACTTCCATTGACTTACGCATTTAATAATTCATTTGCTTCATGATTCATTCTCTTCTCATAGAGGATTTTGCAAGGACAGAGATCTGATTTTGCTGCTTTCATGATGAATTTTGAAAGGAGATCTTAATATTCCTTCTTTCACAAATTTGAGCAAAACCCTCATAGGATAGGAGCAGCGCCAGCTTAATATTGCCCCACTTGACCAGGTAATTAATTAATTTTATGGTTTTTAATATTTGGGTTCATGTTAATTTTTTTGAATCTCACTTTATAAAATAAATCCATCATCTTAATTAATTTCCACAAGTCAACCATATACAATTTATTTTAGTTCTTTCTTTATCATGCTTCTGTTCTCTAATAGTTTAGCTGAAAATAAACATATATAGTGAGTAAAAAATTAGTGATAATTCCGAAAACTTAGCACATAAGATTTCCCCCTTTATAACACTACTGATTTTCCCACTTTTATATTTCAGCTACTTTCCACAAAAAATTTGTGGTTCATCTACTTGACCTCTGTTCTTCATCTTTTCCAAATAATTTGAAGAAGAAATCTGCAGGTATTTTTAATGCCATTCTATACTCTCTGAATTTATTCTTGCAATTATTTCTTAAATCTCTTTGTGGAATGGTTCTCTAAGGCAGAAACACGAATACTATATATAAATAGTAAATATACATTCATCTGTGCATATAAATAGTTTTAGACAAGTAAATATTATTCTCATGGACGATGAAAACAAAAAAAATTCTTTTTAATAATATTTTAGAAACATAAAACATTCCTTGTAATATAAATTCATCATCTTTCCACAAGTTCTACATATATACATTTTGGTTTCTTCAGTTTCATGCTTCTGTATTATCTGGATTAGGATGAAAAAAATACTGTATGGTAGTAGAAATTAAAGAACAAGCTTTCCTATTTTGATTGTTAGAAAGATATATAATATTCCTTACAATTAGGTTTAAATTCTATTAATCCATGAACTGCTCAAAACTATTAATATTTGCTTGGGTCTTTGCTGTTTATTATTTTGGAAAATTATTTTTCTCCTTTTACTAATGATGTAATGATCAAAACTAGGAACCATATATAGGCAAGACATTCAAAATTTTGTGATGTTTCTCTAAGGGACATAAATAGTATATATATGCATTCATCCGATCTACAGATTACCTTTTGTTTCTAATAATGTTTTTAAAAACATTATTTTTACTTTTGTTTTTTTGGTAAAATATATTTTGAGATTTAGTAACATTTTAGTACAAGTAATAGCTTATATGGAGATATAATATACGTTGGTTTTTTAAACTATATAGGGACAAGGCTTTATATTTATGGAGTTTGTAGGGCCAATGTTTGAAGTGTTAAAGTACATTGGGGGTCAAATCAAGAGTTACACAGATCATCACCGGAAACTTGAAGGAAATATGAATAATCTTAAAAGAAAACTGGACGAGCTAAATGTTCGAAAGCAAGACCTTGAATTAAGAAAGGAAGCGGAGATTCGTTGCAGAAAAAGGATGAAGAAAGAAGTGGAGAACTGGTTTGAAGATGTACAAAAGAAAAACATTGAAGTGGGAAAAATTCAAGAAAAGTTTCGGGATGCATCATACTTCTCACGTGCTCACCTAGGAAAACTGGTTTGCCAAAAGATTGAAGAAGTCGAGAGAATTTACCAACAAGGCGATTTCCCTGAAGGCGTGGCAGTTGATGGTCCTCCAGTCTCCGGGGTGACATTACCAATGCCAAATCTAGAAGGTGAAATTGATGTAAAAGAACGAATTTGGGAGTACCTGATGGGTGATGAGGTTGGAATGATTGGAGTGTGTGGAATGGGTGGAATAGGAAAAACTACCATCATGAAGCATATCAATAATCAAATGTTGAAAGAAAGTGAACAGTTTGAAAAAGTGATATGGGTCACCATTTCGAAGGAATTGAATATATTCCAATTGCAAGAAGATATTGCAGATTCTTTGAAACAATCTCTTCCAAAAGGTGAATTGGAACGAGCAACAGCATTGAAGGATATTTTGGAGGGAAAGAGATATGTTTTGATCTTAGATGATGTTTGGAAACGGTTTTCTTTACTGGATGTAGGAATCCCTGAACCAACATTAGGTCAGGGGAAGAAAATGGTACTCACTTCCAGATCTATTGAGGTTTGCAAATCTATGGGTTGTAAAGTGGTCAAAGTGAAGCCTCTTTCAAAAGAAGAGTCCATGAACCTATTCTTAGATCATGTGGGGCATAATGTTCTTCAAAATAAAAATGTTGGAGACATTGTCAGCAAAATTGTTGAGCAATGTGGTGGTTTACCGCTTGCCATTGTAACCATAGCTGGTGGCATGAAGGGGGTAGAAGATCTTTGTGAGTGGAGGAATGCACTAAATGAATTATGTGAGCGAGTGAAAAGTGTGAAAGGATTGGACACTGAAATATTTGAGCATTTGAAGTTTAGTTATGACCGTTTGGGAGATTCAAAAATCCAAAATTGTTTCTTATATTGCTCCTTGTATCCTGAAGATCATAAAATTCAAAAAGCAAGATTGATTGAAAGTTGGATAGACGAGGGACTCCTCAACGACTTTGGGACCAGACAAGCAATGCATGACAGAGGCCATAGCATTTTAAATAAGCTTGAAAATAATTGCTTGTTAGAGAGGGCAGGACATTATTCAGGCTTGGGAGAATGCGTTCAGATGCATGATGTTTTAAGAGACATGGCATTGTATATTGTATGTAGTCAATACATGGTAAAAGCTGGTGGGGAATTGAAGGAAATACCAAGTGAGCATGAATGGACAGTAGATCTTGAGAAGGTTTCTTTAATGAAATCACAATATTCAAAAATTCTTCTGCAGATGTCACCCCGATGCCCTCATTTATCAACCTTGTTACTGCAAGAAAATTGGGATTTAAAAGGTATTCCCGAATCTTTCTTTAAGCACATGCCTGGGCTTAAAGTACTAAATCTTTCTGGTACTTTGATTAAGGATCTACCCAATTCAATCTCAAACTTCAAAAATCTCAATGCATTGATACTAGCTCATTGTGAGATGTTACAATATGTGCCTTCGTTGGCAGAGCTCAGAGCACTGAGAAAGCTGGACCTTTTTATGACTGCAATACAAAAGGTTCCTCATGGCATAGAATTGTTAGAAAACCTAACATATCTTCGTGTCTGGTCAAGGTTTCTAAAGGAGGTACCAGTTGGAATATTGCCGATGCTTTCTCATCTCCAGTGCTTAATATTAAATAAGCATTTAAGAGGAGAAGAAGTAGGCAAATTGAGGAAGCTTGAGATACTTGAATGTTCATTTTGTGACATCCAAGAGTTTGAGGAATATGCAAAGTCTATACAAGGTAAATGGCCTACATATTTTTATTTTCAAGTAGGAACATCTGAGTTCTCATTTTCTCTGTATTCGGTGGTCTCAAGTTTAAAGCAATTTTGGAACGGGATAACTTTTGTGAATTGTGAGATGGAGAAAATGGATCACATAGAACTCCCAAATGGTCTTAGTGTTTTATGTATCGAGAAGAGTGATGATTTCAACTGTTTAAGCAATATTCCTTGCTTTCATAAAGCAACTGAGTTGAAGAGTTGTAATATTTGGAACTGTGAAGGGATAGATTGTGTGGTTGACTTGTCATTATCGTCTTTAAACGGACTTCCCAACCTTGAGCTGCTTAGGCTTTTGAATTTGGGCAACTTGAGTGAACTTGTGAAAGTAGGATCAGTAGCGGTTGAATGGACATCTCATGCTCCAACACCACTTGCCATCTTCTCTTCTCTTAAACTGTTGTATATGGATAATTGTTCAAAGATTAAGAAGTTGTTTCCAGTTGAGCTGCTGCAAGGCCTCCAAAACTTAGAGTATATTGAAGTGCATTCATGTTGGGAAATGGAGGAAATAATAGCATCAGAAGAAGAAGAAAATCACAAAGGAGAAGGAACGACATTTATTCTACCCAAATTAAAGAAATTGGCTATGAGAGACCTACCAGCACTGAAAAGCATTTGTGGTGGTGGATCTGTGATTCGTTCTCTTCAAGATCTTCAAATAATTGACTGTCCGGAACTAAAGAGGATCCCGTTGGCTCTTCCCCTGCTTGAAAATGGGCAACCAACTCCTCCTCCTTCTCTACAACTAATCAATGTTAGGCCGAGTGAATGGTGGGAATCATTGGAATGGGATCACCCTCAAGCTAAGCATGTCCTTTCACCCTTTGTTTCTCATTAGATAATGAGATTATGGAGAAGACCTTTTTGAATAAATGAACTTTGACTGCTCTCTCACTGGTAAAGTTCTTCGCTAGTTTTTGAAAATGCAAATATTAAGTATCAGCTTGTTTTTTCATGGAACCCACTCAATAATTGCTCTTTTCTTCTTTTTTTTTTTTTTAAATTCAGGTTCTTAATATTATCAATGACAGCAAAACCCCACTCGCTGATGGAACTCAATCGAACGGCCATTTTTTGGTGGAGCTCTGCTCCATGTGCAAAATCACCTTATTGGTATGGGTGTCAATGTAGGGTAGGATGAACTTAATTCAAAACTTGTTTCCTTCTTTTGTAAGTAATGGAATTTGGATTTTGTTGTAAATTTTAAACCAAGTATATTCTAATTATATGGGATGGTTAATTAATTTCCTTGATTATCTCATTTTTTTTCAATCCATTCTTCAATGATTCATTTTTCATTTATGCTTTTGGAGATTAATTACTAATGTCTTTATTTTTAACTCCTTATTTTAAACTCTATTTCATTCATATGATCAACGTCTTAGAACATTATCCTGCTCGTCGATCTAGCTGATTGATAGGAGATTCTTTTATAGGAGATTTTGGTAGGTATCTTATTGCCTTTACTTTTCCTGATTTAAATCCACAATCCATCGAAGGAGTACTGGTGGCTGGTGCCATATCACCCCACTAGGCCTGGTGAAGTGTTTAATTATTTCTTATTTTCCTTACATTTTGAGCACAATCTTAATTAGAATCTTTAATCGTGGCATGGTTTCCTCTTTGGATTGATTATTTCATAGGAATATGGTATTGGAATAGTTCTAACTTTGAACTTAATTTATTGTGAATGAATGTACTTCATGTTTAATGTCACTTAAATTTAATATTTTGAATCTAAATTTATATCCACCGAGTAATATAAATAATCATGAATCAAATTTAAATTATATGAATCTAATTGTTCATATAAATTTATTTTCATGGGTGCATGATATCTGCGAACCTAATTAATTCTGGACAAATATACTTAGTTATTAGTGTAATTTAAATTTAATATATATCTATTGGACCGTATAAATAACTATAAATCAAATTTAAATTGTTATATTTTAGTTTTATTTTATTTTTGTCAGAATATGTAGTAAAAGTATAAATTCTTGGTTGTATCATTAGAAATTAAGTTTTAATTTTTAATTTATGCATTAATTGAGTTTTGAATGAATGAATTTAGTGATGTATTCACCTGAAGTATTATTTTGTAAATATCTATTATATTGAATAAAATTATCATTCCGACGAGGTGGGGTAAATTCTTCTATTATTAATCTTAAAAATGCTCATGAAGAATTGTAAACACCGAAAATTTGGAAAAAAAAATATTTTTATTAAATAAATTAAAATTTTAATTGGTTAAATAAATTTATTTGGGTTAAATTCATTTAAAGTCCAATTATATTGTAACTAATTTGGCCCAAAACCATTATCCCTATACCACACATTTAGGGTTACCAAAACCATAAGTCACTCCTACACCAAGGAATCACAACTCAATTGTCAACCAAATTCCAATGAAGAGAAACCTTAGCTCCATAAAGATTCTCAAGTCTTCAATGTTTACTTGGAGCAATAAGTCTCGATGATCGATTCATTAAAGATTTATCAAGCCTTTTCAAGTCCAAACAACGAACAACAATTAAGGAATCATAAGATTTTGGCCATTCCGTTAAAAATACCTTGTCGTAATCAAGTTTTCATCTATGAATATCACTAAAGTTTTTATTTTCTATGACACAGACGTACTCATTTTAAAGTTATTATATTAAAAATATATATTTTTTCACATTAAAATTATTATATTAACTATCTATTACTCTATTAAAATACAAAGATATTACTATAGAAAGTATGTTAATTAACCTTAAAAGAATGCTCATAGATCACTTGTTAGCAAAACCTAAAAAACAATGCATGGCATCCTTTCCTTTCTAGAATTTTCACATGCTTAAATTGACTGTAATTGCGGGCTTTCAATTGTCAATAACCCACTAAAAGATACGTTAGTGGAGAAAGTAAAAGGAGTAAAAGAATATTCACGAAAAAAATAGTAAAAGGAATATTAATATAGCCCCATACCCCATAAACTCAAATCACCAACATCCAAACAAGTATATAGAAAAAGTGTACCAAACCCTAGAATTCTTAAAACGTTTGCCACTATGTCGACCTTAAAAGGGAATCAAAATTTTTTTTCTTCCTAGTGTGAAACGTTTGACAAAGACAGGAAAACTAGTTAAATATATAAAAACCTCATTGAATTTGTCAAACAAAGCAAACAAATTAATAAACAAGTTGGGCAGTTTATAATATTTTAGTTTCCTGCAGAGGACTTCCACGGACTTACCCAATTAATAATTCATCTGCTTCATAATTCATTCTCTTCTCATAGAGGGTTTTGCAAGAGAGATCTGATTTTGCTGTTTTCCTGACGAATTTTGCAAGGAGATCTTAATTTTCCTTCTTTCACAAATTTGACTCTCTTATGATAGGAGAAGCACCAGCTTAATATTGCCTCACTCGACCAGGTAATTAATTAATTTTTTGGTTTTTAATCTTTGGGTTCATGTTAATTTTGAATCTCAACTTGTAAAATAAATCCATCACCTTAATTAATTTCCACGAGTTAACATATGTAATTTATTTTAGTTCTTTCTTTATCATGCTTCTATTCTCTTATAATTTTACTTAAAATTATTAAGCATCTAACTTAATTATTAAGCATCTAACTTAAAATCAATTGATAGTAAATGAAGAGACACAACCTGAATATAAAATATAATACCCATAAAAAAAAAAAAGCTATTTCAAGTATTTTTATAAGTGGAAAGACTCTTTAATAAAAAATGAGAAATGCATATGATCTATTGATAAGTAACTCAACTTTTAATAAGGTTAACATCTACAATTTATTTGGCTGACAATTGATCGAGAAAAAAAAGTTTATTCTCTTCTCTTTCTTATACAGAAAAGACAAATCGAAAGATTCTAAATAAATGATAACAACAAAATCTACAAAGAGAATTTTTTGTTAGGGGTAAGTAAATAATTTCCTTTAATTTTAGAGAAATAATATTGATTGTTAAGTCTTGAGATATAATTTGTAATCGAGAAATCTAAAATTTTAGGAAATCCATTATCCATCTTCAAGATTAGTTTGGGCAAATCATTTAGAGTTTAATTAGGGTCTAATAAAGTGTTGAGAAAGTTTAGTAATATGATTTTATTACTGTAAAAATAGGAAATAGAAATTTGATAGGATTAGAAAAGAAATTTTCTATTTCGTATGAACCTTGGTGCTTGTAATGAAGGATTAAGGTAATATTCTATATTAAGGGATAAAACACTGCAATGATTATTATATAGTATTGGAAAGCTTGTTGAATTTACTTTCCAATAGAATAAACAGAAGTCAATTTTGAGTTTTCTGTGAAGAGTAATTTAATTTTTATTTAAAGATGTGCAGGCTACCTAGTAATTGTAGTAGCGAGGAATTACAAAATTCCTTTTAATTTTTATATAAGGAATTATGTATTGAGCCATCCAATTTTGAAAAGTTCACTAAGTCTGTTTTCCAACAAAATAAGCAAAAACTGAATTCTAAGTCTCCTATGAATAAATATGTAATTTTTATTAAAAGGTATACATGTTGTCTAGTAGTAGTATATGACATGTTGCAAAAATTATTATAATTAATCTACAAGAAATCATGAGATAGGCCATATATGGTTAGAAAGCTTATCGAGTCTAGTTTCTAACGCATTAAAAAAATCTTAATTTCGAAATGGATATCTTGAGATATGATTATTTTAATGAAAGAAGTTTAGGCTATTAGTCTTAATTAGTTGAGTTAACTCTTATTTAACTTAATTGTTTTTGGTATAATTGATCTTAGTATTAATGCGTCTCAATTTTTTTTGGATATTTCAAACTGTTATGTTGAAATTATCTTAAATAGCCCATTAATTATTTGGAGAGAAAAATTAAATGGTGAATCGAAAGGAAGTAAGTAAAATCTGACATACTTTGCTTGTTTTTGAATCTATATATGTAAGTATGTTTCTAAATGAATGAAGGTTTTATTTCATTATTTTCGATATATGAAAATAGAATCAAGCATATAATTATTTTGCATTTAATTATTTTGCATTTCTCTATATAAACGATAAATTATGCTTATGAATAAAAAAAATTTAATTTTTGTTTAAATTATGATTTTATAATAGCTACGTTTTTACATTCCTAAGAAGTGGGATCATCGACACCATAATTAGTTTTATGACTCTGGCTAAATGGTAATAGTAATTAACATAAACATGATCATATGGCCCTACTAATGAATTATAGTAGTTAGCGTACGGCTTTGGTTAATGGGTTATAATAGTTAGCAATGATCATGAAGATGAAATTGTCGATACAACCAATGTCATTTGTTATAACAATAACCGTAGCTAACGATAAATGAATAATAATGATGATTTATGATGATAATGATTTATGATGATTTTAAAGATTGATCCATGATTTATATGAAATATGTATTTGATCATGATTTATGATTTATAATTAAGGAATTGACATATTTAGATATTGAATTATGATCTATGAAATGTTTAATAAAATGTTGATTTTTGAATTGTTTTTGAAATGATCTATATAATATGTATGAAAATAATATTTTATCTGATAAGGTGTGTGAGCCTATACTTATTGAGCTATGATTTGCTCATTTTTTATTTTTTTCTTTTATAGATGATATGAATGATAAGTATGATTAATCTTGTGAGGAGCTAGAAAAATGAGCATTAGAGAACTGCTTAGAGAATAGGATTTTATGAGGTATTATTTTTTTTTAGTTGTAATACTTGACATTGATGGTTTGAAAACATGTTATTTAATTATTTTACAAATATTAAAACTCCTTGAGAACTTTATTTTATTTGAGAATTTTTTAATGGTTACAGAATAAGCTTCGTATTGCTTTGGAGTTTGACTTCGAAGTAATATGACTATGTTATGTCTCAACCTCGAAACGTGACATAAAGTAGTATCAAAACCAAAGTTTAAGATCCAAGAAAAAAAGAACCAAGTTATAGTTAGTGTAAAACTTAAGTATTCTTAACATTTACGTTAATAAGATTTGTTTATTTCATTTTAATCATTTACGAACTATTTTTGTTGGCACTAATTTTGGTGAGAATAAGTGGGAAAAATGAGACATTGGCAAACTTTGCTGGTCGAAGAAAAAGAACTATAAGAGAAGAGATGAATATGAAATCACCAATGTTAGAGATGAGCAAATTAATATTGGAAAAAGGATGAATCTGAAATCACCAATGTTCGAGATGAGCAAATTAATATTGAAAATGCTCCTAATGCTCCTATGACGCAATATGATTTAGCTAGAGTATGTCAGATGGTGTCTAATTTAATACAACAATAATAGCAGACACAAGAAAATCTATAACAACATGAGACAACTTATGAGCAGTTTCAAAAGATTAACCTATCTTAGCTTAAAGGTGGCCCTGATCCTTTGGCTACAAAAACCTAGGTTAAAGAGTTGAAAAAACTCTTTAAAGCATTGTGAATTTTTTAGGATTTGAAGTTAAGCTCGACTATCTTTCAACTAAGAAGAAATACTGAGTATTGGTAAGATATTATAAATTTCACATTTGAAGATTCGACCGAGCCTTTGACTTGGGAAAAGTAAAAAAAAAATTTTATCAATATTTCAAGAGTCAATGAAAGTAAAAAAAAAGAATAAGTTTCTGTAGTTAAAGCAAAAGCATGATATGTTTGTGCTAGAGTATGCCAACAAGTTTAACGAGTTGGGACATTTCTGCACTCGTATCATTAACTCAGATAAGAATAAAGTGATACAATTCGAGCATGGGTTGAAGCCAGGTATTTGGTCTCATTTGTCTTCTCACATAATTGATAGTTACAAAGAAGTATTACAGTGAGTATTGAAAATTGAATCAAACATGAAAAGGTATGAGCAAGAGAGAGGTGATAATAAATGCTCAAGGTTTTAGAGAGATCAAAGTAATCACCAGAAGAATGTAAAAGGAAATGTAGGTAAAAAATGAAGTATAAAATCTGGTACTAAGCTTAAGAAATACAATTTTTATGATCGATTTCATTTTGGACCATGTCTTAGGAAAGTAAGAGTTTATTTTAAATGTGGGAAATATGGGCATATTGCTTGGACTGCCCAAACAAGAAAAGTGATGCTATTAAAGCCAAAGCAGCGAACAACCACAGAAGAAAAATGCTCGGGTTTTTGCTTTGACTCACCAAGATGCTAATGCAAGTGACAATGTGGTGACAGGTATTGTTCCCATTAATAATGTCAATGCTAATGTTCTATTTGATTCAGGTGCCTTTCATAACTTTTTATCTATCAAGTTTGCTACTTCTTTGAGTATTGACCTGAAAAGTTGAATGAGCCTTTATATGTTGCTACTCTTATGAAAAAAATTATGTTTGCTAATATTGTTTATAAGAATTGTGTTGTACACAATGAGGTTGTTAACTACTAGTGAACTTAGTGCAATTAAAAATGCTAGAATTTGATGTGATCTTATGGATGAATTGGTTATCTGTACATCATGCATTTATTAATTACTGTGGAAAGAGAGTGTGTTTCAGTGTTCAGGATAGCCATAACTTATATATGAAGGTGATCATTTGAGCCCTACGTATTGGGTTATGTCGATCTTAAATATCATGCAATTTTAAAAAAAAAGGTTATCAAGGCTATTCGCCTATATAAAAGACACTCAAATAAATGTAAGCTCACGATTAAAAGATATTTCGATTGTTAGAAATTTTTTTGATGTATTTCCTAAGGACTTGCCCGGCTTACTTCCTAATTAAAAAATTGAATTTGAAATCAATCTTATCTCTGAAACTAAAATAATGTCTAAGCTTCCTTATCGTATGGCTCCATTTGAGTTACGTGAACTAAAGGTGCAACTTCAAAAACTGTTAAAGAAAAAGTTTATTCGTCTTAGTGTGCCTAGAGTGCTCTTGTGTTGTTTGTTAAAAAGAAATATGGGAGTTTGCACTTATGCATTGATTATAGGGAGTTAAATAAAGTGACTATAAAGAACAAATATCATTTTTCCTCGAATTAATGACTTGTTTGATCAGTTAGAAGGTGTAAAGGTATTTTCAAAGATTGATTTATAGTCTGTATATCATTAGTCGAAGATTAAGGCAAGTGATGTACCCAAGACTATTTTTAGAATAGGTATGGTCGTTATGAATTTTTGGTTATACCTTTTGGATTAACAAATACGCCTGCTGCATTTTTAAACTTGATGACTATAATTTTTAAGTAGTATCTGGATTAGTTTGTTGCTGTTTTCATTGATGACTTTCTGGTTTATTCTAAGACTGATGGGGAACATAAGAAACATTTGAAGATTGTATTACAAACCTTACAGGATAAATAACTTTTTGCAAAGTTTAGCAAATGTGAATTTTGTTTAGCAAGTGTTGCTTTCCTCAGTCATGATATTTCTAAAGATGAGATTTTAGTTGATTTAAAAAAGATTGAAGTAGTGATGAATTGGTCTTACCCAACAAATGTGACAGAAGTAAGAAATTTTATAGGCTTGACAAGTTATTATAGAAGATTTGTTAAGGAATTTTCTCAAATTGCTGTGCCATTGACTCATTTAACTCAAAAGCGAAAAAAAATTGGATGGACTAAAGAATGTGAACAGAGTTTTCAAGAGTTAAAGCAACGATTAGTGTCAGCACTTATCCTTACACTACCTTATAATGTTGGCAGTTTTACCATTTATAGTGATGCTTCCAAGAAGAAGTTGGGTTATGTGTTAATGTAAAATGATAGGATAATTGCTTATGCTTCTAGGCAATTAAAACCTTACAAACAGAATTATCCAGCTTATGACTTAGAGTTGGCCGCCATTGTATTTACTTTGAAAATATAGAGACATTATTTGTATGAGGAGCTTTGTATAATTTATACAGATCATAAGAGTTTAAAGTATCTGTTCACACAAAAAAAGTTAAACATGAGACAGAAAAAATGGTTAAAACTAATCAAAGACTATGATTTAGCCATCAATTATTATCTAGGCAAAGCCAATGTAGTCGCTGATGCTCTTAGAAAAAGCCCATTGGGAGTATAGTTGCTTTGATTACTTCATAATCAAAATTGTTGGAAAAATTTGATACGCAACAAATTAAGGTGACTGTATAAAGAAAGGGTATTATTATGGCTAATTTGTTGGTTCAACCAACTTTGATGGAAAAGATAAGATTGGCACAAAAAAAAGATAATGAGTTGTATAGAATCAAGGAAGATGTGCAAAATGATTTATGGCCAGAGTTTAAGCTTCATGAGGATGGCACATTATGCTTTAGAAATAGATTGTGTGTACCAAATGATTTTAAACTGAAATGAGAGATCTTGAAGGAAGCATATGGGTTTCGATTCACTATACATCTTGGAGGCACTAAGATGTATAAGGATTTGAAAAAAAAATTTTGATAGAATAACATGAAACGTGAAATAGCTCAGTTTGTGTCTTAATGTCTAATATGTCAGCAAGTTGAGGTTGAACACCAAAGACCATTAGAGTTGTTACAACCTTTAGAGATACCAAAATGGAAGTGAAAGACATCTCTATAGATTTCGTGATGGGATTGCCTAGGTCATTGAAAGAGAATAATGTAATGTAGGTAGTTGTTGATAGACTCACTAAATCAACTAATTTTCTACCTATTAAGTCGATTATTCCACTTGATAAACTAGCACAATACATGGATCAAATTATCCAATTGCATAAAATTTCTGTGAGTATTATGTCAGATAGAGATTCTAGAGTTCTCTCTAAATTTTGGGTAAGCTTGTAGTAAGTTATGAGGATAAATTTGAAATTGAATACAGCTTTTAACCCTTAGATAGATGGGCAAACAGAGAGAATGAATTAGATTTTGAAAGATATGCTTCGAGCATGTGTGATTGATCTAAAAGGTAGTTGGAATGATTACTTACTTTTAGCAAAGTTCACTTATAGTAACAATTATCAATCCAGCATTGGGATGACTCCTTTTAAAGCCTTGTATAGTATGAAATGTAGATTTTTTTTTGTTGGAATGATGCTAGGGAGAGAAAAATTTTGAGGCTGAAAATGGTGCAACTGATTGTGAAAAAGATTAGGTAATTAGGGAGAGACTTAAAATAGCACAAGATCGTCAAAAGAGTTAGGCAGACAAAAAAAGAAAGGAGTTAGAATTTCAACAAAGGGACTATGTCTTTTTAAAAGTGTCACCCACAAAAAGTGTTATATAGTTTGGGAAACGAGAAAAGTTAAACCCATGTTATATAGAACTGTTTGAAATTCTCAATAACATGAGAGAAGTTGCATATAAGATAGCCTTACCACCTCAGCTATCTGGAGTGCATAATGTTTTTCATGTGTCTATGTTAAGGAAATATATCTCTAACCCAAGCTATGGTAGAGTATGAAGCTTTAAAAGTTCAAGAAGATTTAACATACTTGGAATATCCTATTTGAATAGTTGATCGAAAAGAGCAGGTCTTGAGGGACAAAACTATTCGCTTTATAAAAGTTCAATAGAGCAACCACACAACAAGAGAAGCAACTTCGAAAATGAAAGATGATATGAAAAAAGAACATCCTCAATCATTTGAAAGTGAAAGTAAATTAAGTTTTAAGGACAAAACTTTTTATAAGTTGGGGAGAATATAATACTCATAAAAAAATTATTTTTAAAAGTGAGGGACTTCTTAATAAAGAATGAGAAATGCATATGACCTATTGATAAATAACTCAACTTTTAATAGGTTATCTACCATTTGTTTGGCCGATAATTGACTGAATAAAATAGCTTATTCTCTTCTCTTTCTTATATAGAAAAGACAAATCAAAATATTTCAAGTGAAGGGTAATAACAAAATCTACAAGAAAAATTATCTGTCAAAGATGATTAAACAATTTCTTTCAAGTTTGGAGAAATAATGTTGATTGTTAAGTCTTGAGGTATAATTTATAATAAAAAAAAAACCTAAAAATTTTAAGAAATCCATTATCCGTCTTCAAGATTAGTTTGAGAAAATCATTTAGATTTTAATTAGGGTCTAATAAAGTGTTGAGAAAGTTTAGTAATTTGATTTTATTTATGTAAAAATAGGAAATAGAAATTGGTGGGATTAGAAAGAAAATTTCTATTTCGTATGAACCTTGGTGTTTATAGTAATTGATTAAAGTAATATTTTGTATTAAGGGATAAAATACTGCTATGATTATTATATATTGTTGGAAAGGTTGCTGAATTTACTTTTCAATGAAATAAATGAAAGTTAATTCTGAGTTTTCTATGAAGAGTAATTTAATTTTTACTTAAGGATGTGTAGGGTGCCTAATAGTAGCAATAAGAAGGAATTACGAAATTCCTTTTAATTTGTATATATGGGAATTATGCGATGAGCCATACATGTTTAAAGAGGTCACTAAGTCTACTTTCCAACAAAACAAGTGAAATTGAATTCTGAGTCTCCTATGAATAAATACGTAATTTTTATTAGAAGGTATATATGTTTTTGGCAACAACATATGATGTGGATTGCAAAAATTATTATAATTAATCTACAAGAAATCATGAGATGGATCATATATGGTTAGAAAGCTTGTCGAGTCTAGTTTCTAACTCATTAAAAAGATCTTAATTTTGAGTTGGATAACTTGAGATATGGCTATTTTAGTGAAAAGAGCTTAGATTGTCAATATTAATTAGTTGAGTTAACTCTTGTTTAATTTAATTATTTTAGGTATAATTGGTTTCAAAATGGGTTGATTAATTACTGTTATGTTGAAATTATCTTAAATAGGCCGTTAATTTTTTGGGAGAGAAAACTAAATGATAGAATTGAAAAGAAGTAAGTAAAATCTCACACACATTGCTTGTTTTTGAATCTATGTATATAAGTATGTTTCTAAATGAATAAGGGTTAATTATTTTCTATGTATGCAAAGAGGATCAAGCATATAATTATTTTGCATTTCTATATATAAACGATGGATCATGCTTATGAATAAAAAAATAATTTATGTTTAAAGAATGATTTTATAATAGCTACATTTTTACATCCTTGGGAAGTGGAATCATCGACACCAGAACTAGTTTTACAGCCCTAATTAAAAGGTAATAGTAATTAGCATAGATATGATCATATGGCCCTACTAACGGGTTATAATAGTTAACATAAGGTCCTGGCTAGCAGGTTATAATAGTTAACAATGATCATGAGGATAAAATTATTGACACGGCTAATGTCACAGGTTATAGTAGTGACCATAGCTAACAATAAATGAATAATAATAATGATTTATGATAATAATGATTTATGATGATAATGATTTACGATGATTTTAAAGATTGATCTATTATTTATATGAAATATGTGTTTGACCGTGATTTATGATTTATTATTGAGGAATTGATATGTTTTGATATTTAATTATGATTTACAAAATGTTTGACAAAATGCTAATTTTTGAATTGTTTTTAGAATGATCTATATAATACATATAAAAATGATGTTTGATCTGATAAGATGTGTGAGTTAATACTTATTGAGCTGTGGTTTGCTTATTCTTTTTTTTTTCTTTTACAAATGATATGAATGATATGGTTAGTTTTGTGATGAGCTAAAAGAGTAAGTATCAGAAAACTACTTAGATGATAGGATTTTGTGAAGTATTGTTTCTTTTTTTCAATTGTAATACTTGACATTGATGGTTTGGAAACTTGTTATTTAGTTATTTTACAGATATTAAAACTCTTTGAGAACTTTATTTTATTTGAGGATTTTTCAATGGTTATGAAATAGGCGTCGTATTACTTTGGAGTTTTATTTCAAAGTAATATGGTCCTATTATGTCTCCGTCCTGAGACGTGACATAAGATTACAAGATATTGAAAATTTATTGAATATGGAATAACCCATTTTAACATGAAAAAAGCCTTCCACATAACAAATTAGGAAAAAATAACGAAAGAAAATTTTGGCTCTGATATTATGTTAAGCATTTAAGTTAAAACTAATTGACAATAAGTGGATGAACCTAACTTGAATATAAGACTGGATAATCCACTTGAACAAAAATAATCATATATGTTGAGTAAAAAAATAAGGATGATTCCAAAAGCTTAGCATATAAGACTTTCACCTTTATAACACTAGTGATTTTCCCTCTTTTATATTTCAGCTACTTTCCACAAAAAATTTGTGGTTCATCTGTTTGACCTCCGTTCTTTTATCTTTTCCAAATGATTTGAAGAAGAAATCTGCAGGTATTTTTAATGCCATTCTATACTCTCTCAATTTATTCTTGAAAATATTTCTTAAATCTCTTTGTGGAATGGTTCTCCAAGGCAGAAACACAAATACCATATATAAATAGTATATATACATTCATATGTGTGAATAAATATTTTTAGAAAAGTAAAAATTTTTCTCATAGACGATGAAAACAAAAATTTTTATTTTTAATAATGTTTTACAAAAATAAAACATTCCTTATAACATAAATTCATCATCTTTCCAAAGTTCCACATGTATACATTTTGGTTTCTTCAGTTTCATGCTTCTCTATTCTCTGGATTAGGCTGAAAGAAATACTGTATAGTATTAGAAATTAAAGAACAAGCTTTCCTATTTTGATTATCAAAAAAATATATAATATTCCTTACAATTAGGTTTAAATTCTGTTAATCCATGATTGAAATTTTTTAAGACTGCTCAAAACTATTAATATTTGCTTGGATCTTTGCTGTTTATTATTATGGAAAAATTTTTTTCTTCTCCTTTTATTAATGATGTAATGATCAACACTAGGAACCATGTATAGACAAGACATTCAAGAATTTGTGATGGTTCTCTAAGGGACATAAATAGTATTTATGCATTCATCTGATTTACAGATTACCTTTTGCTTCTAATAATGTTTTCAAAAACATCATTTCTACTTTTGTTTTTTGGTAAAACATATTTTGAGATTTAGTAACATTTTAGTACAAGTAGCTTATATGGAGATATAATATTCGTTAGTTTTTTAACCTACAGGGACAAGGCTTAATATTTATGGAGTTTGTAGGGCCAATTTTTGAAGTGTTAAAGTACATTGGGGGTCAAATCAAGAGTTACACAGATCATCATCGGAAACTTGAAGGAAATGTGAATAATCTGAAAAGAAAACTGGATGAGCTAAATGTTCGAAAGCAAGACCTTGAATCAAGAATGGAAGCCGAGATTCGTAACGGAAAAAGGATAAAGAATGAAGTGGAGAACTGGTTTGAAGATGTACAAAAGAAAAACACTGAAGTGGGAACAATTGAGGAAAAGTTTTGGGATGTGTCGTACTTCTCACGTGCTCACCTAGGAAAACTTGTTTGCCAAAAGATAGAAGAAGTCCAGAGAATTTACCAACAAGGCAATTTCCCTGAAGGTGTGGCAGTTGATGGCCCTCCAGCCTCCGGGGTGACATTACCAATGCCAAATCTGGAAGGTGAAATCGATGTAAAAGAACGAATTTGGGAGTATCTGATGGGTGATGAGATTGGAATGATTGGAGTGTGTGGAATGGGTGGCATAGGAAAAACTACCATCATGAAGCATATCAATAATCAACTGTTGAAAGAAAGTGAACACTTTGAAAAAGTGATATGGGTCACCGTTTCGAAAGAACTGAATATTTTCCAATTACAAGAAGATATTGCAGATTCTTTCAAACAATCTCTTCCAAGAGGTAAATTGGAACGAGCGACAGCATTGAAAGATATTTTGGAAGGAAAGAGATATGTTTTGATCTTAGATGATGTTTGGAAACGGTTTTCTCTATTGGATGTAGGAATCCCTGAACCAACATTAAGTAAGGAAAGGAAAATGGTACTCACTTCCAGATCGATTGAGGTTTGTAAATCTATGGGTTGTGAGGTGGTCAAAGTGCAACCTCTTGCAAAAGAAGAGTCTATGAACTTATTCTTAGATCATGTGGGGCACAGTGTTCTCCAAAATCAGAATCTTGAAGACATTATCGGAAAAATTGTTGAGCAATGTGGTGGTTTACCGCTTGCCATTGTAACAATAGCTGGTAGCATGAAGGGGGTAGATGATCTCTGTGAATGGAGGAATGCACTAAATGAATTATGTGAGCGAGTGAAAAGTGTGAAAGGATTGGACACTGAAATATTTGAGCATTTGAAATTTAGTTATGACCGTTTGGGAGATTCAAAAATCCAAAATTGCTTCATATATTGCTCCTTGTATCCTGAAGATTATGTAATTGAAAAAGTGGAATTAATTGAAAGTTGGATAGATGAGGGACTCCTTGATGGCTTAGGGACCAGACAAGCAATGCATGACAGGGGCCATAGCATTTTAAATAAGCTTGAAAATAATTGCTTGTTAGAGAGGGCACAAGATTATTTTGCCTTGGGTCGCTTTTCGGAAAGCGTTAAGATGCATGATGTTTTGAGAGACATGGCATTGTATATTGTACGTAATGGTCATCAGTACATGGTAAAAGCTGGTATGCAATTGAAGGAAGTTCAAAGTGAGCATGAATGGACTGTAGATCTTGAGAAGGTTTCTTTGATGAAGATAATTTCAGTATATTTAAAAATTCCTCCTCACATGTCACCCCAATGCCCTCAATTGTCAACCTTGTTATTGCAAGAAAATCGAGGTTTAACTAGTATTCCAGAATCTTTCTTTAAGCACATGCCTGGGCTAAAAGTTCTAAATCTTTCTAGTACAGGGATTAAGGCTTTACCCAATTCAATCTCAAACTGCAAAAATCTCAATGCATTGACACTAGCTAGTTGTTTTAGGTTAGAATATGTACCTTCGCTAGCAGAGCTCAGAGCATTAAGAAAGCTGGACCTTTATGAAACTGCAATACAAAAGGTTCCTCATGGTATAGAATTGTTAGAAAACCTAACATATCTTCGTGTCTGGTCAAGGTTTCCAAAGGAGCTACCAGTTGGAATATTGCCGATGCTTTCTCATCTCCAGTACTTAATAGTAAATAAGCATTTAAGAGGAGAAGAAGTGGGCAAACTGAGGAAGCTTGAGATACTTGAATGTTCATTTTGTAACATCCAAGAGTTCGAGGAATATGCAAAGTCCATACAAGGTAAATGGCCTACAAATTTCTATTTTCAAGTAGGTGCATCTGAGTTGTCACTTTCCCAGTATTCGGCGGTCCCAAGTTTAAAGCAATTTCAGAACGGGGTAGCTTTTGTTAATTGTGATATGGTGAAAATAGATCACATACATGTCCCAAATGGCCTTAGTGGTTTAGGTACTGAGAAGAGTGATGATTTCAACTGTTTAAGCAATATTCCTTTCTTTCATAAAGTAACTGAGTTGAAGAGTTGTGATATTTGGGAGTGTGAAGGGATAGATTGTGTGGTGGACTTGTCATTATCGTCTTTAAACGCACTTCATAACATGGAGGAGCTTAGGCTTGTGAATTTGGGCAACTTGAGTGAAATTGTAAGAGTAGGATCAGTAGCCGTTGAATCGAAATCTTATGCACTTGCCATCTTCTCTTCTCTAAAAGGGTTGCATCTGAATTATTGTTCAAAGATTAAGAAGTTGTTTCCAGTTGAGCTGCTGCAAGGCCTCCAAAACTTAGAGAACATTGAACTGTACTCATGCTGGAAAATGGAGGAAATAATAGCATCAGGAGAAGAAGAAAATCACGGAGAAGGAGCGATTATTCTTCCCAAATTAAAGGAATTGGTGTTGATCAACTTACCAGCACTGAAAAGCATTTGTGGTGGTGGAGCTATGATTCGTTCTCTTCAAGATCTTCAAATATTTAACTGTCCGAAACTAAAGAGGATCCCTTTGGCTCTTCCCCTGCTTGAAAATGGGCAACCATCTCCTCCTCCTTCTCTGCGACATATCAATGTATGGTCGAGTGAATGGTGGGAATCATTGGAATGGGATCACCCTCAAGCTAAGCATGTCCTTTCACGCTTTTTGAATAAATGAACTTTGACTGCTCTCTCACTGGTAAAGTTCTTCGCTTGTTTTTGAAACTGCAAATATTAATTATCAGCTTCTTTTCAGGGGAACCCACTAAATAATTGCTCTTTTCTTTCTTTTGTTTTTTTTTTTTTTTTTTTTTGTTAATATTGTCAATGACAGCAAAACCCCACTTGCTGATGGACCTCAATCGATCGGTTATTTTTTGGTGGAGCTCTGCTCCATGTGCAAAATCACCCTATTGATATGGGCGTCAATGTTGGATAGAATGAACTTAATTCAAAACTTGTTTCCTTCTTTTGTATGTAATGGAATTTGGTCTGTGTTGTAAACTTTAAACCAAGTAGTTTCTAATTATATGGGATGGTTAATTAATTTCCTTGATTATCTCTTTTTTTTTTTCAATCCATTCTTCAACGATTCATTCTTTATTTATGCTTTTGGAGATTAATTACTAGTGTCTTTATTTTTAACTCCTTATTTTAAACCATATTTCATTCATATGATCAACTTCCTAGAGCATTATCCTACTCTTCAATCTAGCTGATTGATAGCAGATTCTTTTACAGGAGACTTTGGTAGGTATCTTATTGCCTTTACTTTTCCTGATTTAAATCCAGAATCCATTGAAGTACTGCTGGCTGGTGCCATTTCACCAGGTATATGCCATATCACCCAACTATACCTGGTGAAATGTTTAATTATTTCTTATTTTTCTTTCATTTTTGGCATATTCTTAATTAGAATCTTTAACTGTGGCATGGTTTCCTCTTTGGATTAATTATTTCATAGGAATATTGTATTGGAATGGTTCAAACTTTGATTTATTTATGACACGACTTCCCCTGTTAATGATCAAAATTATATAACTTAATTGAACAGAAAAAAACCAAGTTTTTTGAATCGCAATCGATTGATTTAGTTTCTATCTGCTGTTGCCAAGAATTTGTTAAACTTCGTGGAATGACAATCACATATAACTATTGAAACAAACTTATATTTTGATTTAAAGGACATTTGCATTACAAGAGGTATGGTTTATATGGAGCTTGTAGGCAATATTTGGATCTGTGGTGAAACTGAGGTTAAAGACGAAATTTGAGAGTATTTATTTGATGGGTGCTGAGGTTCGAATGAAATTGGAGTACATGGAATGGATGGCATAGGGAAAATACAATCATGGCACCAGTTGCTTCTTTCTTCTTGAGTTTTTCCTTTTCCTTTTTTAATTTTTTAGTTTTTTCCTAGATTTTTTTTTAATTTTTTTAAATATATCTTTTAAAGATTTCAATTTTTTTTAGGTGGGATCCACCTTATCAAACTGTTTTTTCTCTTTTTTTATTTTAAATAAAATTTGTTTCCGTATAAAATTTAACTCGGGTGTCACATTGCATTCTTCAATTATTTTTATTTTTTAAAATTTTTTATTTTTTAAAAACTTTTTATTGCTTTTTTAATATTTTTTTATATCTAATAATTTTTTTCATTTAAGCTTTTTAAAATTGGACCTACTTTATACCAATCTTTTTTTTCCTTCTTTTTTTTTTTTTTACAATTTTTTTATAATTTTTTTAAAGGTTTTAATTTTTTTGTATGAAATTCACTTGATATCAAAGGTTTGTCACCTATTTTTTTATTTTTTTTATTTTTTATATATTAATAAATATTTTTAAAATTTTAAATTATTTATTTTTGTGTAACTCATTTGATACTTAAAGTATATCACGTGTCAAGTCATTTCTTTTTTTTTTATTCTTTACCTTTTTTTTTAATATTTGATGAATATTTTTTAATATTATAAAATATTTTAGTGCTACTCATTTAATATTATTGTTTAAAATTTTTTTATTTTTTTATTTTTTATTATCAATATTTTATTATCTATTTAATTTTGTATTTACATATATGTATTATATTATTTAAGTTATTATTTTATAGCTTAATTTAAAACATTAACATTTTAAACTCATTTGGAATGTCATGTTGTGTTCTAATAAGCTTTATTTTTCTTTTATTTTTTATTTTTTTGTTTTACTGGTTTTTTAAGTTAAATTAATTTTATTAAAAAAAAGAGGCCGATGAAAATATCCAGATGAAACCCCCAATTGACTTTTTATTTATATATTTTTTAATTAGATAGATTTTAAAATAAAAATTATCAATTGATAGAGATACCAAAATTATTTGTTTTTAATCTATCTTGATTCAATATGAAGTAATTATTTTTAAATTGAAATTGAGTTGTGGCGGAATTGAGTTTTTTTAGAAAAACAAAATCAAAGCAAAAACATATTTAGTGTACTCTGTCTCAATCTATTTTTTATATATATAAAAAATATATATTATTTTTAATTTTATTATATATTATTTGATATTTTAATTTTAAAAATTAATATTTTAAACTCACTGAAAGTATCCATATAGCATCCTCTGTAAACTTATTTGTTTTTTGTTTTTTATTTTTTATTTTTTTATTTTTATTTTTACTTTTTTTTGTTAGATAAATTTTATGAGAAAAATTAAACCAATTGAAATATACATGTGTTATCTCCATTTGGCTTTCTTTTTTTCTTTTTTTTTTTATCTTTGGTCTTTTATTTTCTTTAGGTAAATTTTACAATAAAATTTAATAAATAAAAATATCAAAAAAAATGACACATGGCTTCGTGCGCGGATTATGCTAGTCTAATAGTTTATTTTATAGATATAGGTGCTTCGTGGCACCCTCATCTTTCTTCGAAATCTATTTTTTTATTTTTTTATTTTTTATTAAAGTTTTTTGTTTTTTAGTCTTTATTATATAAATTTTGTAAGAAAAAAATAGTTAAGGTAGAGATAATAAAATAATTTATATTTGATATATATCAATTTGTTTCCATCTAATAGGTGTATTTATAAAAAAAGTCAAAATCGAGTTAATGTTTTTTCTTTTTTCAAAATTGAGATCAAGATAAAAGCAATTTGATAATATTCCTTCTCACTCAAGATATATAGAAAAAATATTTTTATTATTAATTTAATTTTATATTACTGTAAATTAATATATTTTATATTAAAAATTTTAATATTTAATACTTTAATTTAATAAATTCATATCCACCCATTTAGGTTCCTTTTCTTTTTTGTCATTTTATTTTTTTTAGTTTTTAATATTTTTTAAATTAGATAAATTTTATATAAAAAAAATAAAGATAATAAAATAACTTGCAACCTATGAGTTTCTACTTATCTCGATTCAATATGTACAATTTTTTTTAAAATTTGAGATCAGATAGAGTTTTTTTTTTTTTTAACATTAGAGTCCAATCATAAAGTAAATTTTGGATGCTCCACCTCATGTTGGGTAAATATAAAATATATATTTTTTATTATTTACTTTAATTATATATATTATATCCATAAAACTATTATTTAATACCTTAATTTAATAAAAATATTATATTTATACATAATTAAAATGTAATTTATATTAAAAAATAATATTTTTATGAACATTATATTAAATTAAAATTATTGAATTAATTTTTGATTAAAATCAAATCACCTGTAAGTTATATATATATGTGACTGACAAGGATCAAATACAAATAAATAAAAACTAAATATCATATCGAAATCAAAGTAGAGTTGAATTATTAAAAGAGTCAAGTCAAAGTTAAGATGAGCATAAACTTACTTCCAACCTAATCCATTGTTTTCCTTAAATAAAAGTATTTACATAGCACCTTCATTATTTTGGATTTTTTTTTGCTTAGACCATATTTTTAGTTTTAGCTTTTTTGTTCTTTTTTGTTTTTAATTGTCTATTCTAATATTTTTATTTATATTTGAAAATATAAATACCCAATTAATGTTTTCGAGTGGCGCTCCCATTTAATTATTTTTTCTTTTTTTGGCCATTTCATTTTTTTTTAGTTTTTGCTCTTTCTTTTTTTCAAAAATAAATAAATAAATTTTGTAATAAATGGGGTCAATTTGTATCTTATGAGTTTCAACCTGTTGTTTCAATACAGACAATTTTTTTAGTAAGAATTAGATTAAGGAAGGATTTGTTTTTTTTAAATTGAGATTGGGTTAGAGGCAAATCGAGGGTGTTTCGCCTCACTCCCTTTTAGGGTATATATAAAAATATATTTTTTATTATTTATTTAATTTAATTTATATATTATATTAATAAAGTTATTATTTAATCTATTCATTTAAAAATATTATATTTTTTATATAATTAAAATATAATTTATATTAAAAAATATTATTTTCATGAAATTTTTACCATTGATTTGATTTTTTTTGTTAAATCAAGTCAAATGTGAATTATACATATATATATATATATATGATGAGTTGAAATTAGTTGTTAAAAAATTGTAACACCTTAATCCCATATTAGGATGTTTTAAGAATCTGTTATGATATATAAGTGGAGACTTAAACTTATATTTGTGAAATATTTTTTATAACATAAAATCATAAAATTTTCAAATCAAAATAGATAATACTTTATTGGTTGGATGTGAATATCCATAAATGGTATCAAAGTGATTATGAAAGTTAATTGTTACACTATAGAAACCACATTTAAAATCTTAATGTATGGTGTGATACGATGACATCATGCTTTAATAAGAGAGTTTGTGATAATTCAATCATTTATTGAGATGTTTTAAAGATCCATTATAATATATAAGTAAAGATTTAAATTTAAACTTATAATGCATTTTTGAAAAAATAAAACCATGAAATATTCGGATAAAAATAAATCATATTTCGTAATTTAAATGTAAATATCTAAAAAATTAATAACTTGATATCATATCAAAGTCAAGAAAAATTTAAATCTATCCCTATCCAACCCGTTACCATCCTTAAGTAAAGTTATCTACGTAGTATTTCCATTTAACTTCCTTTCATTTTTTTGTTTTGCGTGGACTTTGTTTTTTATTAGTTTTAATTTTCTTTTTGTTATTTTTAATTTTTTTAATTATATTTAAAAAGATAAATTTATAACAATAAATTTTATTTATTTATTATACAAATTATTATGAGGATAAAATGCATATATTATTAATAAATTAATTAATAAATGTTCACTCATCATTATTTTTATTAAAAAATTAAAAATAGAATTATATTCATTAATTTATTAAATTTAATATTATTAATTATAAAAAAAAAATTTTTTTGAATCCACGACGACTCGTAAGCATGTGGCTAGCTTTAGTGAAGTTAGCTGGCAAAAAATTGCCCATGTGGAAGAAGGACAATAATGGAGTCGTAAAGAGAAGGAGAGAAGGGGTCCCATAATTACTGCTTTATTTGTGCAGCAGCCTCAAAGAAACCAACTCTGAAGTGCCTGGGATGACTTTGCATATTGACTTGCCAATTTATATATATATATATATATATATATATATATTTTTTTTTTCTTCACACGATTGTAAGCTAGAGAAGTTCTTAATCCATTTAAGCATCTAGCTTTTCATGTTTCAGTCTTGTGCTCTGCATCCCATATGGTAACCATTAGAAACTCAAACCTACAAGGGCATTTAACAATTGTGGCAACTAACTTGACAAGTTTATTATGAACTTCTGAAATAGTATATCAGTTTATTCCCATGCCAGAGTAGTATCTGCTCAGGTTTATTTATTTATTTATTTATTTACTTAAATAAATAAATTTCTACTTCTCTCTGATTTGTTACTTGACTGTTAGTCAAGGGATAAAAGTTACTAGGCCAAAGTCTTAGTCAAGTTTGTTGATTATTTCTGTAAAATCTTAAGAAATTTCCCATTCTTTTTCTTTCTTTTGATGGGGAAAAAGGCGAACCTGTGGTGCATCTGCAAAATCAAGTTGCCATGTTTTCTTCCTTGGTTTCTAACTTTTTGCCCTGATGGATGTATTGTATAACAATAAAAGAATCAATGGCCAGGCTTTAAAGAGTTATGGAATTTTAGTTTTCGTGGCAATCAAAGTCATAGGATAATGGTAAAGTTTGAGAGGAATATGCCAAGAAAACTTAAAGGGCAATTCTCAAGGTCACTGAAAGAATTTAATGCGTGCAAAATGCCACTTTTTTCCTATACCCTTTATTGGTCCTACCAACCAAGTGGAGGTGAAACAGACTCATCAGCAAAAGCCCTTCCATCATGCTTGTGTAGACCAAACCTAAATCATGTGTACATAATTACTTAAAAATATCTACTATCTGATTCTTATATAGTTATGTAAAAGAATTTACTATCTGATTCTTATATTGTTATGTACAACATACAAGAAACAGAAAAAAAAAATCTAAATTAGACTAGCATAGAGAAAGATACATCATACCTCAAAATATCAAAATAATACTAATGTAATGTTTAGATAAATAATTATAAAAGAAAGAAAAAAAAGTTCTTTTTTTTAAAAAATGATGTATCCCTTATTTAAATAATTAAAATTAATAAAAAAAATTTTAACACCCATTATTTAAATAAAGAGTGAAAAAAATGATTCATAATAATAATTTTTTTAATTATAACTTTTCATTATCATGATATGTTTGCTATTTTGTATGGCTCACAGTTGTTATTATATTAATAATTTTTAATCAAATGAAATAAAAAAATATTTTATAAATATGTATTGATGAATTTTTTAATCATTGTCAAAATTTCAACACGTTATCACTTTAATGATGTATTTATATAAAAACTATTAAATATAAAAAATGTAATCATATAAAAACATTACATCTCATAAACTTAATAAATATATATATATATTCATATTCAATCATTAATTAAAATCAAATCACAAAAAAATTATAAAAATTTTTATATTAAAAAAAATATAAAACTTACTTAAATAAAGAAATAATTTTAAAAAAATTATAAAAAGATTTTAATGTGATTAGATTTTTTTACTAAATTTTTAATATTAATAAAAAGATAAATATAATAATTGTTTTATAAAAATAAAAATTTTCAACTTTTTTCTTAACTTTTTCTCAAAATTAAGATCTTAAAAAAATAAAAATTACAAAAATATCAAATATTATTAAATTTTCACCCTTTTTTTAAATTAAAATTTTATCTAAATAAAAAAAATTTCTCTATTTTTATTTTTTTCCTCAATCCAATCACATTGTAAGATAATTAGGAAATAATTGCCCACGTGAAAAAGGTAAAAAGTTGGCAAAAAAATCAAAGGTAGGAAGGACAATAATGGAGTAAAAAAAAAGTAATGAAAGAAGGGGTCCCACAATTAATGTTTTTTTGTGCAGCAGCTTCAAGGAAACGGACTGTGAAAGCTCTTGCTGATGACTTGACACATTGACTTGCCCACTTTTATGTCTTTTTTTTTTCTGCTTCATGATATCCATCAATTCCCTTTCTCGCAGAGGATAGGAATTTTGCAAGGAGATCTGAAAGTTTAATCAAAACCCTGGGATGATACAAGTAGAGTTACACTCCCTCACTGGATCAGCTGGTAAGCTGTCTTTATAAGCTTTTGATTTATTTTTTCCTTTCGTTTAATTTAGGTTTGATTTATTAGTTTGGAAAATTATCAAATTTAATGAATAAAACGACCTTAGCATGAGAGATTTTAATTTTACCTTTTATAACTACTGATTTTCCTTCTTTTATTATATATCAGTTATTTTTCCACATAAAATTCCCAATTAACAAAGAGGAGAGAAGTTGGAGCTTCATCTTTTAAAATAATTTGAAGAAGCAGGTTTGATATCCTTTCCCCATATTTATCTCTTTGGGATATATTGTTGTCTACATAATAATTTTAATTTGTTTGATGCTGAGAGAACAAAATAATAAAAATGCAAAACTATTTATTTTTTTAAGTGTTTGATCATTTCTTAAAGCTCACAATGGTTATTTTAAAAGTAATTAACCAATTTTCATCAATCAATCATCATTACTGATATTTATTTCTAAATCTAATAAGAAGACTATTTTTGTTTAAGCTCTTAATTACTTTTTTTTTTTAAAGTTCTTGACTTATTTTTAAATTTTTTTATCTTATTATTTATCTATTTAAAAAATATAATACTTACATAAATTCTCTTATTTTCTCTTATTAATGTTTTTCTTTCGAGAATCAGACCAATAATTGAGAGTAGAGAGGCAGTTTTTCGCAGATTGGATTTTTTTTTTTCTTTTGCCACAAAGCAGATCGAATGTTTTAATAATTGATTTTGAGAAATTTTAAACACCAGGGTGAAATATTAAATATTCAAATTTCATAAAAATGTTTGAAATTTAACCTTGATTGTTTAATTCTTAAAACATTATATAAACCTATTTTTCAATTCTCTATTTAGTTGCAGATGAAAAAGTTGAGATTATTAAAAAAAAAAAAAGATAATAAGAAGAATTTGCAATTGGGTGCTCAAAATTACATGATCTGGGCACCTACAATTTTATGTCTTTAGTTTCTTGATTTGCAGATGAGATATGAAAGAGGAAAACAAATAAATATTTTTAAAATATAAAAAATAAAAGAAAATCTGAGATGAAAAAGATTTTGGATTTTTTTTCTTGAATAATTAAAAAAAACAAGGATATTAATTAGAACATGAATGTTAAAATCAGAAATTCAAACTGCTCACAGTAAAATATGGTTGTACAAGTTAACGGGTTATGTAAGCAATAACAAGGAATGGACGTGCTTAAAATACCCTGCTTGAAAAATAAAGATTTAAAAGTTTTTCTATTAAGGAATAAAGATTTTTTGTTAACAGCATTGTTACTTTTATTTATTTCTAAATATAATAAAAATATATTTTTATTTATTTAAAGAAATTATATTGTCATTTAATAGAGGTATTAAATTACATTATCTATGCAGATTGTATATAATCAAAATTGAAAAAAAAATCAATTATTTATGTAACAATTTTTTATATAAATATATATTATTGAAATTAAACTAATTCTTAAAGTAAATATTTGGAATGACTTTGTTTTAAAGTTTATATTAACTATTTTAATAATATTAATAGCATCTATATTAATACTATCAAAATACAAACAAGTAAATACTTTTATTTTGAAATGCGTATGAAGAAGAGATCTAAAATTTTTAGTGAACAAGAAATAAAAATTTCAAAATAAACATTGATTAAATTAGAAATCAATAAATTTAAAATATTTGAATATTATTTTGTGTACAATGAGGCTCAAACTGATCAATACCTAAAATAAAATCAAAAGCACAAAAATAATGACTTATTAAAACCTTTTACAAGGCCTCCTGTTTAAAAACAATTGGTGAGCAATGGATAGTTTCTTGGAATTAAAGTAAATTGTTGTAATGTACGGAGTAAATGAAACCAAACTATATGGGAAGAAAAATGTTATATTCTTTTTATTTTAAAAACATTATATCAATAAATACAAAATAATATGAAATAAAATATGAATATATAAATAACAAAATATGGGTATGTATTTATACATAAAAAAGGTAATATAATTATAATAAATATATAAAATAATATCAACATTGACACATGAGCATTGAGAAATTATTTTAAATTAAAATTATCCTTTAATAAATCCCATACACTTTGCAAGTTACATAAAGATGCATAAAGAATCTATTGTTATTTGAAACAAGTCATAAGTTAAAATAAATGACAATATTTTGAAACTTACCTTTAAATTAAAGTAAACTTCAAATACGAATTCTTAGTGACAAATGATGTAAAGCTTATTGCATTAGTAAATGTAAACCCAAATATATGTATTTAAATTATTTCAGTACTTTCAAAGAACAACAATTACAAAAAAATAATTAGACAAATGTATTTAAAAGGCAAATAGAAAACCAACTAACTTTGCAAACTCACCTATCAAAATTTGAATAGAAGGCAAACAAACACTTGTACCAATGAAAGAAAAAACAAAAACATATCAGTATACTAAGTTGAATCAAGATGCAAAGGATTAAGTTGTACACCTACTCACTAATCTTAAAATTGGTGTACCTAGCTAGTTATATAACACTATCTGTTACTGATAATAGTTAAAACAAATGATAAAACTGCAACTCACTTTTAACATTGATATTTTGCTTTAGCAAAAGCCTATGCACTTGCTAATTACATGCTACATACATATAAATATATATATATATATGTATATTACATCTATATAAAGAAAAAACAAATTTATTTTCTGAATTTTCAATAGATACAGATCATAACAAAATTTTTATTTTTTCATTTAAAACTTTACAATTAATAGTTAATAATTTAAACATCAACAATAAGTTTGGAAAACTAAAGATGACACAATCAATTATTATTTTAGTATCAAGAACAGAAAATGAAAAAAGAAGAAAGTATAAAAGAGTTACACCAGAAAACACTCACTGCATTCATTCATTTTTTTGCTACACATACAAAATACATTATATGCAGAGTCGTTAAGATATATCTTCTGAAATAAGAAGTTGCTTAACTTCATAACTAAACTAACTAATTAGAGATTTTCATGTGCCAAACTGGATTTATGCTTGAAATTAATAGCTTATATATTTGTTCAACCCAACTCAACCCAAAATTTAGAATCTCAAAATTTCTTCCAAATCGGCTTAAATTAAAAATATAAATCTCAAGCTCATCCATTAAATTTAATTTATATAATAAAAAAATAATTAAATTAAATTTAATGAGATTATATTTAATTCACATAAAAATAAAAATAATATATAAAAATTAAAATTAAGTTTAACAAAAAATATATAATTTTTTTAATTTTTATATATATGTACATTATATATAAATTAATTCACATATATATATATAAATTAAAAGTTTATACATACATGTGAATTCAAGTTAGGCCAAATCGAGTTCAAACTTTAAATCTTTTGTCCAATACCCAGCCCAAAATTTAAAAAGACCTAAATATTGTTCCTAAACTCGTTTAATAGATTTTAATTTTTTATCCAAACCCTCTCAAAACTTAAACAAACCTTTAAGCTTGGCAGGTAACCCAATTCTTGAGCAAGTCTATAACCAATGCTTCATTGCTAGATTAGAAATAAAATATTGTTTCCAAATCAAAATTTCTAAAAAAAATCTCATTGTCTAACAATTACAAAATAAACAAAAGAGATGCATAAAGAACAATAGATAGAATAAACAAATATGCTCTTAGAAGTTGTAGATTGTTAGAGCTTAACCTTAGGTTTCCTCCAATTAGCATATGCAATATTCATTTATTTAAATTTGAAAAGGCAATTGGAATTTTTTTCTTAAAAAAATTAATTACATGCACTAATAAATCAAAGCATGAAATATCATGAGGCTTAAAAGGCACTTTCCGTAACTTGGCAAAAACATTTCACAAACAAAAACCAATCAAAAGATAATTAAGCCCTAAAACTTAAAATCACATCCTTTTCTTAGGTATGAAACACATGTATACTACAAACTGATTAATGAATAATGACAATCTTTCAATAAAATCTTTTATCGCATTAACAAATCAAACTCCAGAATATAATAAGTTTCAAAGAGGCATTAAAACAAACACTTTTATGGCATTAAATGGTAAAACTCTAAAATAAAACTGCAAGTTAACTACTCAATTGTAATTGGCTTGAATATTTTTCCACAATCAATTTATATGTAAACAAATAAAATGCATAGCTTTAAAGTCATCATGATCATCTTTTTCATACTGTTTCTTGACTTGAAGTTCCAATGTACTTTCCTTTCTTTATTTCTAAAAGAAATAGCCTTATCTCATACACAATTCTATAATCTTGAAATGCATAACTTTAGCTACACTCAGGTTCATTAAAACAAACAATAAATCAATCTCAATCCGATTATTATACATTAGATTGTATACCCTAAAAACAGTCACAATTAAAACCAAAGATAGACTTGAATATAATTAAGTTTAATTATCGAAGAACAGAGTTACACCAAATGTTAACAGATTTATGATCAAGATCAGTTTTGATAGCGATACAAATAAATCATGTAAATAAATTCTATAAAACCATGATTGTTGAGGCTTAGGCCTACCAATAGAATTACATAGATTTTTTAGTTGACAATAACTCCTTCAATGGATATACAATTTTGAGTAACCTTGAACGTCAACGTGTTGTTATATCAAATAAGCCTTTTATAATCCAATATATATCACGAACATAGATAAAAACTCACTTCAAACATTTAATAAAAAGGCAAGGCAATTAGGAACAGAATAGCAATTAGGAAATGAAAACAAAAATTAATCCTCGATGTAGAATAGAAGAGCCAATCTCAACCATGTTTTACCACTACTTAATAACTTGGTCATTTCAATTCAAAATAAAACAAATAAAGAGTCTAAATACTTATTAACTCATATAAGTAAACAATCTAAATACTTATATGAATATGACTTTGTCTATTGTTAACATTTCAATTTAAAATGAGACAAATAAAGAGTCCTAAATACTTATATTTATAGCTTATAAAGGGTGGTAAGTACTCGTTCTAATTTTAAATATTAAAACTCCCATGATTTGGAAGCAGGTATTTAGGAAAGATCCGACTTTATCAATTTGTAAAAAAAAAAAAAATCTCGTTTTCTTTAGTGAATAATCAATAAAAAATTCTGAGTTTCTAGCAAACCTTCCTATCCGTTGGCAATTCTTTATATATAAGATATACAAACAATATAATTCTGAACTACTAGAAGACATACTGAGGAAAGCTTTATAAGAAGATTGGAATATTTAGACAGTGTAAATAAATTTTAAAGCATAAGAAGGAGAAGTTTTCTTATTTTCCAATTTCATATTTATCATAGATTCAAATAAAAGTAAAAAATAGTAAACTCATTTACGATTTCATCATTCCAAATCCTTCTCTCCCAAAGCCATAATCCCATTAAAACTTTTACAAATCCAAGAAACCCAATCACATTCAGCTAACCAAATTAATAAACAAAAATATTTTTAAGAGTAAAAACCAACCCGAAAGAAGTAAATGGATCCCTTCCCTAACATATGATTTCTTTCAATTAACCAGATAACAATCCATGAACTCCTATTCAGTGTATATAGACCAGATGTATGTAACAAAAACAAAAAAAATTAAGGAGAAATTTATACTTCCTCTTAGTAGAGCATTGATACCACTGGTATAATAACCAATATTCCAAGAAAACCAAACAGGAAAAAATACAAATAAAAAATTTGACAAATTTAAAAACAAAGGACCAAATCAATGAAATGAGTTAAAGTAACTATTATTTTTTCTGCTGCTTCTCAAACATATTTTGTATAATATGCATTTAAGAAGAAATAGTATACAATCTAAATCAACATTTCAATTTAGAATTGATTAAATAAAAAACTTTACGTACCTGATTTTCAAATAGGATTATTCCAAGCTCATTTTCTCCGCATTTTAGCTTGTAAACTTTTAAATTGTCTGAAATATTATCAATAAAAAAAAATCATAACTACTATTACATTCAGGCTAAATTATTCACATTCTACTATTCAGATTTACCTTATATATAGTTTCATATCTAATATCTTTGCTTTTTTGTTATCCAAGAAATTAAAAGCTGTAAGTTAAAAAAAAAAAAAAAAACTCTAAGACAGAGAGAAAGGAATTAACAGATGTTATCATAAAACTTAACACTTAAATATCTTCACTAAAAAAAAAACAATTATCCAAATAAAATTAAAAGAAAATCTAAGAGAAAAAACAACAAAACAGAACTGAAATTGCAAGATGATCAACAACAAAAACCCAAAAATGAAAAAAAAAACTTTAATTGAATAATTAAAAAAAAACCCAAAAAATAAGCTTCCAAAAAGAGTCATACCATTTTTTTTTTAATTTTTAGCCTGGACTTTGTTTTCATCAAATCTTTCTTCCTTCAAACTTAAAAAATCCTGCACAGAAAAATTTAAATCCAATAATCAATAAATTCAACAACAAAATCAGCAAACTTTAATAATTCCATCCATTAAAAGAAAAAAGAAAGGGGAACATAAAAACCTATAATTCAAAGATCTGATATGAACTAAAAAATAAAGATCAAATAAATTTGTAAGAATGAAAAAAAAATGAGAAAGAGTGGGAGGAACAGAAAACGTGAAAAAAAAAAAAAAAAAAGAGAGATGCGTATTGATCTGATGTGGTAAGAAACAAAAGAAAAAGTAAGGAAGAAAAAAGCGTTAAATTTTGAGCTGAAACGCTTCTTTTACATTTTTCTTTTTTTATTTTTTTATTCAATAAAGGTACAATTAAAAAAAGAAAAAAATAACAAAAAGTGGCGCATGGGGTAAAACAAAAGATCTTTCGTGTTTGATATTGACTTGACGTGGGAAAGAGAAAAAGAAAGATTTGACCCAAAAAAAACAATAGTAGATTTTTAAGGTGAAACGTGACTGCCTTGAAAAATGGTAAAAAAATTCAAATGTTCAAATGAAAGAAAAAAAAAAATAAAAGACAAAGTGGACGTCAAAAGAAAAAGAAATATAAAAGGGTTAGGAAAGAAAAGGTTGGAGAATTGATTTCTTCTGACTTTTTTTCTTTATTTAAAAAATTCAAAAAATTAGATGAAATTAAAAAAAAAAAAAAAAGAAAGAAAGAATGAGTGAATGGAAAGAGAAGAAGAAGCATGAAACTGATTTGTCTTCGTCAAAGTAAAAAAAAAAAAAAAAAGAATATTATGTAGGGTGGAGGATTAGATGGCATTTTCCATCCTCTTTGTCTACTTTTAGAGTCAATCATCTAATTTTTTTTATTAATTATATATATAAAAAAATAAAATAAAATCAAATAAAAATTTTAATTATTTAAAAAATAAAAGAGGAGGAAAGAAACTGAGTTTTTGAATTTTTTAAATGTGTAATAAAAATGATATATAAAAAAAAGCTTAGCATTGTACCACGTGAAAGCTCAAAGAATGGTAATGTGAGTCAAAATTAATAATATGATATGAATAATTTTACGACAACATTGATTAGAATTTTATAAATTGTAACAATTTGACTTATAATTATGGTTTTATAATATATAATTATTATAGCAAGTGAAAACAACAATAGCATGAATTACAGTACGAATAACTAAACAAAAATTACAATACGAATCCTATGACTTATAATTTTATACATTATAGAATGAATTATAAACCATAGAAAAGAATTATAAACAATGTCGTAGAAATCTGATTTTGCTGTGCTCTTCACAAATTATGCAAGGAGATCTTAGTTTCCTTCTTTCATAAATTTAAACAGGACACTATAATTAAGAATATAGGAGAAGTACCAGCAATTGCCTCAGCACTTGACCAGGTAATAATTAATTACTTTATCATATAATTATTAATCTTGTGGTTATAATCTTACCTTGTAACATAAATTCATCGTCTTTCCACAAGATCCACATACATTTTGATTATAATCAATATTTAACCCTTTCAAAAATATTATTCTTACTTTTTGTTTTTGGTAAAATATATTTTGAGATTTACTGACATTTTAGTACTAGTAGTAGCTTATATGGAGATATAATGTACGTTGGTTTTTTTTACCTACAGGACAAGGCTTTATATTTATGGAGTTTGTTTTTAACGTGCTAACGTACATTGGGGGTCCAATCAAGAGTTACACAGATTATCACCGAAAACTTGAAGGAAACGTGAATAATCTTAAAAGAAAAGTGAACGAGCTTAATGATCGAATGCAGGACTTCGAATCAGAAATGGAAGCGGAGACTCGTCGCAGAAAAAAGCTGAAGAAAGAAGTGGAGAACTGGTTTGAAGATGTACGAAGGATAAACACTGAAGTGGATACAATTGAAGAAAAGTTTCGGGTTGTGTCATACTTCAAACGTGCTCACCTAGGAGAACTTGTTTGCCAAAAGATTGAAGAAGTGGAGACAATTTACCGACGAGGCAATTTCCCTGCAGGTGTGGCAGTTGATGGCCCTCCAGCCTCCGGGGTGAAATTACTAGTGCCAAATCTAAAAGGTGAAATTGATGTAAAAGAACAAATTTGGGAGTATCTGATGGGTGATGAGGTTGGAATGATTGGAGTGTGTGGAATGGGTGGCATAGGAAAAACTACCATCATGAAGCATATCAATAATCAACTGTTGAAGGAACGTGGTCAGTTTGAAAAGGTTATATGGGTTACCGTCTCGAAAGAATTGAATGTTTTCAAATTACAAAAACAAATTGCAGATTCTTTCGAAGAAGATCTTCCAGAAGGTGAATTGGTGCGAGCAGCAGCATTGAGGGATATTTTGGAGGGAAAGAGATATGTTTTGATCTTAGATGATGTTTGGAAATGGTTTTCTCTACTGGATGTAGGAATCCCTGAATCAACATTAGGTCAGGGGAAGAAAATGGTACTCACTTCCAGATCGATTGAGGTTTGTCAATCTATGGGTTGTGAGGTGGTCGAAGTGCAACCTCTTTCAAAAGCAGAGTCCATGAACTTATTCTTAGATCATGTTGGGCACAATGTTCTCCAAAATAAAAATCTTGTAGATATTGTCAGCAAAATCGTTGAGCAATGTGGTCGTTTACCGCTTGCCATTGTTACAACAGCTGTTAGCATGAAGGGGGTAGATGATCCTTGTGAGTGGAGGAATGCACTAAAGGAATTACGTGAGCGAGTGAAAAGTGTGAAAGGATTGGAAACCGAAATATTTGAGCATTTGAAGTTTAGTTATGACCGTTTGGAAGATTCAGAAATCCAAAATTGTTTCTTATATTGTTCCTTGTATCCTGAAGATTATAGAATTGAAAAAGTGGAATTAATTGAAAGTTGGATAGATGAGGGACTCCTTGATGGCTTAGGGACCAGACAAGCGATGTATGACAGAGGCTGTAGCATTTTAAATAAGCTTCAAAAGAATTGCTTGTTAGAGAGGGCAGGAGATTATGTAGACCTGGACAGCTTGCGCGACAGCGTTAAGATGCATGATGTTTTGAGAGACATGGCAATTTATATTGTACGTCGTCAGTACATGGTAAAAGCTGGTGAGAAATTGGAGGAAATACCAAGTGAGCGTGAATGGACGGTAGATCTTGAGAAGGTTTCTTTAATGACATCACAATATTCAAAAATTCTTCCTCACATGTCACCCCGATGCCCTCATTTATCAACCTTGTTACTGCAAGATAATCGGTATTTAAAAGGAATTCCAGAATCTTTCTTTAAGCACATGCCTGGACTTAAAGTACTAAATCTTTCTGGTACTTTGATTAAGGATCTACCCAATTCAATCTCAAACTTGAAAAATCTCAATGCATTGATACTAGCTTATTGTGAGATGTTACAATATGTGCCTTCGTTGGCAGAGCTCAGGGCACTGAGAAAGCTGGACCTTTTTATGACTGCAATACAAAAGGTTCCTCATGGCATAGAATTGTTAGAAAACCTAACATGTCTTCGTGTCTCGTCACCGTCTCTAGAGGAGCTACCAGTTGGAATATTGCCGATGCTTTCTCATCTCCAGTGCTTAATATTATATCAGCATTTAAGAGGAGAAGAAGTAGGCAAATTGAGGAAGCTTGAGTTACTTCAATGTTCATTTTGTGACATCCAAGAGTTTGAGGAATATGCGAAGTCCTTACAAGGTAAATGGCCTACAATTTTCCAAATTGGAGTAGGAGCAGGATCACATGGACGTGTGTATTTTTTGAAGGACCCAGATTTAAAGCTATTTCTGAGAGAGGTAACTTTTGTGAATTGTGAGATGGAGAAAATAGATCACATAGAGCTCCCAAATGGCCTTAGCGATTTAGGAATCGAGAAGATTGATGATTTCAACTGTTTAAGCAATGTTCCTTTATTTCATAAAGTAACTGAGTTGAAGTGTTGTCTTATTCGGGAGTGTGAAGGGATAGATTGTGTGGTTGACTTGTCATTATCGTCTTTAAACGCACTACCCAACAACATTGAGGAGCTTGGGCTTATCGATTTGGGCAACTTGACTGAACTTGTGAGAGTAGGATCAGTAGTAGTGGAATCGATCTCTCATGCTTCAGCACCACTTGCCATCTTCTCTTCTCTTAAACAGTTGTATCTGATTAATTGTTCAAAGATTAAGAAGTTGTTTCCAGTTGAGCTGCTGCAAGGTCTCCAAAACTTAGAGCTCATTTACGTGGATTCTTGTATGAAATTGGAGGAAATAATAGCATCAGAAGAAGAAAAAAATCACAAAGGAGAAGGAACGACATTTATTCTTCCCAAATTAAAGGAATTGTTCTTCGCGCGCTTACCGGCACTGAAAAGCATTTGTGGTGGTGGAGCTATGATTCATTCCCTCCAAGAACTTTACATAATTGACTGTCCAGAACTAAAGAGGGTCCCTTTGGCTCTTCCCCTGCTTGAAAATGGGCAACCATCTCCTCCTCCTTCTCTGCGACGTATCAATGTATGGTCGAGTGAATGGTGGGAATCATTGGAATGGGATCACCCTCAAGCTAAGCATGTCCTTTCACCCTTTTTGAAAAAATGAACTTTGACTGCTCTCTCACTGGTAAAGTTATTCGCTTATTTTTGAAACTGCAAATATTAATTCTCAGCTTCTTTCCGTCCATGTTCAGCCTTTTTTTCATCCATATTCAGTTTCTTTTCATGGAAACCCACTAAATAATTTCTCTTTTCTTTAAAAAAAAAAAAAAAAAAAGAAATTCAGGTTCTCAGTATTATCAATGACAGCATCCCACATGCTGATGGAGCTCAGTCGATCGGACATTTATTGGTGGAGCTCTACCCCATGTGCAAATCCACCCTATTGATATGGGTTTCAATGTAGGACGTTGCTTGATTGATGAACTTAATTCAAAACTTGTTTCTTTCATTTATATGTAATGTAATTTGCTTTATGTTGTAAATTTTAAACAAACCGAGTAGTTTCTAAATATATGGGATTGTTGATTATGTAATTTATGCTTTTGGAGATTAATTACAAATGTATTTGTTTTACTTCTTATTTTAAACTATATTTTACACATCAGCAATGACTTGTGGCATCGACGTGGAGATTAAATTATTGTTCACAGTTTAAGTGCTAGGAAAGTGAATTATTTTACGTTGAAAGCAGATAGGGGCCTCAAAAGGTGGAATTTTGTGTTTAATGTCCAAATATTCCCTGAGCCCAAGGTGTCAGAGACTTTTGTTAGAAGAGGAAGCATAAAATCATCTTGTTTCTTTGCAGTCATTGATTTGTATTTTTGGTTTTATTGTCCCCATCATTTCATAAATACTTTTTAGGTCATTTTAATTCACTGAAAATATTAAAAAACTATGACAAAAATGAAAAACTGATCTTTGATGTATTTATTGAAAACATCTTATGAGTAGTAATTACTTTGGAGTTAAAACATTGTACAAATAATGACTGTTGTTTCTCACTTGTCGTGTTGGACTCGGTGTAAGAATAACAGAATCAAAGCTAAATGCTTCAATAGCTTGAGATTTATAGGTTTAACAGTTTAAGAGGCCAATCAAAATCAACTAATCATAGTACAATTGATTTGGCAAAAAATGAAAAAGAAAAGCGGATCCTCAGATTTTGGCCCTCCTCACATTCTCAAGGAACTGCATTTACTGCTAGTAGTTACTGTTAAGGGCCAAGCATAACAGAGGACAGCTAATGGTCTTTTCATGGAAGACTGGCATACCAGTCAACTATCATCAGTTGAAATATATTTGCTCTCAAAAATCTGCCAAACTGATCTGTCTTTTCATGAGTTTTACATGATTTGATATCTTCACCATTTTGATCAACACCATTTTGCTGATATTGTTTTCAGGTTTTGCTCATGGAATCGATATCTTCCCCTCCTCCCCAGTCCGTCAGTGATGGCAGAACCTTGGTTTCAAGAGATGGAATCTTTGAGCTTGGTTACTTTAGTCCTGGCAGCTCCAAGAATCGTCATTTGGGAATTTGGTACAAGAAAATACCAGTTCCAATTGTTATTTGGGTTGCAAACTGAAGCAATCCGATCAATGACACGACTGTTTTGCTGATGATAAACAGGAAAGGTAATCTCGTGCTGCTCAGTCGAAGAAATGGTGTTGTTTGGTACACCAACTAAAAGAAAGGAGCTCATAATCCAGTAGTTCAGCTCTTAGAATCTGAAAATCTTGTCCTATGGAATTTTAGTTTCTGTGGCAATCAAAGTAATAGGATGATGGTAAGGTTTGAGAGGAAAATGCCAGGAAAACTTGAAGGGCAATTGTCAAGGTCAATGAAAGAATTTAAAGCATGTAAAATACCACCTTTTCCGATACCGTAGCAACCAATTAGTGGCGAAACAGACTCTTCAGAAAAAGGTCTCCCAGATACAATGTATGCTTGGACCACGTTTTGCACAGACCAAACCTAAATCATGAGTACATAATTGCTTAAAAATATTTACCATCTGATTCTTATATAGTTATGTACAATATACAAGAAACAGAAAAAAAAAAGTACAATAAACCAGCATACAGAAGGATATATCATATCTCAAAATACCACAATAATGCTAAGAAAGGTAACATTTGCGCTTATTCTTGTTGTGTCCTTCAGACTCATCAGTGTGTCTTATTTGAACAGATATTTAGAAAAAAATTTAACAGAAATGAAAAGTATGGGCGAAGATATATATATATATATATATATATATATCTTCATAGTTGTTGGTGTTCTTCTTGCCCACCATTTCATTCGTAGACCTTGTGCAACCATTGAAGGTAACTGTTAGTGCAAGCTCCGATCTGAAAGATAAACCTTGAAATTACAAGAAAAAAAAGTAAACGGTTAGAAATAAAGGTACAAATTATTTTTTACAATTGCATTCCAAAGTGTAAGTCAAAAATCAATGCTAAAGAAATTGAAAGGAGAGAAAAGTAAGAAAATATTAATAAAATGGGAATGAAATGATGAAATCTTAGTGTTTTTAAAATATGAAATATAATAGTGATGTAATCGATGGTAGGTCAATCTGACATGTCAAATCAATTTAAAAATCCAAAATGCCATTGATTGTTTGTTAGCGCTCTCGGAAGAGATCAAAATGCCCTTTGTACCTAAAAATGCCCCTTACTGTAACACTAACGCTATGTTTTAGAGCTTCTTATAGAACTGTAAGGACTGCTAGCATCTTCCTCATGTTTCTTTCAAAAGACCACATGATCAATTTGTTGATTGTGAAAGAAAAAATCTCTGGTGAAAAATACAACATTTTAACGCTAATGTCAGCCTGTTTTCAACTGCTTCAGGAAGAAAAGATAATCATGGTTTAAATGACAGCAGCAATGCAGTTCAAAAGGAAAACGCAGATTTTCAGTTATTCGACCCTGATATAATAGCTAAAGCCACCAATAACTTCTCATTTGACAAGAAGCTTCGAGAAGCTGGCTTTGGGCTTGTGTGCCGGGTAAATTTTCAACATTCTGGTGAAACTTACCTTGGACAAAAAAATGTATGACATAGTAAAGACTCTTTAAGTACATTATTTTCAGGGTACTATGGTAGATGTTTAAGAAATTGTGGTTAAGAGGCTTTCAAGAAGCTCTGGACAAGGATCATGTGAGCTCAAAATGAAATTGCACTGATAGCCAAACTTCAACATCGGAATCTTGTTAAGCTTCTTGGATGCTGCATTCAGGGAGAAGAGAAAAGGCTGGTTTATGAATTTATGCCAGACAAAAGTTTGAATTTCTTCATTTACGGTATGGATCCACACAAACAAATAAATTCTGTAGTTTAATGTAAATCTGTCAGAAGTGATTCTTATATTTTCAATAAAATTATCTACTTCAAATGGTTTAGCAGGGGACTAACCAATGATATGATACATACCAGATAATACGAGAAGTAAACTATTAGATTGGTCCAAGCGTTTTCATATTATCTGTGGAATTGCTCGGGGGCTTGTCTACATGCATCAAGATTCTAGACTGAGGATTATACACAGAGATCTTAAAACTAGTAATGTTCTTCTTGATGCTGAGATGAATCCGAAGATATCAGACTTTGGCTTGGCTAGAACTTTTAAAGAAGATTGCCAGAGAGGAGCACAAGTAGGGTGGTTGGAACTTAGTGAGTAGAAAAGTTCATTTTTTACCTTTTTGTTCTCAATCTAACTCAAAATTTTTACTGGTTTTCTTCTGATGCTGTTTTACCGTGGTTATATGGCACCGGAATTTGCTATTGATGGGAAATTCTCAGCAAAATCAGATGTCTTTAGCTTTGGGATAGTGATCCTGGAAATAATTAGTGGCAAGAAAAATAGAGGGCTTTACCATCCCAGCCATAACTTTAACCTGATTGGACATGAAAGTATTAGAAGTTAATTATTGCGATTGTACTTTGAACAGGAATATGACAAAAAGTTGTAATCTCTCTTAGGCTTGGAAACTGTGGAAAGAAGGAAGGCCTTTACAACTGCTTGAGTCATTTTCAGAAGAGTCATGCTCTCGGTCAGAAGTGGTACGGTACATCCACATCAGTCTCTTATGTCTGCAACAACATCCAGGGGATAGACCGATCATGTCATCTGTGGTTCTGAAGTTGGGCAGTGAGACTGAATTGATACAACCCCAAGAACCCGGTTTCTTGATGACAAGAAGTCACTTCAAACATTTTCTTCTTCCAGCATGCTTGAATCATCCTCAACTAATGATATTACTATCTCACAGTTGGAGGCTCGATAGGGAATTTTTGAACTTTCAAGCTAGCATTTAAATCATATCAGTTGTAGGCCTCCCAGGCAGCAAAAGAAAAATCTCACTGATTTAATTGCTAACCTGAAAGCTCTACCACTTGATGTCCTGGAAAATAATCAGTTCATTTTTATTGCTAAAATAACAAAGTTCGAGACGGGAATTTGATTTAAGTTGCCAAGAGGATTGTCATAGCAGACAGAGACTTTCTTGGATTGCACTCAAGTTTGGCTAGTTACTTTGGAAACAAATAATTTGCCTTGTCCAATGAGATATGCTATTACAGGTACCTTTTAATGTTTGGATGCTTCTTGAAAGTGCAACGTAATGTCTGGTACTAATAATATCCAATTTCCCTACTCATTTAAAAAAAAAAAAAAGTTGGTTGCGGAAGCTGAATAACTAGCCAGTGATTTCCCCATATGGTTAAGATCAATGAAATAAAATTCAGTGATAGAAGCCAATAACATTTTGAGATCATTAAACATTTGCTATGGCACTGGTGTTTATCAGAATAGTTAGACCTTATGATTTTGCTGTCAAGCATTTTCAACCCTAGTTGAATCATTGGGATTTTAATTTGTTTACAGTTGACCGTCATGTAAATGCAACAAAAAGAATGCATGATCAACCCTCTATGACTGGACTTGAGCTGAAATCAGTGATCACATTAACCATAAACTGTGATGCCAGTCCCAAGGCAGAGTCTGCTTGCCAAAACCATGAATGTTGATTAATGTCATAAATGGACCATCAAACTTTTGCTGCAAATTGATTCATTTTGTTAAAAGAGTAGGTAAGATTCTTAAGAATAGGTTGCAGATCCAATATGTTACAATGAGCTGAGCATATAGTGAATACTTAAACATGAGGTCAGTAAAAACCTCCAAAATCTTCTGCTAAATGGTTTCTAGTTATCCATACCCAGTAGGTATCATTTAGCAAAGATCAACCATGACAAACCTCTTGGTCTGGTTTTGTTCAGAACTTCATATGCCTAAAACATGGAAGAAAAAGTAGCCAAAATCATATTTAGATTTGATAACACTCCAGGAAACAGAAATTGCACCCACAGTCTAGTCTAAACACAAGTGATGCTGAAAATTGAGTTCTTGAAGTATGCTTAAAAAATGTTGGAGATATGATTCCTTGGTCTTGTTGTGTAGCACCTAAGAATTGTTTTAAACGTCAGAACCTTCAAATTCAATGATGTACAACTAAAATTTATTGTCAAAATACGAAAACTTTAGTGACAGATCAAAAAATTAAGTTTCAACAGTTTAATCATGGAAATCGCAGAAATATGATGTTTAATGTGAAAGGCATGTAAGGGTCCACTACAAAAACTTCAGCTGTTTTTGCCCTCCTCAAATTTGCCCCCTTAAATGTGAACATATGGACTTTATTTAACTTCGGAGACTGCTGGAACAGGACTTTTTGTTCATCCCTCTGGAAAGGATAAGCATAGACTACCTTTTTTTCCAAGAAACTAGAATTGAATGTGATTGCAAATGCTATAACTTTGATGTTGATGCTGACCATTTCCAGGCTGAAATTCAATTTTTCACCAACAATGAATGCAAAGAAAGAAAGGTGAGCAGCAGCTTTCATTTCTCATCCTGGAATTGGATTTAGGACTTGTTCAAGGCTTCAAGGCTCCCCATTCTTTAGATGTCCTTCCTCATATAAACAAACAAAAACAAACATATAGGTAGTCCAAAAAAGTGGCTAGCTAAGCAGGAAAGTGATTGTCAGCTGTAGAATTTCCTGAATCCTGAGGGCTCCAGGGGTATGCAATTTTGTTTGCCAATCCAGAACCACTTTTGCCTGTTATCTGTCTTTGTTTTAATTATACAGCTAATATCAATTTACTGTCAAGCAAGGGATACAGCTGGTCAAATTTTTATAACTTTGTAAACAAGCCAACAAGGCCAAAAAAAAAAGAAAAAAAAAGATTGAAACATTATGGAAGGGGTGTTGACAGGATGAGGGATCCTTGAAGCAAAAGCCTATTTTCCATTCATGGGTGGGCCTTATCTTTTCTGGGAGAAATTATGAAGTATGATGATTTCTGATATGGAGGTTCCTGTTAGTTCAAGGGAAAAAAAAAAAAAAAACCCAAGCTTTCTTTTCAGTATTTGGAAAGTTTGTTCTTGTTTTTGGACGACCCCCTAAAGTCTTTGGAGAAAATGTAACCAGATCATCATCAAAAGTTATGGGCAAAAATCAAATTTCTCCATTAAAAAGTCTGGAAGAATCAACATCTCCATCTCCCTTTTCATATAGCTGCGTTGTTAAACCCTAATGAGATTGTGGTGATAAATATTGACTTCACTCCTATATCTACTTTATCTATTGTCAACAAAATGCTGCCATACCATCTATATATAGTTCAATATATCATTTGATTCAAAGTTTCGCACTATTTAAGGAGGGCTAAATTTGTTACTCAAAATTTATCTATAGAGTTTCTCAAAACCAAGAAAAAAGAATGCAATTTGCCATTATAAATACTAGTTAATAATTCTGGTATGGTTTGCTAAGAGAACACCAATGACAAAAAACCATGTGATAACTTGTTTAATTTTTTAAGATTAATATATTCGAAGTTTATTTCAATTATTTTATATAATTATTTTTAAAAAAATAAATCCAATAAATTTTAAATTTAAATTTCAACGTTTGTAATATATATTTTTTTATTTTTAGAGTGCAATTTCTTTTACCAAAAAATATAGCTTGCTATAAATTATTGATTTTATTATTAAGGGTTGGACCATGCAAATATTTTTATACCATCAAATGGATGAGAAGGGCATGGATTTTGTTGACCAAAAAGGGTGACTTGGCTTCTAAATGGTGTTAAAACTATGTTGTTGATTTCCTATAAAGGACAAAAGCTAACCATTAGTGAAAATACATTTTTAATCAAACAAAACTTTTGCAATGTTCTTTGAACCCTGCAATTAAGCTTGTTCATACCAAACACTACCAATCAAATTGCAATAACATGCCAAACCATATTTCTCAAAAAGCTTATCATATTTATAGTTTCTAATTCAATCTATCAATAAAGGTGGCTATCAAAAGTTTTCTCAATCAACCTAAGTGACTAAGACATTGTTTGCACTAACCAATTAAACAAGTCAAGGATTAAATGAATTATTATTATACTAAATTTGTTTATTTTGTTTATTATTATTACACTTTTTTCAATAAATAAAATCATGAGTTATATGGAAATTATCATGGACTTAAGATGAAAATATACATTTTCTTTAATTTTATTATTGAAAATTTTTAAATCTTGAAAAATTTTAAGAATATTCACATTGATACTATGTATTTTAAATATTAATTTTATAATACTCCAATCTTATATTAGAATATTTCAAAATTTTATTATAATATATAAATTGAAACTTAAATCTAAACTAATGAATGTTTTTTGTAAGATAAAATCATAAAATTTTTTAATTAAAATAGATAATATTTCGTAAGTTGAATGATGATCTTTATAATTTTTAAGATAATTTTATAAACATTAAACCTTAATTAATAATGAAAAAAAAAAAAGAAAAACTCTTTAGATAGGTCAAAGATTTTGATTAAAAAAAAAGGGGGGGGGGGTTTTCCAATGAAATTTTTAATTTTGTTTTGGGAAAATGGGGCACAAACGAAAATCCTACTATTGCATATGGATCAGCATGTAGCATGTGAGACGTCATGCAGTTTTTGTCACGCAGTCATTGGTTAGATTTAAAAGTGAAAATGCCATGCCAGCCACCAATTAACATTTTCTTTTCAATTTCATCCATTTTATTGGACCTCAAATTCCATTAATCCTCTTGTAATATCCCCAAATACAAATACAAAAAACAAATAATCTAACGGCCCTGATTTTACTTTACCTCTATTGCCATCCACCATTTTCACCCAATGACAGCCAGGATTTGTCCATATCCAATTAGAACGTGTCCCCGTAGACTTACACAAATATCATTTTTTATTTATTTGAGGCTGAATCTTAAGTGTCTATTTTTTAATTATAAAATTGTACAATATTTCTTCTAATGGAAAGTATATGAACATTTTTAAAACATAAATTCCAGTATCAAACACCAAATTATAAAATCTAATATTAATATTCATAAATTTATGAATTTATATTCAATTTAGCATTCAAAAAATTATATAAATTTATATTTTTTTTAAAAAATATCAATATACTGATAATTAATTTTTTTTAATTTTACGAATGATATTAATATAATAATACATATATCTCAATATTATTCTTAAAGTTTAAAATTTTATTATTTGTATATCAAAATAATTGTTTTATGAATTTAAAATTTTTTAGTAAAAAAATTATTTTTTGTAAAAGAACTTTCTAAATGATACTTCTTTAAAATAGATGCACGAATTAATTAAATATCTCACAATGATATTAGTTAGGATATCATAATGAATTTTTTTTTTTTTTTACAAAAAGAGTATTTTTTTCATAAATTAATCTTGTTATAGTTTTTGGTAAGAATCTCATAAAAAGACCACACCTCAACAATCATCTTTATAAAAACATATTCAAACTCATCTTTCATAATTCATAATATATATATATATATATATATATATATATATATAGTGGATACACCTAAAACTATCAAATCAAAGCTTATAAAATAAAAGAAATTAAATTGACCAACAAATTTAATAAAAGAAATTTATAAAAAAAAGTTAAATAGTAAATCTTCTAGATATGTAGCATTTAGTTTATGTATAACGACCACATGACAACAACATCTCATCATTAATTACTATTACTCTTTTCCTAATCCCATTAAATGAACCACCAACCCCTTTTAAAACCAACATAAAAACGACACCGTTTTATTAATCACAAAATTAGTAACTAATTAATCCTTTCGTCCAACTATAAATACAGCTTTTCGCTCCTCCGTTTTCCCTCATTCTTCAACGATCTTTGGGAAAAAAATTCAAAAAAAGAATATTTTGGGAGTGATTCTCAGAGGAATTCACCAATGGCAACCAAAGTGTATATTGTGTATGTATTAATATATCTTTCACTCTCTTTTTTTTTAGTGTTTCTTTTTTTTGTGAAAAGCTGTTGATTTTGATCTTTGACTGATTTTTACTTTGCTTGAGTTTGATTTGTGATTATATTTTCCTTTTTTATCTTCTCTTTTCTTTTTGGAAAATGCACTATCGGTTAGTTTCTTTTTTTTTTTCTTTTCCGGTCGTTGATTTTTGCAGTTAGTTAAGAATGATCAGATGCTGTAGTTTCAGATTCTATTTTTTTCATCTAATTTTAGTTGGAATGTGATCAATTTAGCTATTTTTGAACCATGATTAATGGGGGCGATTCTTGGGTTAAACTTTAGTTTTCAATTTGATTCTGTTTGTGTAGAAAGGAGATTAAACTGTCAAGAACTGAGTTTTTTGTCAGAAAGCTATGAATTGTCAACAAGATTCAGTCTTTTTTCATATGTCTTATTAAACCAAGATTTAATTGTTTGTTATTTGTTGAAATCTTACATGTTGCGTATAGATTGGGGTTGTTAAGAAAAGGCTATGATTTTTGCTCTGGTTGGAGATTTAACTTTTGAAATTCTTATGCTATCTGGTTTTTTTTTTTCTTTTTTTCTTTTTAAATGTGTGTTAGTGCTAGTACCTGTATAAAAGATGACATTATGTGTGCATTAACAAGCGATTTGTGTCTGACTGTCCGTGATGACTTGATAACTAAGCCAGAAAGGAACTTGTATTGGTTGAACAATAATTTGGAGGTAGGTTGTCGAGTTTAACAAAAAGGGGGGAGGGGGAGTGGGAGGAGGGGGTTTTTCATTATCCACCGACATGTTTACAAGTTTTAGATGAATCAAGCATGTGCCTTACAACTATTCTCAATATGTATGCTTGAGTCAACATCATACGGTGCAGTCAGTGCTGTCATCCCCTTTACTTGATTGTCTGTCCCTTGATTGCTCCATTGTGATTTCTGCAAGAGTTAAATAAACAACAAGGTTAAACAGGGCTCAAGTGGAGCCAGCAATTTATTTTCTTTGGGGCCCAGAGCAAGGTCTTGGAAATTAGACATAGCTGAAAGGTAATAATGGGTTTAAGGATCAACATATACCTGAGTGTTGTTTTGGATTCATATCATTTTCATTGTTTTAGTAAAGTACTATATATGGGACTTACGTTTGGTGTGCTTATAGGTTTACTATAATTACTGTAGATTGTATGCACTTCATACTATATGCTTATCCATTTTTTGGAATTTGAAAGCAATGACATCTGTAGGTTTCCTGTGCGATTGACTTAAGATATTTTACAGCATCCTTTCTATGCAACATCTAGCATCTAATTTTTTTATTGAAATAACTGAAATAATTCTTCTTTGTAGTAAGGGTTTATTTAAGGCAGAGCATGTTCTTTGTTTTAATGATTAATTATAACCTGTGCGATTTATCATTATACACTGAATCTGCTAGTTTGATACTAGTTGTATCATATTTTTATTTTGCTATCAACTTCTAGTTTTTATCAACATTTGCATATAAAGAGCCTTGTAGTGTTACAGATGAATAGTGACTTTGAGGTGAGCTGGGTGAATGATTGTGGGTCGTTGGGGTTATCTGTTATAGTAGAATCTTAATGAGAGACAATAGTCCGATCTTAGGAAAATTGTGTGCCATTACTGACCAGTTTGCCCAGGGTAGAGCATGAAGAGGTAGGTGTTGAGAGTACAAAGCTATTAGGAGATTGATTTAAGTTGTACGCAGCAGATATTATCAGTTTGCTTGATGTTTATTTATGCTTCTGCTTGGGGTCTGACAAATTCAACTTTTTCTCTGACTGGGTGGGGACGCATAATTTGTTGTGCAGCGTTGACAAAGGCACTTTTTAACATGCATCCTTAATTTTCTGCTTATTTGACACCTTATATAGACCCCTTTCCTGATTTTTGGCTTTGCCATAAATTTATCAAGGCTTTGATCTTCAAGCTCCCCCACTCTTTGAGTCATAGATCTGCGCCCATGATTGTTGGTCTAGTGTATCACCATTTCTCCTCAAGATAGTGCTCAAAGTTGTGGTTTTATGAGCTGGCACACTAAATGTTGAAATGTGATGGGTTTCTTGTTTGATTGTTAGGTTGCTTCCTGTGTGATTTCATCTTAGACCTCAATGCTTGCTGATTGGTAGTTGATTTTTCAACCTGTTGTGATTGGCAGACTGTCTCTGACTTGAAGTAACTGGACCATATGTGGTCTCAGATTCAGTTTAAACTTTTTGACCATAATGTTTTGTGATGATGGCAAAATGACTTCATTACGAACAAACTTTTAATGATCATAATGTATCATAGATAATCTGCGAAAACTTTTCCCTTTCTTTTTATTACCTAAATACATACATTAGATTTAGTTATGATTACTTCTTGAGTTTGATTGAGTTCTTTTTTCATTATTATTTTCTTCATAATCCTTTTATTTTCTGTGAGCGAGAGTTATACTTAATTCTTTTGGTAATATAATGAACTCCTTTGGTCAAATCTTCTCACTGTTATTACAGATACTATTCCATGTATGGACATGTGGAAAAACTTGCAGAGGAGATAAAGAAAGGGGCTGCATCGGTTGAAGGTGTTGATGCCAAACTATGGCAGGTAAGAATGTGTGCCATGCTGCTTTTGTTGAATAGCCTGCTCTCTTTGTAGTAGTTTAGACCAACTAAAAGCAGCAAGCAATTTGTTTATGGATAAGAAATGGTTAAACCAGATTTTAAAGTGCAATCTAAAGGTCTTTTTGTCCAGAATTTTCACATTGGCAAATTGACTAGATGTCTGGTCAGAAGTCATTATGTGTGCTTGGTCTCAACTGTTGCAATGTATATATTTTTGCCGAGCCTCCTTTTCTAATGCTTCCATTATCGTCCAGCGAGCTAATTTTTAATTGATCAGTGAGTTTTAAAATTTTAAGACATTTTGATGTCTCCATTTGAGAACCCTTGGCCTTTTTCCTTATAAGAAATCTTTGTGAACTGTCTTATCATCCACTGGTTTGGCACTGCATGATCAAATTTCTTTATTGATGAAATCATTGCAAATATGCTTAATTTTTGTGTTGCTTTTCTTGGTGGGACAGTATGTCATCCTTGCCATTCATATATTTAAGCAAGTTTTGCAAAGTTCTGCAGTTGCAAATTCATATAGATAAGCAGTCATGTTTAGTTTAATTCTTGGATCATTAGAAGGGAAGGCCTTTCCAAGATTAATTAAAACAGCATTTGTATAATTGATAGGGTAAATGAAGTAACTGTGGCATATATGTGGTACAGGTCCCTGAGACTCTATCAGAAGAGATTCTTGGAAAGATGAGTGCACCACCAAAAAGTGATGTACCGGTTATTACACCCCATGAGCTTGCTGAGGCTGATGGGTTTATTTTTGGCTTCCCAACAAGATTTGGAATGATGTCTGCTCAATTCAAAGCATTTCTGGATGCAACTGGTGGTCTATGGAGAACTCAGCAACTTGCGGGAAAACCTGCTGGAATCTTCTATAGCACTGGATCTCAAGGTGGCGGACAAGAGACCACAGCGTGAGTTCCTGTATCACAATCTTATAATAGACTTATGACACCCAAAACTTAGAACACAACGATGAAAACCTAACTTGTATCTAAATCTTTCGAAATTAATAACAGGTTGACTGCAATCACTCAGCTTGTTCACCATGGGATGATATTTGTTCCTATCGGATATACCTTTGGTGCTGGCATGTTTGAGATGGAGCAAGTGAAAGGTGGAAGTCCCTACGGTGCGGGAACCTATGCTGGGGATGGATCAAGAATGCCATCTGAACTTGAGTTGGCACAAGCTTTCCACCAAGGGAAGTACATTGCCGGCATAACAAAGAAACTCCAGGCAGCTGCCTGATTTCAATTTTACTACAAAAATCACAATTTGTCCTATCATTTTTTTCCTCTCCCCTCTCTAGATTTTCAATTTCCTATATTCTACAAGTTTGCAAAACAATAATTCTTCCTGTATTGGGTATATGCTTGTACGTGTTTTACACCTTACATTGGTAAAGTTTGCTCATTTATCTGTACTATTACTCGTCCAGGGCGACACTTCTTAAATGTAATTCATATATTTTCTCTGTTCAATCCTTTACCATTTGATGAAATAGATGAAATTGATTCAAGGAAGTGGGACAGGAAGGCTCAAGCTACCGACAGAAATGCCCGGTATGATCCTCCAATTCTTGTGGAGGAAAACAATCTTGGAGGCTCAAGAAAATATCAAATGTCTAAACTGTCGGTAACTGAGGCTTGTTTCAGACCTTCAATTGGAACTGCAATGTTATTCCCCACCTTCCGGGATAATAATAGTGGATGCCTTATTGGGGACCCTTTTATAAAAGGCAGGGGAGCTTTTATAAGAGCAAAAGGATAGAGGAGTCCACCAAATTGCATGCATTAAACCTAAAATCGACCTAACATTTTCTTTCTGGTTGAGAAGATGGAACTTGATTGCTGATAGGAACCTACTTTTCAGGTATGAAGATAAAAGTTATACATTCCATCACCTTCATCCAACAATATCTACATTAGCAGGCATTTATTATTATTATTATGACTACAATGGAAAAGTCAGGTAATGAGAGTATTTTTCTCGTTTATACAGGTAAAAGTACCCAATTGTGAATCTGCTTAATAGAAATTATGAAAATATAAAGTTTACCTGAAGAAATGAAAGGTAAAGTACTTGATTAAGATTTTTCAAATATCAAATCGATAATTTCACTACAATTCAGGTACCATATTTTTGTTGAACCTAAAATTTTTGTTGTTAGTGAAAGTAGGTTTGATTTTAAATTCTAAGTATAGTTACCAACCCTAAAAATTATCAACTAAACTGGTCGCCAAATCCTTAAAAAAACAACAGATCTAGTAAAAGATTTAGCTTTCCACTGGTGGGTAAAGATAGACTAACAAGATGTGCTTAGCCTAACATTGTTTTGCTTAAATATGTTCATGCTTTATTAGTAAATATCCATTAGTAATGTCTAGTTAAAAGTTAAGCTTTATGAATTTGAGGTTTAATACAGTTAGTTTATAAAGTATTTAATAGTTTTAAGGTTTAAATTTTAGTATCTGTAATTTTTTTTCTTTCTCAAAATTATAAATTTCTTTTTTGTAAAAAAAAAGTGAAGCATATTATTATTTGGAATATATCCAAGTTATTGACTCTTGACAAATACCCTATTGCAAATTTTTTTTTTTTTTGGATTCACTAAGATAAAAGGGGTAAAAAAGAAAGTAAAAAAAAAGTAGGAATTTTATAACAAAAACATATTCCAAGCTTTAATGATACTAGTTTCCAACCAATTAGGATAACATTCTTCTGTTAGGAAATGCCTAATTATCATTATGTTTCAGCATTGGATAACATAAAAAAGTATATCAAAGGGAGCTTTGAAGACAAGTTTTTTTTCCAATCAATGAAATCATATTAAAGGAAACAAAATATCTTTCACATATGATCCAAATGATGGCCTTAACATATAAGATTTTAGCTTTGAGTGCCATAGTCATGAAAAAAGGTTGGTGACTGTTGTAGGGATATATAGGATTAACATGTCATATGCCCTAAGGCTAATTTTGGACAACTAAAATCCAGGATGCTTGGAATGGAATTTAAAGGGTGGGGTGAGGTTTATATTTTATATCCCCTCTTTGTCATCAAGTGGATAGGATATCTAGTTATAGGGAACTCTTGATTGCATATAAGTGATTTGTTCATTAATATCCTTTGAGTTCTGCATCTTTCGCAATTGAGTTACATAATTAGAAGTAATCATATTTTTTATTGTTTAATCAATGTTATACCGAGTGCTTAATAAATTTAAATTATCACATCGTATTTTACTTATTTATCATTAATCACTAAAAAACCATTTCATAAATTACGAGTGATTATATAGGTTCAACTATATGATTCCGAATCAATGAATAGATTGGATCATGAAAAAACCCTAGAAAAAAGATGAACCCTTAATTGTCTTTAGTTCCCTTCTTTTATCTACCCAAAAGAAATAATAATAAGTATTCTACATTAAATGTATCTTTTCATTGTTATATGTATGACAAACTAAAACTATATCCATCAATTCTTCTACTACATGAAGAAAATGCCCACAGTGTGAAAATCAAACCATCTAGCAATTATATTAAGCCACGTCAATATTTCGTAATAGTTTTCACAAAATCGAGTCCGTACGATCAGAACTCCCTATGATTATGCTATTAGGCAAGAAATGTACATAAGAGAACTAATTCCTTTGATATAAAAAGAAATTGCCATCAATAGCAGTAAACCTCTTGGCATGAAAGAAAGTAGAAAGAAAGCAAAATCCAATACCAGGAAAAACAACAATAAAAATTTTTTTTTTTGGAGATATGACAAATATAGGCCAAAAAGTAAGTCTCTGAAATATTGGGGATCACATGGAAGACTATAGTAGCATAACAATCATCAATGCCTAGATGCTTTCATTTTGGTACATTCATATTATTATATATATTTAACTAAAGTTGAGAAATTTCAATTTCAACTTTATAAAGTGTTATGATCATCAGAGAGTACTGATCCCAAAACAGTGTAGAAGATATGTTTCCAAAGCTATTTTTTTTAGCCAATGGGTGCAAAAGTTTCAGGCCAACTAGAGTAGGAGTAAAGAAATATATACCAATTCATCAATTGGACTTTGAACTTTCTTATTGTATTTTATTCTTTACTTTGAAGGAAAAGAAAAAGAAGGAGAGAAAAAGGATTATTAGATTGTAGAATCTCATAAAGTTCTTCATGATTAGTCTGTTATATATGTCAAGCTTTTCTCTTTTTTTCTTGATAAATGGTAGGGATTTCTTGGAAATTTTCAATTAGCTCTGTTAATCATGAGGCAACCCAAAGATTTTTTCTCAAGCTATAGGAATAAAAAAATACACCCAATTCATAGCCAAAATTACCAAATTCTAAAAATCTTTACTATGGTGTCCACTAACTTAATTTGTTGGTGTGGATTAAATCTTTAGTAGAATTTCCAAATAGTTTATAAACAGCATTGTATCAAGTTCCTTTTGCTTCTCTCTTAATCTCAAAATACTTCCCATAGACTTTTCTTTTATTTTTACTAGATAATTTCCTACAATATCTAGGAGATAAAAAATACCCGAATTGATATTGTCACTTGTCATGTACATCTTTTAAAAAAATCTATGCACATATTTAACATTATGATTATTATAATTTTATACTCAATTTAACCCTCACATCAAAATTTAAAACCAAGGTAAGTTGTCCAAAAATTAAGATTTAAATTTTAAGGGATAACTTTAATCTATTGTAAATTTGGAATGCAAAAGAAGTCTACAATCTTTGTAAACCATCCACATATATTTTTAAAATTCTTGATCTACCTTCAAATCTTTAACTTCTATTTAGTTAATTCAGACATTACATTTTAAATCTTTTCGAATTCACAACCTTTAAAAATATGATCATCATGTATGTCATCCTAATGCTGAGTTGACATTAGTTTGTCTATGCTAAAGACTCTTCTTTTGCTTGAACTAATCCAAGTAAAACAAAAAGATAACACTACCATTACTCAATGGATCTCTATTCCTTAATAAATGAAATCTATCTTTTACAATAACTGATGAAATATTATAAGAATAAGAGAATTTACAATTATAATCAACTATTACATTTATATAATGTATCATTGACTAATCAATCAACGAACTAAAATATAACTAAATCATCAAACTTATGTTGAACTTAGAGTCTCGAGTAGGTTCTACGACTTCCTCCTAGTTATATATTATTTAAAAAATAATAGTATTTCAAAACTCTTCTCTTTTCTTTCAAATTTCCATAGTAAATGGACATAATTAATGATATTATTTTCTATGTAATTAGATTCATGTACACCATTATTTCCAAGTAAACTCAATGAAATTAAATATATAATGAAGGAGAGTGTGAAGTCCATAAATATTATAAATCCAAGATTTTTCAAAAGGTCTCCATTGAGGATTAAAAAACATAAGGACAATAACATTATTTCAAAAAATAAGGGAAGTTTTTTGGCTTCTTCTTTACCTTCCAATAGAAGCTCCTCAATGTGACCACTCAATTGGAAAGCACAAAAGCATGACTGATAGCATCAGTACATACATTCCTCCAATTTTAAACATATTTTTATTTTATTAGATAATAAAATTCAGAAAAAGAAAAAAAAATTAACCCTGAAAGGAGGAGCTGGAGTGGGTCACCTTCTGACTTCCACTAACATATTCCAAACAAATAAAAAAATCGAAAGTGAGATTTCCAATCAAATGACATCCCCACACTCATTCTTTCTCAATTCAAGAATTCAATTATTCTTTTCTTTTTTTTTTTCCTTGAATTAAAGGTAGTAGTGCCAGCTCTATTCACAATGTTTGCAACAGAACAAACAAAAGCTTCTTTCTTATCATCTCTCTTTTCTTTTTCTTCCACTAACCTGATCAGCTACTAATTTGAATTTTCTTTTTCTAAATTAATCTTGAAATTTTTTCCTAAGATCAGCAACAGTTCTAGAATTCTCAAAATATTCCTAACCCAATACCCTAATCATAATAAGTATTCTTCAATTATTACAAACAAATTAACATGTTTCCCAATGGTCCCCTACAGTGCCCACCCAAATCCTTGCATCTTTTGCCTGTCGTTGGCCCTAGCTAATGCCATCTCAGCCTCTTCTTTGAAGAGTCATTTCCTTTTCAATTCTTTCCCTTTCTCCCAATTCTCTCGTCTCTTCTCATTTTCTTCTTCATTTCATCTTGGACTAGGCATTTAAATGTGGGCTTCTTTCTTTTGTCTGTTCCTTTCAATTTGATCGTTATCATCCCCCAACAACTTGTCTAACTAGGGTTTTTCTGATAAGAATATACACTAGCTGTAGAGAATCTGTTCCATGTCCATCGATGCCCTTTTTCCACCATTTCTACCTGTATGTTCCTCCATATGTTGGTGTCCAGAAATCTGCAGTCGGTTCATGTGTCACTGGAAAAGTGCTGGAGACCGGCACCAGGCATAGCCCTCGGCTTCTTAGATCCTGTTTAGGTCCTTCGGGGTCCTTGGACTTCTCAGAATTCTACAATATTAATGCAAAAATGCTTCATCGAATTATGAACCATAGATATATAAATATAGCAAGAAAAAGACAATATTATTGTATAGTATTAGTAGTACCTGCTGGTGTTGTGTGGCAGCTCCACTTTTCATGTATGGGGTACTTAAAACCTGATAGTATATAATAAAAGACACGTAATCAGAATGCTGTAAATATTTTATGTTTTGATTCTGTATAAGGAATTAGTAGGTGTCAATGGAACATACACTGACTTGTTCATGGAGGAATTTAATGTATTCAATGGCTTCAGAGAGCACTGAGGCTGTATCAGTCTACATATAATAATAACAAACAATCATAAACTTTCATGAAATTAGAATCAAAATTATCTCTTTTTAAGAAAGTAAAGCAAAAAAGAAGAAAAGATTATCAGAAAACTCACTTTTCCGAAAGGTGAAACCAATTGTTGAAGTGCGGTGATTCTGTCCCCCATCTTCTCTTTTCTCACCTATGATCAAAACTAAAGAAATTCTCATCTATTTCTATTGAATTGGAAACAAAAAATAAAGGGAAAGTTTTAAAGAAATCAAATCCCTGTTGTCAAAAGTTTTATCAAACTGATTGTACCTTAAAAGGAGGCAAAGTTGATGGGTTTTCATTTCGAGGCCTTTTAGATGTAGGTTCGTTTCCACTTTTCTTCACCACAGTGCTTGAGTCCCGAACTTCGGATATATTCTGCTGACATATGAAATAAAAATTTTAATACAAAATATTCCAGACCCTAATATAGAAAATGGGTAGTAAAAGATTCTTCAACAAAGGGTATTTTTACCTTTGTTTTTTCATCGAAATTTCCTGTTGCAAATTGGGTTTGCAATGATGGGAAAAACCCAGGCCTAACATGTTCAGACATGGAAGCTGCAGCAGATGGATTCCAAAAAGGAGCATTGTTTGAGAAATGTAACTGACCATGGAGATGTTGTTGTTGTTGTTTTGGAGGAGAACTTCTTAAGAATTGAGGGACTTTAGACCAAGAATTTGGCAACAATTGATCATTAGTGTTCATTCCATAACTTGCAGCAGCTGCCCCATATTGATAACTGAGTGAACGATTCTCATAAGAGGATTGTTGTTGTGCTTGATTTTCTGACCCCAATAGTCCTTGTAAAGTTGTTGGACTCGCATATAAAGCTGCTGAATCCATCTGGAAACTAGAAGGAAAACCCTGGCTAGTCACAGTACTATCACTAGAACTTCCATGGGGACTAAACTGTGATGATTGATCAAGAGAAAATCCTCTGCTGATTTGCTTAAACTCATTGACAGGAGCATCTCCTCCAACCCCAGAAAACATTTTGTCTCTCCATTGAACTTGAGATGATCCAATCCCACCTGTTTGATCTTGATGATAATTTGCATTTGAATTATTCAAATTATGATCTTGAAGCATGGACCGGAAACTACTCTCACTCTTATCCCCACGGCTATCAAAATTATACAAAATATCAAAGAATATTCTCAATATAAAGGAAAGAAGAATTAAAACAAAAGGAATCAGTACTTACAGTAAAGCTTGGTTCCAATCGATAGCTTGAGAAGAAAGTCCTAACCCCATCATATGTAAATCACCAGGAGGATGATCAGGTCCAATTTGAAGCTTTGGGTTATCCTGAAAAACAGCTGAACTACCTGAAACTGATGAGACAGAATCCATAGAAGACCTTGCTGCTGCTATCTTGATATCAACCATTTCGGTTGCCCAGCCATAGCTTCCCAAGCTATTATTTAGCCCAGAAGATGAAGAAGAAGAACCTGCTGTCCTGGATGAATCCCACCAGTTTGTTCCTGTATTAAACTCATCTGCCATGGCTAAAAAAACTCAGCTGTTTCCTTACAGTTGCTATTGTGAACTTGTTCGAAAGTATTTGATTGAGATTTTCTTTGGGTGTGGGGAGGTTTGTTTGGGGGGGCTTTTATGGTTGCATAAAATGATAGAAAACGATTTGCTGCATCTCAGTATATATATACAAAGTAAAGCAGCCAAACGATTTGGCAATACTATTGAGAAAGAAGTAACCGGAATTAATGTGGTTGACATTTCAGGGGGTGTAAGATAAGAGGAAAGGTCATTTTGAAATTGAATTTTTCTCTTTTTTTTTTTTTTGGATTTTTATATTTTAGATGCTTTTTAACCTTCTGTTAAAGTAGAATTGATTTTTTTTTAATATTTATGTTACAGTCTTCTTTTTTTTTATTTTTTAGAATATTTCATTATAATTACTTTATAATCTTTTGATTGAGGAATATATTTTTGTAACTATTACCAAAAAAATTAATTGTACGGTCTGCTTTGCCAATTTGTTCATGGCAAAGATAGCTTCTAAAGGAATGTGAAGCTGATTACCCAGCCAATCACACACACAAGAATTTGATTTAAAAAAAATAATATTATTTTAAAAATATTACTACTATCTTATAATTAATTATAATAAAAACTTCTCATAAAATAATTTTATTAATGTTGATAGATAATAATCATAATTTTGTATGTACACTTTTCCTCTACATTGCTTTTGCTAAGGCTGCCGGTAAGTTTTAAGTTTTTTTTTTTTTTGTTTTTGGAATGGAAAAAATATATTAGTTGTGCCCAAAAAAAAGAAAAAAATAATTCTCCACTTTGGGTTGATTTTTTTAGAATAAATCAAACTTTAAATAAAAAGAAAATGGTGTTCCTATCTTTCTTTATTTTCGCTTTGCATCTAAAAAAAAAATGATTTCCTGATGTAAATGATCATATAAATAGCTCATGATTTAATGTTTCTAGATTAAGACCTAATTAAAGTGCCCCGATATATCTATTTATTGTAGTCTCATCAAACTTAGCATCTAATTTTTTTTCAGCTAACATTCAAGCTAATAGTCATAGTACCAAAAATACTAATTAGAAGTTAAATTCAAATTCCCTAAACCAAATAAAAACTAATATATTGGCTAGATTACAACAGCTTATGCACAAACCAACCAAATCATATATATATATTTAGCATGTATTTTTCACTATCATTTGTCTAAAATCCATTAATCTAGTTATATTTTTAGATATAATATATTTTTCTTAATTTATCATTCAACCAAATGAAAATTAGATGTGAAGTTATTATCAAGCCAAATTGATTAGTGCCAAATGTCTTATGGCCTGTTAGTAGGGTGTTGGATTTTTAGTTTTAGGGATTAGGATTCAAAATTTTAGTAATGTCAAGTATAAAAAAATGGATTAGTGTCTTGAGATTGTATGATCAAATCTTACAAGTGCAAAAAACATCAAGAGAATGTTGTTATAGAATAAATTAAGAGGAGAGATTCACTTATACTAGTGTTAGTACTATATATTTTTTTGATCTTTGGATCAAAAAGCCAAAAATAAATTAAACCTTGTGAAAGATAATTTGACTATAATTAGTGATTACTCAAGAGTAATCGTTATTTATTTTTCAAAGAAGCATTTACACTTAAAATCCAAAATCTTTACCCAAATCTCATCCTATTTTAACCGTTTGAAATAGCGAAAGATTTAAATTTTGTCAATAACCGTGTAGTCTATTGATAGAACTCAATATCTCGTACATAAAGAAGAAAATCATGAAATATTTATATCATTCATTTTAACACCCATTTGTAAAAACTCAAAAGCATAATGTATATATAACAATTCCTTTGAGTAGTAATTTGAGTTGAGGCATTGATGAAAGAGATTGTTGTTGAATACGCAGATTGAGAGCAATGGTGACTTGAAATTGATTATAATAATTAGTTATGGACCATTAAGCAGATAGTTTTGGTCATGGTGAATGAATCCATTTCTTTTTTAGGAATGAATCGAGTTTAATTTGGTTATATTTTGCAGTCATATCTTCGTTTTGACATGAGTGAATGTTTTGGAATTTGAGTGGCAAATTAGATCATTTCCAAATGCTTGTTATATCATAAATTCAATCGAAACCATGTGGTTAATTTGTTTCATTTGTTTCGATGGTGCTTTAATTTGTTGCTACATGTCAATGATGATTGGGTATAGCAAATCTTAGATTGCCTTATCGGAGTGCTGCTCTATATCAATTGTAATTTCTATACATAAAAATACATTTTTAATAAATTTTAAAAAACACATTTCTCTTGAAATTTCCTCAAAATGATTTTTCGATCCTGATCACAGTTTAATTTAATTTATTTATACAATTAATCTTAATATGTGATATTCAATATTCAAACACCTATGAACGCATTAGTATATCTAAGTTGCGTTTATATATATATATATATATATATATACACTAATTTTTTGCCAATACATATTACATGCATACTTATAAATGAATGTTCTCTAAAACATATTTAGGATTAGTTTAGACATTAGTGGAGGAATAGAGAATCAAGTTTGTGTTACAAAAGAAGGGTATTTCATCTTACCAGCTCCCTTAATTATCTTTTTAAGAAATAAAATATTATAATCTAATTATTGAATTGTTTCTTTGCCTATTCTTATTTTTATTGAAATAAATAGATAATATACGAAAAACATATTATATAAAAAAATATTTATACACGAAAAGTTTTTTTTTATCTAAAATTAACAATAGAAAATTATAGATATTTTTTAAAGATAGAAGATAATTTGAATTAGATTTTTTTTTTCTTGCACATTAGAAGATGAAAGATTTGAATCTCTTTATTAAAAAAAAAAAGCATTTACTAATCATTAAATTAAATATCTAATGCTTTGAAGTTGAAAGATACAATATATATATATATATATATATTTGTATTTATATAATAATATTAGGAGGAAAATAATAGACAAATGGGAAATTAAGAAATTGGTAGTTGAGAGGCGGCAGAAGAAAAAAAGAGGAAAGACCGCTACTTTCTATTAGTCTTCAAGCAATACAAAGCGTACGTCATCTTTTCTTCATATGACCTTTGAATAAGCGAGAGTCAACGAGTGGGGTCCACGCGGCGTGCGCGCGTGCAAGGACACTTGGACCCCACAGTTCCCTCTCAGAGTCAGAGCCCTGAAAATGACTATTTTTATTCCTTCCGTCAATCATTTGCCCCCTTTACCTTTGTCGTGTTTACATCACACGTACCTATCGATTCTTTATTTATTTATTTATTATTATTCAACAATTCAACAACAAAAAATAAAAATAAAAATAAAAACAATTCAACAACAAATATCAGTGCTCTCCTCCTTTTAAATATTGTCTTATTACGTACTTTAAATTGTTCAAAAAAATAATGCATCGTTTGAAAAGTTAAAAAAAATATGTCTTTATTATTTATTCTTAGTTATAATTATTTACTTTCTTCACTTCTTTAAAATAGAGTTTTGTAAAAAAAATTATAATCAATAAAGGTTAAAATTAAACTTATTTTTTTAAATTAGGTGCAAAATCAAAATCAAATATAAAAAAGTATCGGACAATCATTTGATGTAAATTTATTGTTCGATATTTAAATTTTCTAAGTAAATAAGTTGCTTTAATCTTTAAATCAACGATAAACATGTGATTTCATTGCCGTTGTTCTTAAAATTCTTGATTGTTAGGCTATTAAATCAATCGATTGAATGGACGTTTCCTTAATTTTATTGGTATAAAAAAATCAAAGTATACAGGGATAAAGAGAAATTGAATTACAAGGGTAGATAATAAAATTTCAGCATCGTGAATAATTCATATATATATATATATGTGTGTGCGCGCGTGCATGTAAATATGTTATAAAATTTAACAATCATACTTTTGTTACTTTATAATGTAACACACTATTTTTTTAATTTTTAATCTTAAATTTTTTGAAGCAAGTATAAGCATATATAGTATTGGTAAAATAATTTATGCATGGAATATTGTTAATATCAATAGACCTTTAAAGAAAGAAACTCTATAACTATAAATAGTGTGAAGTGTGATCTGTTAAATTCTTAATTTCAATGATAAAGATTCAATTTTTAACAATTTCAAATACAAAAAAAAAAAAACCTTTAACTAATAATTAATCATAACCATCTATCATATTTCTTTGACATTCCTAGTTTTTTTTTTTTTTACTCGAAAGAAAATATCTTGCAAAATATGACAAGTCTTCATTTTTTTTAAAAGGCATATATAAAAAGATAAGATATATAGAAGGATAATGCTTGCAAGCATATCCAAATTTTCAAAACACAAATATATTAGGTTATATCTACTATTATATAGATTAATAATGATTTGTTAATAAAATATTGAACTCTTAATTTCAGTAATTAAGAATCATTTTCTAACATTTTGGATGAAAAAAATTGCCACCATAAAGTATTAAAGGTAAAAAAAAATTACAAATTAATATAAAAAGTTTATCACTCTTATAAGATGGTATCTAATAAATTTAGGATTCAAATCCCAACATTTATAACTCTTTCTCATATTTTCAGACTACAAGTTATGATTTTTTCCGTAAAAATATATATATATATATATTAACATCAATAACTATATCAAAATTGAAAAAAAAATTACTATTGAGATCGAAAAAAAGGGATATGTCGGTAGATGCATTGAAATTATCAAGGATATTATATTTTGTAAGAAAATATCTTTCCATTTATGAAAAAATCAAGTTTTATTGAGAATAATTTTGTTCTCAAGAATAAAATTATATAATAATTTGCAAAAATCAAAGTAGATGGAGTGTAAAGATTTTCTTCGGACTACTATTTCCTTGGTTTTTTTTTTTTTTCATTTTTATTGAATATATTATCTTTGTATTTAGCGAGTTGTTTATGCAAAGCTTAATGTTAGGGATAGTGGTGGTAGCTAGTTGGTAAGCGGAAGCCTCTAAATGAAGAGATTCATTCCTATTTGAAAGAACCTGTTTCAATCCCATAGATGCCTTTGCTTTCTTTGGTAGATATTGGTTGGAAATTCACTTAGAAGACAACTAGCAGCCTCTTTGAACTTGAACGCTCAAAAACATCAAATGTTTCATTAGCATGTTCTATTTTCATTTCATTGGTCACCATCAACAAATTAAATCCCCAAAATCATTTAATAAACTTATGAGATACCTCAAATTCATGCAACAAACATGGAATTTGCAAATCTTATGCCAAAAAAAAAAAAAAAAAACCAATAAGATATATATTATTACAAGGAGAATATAATATGGCATGCATACAGTAGACAAAGACCACACGACACCAAAAACTAATACTGGTGTGTTTACACATGATAAACAATGACCATACGACATTAGATCAGATTAACACATGCGCGAATACACATAACACGCATGCACACACACACACATATAAAGAATTGACTTGTAAAAGAAAACTAATCATATGGTAGGCACAAGATTTTTCCAAGGCCTATTGGAAACTGTAATTGTGGCTCTAACATGCAGATTTCAGACGGTATTTAAGCGAAAATTGCGCCTAGTGTATTTTGGAGGCAGCCTGTCATTTTCAAATAATGAATTTGTGTTACCCACTAAATTGTATAATGTTTCAGAGTGACATAAATTTCATACCTCAATCTTGGTTTGTTTTGGTTGCTTTCACATTTCCCCCTCCTTTTTATGCGTTCTTACCGACTACCAAAAATGAGGAATGTCGAGAATATTAACAAAATATTTTGATTTAATATAATTGGTTGCATGGTTTATTTTCACAAATTATTATATAATATATACAATTTATAAATAAAAAACCTTTTTTTTTTTTTTACAAAGTATGCCAAAATAGAAAAAATAGTTATAAATGTTAAAATTGGAATTCAAACCTGTTAGATATTATTTTTAGAAGTGATTGCATAAATCAAATTAGTTAAATTTCGAGTTTATAACACTTCACGACATTATTTCCTTTGATGTAAATGATCTTTTCACATCTATAAAGTATTTAGTTATAACTTAATCCATATGGAATTTGAAAGAATTTGTTTTGGGCACATTTGGTTTTGGATTATTTGGGTAATTAAGATAGCTCTCATCCATTTGTAAATCATGTTCCTTCCATCTTAGAAATTGAATTTAAGATATTCAAATTCACATTTCAAATTTCAATTATCAATTATATATATGTCATTGGAGATGAAAGATGAATAGATTGATTCTAACAAAATTTTTCTTTTTTCAATCAATTCGTAACTATCGAAGAAGATTTTTTTTTTTAAAAATTTTGTATTGGCATTTGGAAAAGATGAATAAACGTTTTTGGAGAAAGGATCAATTTATACAATATAAAATTTTTTTAGTTTTACATATTTTTTAATCATTGATTTTAATAAATTTAAGGGATGAAATTAAATCTTTTTTTATTTTTCTTGTTTTTTTTTTATTTTTTAGATTTATTAAAATCAAATATTAAAAAATATAAAACTAAAAAAAAATTTACACTATATAAATTGATCTCTCCTCGTATTTTTTAGTATATAAGATTTTGAATAATATAAGAAAAATCAGTAACTCTATACCGTTCAAGCATGCTCATTTTGTCGTATATAAATTGAATTTGAGATATTCAAATTGAGATTAATTTCAAGTTCTAATCAAGGGATATTCTTAGGAGATAAAAGACAGAATTGACAACACTAAGAAATGTTTTCTTTTATATATCAATCCAAACCTATCAAAGAACATTTCTCTTTATAGTAGATGGGGTGTTTGAGACTAACAAATATGTCTATCCCTAAAATGCTAAACTTTTAATTTAAGTGATCAAGATTCAATTTTTTTATAATTTAATTATAAAAAAAAGGATTTATGAGGCAACTCTTTTCATTTTAAGATAGATTGAAAAAGAGAACTTTGGGTTATATTTGTATAATATGATGTCATAAATGTGTAAGCTTAGGGTGTGCTAACAGACAAAATGAAAGACTTTCACCTAAAAAAATTGACACAAAGTAGTGACCCTTTGCATAAGAGAGAGAGAGAGAGAGAGAGAGAGAGAGAGAGAGAGAGAGAGAGAGAGAATTAAAGGGAGACAAACCACACGAGTGAATGAAGGACTAAAGAGTGTGACTCCTGAGGTACAAAGCTGACATTTGTGGGGTCTTATTAATAAATCATATTCAAAGTGAAATACACACAAAGCAAAAACAAATACTACTACCAAACATCAAAGACATGATCGGTTTTGTTTATGGTCCATGTGTTTTTCTCAATCCCCCCTCCCCTCCCCACAAAACAAAAAAAAAAGAAAGAAAAACCCTTTCCTTTTTCTTTCAAATATTTAAAAAATATATATGATTAAATGGGTTCGTAGCAAAAATTATTGAAATTAAAAAAATTATGGCACGCGCAATTATTTTTTAAAGCATTTTTCGATTGTGATGGGTAGGTTTAGTTCTTTTTCTCATGCTATTATACTAATATACAGTATTATAATTTAAGTAGCTAGATGACATTGAAAGGGATTTAAAGGTTAATAAAATGGAGCATGTCAAAGCCAAACACTAGAAAATATATTTCTTGTATGCTTTGATGTGATTGATTCATGCTAAGAGAGACTATCTGTTTGCTAAGTCATAAGTCAATAAATTCTAACCATTCAACAGGAGTCAACTGATATAATTTTGGTGTTTGACTTTTGTAGAGGGTTGAAAACCAGCATGGAGCAAATTGAGTGGTTTAAATTCTTGGCCTTGGGGCTTTGATTTAACCTGTTGAAATTTCTTTGAAAAGGAATGACTCTAGCCCTCTATATATTAATTAGAATAAGGTTATGAATTTGAAGGTAACCCAAATATTCTTTTGGTATATATAATTTTTTATATAACAATACAATCGATGCTATATTTTAAGTTTTGTTTAGGGTTTACAAACTTGGTTGATAAAAAAAAAATTAACTCTTATTTTTACTAATTGGACTAACCCTTGTGTCGTCTATGATTTTAAGTTATATAATAAAAAAAAAATCTTCATTCTATATCGTTATCATTTTTATATCAAGATTCAAAGTCGAAATTTTCTAAGTTTGCGAAAATATCTTTTCGAGGACATCATCCTTTGTTGAATCAGCATCCAAGGTCAAATTCTTCATTGAGTCAGCATCCAAAGTCAAAATCTATAATTATCAATCTATATACACGCCTATATGTACACATATTATATCTAAAAATTTGTTGCCAATATTTTTTTTTATATATATAAATTTGCTTTGGTTATCATAAAATACTATAATATCGCCGTTACACCCCACTCATGATTCACATTTCTACAAAAAACCAAGTAAGATTTCCACTTTGATCCTTATAATAGCCAAAAACACCATTTGCCAACTTTTAAAAGTTGTTGGCTCTCCCAAAAAGACAAGAGGTTATGGATATAAATATTTAATAACTAGAAATAATTCAACCAAAATTATTAATTTTATATTAAAAAAAAGGGGAGATCCCTAGTTTCTTATTCTAGTAATATCTATTAATTTTATATTTAATTAATGGCAAAATAGTTTTTTTATTATATTTTATTATTTTTAATATAAAGTCAGAAGTCTACCCATTGTTTAATGAACCAAATGTTTATATATAAATTCCCACCTATGTAACTTGTCCACATTATAATCATCCTTACCAACTCCCTAAAGCTATATTCTCATCATGTAGGCTAAAACACTTTCAATTTAGGGTTTTATTTAGGGCACAATAGTTTCAGTTTATATTGATTTGAACTTTAATAAAATATCTACAATCAAATAAATAAACATGAAAAAAATAGTTAGTGCTCTTCATTTTTATCTATAAAACTATTATTGATTGTCTCAACCAGAGACATAAAAATTAAAGTTAAAGATTTTATTTTGAAAATATCTATTCAAATTTTGAGATGAATAAGATGATATATCTAAAAAAATCTACTATGAAAATAATATACAAGTAGTTGATAACGATCAAATACTTCACGTGTAAGAGATTTTTTTTTTTTGGATAATTTTTTTTAATGATAAATAATCTCTAAATTCAATATAAATTTTTTCTAAAACTTGTCTACTACCCTTATCTTGAAATGAAAAAAAAACCTTCTCTCACTCTTTTTTTTTTTTTAGTAATTTTAAAGAATTGCAAGATTTAAGAGAGTTTGTGCCTTAAACGACCATCTCTCTTTTCATTGACTTTGTTAGAACTCACATGGGGTTTGAAAATTGTAATTTGAATTTCCACCACGAAAAATATAAAAATATTAAGGTCATGATCTTTCAATACAAAGATGATGAGTAAATAAGAAATTGACTAGTAGTGGGCATGTGTTTCGTCACCTAATTAGCCATCCCACCTTGGTGGGGTGGGTTGACATGGATCTTCAGTCTTGACCCTCTTTGATCAAACATTCCTTTAGCTAGCTAATCTTTTTAGTCTAGTGAATTGAATTTTGTTTTAGTCATTTAGATTGGCCCCCACCTTTCACAAACCTTGTTTTATAATCTTACAATATTTGAAGACTTGTGTTGAATGCTGTTTCATTGCTTGTCCTCTTATGCTTTTTTCTTAGAAAAATCTTTCTTTCTTTTTCTTTGGTCGGTTTCTACTGTAATTCCTCTTTCTCTTTGGTTTCTTTGGGGTTATAATTACTCTTCATATACGTTTTGCTAGATTTTTTAAAAATGAAAAGAAAATTTTGAATTATATTTTTTAATATAAATTAAATATGATAATTTAAAATATCATATAGTGATACAATACAAATACAGTATGAATATAGAATGTAAAAGTAACACAGTTTAAAATTTTAATAATAATTATACATAGATTTAACAAAATCAAAAAATATATATTTTATGTTTTTATATTGATATAAATTATAATATATAATTTTTATATAAAACATGAAATAAATATACAAATTTTAATATTTTACTCAATATAAATACATAAATTATCAGATCTAATAAAAATCATAAATAATATCATTAAATCAAATACTGTGAGTTTTATGTTTTATTAGTTCATGCATGTTATGCTATTGGACTTGAATCAGAATTACATTACTAGTTATGGGGTCAAACCATTTTTTTGTTTTGTCTTTCACATATAATTGAAATGAAGAATCATGCAATTATTGAGCTCAACATTTTCCTCATTGTCTCTTCTAAAACTATACTCTTGTCCCTTTGAGGGCAATGGAATCAGGCAAGAGATATCAAAACTTCCCTGAAGTACCATCATTTGGCAGTTATTGCTGCAAAATTGATTGGAAGAATCTACAGTCCTATAAGATTTTTGTGAGGTTTAGGGCAGTTGGGTCAGTTTCTAGGCCAATAGCTTGACAGCATGACCTCATATTTGCATCAATAAAAAAGAAATCTATATACTTCTTTTCTTCTTAATAAAAGAAAGGGGTGCTATATTATTGCCCCTTTGTTATATATAAATAAACATCTGATTAAAGTTTCTTTTCTCTAGAGTTTTAAAAGAGTAGGACCATGAGGAGCCTGAAAAAGTAAGGGGTTTTTTTTTTTGAAGGGATCATGATGGAAATATGAAGAGGAGTGATTGGATGGACCTACTTGCTACATTCCCTTTCTTCTCCTGCCATCATTAATGTTTAGGGCCATCCCCCCATTTTTCTGTCAGATCCTGTTAATTATGGGAAAACCTAAACAGGAGCTGACCTTGGATTATCTCAGTTTCATTAGCACATAAGATTAAAGAGAAAATTGTTGTATGACAAGTTCTATGAATATAAAATAAGATTAATGTCATTAATGATCCTCAAATTATAATAAAATATTTTAATATAACATTTAAATATTAAAAATTTTTAATGTAATATTTGAATTATAAATCTATTAATTAATATAATACTTAAATGATTGGTTGTCTATAGTATCAGGAAATAAAATTTGAAAATTCTACAATTAGTTTATACATTTTTTTTCATTATCCATTAAATATAAATAAAGAAATTTCTTTTATCTAAGGGTATGGATCACCCACAACTCATTTTTCTAAGTCCAAGACATAGTCATCAACATGATCAAAACTGGCCTAAAAATCAACACTGGTTACAAGGAAAGCTCCATTTAGCAGTGTATGGGCTTGGAATCAGCAACTTTGGGTCCAAATTTTATGGTCATTTTCCGACATATGTTACAATTTTAGGTCCATTTAGCAATGCTTTGGGTTGAAATCAGCAGCCTTGGACCCATAATTTATGGTCTTTGGCCCACAATGATTACAATTTTAGGTCCATTTAGCAATTTTATGGGCTTGAAATCAGCACCTTTAGGTCCATATTTTTTATGGCCACTAGCTCACAATATTACAATTCTTGCATTGAGGAATCATATGGGCTTGGAACAGCATCCTTAGGTCCAAATTTGTAAAACTATGGGCTTATTAATCAAAGACCAAAACGACATCTCAACCAATTGGACCTATTTGCATCCAAAAATAATTGGCCCAATTTGACGTTTTGGTCACAAAAATGGAGATTAGCTAAAATGGCCGCGTCAGTAAAAATGGAAAATGCACTCTTTTCAGTTCAGGTCAGCCATGGATCTCCTTTGCAAAGCCAACTCCAACAACAGTTCTGACGATGAACCCGAACCCGCAAACCATCACCCTTCCTTTCTGCCCTTCAAAACGGCCCAAACTTGAATGCACATTTCCCACAATGAATCTTCAGAGGAGAGGAGAAACTCCGGTTCCTGGCAGATACGTATCCAAGAGGGAGCAAGCACTTCCCGGTTCCGTTTCCCAGGCTGTTGAACCAAACCCGAATCACCAGATCCTCATTTCACCACTCAGACAGGTAATTCTTGCTTTTACCTTTTTCTTTCTTCACCCAGGCTTTTAGCGGCCTTTTATTTATTAGTGACTTTTTTTTTTTTTGGTTTTTGTTTGTTTTGGGGGGTTTAAAGTTTCAATTTTGATGATTATTTAGTTGAAAACTAAGTAAAAGAGGAAATGGGTTGTCTTGTTAGTGATGAAATAATTAGTGTTTACAATTATAAGCTCACCTTTTGTTTTGTTTTGTTTTCTTTTTTTTTTTCAATTGGAGAAATTTGGGATTGAATTGGCGATGACCCATTTGATCAAATGCTTAAAGAGAAGTCTATGTGGCAAGAAAAAGTTAGAATTTTTCATGTAAAGTTGATTGCTGTTACTACCTTTTGGAAAGGAGGAGGCTGAGGCTCAATTGCCCTGCAATCTATTTTCTATTCCTTATATAATTCGATATTCTTATTCAAAGACTAGTGCTTTATTTTGAGTGTTGCCTATGTCTTGTGCCTGATCTATTTGATGGATCTTATATATATTTATATTTTGGGTATTAATATGATAATATCTTACTCATCTATTCTACGGCTTGATTTAGAATTGCTTGTGTTTTCTTTGTGTACACCCTTAAAAGATTGGAGCTTCAAAGAGGGTCTGGGAAGCGAAACGCAAATAGATATGAGCCCTTGAATGATAGAAAGAAAATTTTAACATGGTTTTGTTCCTGTGATTGGAATCTATCTGATGGAGGGTCTAGTCAAATCAGTGAGAGAGAGAGCTGCATTGTATGTAGGTGCTAGAGAGTTGCATATCTGTATCTTTGAGTGTTTTTGATGTCTAATCCAAGGACCAGAACAAGAATTTGTATAAGCCCTCGAATTATTGAAAGAAGTATTCAATAAATTCCAAATATTTGACCAGCTTATTGATTGTTATGATCATCTCCGTTTAGAGCAAAAATGGAAACAATAAAAACATTGAATATTCCTTTGTACATAAAATGAAATTTCAACAATTCATAGAACTCATGAATTGAAGCAAATTTATTCGTGTTTGCTTCCTTATCATGATCATGTGAAAAGGGGGCAAATCAGAATGTCTAAGACTGCTTGTTATCTTCTATAGTTTTATGGAATAGTGTCTATAACAGTAATGCTTATGCTAAGTTGATGTACTCATAAGCTGTTTACATGTGTCCATATTAACTTTTACTATAATCGTAGAAACCTGTCTCCTTTTCTAGCTGATACAGTAAATTCTTGTTCTCAGTTGTAGGAAGAATTTCAGTTTTGGATCTTCTGAATGATGTTCTGGCGTCAATGCAGCATAGATGAATGGGCTATATTCAACTAAGTCAATTTCCTGAGAAGCTGTCCGTAGCCCTGCATGACCATGCAAAAGCTGTTAATGCTGTTCATTGGTCACCAACTCAGGGTATGCTCTTATTTTTTAAAACTGTTGACTTTGTATTTTAATCTCTTCAGTTGCAAGGATGTTGTTTTAGTGCCTTTTTTTATTGGTCTAAACTTCTGAGTGCCACTTCAACTATTGAAACTCAAGTTTCGGTTCATATATCATTCTTATTGCATGTGCCACTGGCCTTATTGATCTGCTAATTGTAGTTAGTTTACAGCTCATCGACTTGCTTCTGCTGGGATGGATCAAACAATCTGCGTATGGAATGTACGGAGCAGAGATCAAAAGAAAGCTTGAATTAAGTGGTCACAACATGGGTTATTTGTACTTTCTTGTGGATGTGACGTTTCATCAAAGTTGATTGATGTTAAAAAGGGACTTGAAACACAGAATTTTAAAAAGGATCAGGTTGTTAGATTTATAAAATTCCTATCTAGACAACTCAAACCTGTTCCTTTTTGGGGGATTAAAGGGCAAACTCATATTGTGGGATCTTAGAACTGGCAAGGTGGTACATTATATATTCGAGGTCTGGATCCAATTCTTGATGTTGAATTCACCGTTGATGGGAAGCAATTTTTATCTTCCAGTGATGTTTCTGGGGGTAATGTCAGTGAAAATTCTATTACTTTGGGACATCTCTAGATGCATTCTGCTGTCTAATCAGGTTAGAGATGCCTTTCAACATCATTTAGTCTCCATTACTGAGATTTTTATGGTAAAACTATTTCCACCTCACATTGCCTCCTCTTAGTCTCATTCATCGTTCTCCTTTCTTTGTTGTTGCCGAAAGTTTAGCATATGGCTACCCTCCAACCTAAAAGTATAACCTTTTGCTATACTGTTTTTTTAGCATAGCTTCCTATTATGGTTGTTAACAGATCACTAACCAAAATGAATAGATACTTTAAAATATATTTTAAAGCAGTTTTATTTTAAAAAGAAGCAGCACAATGAAGGATGCATACTTATCTATTACTATGTTTTCAAGTTATTGGATCCTACTGTTTTAGGAATTGTCATTTCAGCATATATCTGTATAATATCAACATTTATTCCATTCCCTTTCCTTTATGCTTCAAACCGCCTTGTTTCCTTTTTTGACCAATGCTTTAAGGAGAACAGTGAAAGCATCTGCTGACTCAGTTAAGGGGGGCTAATAGCCCTTATATCTATGCTTTGCCCTAACCCAAATAGCACTTCTAGTTTAGATTTATAGGTCTTTTAATAATTTCTCAGCACAAATCACAAAAGCCTCGTAACTATAATTTGGGTTTGGTTACACCAAGTAAATCAACTAAAAAGAAAGAATTCTACTTTAGCAAGAGTTATCCACTTATCCTTAAACTATTGAACGGAGAGCCAGAGTTGCTGCATAGAAAACCTGTGCACAAACTTTAAGATAGTGTCTCTACAAACTTTGACAAATGAGCCATTGGCTTGTTTGTTGACTTGCCACTTAGCTTTGCTGTTCACGTTGGACGGTTCTAATAGAGTTGTTTGAATACTGCCTCTTGAGTTATACTTATCAACTTAAGCTAGGTTCAATTAGTTGCATGACTTTAGAATTTGACATGAGTCCTGTCATTAAAACACACATACATGCATAAAATTATTGCTTTTTGTATGGAAGAGAAAAAATGCATAATCAATCAACCATGTCAAAATATTATACCCGTGTAAGACTGTACGATTGATATTCCATCGGACTAAAGTCATGTTCTTCAATTTCTTGTGTCACTTCTATTCCCTTTTAAATATAAAAGGAGATGTAAGATATGGCTTAGACAGCTAGATGCTATTTTCTTGTCTTTGGAATATAGGTAATTAGACTTGTGTATAGAATATTAATGAATGCATAGAAGGTAACAACTTTGCTTATTCTGGTTTTGTTTCTGGTTTATGCGGAAGCCTACATTTGTCCTTGTGTTAGGTACCACCCATTTGATCCCTTTTTTGTGGCCCAATCTGGTGGAAATTATATTGCCATTTTCTCTTCAAGCTAGACAAGTATAAAAGGTATGAAAGCCACGGATAGTATCAGGATTTGCAGTTAAGTGCAATTTCAGCATGGATGGGAAGAAGCTTGTTTCTGGTTCCTCAGATGGTTCTATATACTTGTATAACTGTCGGTGGTTGTCAAGAAAATCAAGGCATACGAGTAACTGCTTCTTGCTGTTGGCACGGAGATGTTTCAGTGTTTGAGTGAGACAGCTTATTTATCCTTAATTCTAGGACAAGCAAAAGAATCTTGAAAATACAAATATGTATAAACCAACATCTTACTCTTTGTTCTTAATGTGTGGAAAAGCACAAGAGAAACAGAATCAAAATCATTGTCAATCACAGTATCTCAGTCGTTTCTGTCTAACTTTTGGTGGTTCTTTCCAACATGGTCTTACGTTTTTTCCTTTTTCTTGTAACCCTTCACCAAGAAAACAAGGCTGGTAGGCTACAGTCAAATAATCAATGCCAACGGTAACGTAATCTGTTGATAAAATATTGGATTTGAATTTTTAGTACTTTATTATTTTTTATTTCTATCACAACTTACAAGTAAATAATTGAACATCTAATACATAAAACAATAAGAAAAATTATATCATGAGAAAAATATCCAAAAAATTGCAGGGTGAGACATTGAATTATTTAATACTGATATTATTCCTTGACCATCCTTAAACTCACTTCATAAAAATGAATCCAGCATTTGTGACATTAATCTCTTTCATCTGAAATGCAAATGTTGGATTCAATTCAATTTTATTATTATTTTTTTTTATATAGAAAAAATCCGAAAATAGATAGGGTGATCAATCCCTTAAGTGAAGGTAAAATATACAGCACTTGACAGTCTAAATTAAATTGTTATAAGTCATATATTCGAGATAATCTCAACAAATGATCACGGGCAAAACTTGAATCCAAAATCTCTTTGTTAAAGAGAACAAATTTTAACCAATTGAACTTGATAATTTAATTCAATTTTAAGTTATCAAAATTACATTAAGACCAGAGTACCAAACAAAATCTGAAAATATTTTTGATCATTTTTTTTTAAATTTTGAAGAAAGATGGAAAGAAAAGGTAACAACACCCTTGAAGTTGTGGAAATTTGCTGCTGAATGTGGCTGTCTGGCAGTGGTGTAGCTGTTATTCACTGTCTAGGTACCACTAACCCATACCTACCATCATATAACAGGTAGAATTCATTTAAGAGTTTGATGGCTGTGGGGGCATATTCAAAGCTCTGCTTAATTTGTGTTCATCCACCTCCCACCCCTTGCATGAGAAATCAAGGGAGAGAGGAAATGAGAGGAAAGGAGGGGGGCCAAAAGCCAAAAATGATACTTAAACAAAAAGGCATAATTATTCAATTCCCTTTACAAAGTAGCCATGGGTGGTCAATTGCAAAGGAGGGGGAAAAGAAGGGGGGGGGGGGGGGACAAAGCACACCACCTCCCTTTTTAGATGCATTTGCAAAAATGGGTCCAATCAAAACCTTCCAACCTCCTACCGTCTTTCATCTACACATTACAAAAACGCAAACCATAAGTCAAAAAAAAAAAAAAGAGAAAATTATATTTATTTAATGAAAAAAATCCTAATTAAGCACTATCTAGACAAACCAACATTTTTCCAAGACATGCATGGTCCACAAACCACCTCTTAAAACTATGTCTATTGGCCAAAAAAAAAAAAAAAAAAACAAAAAACAAAACCAAAACCATGCCTAAAATTTATTGATATCCCATTTAAGTGAGGAACATAGTCATGTATCCTATCTGCCTATGTGCTTACTGTTTTTTTTTTTTTTTTTAATTTTATTTTTTCAACTTTGCATATGAATATGTTCCCCACTTTAACTGGTCTCCAAAGCCCTTGTTATCATCTCTCTCTAAAACCTCTATCTCTTCGTCCCAAAAGAACGATCGAAAAGAATGGACCAAACACAAGAAGCAAAGGGTGATGAAGCTTTGAGTATTTGCCCCTATTGCAAATGACTTCAATCATCATCTAAAAGAGATTTACTTTTTATTTTTGGTTTTTTAAGTACTTGTGGTCAAGCGGGTGTTCGCTCAATAACGGACCCCATTAGCTAGCCTAACCAGGGACAAGAAATGATGGGCTGAAAGGTTTTAACTAAGCAAATTGATCTCACTGGGATTGGACATTAAGTACTCCCCGACTTATACCCTCTCTCCAATATTTGTCTAAATCAACTTAATTCAAAATTACTTTGTAATCTAAACTAAATTAAATTGATTTATATAATTATTTTTAAAAAATAATATTCAATGATAAGGCATGTAAGACTTGGATTCTAACCCTGTCAATCTCCTTTTATATTGTAAGAATTTTGCCGATCAAAAAAAAAAAAAATTTAATTCTATCATCTATTCATAACGTAAATTTTAATAAAATAAGTGAGAAAACTGCACATACATACCATCTAAAATTGTATTTTAAAAAATGCTTTTGATTTAGGAAAACTAAAAATAAAACAAAGTAAATCTATAAGGAATCTAAAACTAATGTTAAACGATACGGAGAATTGTTGCCTTGGAATCAAAAACATTAAAAAATCCTAGCCAGTTAGTCTTATTCATTAGCTTTTGTTAAGATTTGGTTCATTAGCTTTTGTTAAGATTTGGGTTAAAATTCCTTTCTTTTTTTTACTTTTTTTTTCCTTGCCTTCCCTCATGATCCATCTTGTCATGGTTTTTTTTTTCAACTTTAGATTAATGTTTATCCTCTTCTACATGCTAGAGCTAGACCATAATCAAAACGTTCTGTCCCTTAAGTCTTCCAATCCAAGCCCCAAAAAGTGAGCCGACAAACTCATTTTATCAGAACCACCATGTGGTTTATGGCCACAACCCAAGTCGCCCGTTTGGTTGGTTCTTCCTTTTTTTAGCTTAGGAGGGAAAACTAAATAATTAATTATTAATTAAAGGAAACCCTTTTGCTTCATAAGAAAAATTAATTAATCAATTTGTCAAACCACCAATCATGATTTTTCTTAAATCCCATTTATTTTTCCTATTTAGGAAGGTATTCCTTATTAAGGTCTTTCTTTTTAAGCCACCAACTCATTCAACAAATTGCTGGCATGCACTTTATTTTTATTTTATTCCGATTTATATATTAATATATTTTTTTCATTTTTGTAGTATTCACCACAAACATGATCATAGTCCTATAACCCTTCAATTAAAACAAGAATTCTTTACAGTAATCATATTCTGAAAAGCTTTTGAACCAGATGTTTGATCATTGTCGCCATGTTTACCCCACAAATGTCTAGAACCTGAGTCCAGCTAGAATCCAAGTTGCTTTAGATTCTGTGTTTAATTCAAAAGAAAGATTTCATTTCAGCTTTTTGTGAAACTTTTTTCTTTCTGATAACAATACATTATGTTTTCAACAGTAATATATGTTTATATTCCTATGCCCTTGCAATTTTGCATGAACTTCTAGTCAACTAGATTTCATCCTGGTGCTGTTGGCATTTGCTTTAATTAACATATAAAGTAGTTTTCAAAGTTGAATGCTTGAGTAAACATGGCCACTGTTTTCTCTAATAGACAGAATCATTACTTACAGTGATGTACAATGGAGAAAAAAAGTGTTCCTCTAATTTCTTAATAGTATCAGTTAACCTTTTTATGTATGTTATAAAATTTCTATATATGTTGATAGATTCGATACCAATGTGATATATAATTCATAATGCATCTTATCGTTGATAGATAATCTCCCTAAATCATTTTATAAATACGATAACTTGGACTTATGTAAATAACATTTATGCAAATTACTTTTTAGCTAAACAACACATAAATCGAAATTTAGAAATTCGATATGTTCAGGTCAACAATCTTATTAAGGTTTGTGTATCAACTTTCTAAACCCATAATGCAAGGTATAGAGGCACTAAACAATTTGTTTAGGTTATCTTTCCACCAAAACAAAGCTAAAAGTGTGAGTGATTATAAATTTGATACTTAACATGTTACAAACTAACCATGATGTAACCCTAAACTCTCTTTTCCTCAAAATGTGAGTTTAGGGCAGTGACACAATAATTGGGGCATATCTCTCTTTTGCTGGTCACTGGTTCATATACAACACTAATAGCTCTAGATTCTTCCACCATATGTGGCTCTAGGATTGACTTGTAACAGAGACATGAACATTGTCCCCTAATTTTTGCGGCACTTGACCGACAAGAGTGCATGAGCAGTAAATACCAATTGAAGGTTAAACATCCCACTGCTCTAATGGGTAAAATAGCAACATCCATGAAAGTGAAACAAACAAGCAAAAAAAAAAAACCTCTGCCTAAAGCAAAAAGTTAGGGCAAACATTTTTTGATGTTAGGGAGGAGTCATGCACTTAGATAAAGACTTGACTTCCTCATGCCAATGCATGATATCTAGGAGTTTGGATTTTCTCTTGTTGGCAATCAACATTGTAAAATTTTTCGATTAGACCCTTGTTTTAGAAGTAGTGAGAGTGTACAATTTTTAAACTTGTAGTACATTAAATATAAATTATTTATTATTAGGTTCAATTTATATTATCGTGTGGATGTTTTAAAATGTTCATGTCAAAAGTAAAAAAATCATGTAAGACATTGTTTTTTTTTTTTTAAATAATTTTTAACATGTAGTTTTGGGTTAGTGGGGTTTTGATAGTTTCTTTTGAAAAGTGGAAACTCGATGCTCAATTTCACTTTTATACTATAATGGTGTTGTGAGTCATCGATCTTGTGCTTGTGCATGAAGTGGAGAACATGGCTATATCATTTTATCCATAAAGGTTTTTTTTTTTTTTTTTTTTCCTTTTGGGATCGTAAGGACATGTCCGGATTTGGAACTAATGCAAGTACCAACATTATTCGTAGCTATACAATGTTATTTCCAATTTTCATCTTCCTAAATATGATGATAGGTTTTTAGTGGTTGTCGGCAACCTTCATGTGACGGTAAGAGATATTAACGTACATGTTCTTCCAAAATTTGAGCAAAATAAGTAAAGAAAAAGAAAAGAAAGAAAGAAAGTAAAGGGAAAAAGCACTAAAAAGAGGAAAACATGAAGTCTTGTCATTTAACCTTATCATGCATGAAGTTGCTTCCCAATTAGAATGATATAACATCAATCTTTTAGGGCACAAACATTTAAAGGAGATGCACTTATGGTTCCTATATAGATACTATAATAGGATTATTATTCACTAATCGTCAATGATCAAGTGACCTAATTGTTGATTCTTTTGTTGTAAAGTACTAAAGTAAAAAAGTTTGAAATGACATTGCACATTTAAATTATATTGTGTAATACGATAACAGAAGATTAATGATTTTTTAACAATTTAAATTTCACCTTAACTATCGTTATTAATGTTCTAAGTTTAAATTCTTCTTTATTCCTTCTTGATTTATCCAAATGTACAAAAAAGGAATAAAGACACAAGTGAATGGAAAATTTTCAGTTTATACCACATTCACAAGCTTAACAACCATTTAACTTGCATTGCAATTGTTTTAAACTCCAATTGCAAAAAGCCCTTCAATTTTATCAGAATTGTACAGTGCGAAGGAGTTTCCTTTTGGTGCAATGCCACTTTTCTCACAAAAAAGAAACAATGGAGGTGAATACTACTAATCAAAATTTTGCCAATTAAATTTTGTAATTAATCCAAGTTTATTCCTTAATTTTCTTAAGCCGAAATTCAAATAATGAGAATCTTGAATATAGACATGTAGAAAATCATATGTGGGGGCATTGAAAACTTTGAGATGATACACACAAAAGCAAGCACTGTGATGAAAAACCTTTAAGAAAGGCACCATATATATCTTTTTCCTGCTTTTAGCATATGTCTTCAAAACCCTCATTATTTTGCTACTTGACTAGTTATCTGTCATCCTGAAGAAGATAAAAAGGAATACCACAGAAAATAATTCTACAAGGTAAGGCAGGCAACCAAAATTGATAAAGAAGTTGGATGGTCTTATAGTACTCCATTATTGCTTGAATTGGGAGCTGAGCTTTGCCTTCCTATAGGCAATACTAAAGACAAAAAAATTAATTACCATGTAAAACCATGATTTCATTTTGGACAACGAGAAATATTTTTTTATTTGTTAAAATTTTATGCATATATATCATCTCGTAAGATACAGATATATAACAAAAAAAATTGAACTTAATACTTGTATAATTTCGTTCCAGATTGATCATATCGGTCTCTTTCTTTCGCCAGCTTCAAACCCTAGCAATCAAGTTATATTAAATCCATTATTAAGTACTATTACATTGATATAAAAAGAAGAGAAATTATACAAGCTCCAACGACCTTTTGAAGTGTCAAAGGAAGGAGACGATGATACATCCATAACCTTAAAAACTAAAAGAAAGCTGCATGTGATTATCTAATAGTTTAACATTAACCTTTGATTTTGAATCTTTTCGACAGCCAATTAACATCGAGTAATGCCTCGATTCGTACTTTGCTTAATCATCGTAACTAATTAATTTAACTCCAAAGAGCAAAATGTATGTACACGTTAAGGCGCAAGATCCTGCCTTAACGATGCAGTGATGATTCTTCCCTTTGTGGATCTGACAAAAATGTACATGTCTCCTCCATTGTTGTTGAACTGTCAAATGGCAGCAATTTTCTACCCGTTCCCACGACCTAAATGCATGCCGACATGATATTAGGGACCACATTATTGGTTTCCCTAAACCCAATTATGCTTTAGTTTTGTTTGAAAAAATCTAGGTTACAAAATGTCCAATAAAATGCACCAAAAATCTATGACTTTTGTTTAGTATTTTATTTTCATCTATGATCTTTAAAACTTGATTTTTGTATCTACTATCTTTTTAAAATATTCTAAATTTTATAAATTCCGCCAAATCACTATTACAAATTTAACAAAATATGTTATATCAACGCTATGTAAAAGTTCATATATCATATATTTTTCGTAAAAAAATCAAAGAGGCTTTTATCTTTTTTTTACGCAAATGTGACATTTACATGGATATACATTTGGTTCTAAGACGGTATATGTTTTCAAATTTTAATGACAATTGATGAATTTGATGAATTTGAAATATTTTTAAAAGTTATGGATATAAAATTTGAGGTGTCAAAGTTGTGAATGGACATAAAATATTGCTCAAAGATCATAGACTTGTGGTTCAATTTATGAATATATATATATATATATTTTATGTGTTGCTTGGCTGGAATTTGCTAACAAAAACTATATATATGGAATTCTCCCTCTACATTCACTACCCTACATGTTTTAGAGCTATGATTGATCAAATCTCAACCACTGTGTGAGATTGAAGAGAATATATATATATATATATATATATATATATATATATATATATATAACACCTTTTTAGCAACTTCATTTCACGTGATCTTCTATGTGATTTTGTGGTTTAATTATGTATCTTTGATAATTATAATTAACTAAATGCATGCATGAAATTATGTTTAACAAGCTTTATGCTCGATTTAACCAATCTTAGTCGTTATAAATCATAATAAATAATAATAAAATGTTATCAAATTTGTAATTTAAAAATATAATTAACAATCATGCTTATTTTCGTCAATTAAAAATTTTTTCACATTTGTACTTTTATATATTATTATAGATATAAATTATAACTAATTTTTAACACCAAATTCTTTTCTTTTTTCATTTTTTCATGCAAAACCAATTATATACGTTGAAATTTTATGTAAAAATAAACGGTAGAAAGATGGGATAATGGGATACAAGTGAGAAGAGCAAGGACTGGATATGGTTTTTTGTACTTTATATTTTTCTTTTGACTTGCAATACATTTTTTTTTAGATATAATTTTTCCCATAGTATTAATTATATCCTCTTCCCACCCAATTTTAATTTCTTAAAAATTTTTCTCGAGATGTTAAAAACAAATAGAAAATAAAATAAAAATATCAATTTTGATGAAATGTCAACGGTCCAAGATTTGCATTACTGTCTCTGTCTCCCACACTCACCACACTTCCCCCTATTGCTCACACATTCTCTCTTACCCCCAAAAAAACAATTTAACATTACATTCCCCCAAAGCCCCTCTCCCTTCACCCCTCACCAAGCACTATGCACCCCACTTGGCTCGGGTCCTACCTGCTTTGGTGCACTCAATTTCTCCCCCCTACCAAGCATAGAGGTCCCACTTTTTTTTTCATCTTCGTCAAAAATAAAGTTTAATTTAATTTATAATGTTTATTTATTGTATTTGATGATTTTTTATCATCGGATAATGTTTCGGGGCAGTCCATTTGACCGGTCAACGAAGCCGGGTTTTTCCCACGTCGGATTTGCTGCAGTGGCCAAAAGGCCAAAAGGGCGTGGACAAGTGGTGGCAAGAGTAGGGCTCATACACGTGGCAAAAGTGTAGACATCCTTGGTGGAGGGTAATGTGATGATGTGGCAATGACATAAACTTGGTAACCCTTTTCCCAACAAGTTCTCTTGAATTATGGGGTATGATATGGTGTGTGAAACTTTCGGTGGCCATACACTAACATGGCGATTTGTTTTTTTCCTCTTAAATCGCCGATTATCATCAATTCTTATTTCGTCTGGATCATCTAAATTTATGTAATTTCTTGTTTTTATATATACGTCATATATACTTGGAGGGTATGAATTTTATAAGAAAAAAGGGTAATGTGGTAAGAATATCTTTAGAAAACTGGTGAGACAACATTAAAGCCATGTTTTAACATAAATAGTTAGCATCAAATATCATTAGTTGGCATTCCATGAATCTGTTCCATGATTCCATGAAGAATAAATTCATTTATTATTCATGATATAGATATATATATATATATTATGAACAACTCACATTTATTTTACTTGTAATTTTCTTTCCATGAATTCAATTCCGATACTTATATTTGGAATGAATTATAAAAAATTGTGATCAAATAAAAAAATTAACAAATTTATTAAAAAATATATTACATGATTAATATGCTATTTAACGATGTCAATTAATGATGGTTAACTCAAGTGGCACTTTGTCTACGATGTTTGACATTTGGGTACATTGCTTGTGTTATATATATTTTGTATTTGACCTAAAAAACGAAAGATAGTTCTGGATATACGTTAGGTATCAAATGCAAGGACAAATGGGTTATACTAAGTTCAAAGTAGTATAATTTTCTTGGTGTTCTTGAGCACCCTTTATCATCAAATTAGCTAGAACATCCTTGTCAAAGTGATATTGTGAAAAGCAAGTGAAACAAATAAGCTTTTCAAGAAAACTTATGCAAGATTTCATTGTCAAAGATTGTTAGTGAGATTTCGATTTGAAAAAACTCTCGTACGAAATTTTTATCATTAGCTGTCCCCTTTCGATGGATTTTAACATAGTAAGTAAAGATGTGAGAAACTAATGGACCTCTCATATGTTGATTGCCTTTTGTCGATGTACATTTAATGCAATGAAATATGCATAAGATCGGCCAAACAATGCTGCAAATGTTTTGCTCAACTCATTGTAGTTTTTATGCTAAAGGTTTCAAAGTGATCGAATTTGGACACATAAGATATGACAGAATATGAAATTAAGTTTTGACAAAAATTTTAAGTTGAGTGATACTACGAAAACATTAGTCTATCGAACCTAATTAAAAAATTTGACATTAACCCTTTCATTTGGCCAATCCCTAAAGACAAAATCTATTGAAGGCAAAGTGATGTAAGAATGGGAAAGTGATGGATAAGCATGATTCACATTATCCACGGTCAAGTACCCACCTTTTTGGAAGTATCTACTCTTCGTTTCACATATAGCAAAAACTTAAAACCCAAACCTTTCAATTCTTAATCATTTTTTTCAAAACTTTAAGTCTAACTTTAATTAAGCTCGATTAATCTTCACAAGTTAGGTTGAAAATATTTCTCATAATATCTTGGTGTTTTCTTTAAATTATTTTAAAAGATCTTTTGATGAAACCCTAGCAATTAAGACATGCCTTCTTAATACATTACAAAAAAAAAAAAAAAAAAAGAAAGTCATGGCAATATTGGTGCAAAATTTAGTTATGTGTCTATTCTCACACCCCACATGCATTCTTGGTTAGTTTATCAAGTTTTTCCCCGCTTTCCAAGCTTACGAGCTAATAACTATTTTTTTTGTTATTTTCTATCTTATAGTTATCTTTATTCACATACAATAGTAAAATAACTAAATATCAAACTACTTAGACTCCGTTTGATAAATACTTTTACTTTATTGTGGTATAATTACAAAAAATAGAGAATGAAAAAAAAAATAAAAAAATAAAAGAAAATTAGTAAAAAGTAAAAAAAAAAATTACCAAATGGAGCCTTAAGTAGTAACTCTATTTTTTTAAACTAATTTTGGACTCTTAATAATATACTATCAATGCCTCTCTCATGTACGAGATATATATTATATATTATAATAGATGGCTACGTACCTAAATATCAAGTCAAAGTCCTATGAAACTGCCCATGGTCCACAATGAGGGGCCATACATTCAAAGTCATATGAATTATGTTTTCATCAATAATCAAGATTTCATAAATGCTACATTGTAGTCAATACCTATATCTTATTTATGGAACCCTTGACTTATGTATTAAATGTATTTTTATTTCATAAATGTACATCAAAGACCACAACTATGTTATACTATCTTTTAAAAATTATTTGTTTAGTTAATATAATTATATTACTTTCAAAATTTTATAAATGAATTTTTTTATATATTTAAAATTATCAAAAATTAAATTATAATCAGTAATATCTAATAAGCATAAGCTTTAGTTAAAATTCTTATTCAATTGAAAATTATAATAAAATATCCTAATTTATTGATATCTGACGTGAATTATGCATAAAAAATAATTAATATATCGAAATTTAATTCATAAAGAGAATATGACAATTTAAATTCAATTTGTACTCTAATTTCATTTCAATTTTATTATTTGAGTTAATCCCAAATACACGAAATCTGAAAAAGGGAAAATGCTAACTTAAAAGTGAATTTCGAAAATACCCATATTATACCAACATATGTTGGGTATAATAGTATAGAAGCCGAGTGTTTGCCGATGGAATGAATTGTGAAGCCGATCCTAGCGAAAATAAACTACGTGAAGAAACTAAACTCGCATTCGTACACGTGTCAACTTATCAAGTTTGGCAGCCAGCTGGCTGGTCCCACTTGGATTCTTCAACAAGAAACGCCGTTTTTCAGTCACCGGGAAATGCAAGTCAAAAAATTAAAAATAAAATTTAACTAATCAAGGAAATGGCTGTCGGTATTTTGTGAGACAGCTTGTAACCGGTGATTTTACTGCGCGTTTACCGGACACTGCCAGTCAACCTCTTCTGCCCGGATAAAATTTTTTTTCCTTCTTTACATTTTAAAGTACTCTTTTATGAAATGTACTTAGAACATACATTGATAATGTGTGTTTTTAGTACAAAATATTTATAAAATATAAAAATTATTATATCAAAAAAATTTTAATATATTAAATATAAAACATGCTTTTTTAAAAAAAATTTTGCTAAATTTACATATTTTTTATTAAAATTTTAAATAAAATCATTTTTATATTTTTTATATTATTTTTTATGTATCATTATATTATATTTAAATTATCATATTTAATTTAAGAATATGAGTCTTGAATTTTTTTTCTCACTAAATTAATTATGTATTTTAAAAATTTTAGAAATGTGATATTTATTCAAATAAATTAAACTTTTTTATAAATTAAATTGTGAATAGTACTCTTGAAATAAAAGAATAAAAAGCAAAGTATTTGTTTTAAAACGATAAAATGAGGTGATAAATGAGATTTTGGTGTGCCAATGGAATTGGTCAATTAGGGATAAAACTTGATGGCAAGTCATTTCAATTGTGGAATTTTAAATGTTTTATTTTTTTATTATTAATTTAAGCATAGGGGATTTGACCAAAAACTTAAAAAAAAAAAAAAAAAAACACATGTAAATTTTCTTTTTCTTGAAGACATGCTAGAAAATGGGAAAATATCGATAAATGGAAAAAGATGAATTGACATTTATGCCCTTCCTTATACTAGTAATTGTTTACTCTCCTCAATGTATAGAAATTAAGCTGAGTCAGCTTCATTTCTCCCTCTATATATACCCAACTCCTTTCTTCTTTCTCCTTCACACCAAAACCAAAACCAAAGACTCCATCTTTTCTAAATCAAAACCTCTCTTTTCTCTCTTTCTTTGCTGTTAAAAGGCTTAAAACCCATTTTTGAAAGCTTTTTTTCTGGTTCAAAGGTGCAAAAACAAAAACCAGAAACATGCCAGAAGCACCAAAGAACACACAAAAGCCAACAGATTACAACCTGGAATTGAAGAACAAGAAAACCCTTCAGTTCATTGAAGATGTGACTTCAAACGCTGATGAAGTTCAAAAGAAAGTCCTGGAAGAGATCCTTTCACGCAATGCTCATGTTGAGTACTTGCAAAGACATGGCCTCAATGGTCACACTGATCGAGAAACTTTCAAAAAAATTATGCCCGTCATCAACTATGAGAATATCCAGCCTGATATTGACCGTATTGCCAATGGTGACACCTCTCCAATCCTTTGTTCCAAGCCCATTTCTGAGTTCTTGACAAGGTCAGGATATGAAAATGAAGCAACCCTTTTTTTTACATGTGAAATTTGATTTCTTCTTTAACTTTCCTGTTTTTACTTCCTCTGCTCCAAGGCCTTTTCAAAGTTCCTGTTTTTCATGTAAAACAATGATTTTTTTGACTTTTCAGCTGTTTTTGGCTTAAAGAAGAAAAAAAACATGATGACTGTTCCTGTTGTGGAGTCCTATGGACACCTACAACAGTTACAATTGTTAAACTTGATTATATATACCACTTAACTGTCATAATAGTCAGTAAAATTTCTGGCTTGTTTGGTTTCTTTTAGTTGGTTTTGGCTAAATGGGTAGTTTTGGTTTGTTCTTTTCAGCTCTGGGACATCAGGTGGAGAGAGAAAGTTGATGCCAACAATTGAAGAGGAGTTAGGGAGGAGGTCACTGCTCTATAGCCTATTGATGCCTGTTATGAGCCAATTTGTTCCTGGTCTAGACGAAGGCAAAGGAATGTACTTTTTGTTTATAAAATCCGAGGCTAAGACACCTGGTGGCCTTGTGGCACGCCCAGTTCTCACTAGCTACTACAAAAGTAGCCATTTCAAAAATAGGCCATATGACCCTTACACAAACTACACTAGCCCAAATGAAACCATTCTTTGTCCTGATTCTTACCAAAGCATGTATTCTCAATTGCTTTGTGGACTTTGCCAACACAAAGAAGTTCTCAGGGTTGGTGCTGTTTTTGCCTCTGGCTTCATTAGGGCCATCAGGTTTCTTGAAAAACGTTGGCCTTTCCTTTGCAATGATATTAGAACTGGAACCATTGATGCCCAAATCACTGACCAATCTGTCAGAGAGGCTGTCATGAAAATCCTGAAACCTGATCCTAAACTAGCTGATTTTATTGAGGCTGAGTGTAGCAAAGATTCATGGCAAGGGATCATAACAAGGTTATGGCCTAATACAAAGTATGTGGATGTGATTGTGACAGGGACCATGTCACAGTATATTCCCACTCTTGATTACTATAGCAATAGCCTCCCTCTTGTCTGCACCATGTATGCATCTAGTGAATGCTATTTTGGGGTCAACTTGAAGCCTCTTTGCAAGCCAAGTGAAGTTTCCTATACTCTCATTCCCACCATGGCCTACTTTGAATTCTTGCCAGTTCACAGAAACAATGGGGTCACTAATTCTATTTCTGTGCGTAAATCTCTCAATGAGAAAGAACAACAAGAATTGGTTAACCTTGTTGATGTTAAGCTTGGCCAAGAGTATGAGCTTGTTGTCACCACTTATGCAGGTGAGTTTTTAGATACATCAACTTAACATTTTAAGAATTATGGTATAGTTTCACTTGTCTATATATACTGACTGTTAAAACTAATATTTTGCAGGACTTTACCGTTACAGAGTTGGTGATGTGCTAAGGGTAGCAGGGTTCAAGAACAAGGCACCGCAATTCAATTTCGTATGCAGAAAAAATGTGGTTTTGAGCATTGATTCAGATAAGACTGATGAGGTTGAACTTCAAAATGCTGTCAAGAATGCAGTGAACCATTTGCTGCCATTTGATGCAACATTGGCTGAGTATACTAGTTTTGGAGATACCACTACAATTCCCGGCCACTATGTGCTCTACTGGGAACTTAGCCTCAATGGTACCACCCCAATTCCTCCCTCAGTTTTTGAAGACTGTTGCTTGACCATTGAAGAGTCCCTCAACAGTGTGTACCGCCAAGGGCGTGTATGTGACAAATCAATTGGACCTCTTGAGATCAAGATTGTTGAACCAGGGACATTTGACAAGCTGATGGACTATGCCATTAGCTTAGGTGCTTCAATTAACCAGTACAAGACTCCAAGATGTGTGAAATTTGCTCCCATTGTTGAACTTTTGAACTCAAGGGCTGTGTCCAGTTACTTCAGTCCCAAATGTCCCAAATGGTTGCCTGGCCACAAGCAATGGAGCAACAAGAATTAAGGGAAATGACGGGGACTTCTCTTAATTTGTAGCTTTCCATGGAAGTTCACAGGAACTGTTTTTGTGATCATCTTAGGAAAAAGTTAAATGGACCCATTCTACGTTACCCCCCACCCCTCTCATGTTTTTATGTTTCTTTTTCTTTCAACTTCTTTATGCATAGGGACTTTTGATTTAGCCATGTACAAAAACAGTTCGTGCTTCAAGGAAAGATCTTCCAAAAAAACAAAAGAATTCTCTTTTTCTTTAGCTGTTTTATCTTTTGATAATCATCACATTTCATGGGAATTTGGTTCTTAATTCCAGCCAGGAATCCTGCCCACTGAAGTCTCATGGCACACATTTACTAAAACGGCAAACAAGAAAGACTAATAACCATAAACACCTTTCTTTTTCCATTATTTTCAAGAAAAAGCACACCAACTTTTTCCATTGTGTTTATCCATTAACTCTAGTAATTATAAAGTAAACAACTGTTTTTGAATGTTCAAATGACCAATAAAACTACAAACTGAAAAGTTCATGGCCCATCTCTGGAATCTAATACCTACGCAAACCAACTGTAGTACCCTATAGTTATAATTAAAGAAACAATGATACCCTTTTTTATCTTAAAATAAAAAAAACACAATGATACCCTTTTTAAGTGGAGTAAAGAGAATCCAAATCCCTGTCAAAAGATGATAGCAGCTTTTGATGAAAGACCTTATTAGCATCAATTTACATGCATGCTTCTTGAAGATTAGGCTTAGATTTAGAATTTGTTCTCTTAAATTCAATATTTCATCACATCAGATCACCTGATCACCTCTCATTAACATTTTTTTAACCCCCATTCATTAGCTGAGACTGAGATAGTTTACAAGAAATCATCTTCAAGAATAAAGGGTTTTCTCTCAACCTCCAACTCCCCCCCCCCCTCCGTTTTCAATATTTTATTGTATATATCCATGATATTTTGCTATGAAGCGAAAGTTTTGAAGATATTTATTTAAAAGGAATGTGAAAAAATTCAATGTTATATTAAAACAAAGTAAATGTAAGCCAACTGTGTGAGAGTGTGTCACTTGGCCCCTACAATGCTGTTTCAGTACATAAAATTGGCCAGGAATTCATACAACATGGTCCAGAAAAAAAAAAATCAAAAGACAAGAACTGTTTATCAGGAACCAACTTTTGTTTTAAAGTGTACAGGGAGAGATAAGGTAGAATCAGAGGTTGTTCCCTTTTCGAGTGCCATTGTCTGAGAAAACAAACAAAAGTAGTTTTGTTTTTTCAGAGAACAATTTGAGGATCCAGACAGACAATTATAGCAGTCACCAGACATTAACCCAGAAAAAAAAAAAGACAATTCCCAGAGACTTTTTTTTTTTCACTTTTCACATAAAATCCATTTTTTTCTAAAAATTAAGAAATAAAGGAATTGAAAGTGAATGAAGAGGAGATAAGGCCTTTCTCTTTTTTGTGTCTGCTGGTTTATTGTTGTGGTGCAAGGCACTGTTGCCATGTTCATAATGTGTTGAAATATCCCATAATTTCTTCACAGTTTTTTTTTTTCTTTTGATGAGCACCATTGCTCAAGATTTCTCCACACCAAAATCCCACCAATATATATATATATACTATTTACTCATGTTATTTCAGATGTGAAAGAGTGCATTAAAATTGCTTTAGGATTTGATTGTGGGTAGTAACAATAAATGTGGGAATTTTCTAGTAGAATGTAGGCTTTCTTTTTTATTATGGGTTTTCCTTATGACACATTAAGGTCGCAATCACTTTGTCAACTCAACAAAATATGGTGGTTTTCTTTCTTCAATGTACAATAGATGATGATCTGTTGATGTTGAAGTTTCTATTAGAAAATGAAGGCATTTGTAGGTCTTAGCTGGACCTCTGCTTAAAAAAAAACTTGTGAGATTAGGTTTTCTTACATAAATTAAAGGGAAAGTTATATGGCTATTAATTTAATGCATGGTAACTCTATTTCAGCAAGATAAGAGTTATGACAAAGTCAATTAAAGGAGAGAAACAAGCCTAACTTGGAAGAAATTGATCGCAATTTTACATATTTTATTCCCAACTGTTTTTCTATAACTTGATTAAAATAAGATGATAGAATATAGTAGATGCATGTGCTTTGATTAGCTGAATTGGGCAAAGATTGTGACCTTGGGAAAGAACCAAGTGTCACATAAAGCTAAAACCGTTGGTTGAAGTCTATACCAAAAATTACCCGTAACTTAGATGTATATATGTTATATTTGATGTATATGATAGGATGATAATTATTTTATAGTATGTTTGGTTTTCATCTAATGAAATTGATATGATTCCAGGAAAAATTAATTATCATCTTGATTAAATATTTTTAAGTGGAGAGAATTATTTATAATTTATAGGATTAAACTTATATGTTTAATTATATTCTTAAAAATTACATTAATAATTTAAATTATATAAACTTTGAAGAAAAATAATTTTAACAAATAAATAAATTATCATATTTTAATTCATGTATACTTCAAATATAAAATAAAATAATATTATTTTATCTAATCCCATTTATAATATCATTTTGTCTTATTTTATGTTATCATAATTTTATGCATCAAATACATTTTAAACCATAAGTTCAAAGATTATGATTTTTTGGGTTAAGTCGGATATTTTGATGTAAATTTGTCAGATGGTTTTATTTAAAAATTGGAGTGACTTGTAAAAGAAATAATGATCATAGGATGTTGGAGGTAAGATTTCGGAACACAAGTTAACACTAAAATAAACAAAGTGTAACAAATAACTGGCGATCAACAGGTGTTGACTTACCAGTTAAAATGTTAACAAATAATTGGGATATAACAATTCTATAATTTTTTTAATGAAATTATAAGAGAAATTATAATTATAATAAAGTATTACATCTAAGAAATCATTAAATAATCAACCAACAAACTAACATATAAATAAATGAATTTAACATAAAATTGAATCAAACCCACACACAATGAGATTTCAACTTAAGATCTCAAAATTTTAGAGTCTCCTCTTTAATCATAAGCTTTATAAATTTTAATCATTTACAATATGAATTCCAAACTGCCCTTGACTTTAGGATGACTCGTGAAATTTCTTTCAAGATGGTAACAAATGAAGTAAACAAGAAGTGCCAAGCATCTTGTTGCCCCTGAAATTTCTTTCAAGATGGTAACAAATGGAGTAAACAAGAAGTGCCAAGCATCTTGTTGCCTATAATGCAAGGTTGATGATAACTCTATTATCCACTATTAAATGCCTTCATTTGCCATTTTATACATGCTTTTCTCCCTTATCCATGGCAACAAAGCTTTTTGGTCAAATAGGGTCACTTCACCAACAAAATGTTACACAACATTGTTTTTTTTTTTAATCACAAATCAGAGATAAGGTAGATTTCAAGGTAGGGGCTAACAATCCTTTCTATAAAAGCATAAACAAGATATTTGGACAAATGATTTCATGTAGTGGGGAAAGATATGAAATGCTACTTTGAATAAATTATTATTGAAATGATCATTTATTAATGAAAAGAGTTAAGCATGGAATTTTATTTGATGGGGGTGTTGTGCTTACTCCATTAGGAAAGCCCAAGATCAACCATTTAAAGAGTAAAAGTTAAAAATGAAAGACAAATATCATTTTCATACTCACATGCTTGAACATTATCTCTTGTTTTTCTTCCTTTTTCATGACTAGGAAAGAGAACCCTCTTTCTTTTTGCTAGTGACATTTTAGTTGTGTACTAATTTTTGCGATTATAAATAAATAGTGGGGTTAAAGGTCAAATTTGTTATTACATTATTGGAGTTAGTATTAAATTTTGTATTGCAACGTAAATTTTTTTAATTTTATAAATAAAATTAAGAGATTGACACATATTTTATTTTTATTTTTAAATATATTTTAAGAAATATATGTTATTTTTTTATTTTATTTGTGAAATTTAAAAATTTTATTGTCAGATAATTTTTCTTATACTTAAACAAAATTTTTAAAAAATTTTTTGATAAATTTAAAAAATGTTCAATTAAAAAGATTACAATTAATTTCGTTACGAACGAATCATTATTTTTTTTTTGAATAAATTTGAGAAATCTTTCATATATGATGGAAATAAATTTTGTTCTATCATTAATTAAAAATTTTGCTAGAAAAATAAGGATCAAAGTTTGAAATTTCAAAGTCAAAGGAGTACTTAATTTTCAATTATTATTTTGATGAATAGTTTTAAAAAAAATAACCAAAGAGATTTTGACAAAAGAGAAAACCTATGATAATAATTAGTTTTACATTTTTGGGTGAATGCAACTTTTTTTTTTTAAACTATCGTTTGATTAGAAATAATTAGACACAGGAAGTCTCTTAGACTATCACGAATTAACGATCAGAAGTTTAGTAAGTCGGCGAGAAGGACTTGAAAGGATAAAAAAGAAACAACGCCACCTGTATTCTTGTCTTTAGGAACCACGTGGCAAAGTGGGACCCAAAGTCCATGCTGGTCACGACTTAGAATCCGGGGAAATTTTGGAATTTAAAAAAAAATACTAAATTGAAGTAAAAATAATATTTGAGGTGGGGGACCCTTCTCAGAATTAAGCCACGTGGAAACAATCACCGTTGACTAGACGTTTTGTCCTTTGTGGGAGCCCACTTGTGTTGTTAACGCCAGTAACATCACAGATATCCACGTGGTGGTGTTCTGCTTTCAGTTGGGCCCCAGCCTGAAAAGTGAAAAATATCCAGTGCATTCTTTGCCGTTGGATTTAAAGACTTTGAGATGATTGGAGGATTTTAGGTGAAATTAGAACCACTGGATTTCGGTGGTCTAATAGTGAATGATTTTATAAGTAGACGAGAATATCAATGTTCAATCAATAAGAGTTTATTTGGATTCCAAATTGAAATCAATTGGTTCGTTAATTATTTTTAAAAAATAAAATTTAATACATTTGTAATTTTATTTTTTAAAATCAAATGTAATTTTATTTATTAATTTTGAATATTTGATTTAAATTAAACGATACATTTTATTAAGAAATAAAATAATCTATCTGATATCATTTATATACATATCTAAAAAATTAAAAAAAAAGGAACAATATTATTAATCAAATTTAATATAATTTTCTTTTAGTTTATTTTTACATATATAAGAAACAAAATCAAAATCCAAATAGATTAAGAGAAAGATAGTACAGAATAATATTGATTCTCTTTTATCATTGTGATTGTTATTATTTATGGATTTTATGTTGGATTGGTAATGAAAGATGCAATTTTGGTACGAAAAGCATTTTTAAAATGCTTTTGCATATATAAATTCCGTTACATAAACGTCTTGTGATCCAATCTAAATATTGAAATTCTTTTTATTTGTGTTTAACATTAAGTTGAGTGATTCTTTTGAATTGAAATTGGAAAATTAGGCTAATTTGGACATGATTTACTCTTCAACAATTTAAGAATACTCGTTTGAATATTCTACCTCCTTATAATCCATATAAGAAATCAAGTGAAGTCGTTAAGTTTAATCCTTATAAAAAAAAATCATAATATTTTGTTGCGCGTTATATTAATAAAGTATATAATTGTTAGTTTTGATGATCGGGATTTAATTTTTGATAATCTCAAATATATACAAAAAATATCATGTTTAATGAGCATAGACAATTTTATTGTTCTTTATTTTGTCAATGGAGTTTTTAATTATAATTAATGAATTTAAAAAATCTATAAATTTATGATAATATATTTTTTAATTTTATTGTAGAGTTTAAAAATTTTATCCGGCGTTTGAAATAGTAATCCATGTCAATTTTAAGTTAAAGAAGGAATAATAATAAAAAAAAAGGTAGAAAGTTAAATATTGATTTGAGATTGATTGAAAGATTGGAAAATATTACAAGGGAAAAGAAACTTTTAAGTGCGATAGGAAAAGTAGAGGCTTTGCTTTTTAGGGACTATTAATCCAACAAAGATCACTACAAATAGCGACCAATTACAGTTTAAAATTGATGTTGATTATGAATCAAAACATGATTGATAGACAATGAAATTTTATAACAATGATAAAGCAATGGATGTCCCATTGAAAAATCAAAGTTACAACAATAATATGAGAGAGAGAGAGAGAGAGAGGCACCCTTTCAAAAAATTTGATAATAAATTATCAACAAGAAAAATATAAATAAATTATTTAAAATATAAATAAATTATTTTCTAACTTTTTCACTTATGGCTAGACAATTGTCCAAAATTGTGATTAATATGATTTAATTTTCTCACTTATGGTATTAAATAAATAACTGCCCAAAAATGTAAATTATTTATTTATAGAGATTTCATAATCGAACTGTGTGAAAAATAATAATATTGTCGAATTGTATAGTCAATTTCATGTTCAAATTATTGTCGGAAAAAAGATACATGCATTATACGAAAATTTAATGGATGCATGGGAATGGTGAAAATGATTGCTTTGAAAAATACAAGTAGGAAAGGTAATTTACAAAGTACAATAATATATAGAATCCATTCCTTGTCTTAAAAAAAAAAATTATTCTCAAAGTAGACAATTTCAATAAGGAATTTCAAATTAAACAAAAAAAAAACTTAAAACGCAAATTTATTTTCGTGAATTATATAATTTATACTCGCAAAATAGAGGAAACCCTAATTTTTTTAATACATCAAATTTATTTTCTTGTATAGGGTGGGGGATTTGGGAATATTCATGACTTTCTGATTTCTAATTATTGTTAAAAATGTAGCAATTTGCTCAAAAGTAATGTTGTACCAAAAATTTTGTCACAAATATTATTATTAATCACTAAGACAAAAAAGCAAAAAAAAAGAAAAAAGAGCTAAGTTGGTCCAAAATTCACGTGAAATGTTAACTATGGCCATGTTGCATAGTCGTGGAGGCACCTATTTTGATGTCATCCCACACGTGGCTATTGTCGACAAGTCATCGGACAATAACACGTGTGGCCCCATAGATTTCCCTTTGCCCCAAAAGCCCCATCCACACGTGAGGGATATCTGCCTAGTTTCCCTCTTGGGACCCTTCGCCACAGGCCCAACACACTGGCCCAAAAACATCGTCATGAGCAGTTTGTTTTAGGTTGATTGATGGATGCCACCTTTTATATCGAATTAACAATTGAAATAAATATGAAAGAAAAAAACAAATCTCTATTTGACTTTTTTTTTTTTCATTGGATCTAAAAATGATATATTTTCAAAATATTTTGGGTCTTTCAATATCAATCGGTTGATTGTTTTGCTTCTATACTTTCAAAAAAAAAAAAATTTATTTTTTTGATTCGAAAAATAAAATGTGTGTTCCTCTAATAACCAAAAAGCGTATTATGTCTAAATTTAATAATGGTTTGCAATAATAGAGGAACTAGATGGAAAAAAAATGGATTTTAGTTGTAATACATCCAATGATGATTAATTGTTTAATCGATTGTCACAATTTGTAATTATCGTAAAAAATATGATAATAGTTATAAGTATCGTGATCATTTAATTTCATCTGACGTGAAAATTACGTTTGAATATAACGTATGTCATGTATAAATAATGTTAAACAGTTTTTGTGATTCTTGACTACCTTTGATTTGATCCTTGTTTGATAATAATTTTCTTTCTTTGTATTCATGCAGCTGCATGTGCAAATAATTGTCAGCAACTTGGATATATAGAATGAAGATTTAAGCTACCAAGAAAGTAAAACAAAAAAATATTTGGTCCATATAATTGAAGGTGATGAAAGATGACAGGAGCACCTAATTTGGAATTTTATCTTTGGTCAAGCAACTATAAATCAAGATTGGGACAAGTTTTGCTTGTTGCATTAGTACATTTTAGCTAAAATTCTTGCATACAACAACAATAATTTAAGTTTTATATTCAAGATTTTGGGATTGATTGTGTAAAAAGCCAAAAAGATAATCATGTTATATTATAATTTTAAATTTTTTCATATCACTCATTTTTATAAAAAAAAATAATATTTTCATTTACTTTTTTATCTCTCGTATTATTTTTTATTATTTACATTTATGTCTTTCGTTATCTATATTTAAATTTTGAAATTTTCCTTGATAGAATTCTTTATTGAATCCAATCCTGGAGGGATGCAGTTTCTCAATATTGACAATAATAATCTTATAATCTGAGGCTTTCTTAATCAATTCATGCATCAATTGTTAAGAGGTGACATCTAGCGATTTTGAGATTCAAATTCTTAAAACTGCTATTCTTTCTTCTTCTTTTTTAATCTTTAAATTACATTCTATTTCGTATTAAAAAAGATAACAGTAATCCTTTTTTTTTTTAAATTTCTGGTGAGAAGTTTCTGTCTAATGTGCTCCTAACATCTAGCATTGTTGAATTTAACAACACTAGGATAATTACAACAATTAAATAAATAATGGGAATTTTTTTAAGAAATGATTTTGATGTTGATTGGTAAGGTTGAATGAGGGAAAAGACAAGGACGTAAAGATAGATTCATGTTAATTTATGACAAAAACTTTCATACTTTTTTTTTTTTTTTTGAAACTGACACTTGGACAACCTGGATTAATTAACTATAGCCACCAGAGCCACATTATTCATGCAAAAAGCCTTAAAATACTCTTCTGGTCTCCAATCTGAATTGACTATTTGTGTTTATTGGAGCCACATTATTCATGCAAAAAAAAAAAAAGCTTGAAAACCGAAACTTGAATCATTGACTGCTGATTGAAACATTGTTTAATCAGCTGATAAAAAAGGGTATATGGTATATACCTTTCTTTCAGAATTTACAAATTGCAGTAATCTCACTTGGTGGAGTTAGCATTCAATCAAGTTGAAGACCAGACAAGTTCTTTTTTGTTTAACAATGGATATCTGCACTTGTCAAGGTGAATGTCTGAGACTGACACAAAGATTAAAGATAACAATATTTGACATTTTCAGGTTTGAATCATAGGCAGGTTGTAATGCTACCAACCTTCCTGGATTCCGCAACTTTAGCCTTTTCCCCAACTGCTTAAATTCTTTGTTTTTTGTACTACCAATGATTATTCAACTGTATAAATGAAATCCTCACTATATTCTGATGTTGGGGTATGTTGAGAAGTACATGTCCATGTCTTCCTACCATCTAACACTGCTAAATTCAACTGATCAAACAGCCTTCTTCTCTGCCGGAGCCGGTTTCATATTCAAATACATGAAACAGACAAAATTGATAAAGGTTTTATACGAGAAAATGGATGACATACAGTGATATGCTAGAGTCAGACCAGACATGTTTGAATGTCTATATATTTGAGATCCAATAAACAACACTGATGATAATAATCATTAGTCAACCAATTAAACCACTCTTGTGAAGTTGAGCTAGCTTAATTATATATATTATTATCTTCCGATCTGTCATTTCTCCCAACTAACAACTCTCGTTTACTTAAACAAGATGATTTATATACTGTTTTCAAGCTTGCATCATTCACTGACCACTAGTTAAAAAATTATTTCGCATATTTAAGAAGAATAATGGAGAAAGAGTGGTTGAGAAGGAGTTGCTAATTTTCAAATCTGTTATTTTCAGTAGTGATGTGTGTGTGTGTTTAGATGCCAAATAGTATTGAAAATATTCCAGCAGATTCTTCAAAGGAATAATTCATGGCAACTGCTTGTATTTTGACTGTACTTGTCATTCATTGTAGTTGTACTTTGGTTGGGTTATTGGCCTAGATTTGGGGTTCTCAAGTTGGGCCATAGCACAGGATGCAGAATCCACCTTGGTTTAGTTAAGCCCATTTTCATGCCTTGTCACAGTGGCTCCTGGCCAGAGTTTCATTTCGTTTCCGAAGTCAGATGTTAGGGTCAGAGTCAGACAGCTGACATTTTATTTTTGCAGTAGCAACATTTCTTTCTTTTTCCGATCATAGCACATTCTGGTCATGAAGTGAATAGTGAAAAGCAGAAACCACAACCATTGACATGAAACATAACATAATCAGGATTAGTGTTCAACAAAAATGCTCTATCTCAACTTGCTAGATTATTATATCAAGCACACGGCAGTAGGATAGAAATCTTGAAGCTATGGTTTATGAACTGGAATGATCCATTATCCAAGACAGGATTCCTGATGTTCTTCAGATTGGAAGCCACATATTCACCGTTCTCCTATGTCATTATTCTGCTGCTAGGTGAAGAAACCAGTGGTGAACCACAACATCCTAATTTCTGGCAAATAGATTAAAACATAGTTCGATTCTGACCAAAAATTTAGGATAGCAGTTTGCTGTTAGTGTAAACTCCAGTTTTCATGGCATTTGACTTTATCAGCTCCATGACTCAAATATTACTGAGCATGAATGAAAAGATGTGTCCCCTAAATGGTAAGACCAAAAGGCCTCCTAGCCAGAAACTGAAACCCAAGTCCCAGGGATACCAACTCCAAATGAAGCTCAGGCTGTATTGAAATTTGAACATGCATATTGCAAAAATCCATGCAGAATTCCATGTGGCATATGCGTTTATTATTTCTAGGCTCTGTGTAGACACCCAATTGGGTCCGGGCCCAGATCAATTGGGCCTGACCCAAATGGGTAAGGCCCATTTCAATCCTGTATATTTTTTTTCTTCTTTTGTATTTTATGTATTCTATTATTATTATTATTATTATTATGTATATCTTTATTTATTTATTTATTTTTATTCATATTAGATTTATATGTATTTTATTTATACAGTTATATATTATTATTATTTTTTTTTTGTGTAATATATTTGTGGGTTTATCTTATTTTATTTGTTATTTTTTTTTTAATCATCTGTTAATTCTATCTTCTTTTTCCCGAATTATCTGATATTATTTTTAATTTTTAATTTTTGATTTTCTTTTCTAATTATCTAGTTTTTTTTTTATTTTGATTTTGGAGGGCTGAGATTGAAGGCTGAAGAATCCCATTGGAAGTGGGAATTCAATCAGAAGAGTCCAGTGGGATTCAAAGATTGAATTCCCGTCCAAGGAGGAATTGGGATTGATCAGAAACTCCTGATCAATCCCTATATAAAGCACCTCCTGGAACAGTTCAGAAACACAGAAAACAGTAAGCAAAGCTACTGATTTGAGAGAAAAGGAGGCGTATAGGAAGCTAGGAAAAGTTTAGGAGTGGTCTGGGAGTGAGAAAAAATTTCTAGAAATTTTTGGCGAAAAAATTTTCTGGAAATTTCTGGGAAATTTCCAGATTCCGGCAAAAATTCCGGCGAAGTTTGAATTTTCCGGCGATAGTTTCGGCCAAACTTGAAGTTTCCGGCAACAATCCCAGTTTCCGGCAAAGAATCCCAGAAACCAGCGATCTTTCGGCAACTTCCGGCGAACTTCCGGCGAAATTTTCCAGATTCCGGCGAGAATTTCCAGAATCCGGCGAAATCCCACCGGTGTTCTTCAGTCTTTAGAGAGAAGGCAGAGGAAAGAAGGAAGAAGAGAGAGAGAGAGGAGGGGCGGTCTGCCGAAAAACAGAGGGTAGTGCCTTTTATACCCTCCCAAAACGACGTCGTTTTGGCTTTAAGTTAATCAGAGGATCCGCGCGTTTTGCCGAAAACCCGACCCGACCCGGGCGTCGACCCGCTTTCTGACCCGCGCGTGCAGCCCCTCCGAGCCGAGCCGAGCCGAGCCAAGCCACCAAGCCGCTTCCCCCGAGCCGTTTTCTCTTCCTTGAGCCGAGCCGAGCCGAGCCGCGATCCGAGCCGCTCCAGGTTTTTTTTTTTTTTTTTTTTTTTCTTTGAATTTTTTTTTCTTTGTTTATTTGTTTATTTTATTTTTTTATTTATTAGATTAGGTTTATGTAATATTCTTTTTATTTATTTTCTTTAAATAAAAATAAAAATTTTCAAAAAAAAATATTTTTAGGGAAAAGTTGAAAGTATCAATTTTCCTTAGAAATAAATTTCCAAAAAATATTTTTGGGGAAAAGTTGAAAGTATCAATTTTCCTTGAAAATTAAAATTTTCAAAAAAAATATTTTTAGGGAAAAGTTGAGAGTATCAATTTTCCTTAAAAATAAATTCCAAAAAAACATTTTTGGGGAAAAGTTGAAAGTATCAATTTTCCTTAAAAACAAAATTTCAAAAAAAAAATATTTTTAGGGAAAAGTTGAAAGTATCAATTTTCCTTGAAAATCCAAATTTCCAAAAAATATTTTTAGGGAAAAGTTGAAAGTATCAATTTTCCTGGAAATAAATTTTCAAAAAAAATATTTTTGGGGAAAAGTTGAAAGTATCAATTTTCCTTAGAAATAAATTTTCAAAAAAAAAAAAATAAATTTTTGAGGAAAAGTTGAAAGTATCAATTTTCCTCGAAATTAAAATTTCAAGAAAATATTTTTGGGGAAAAGTTGAAAGTATCAATTTTCCCTTAACAAAAAAAAATCCTTCCTTTCTATCTAAATTTTGATTTTGTTTTTTTTCTTTAAATAATCCGACGACGGAGCCTCTGTAAGTGAAACAGTAGTTTTCTTGCATACTCCTGAGGTGAGGGAATTTTCTCAATTTTCTGCTAAAAGTATTAGAGTCAATTGAGAATAATTTCCAATAACTAATTACTTGGTAAAATTTTAAAGCTTTTGGATAACACAAATTTAAGCTGGTACCATCTTTTGATGGGCGTTGTGAGGGTGCTATAACCTTCCTCACACGTAACCGAACTCCCGAACCCTGTTCTGGTTAGTAGACCTGAACCTATTCTTTTAGGGACCCTTAAGCTTAGGTGTTCCCTGAAAGGACAGATTCCTTAGGTGGCCAATCACACCTAGATAAAAAACGATTGGTGGCGACTCCCTAAAGTCAATGTCTAGCGATAGATCCCCGGATCTAGACGTTACGACAGCTTGGCGACTCCACTGGGGACCTTGAGAGTCAGGCCAGCAAATAATTTGTGTTATCCAAAAGCCTAATAAAATTGAACCCTTTTGTATATATGTATTATTGTTCATTCATGTTTATTCACTTTGTTAATTATGTCATTCATGTGCATGTGCATAACATGAGCTCTATACTCGAGCTCCGTCCCTCTAGGAGGGAGTAAAGTACCTATTGCTTTCGTGAGGTCTAATGCCTCCGCAGTGGCTAGCGAAATACTCCCACTCAAATTGAACCTTTTCCGCTTGTAGCCTGTAATGGGTGAGGATTAGGGTGCCTTACTAGTCTGTGATGGACAAGGATGTAAGGAACAATTTGAGGACCTTTAGACTTTGACCCTAAAACCACATATAGTGAACCTTAAGAATGCCTAACCTATAGATAGAGCTATCACTCTTCCTTTTTAGAATTGACCAAAAGCATAGGATTCATCCCTTTTATTTTGTGTGATGTGTGATGTGTAAAATTACTTAGTTATTTGTTCTTTTTCTGGGTATACTAACCTTTTTCTTATTTCTTTTGCATTGGTTCATACGCATATCATAAGGTTGCATAAAAGAACATTTGCTTGAAAAACGGTCTTCAACAAATTTTTTTCATGGACACCAATGAACGCCTAGTTTGCTCTTCATCAGTATTAGCACCCTGTGGGACACCTAATGAAGTAAGGGCCCTATCAGAAAAGACTCAATTGAAGATGGGAGATTGCTTGCCAATTGGGTATGAGTCTACTCTGTCTCAAGAAACATCTGTCCTCCTCAAACAGAATAATTTAGAAGATTTGGTTGACATCTGAAAAAAGATGAGTCTGTCAAGACAAGAGCAGTTTTGTCAGAAGCATGGGCATATAGCACACCTTCTAGCAGTGGCTGTTGATGATCAACTAATTAGAGCTGCAATACAATTCTGGGATCCTGCATACAGGTGTTTTATCTTTAACGAAGCTGATATGACTCCCACCATAGAAGAATATTCGGTCTTATTGGGTTTGCATCTAAAGACTCCTGACAAGATATATGTCAAAAAACATAAGTCATGATTTCGTAAAAGTCTGGCTCAACTCATGGGGATAGACAAGGAAGTTGTGGATTCTCATACAAAGAAGAAACAAGAACAGGTTTGCTTACCTTGGAAGTTCTTTCATGAGTTTCTGATGCAACACATCAATGAAGAACGAGGGTTAGACATATTTGCCTTGGCTATATACGGACTGGTAATCTTTCCAAAGGTTTTGGGACATATTGAGATAGCAGTGGTTGATTTCTTTGAGAGTGTGATCAATGGCTGTAATCCTTCAACGGTAATATTAGCAGAGACTATCAGATCTTTGAGTTATTGTTGTCGGAATGGAGGGCGCTTCATAGGATGCATACAGCTATTGTACGTATGGATGAAAAGCCATTTTGAACAAGGAAATGGGGCTTTCTCGAAGATTTATATCCGTAATCGCTTTCCGATCAAAGAGTTCTGTGAAAGTGGGTGGTCAAAGCAGAAGTCTAAACAAGAATGGATAACTTTCTTGCAAAAGTTGGAAGGTGCCAGAGTGAGATGGTTAGTCCCATGGATGAATCGAGAGCCTATGTTATACCAATGTGGAGATAGTACAGTGGTTCCACTTCTGGGTTTATGGGGAGTGACGAATTATGCACCACTCTTAGTGAGGAGACAATTAGGGGGAGAACAGTTTATTCCTATGACTTATGGGCTTCATCAGTTAGATTTCTCTTATAGTGAGCCTAAAGCATTTCAGAGGATGAATGGGATGATCAAAGCATGGAAAAATCCCCAAAGAGTGAGTCCTGGACCATTCACTGAAAAAGTCACTCCAGGTTACTTGGTTTGGAGAACAAAGAGAAGACAGGAAATGGTATTCACTTATGAAGTCTCTCAACCACCGACAGAAGAAAAGCTTGAAGAGATACCATCAGAGTTAGAGCTGGCAACAAAAGAGTTTGAATTTGAAAAGATCAAGTTAAAGAAAGAGATTCAAGAACTTCAAGAAGAAAAAGCCCAGTGGAAAGGTAGAGCTGAAAATTATGAAGTTAAAGTTCATAAGATTGCTAGAGAACGTGATGCAGCTACTGAAGATCTAGCAAGGTTACACCAGGAGCATAAGAGGCTATGTGTGAGAGAAAGGGCCAAAGGGATAACCATTGTCGAGCTGACTGAGGAAAACACAAGACTGAAGCAAGAGTATGCCGAATTAGAAGAAGAAAATACTGAAGCACAGGCAGAAATTAACATGCTAAACAGTTATTTGAGCGGGCTAAGTCAAAGGTTGGATGAACAAGGAGACCACATTGCTGCATTGGTTAGAGAACATAGAGAATTATCATACCAAGTCTGGTGTGGTAAAAGAGAGAACCTAGGGAGGCAGAAATACATTGAGCACTTAACAGCCTAAATTCATAAAGGGGTGCGTAAGGCAAGAGAGATGGTGGAAGAGGCAGAGGCATTAAGACAAGTGGTGGCCCCAGTAGGAGAACATGGACAGCGTCTCTTGAACTTCATAGAAGAGGCCAAGGCCCAGTATGAACAGATCAAACAATTTTATGGCTATAATGCTAGGATGATAAACTCAATGTAGACCAAAGTTTTTTGGAATAAATGAAATTTTTTAGTTGAATACCGTTTTGAGGCAAATGTTCTTTGCATACATGCATTTCTCATTCATTACATTCTCATTCATTGCATTCTCATTCATTACACTTACAAAATAACCATGTGATGATCATGCCAATTTACTGATTCTAAGATATGGTACTCAAGGTTCCAGGATAGCTCCGTCTAGCGAAAATCCTACTCATCGATTCAACACCAGATTCAGAGTAAGGCAAATGGAGCAGGAAAATTCCCAAAGATTTGAAAAGATAGAGAAAGCCCAAGAGAAGATTGAGGGTGAGCTAAGCAAGATTCTGGAGGCTCTTAATAATATGAATAAAGGAAAAGGAGTTGAAGGAAGTACAAGCCAACAAATTCCCCCATTACAAGAAATAGCTGACCCCCTGTACCCTCCAGGTTTTGGCCCACCTCAAGCTCAGTCTGCCCAAGAGGTCCCACCACAACACTTCGCATATCCAACATATCCTGGAATGCCATCGACTTTCAACCCCGGGCAGTATAATAGCTATCTAAATCCTGTCTTCAATGAAAAGGCAGCAGAACCAATTCCTGATTTAGATGATTTAAAAGAGAAGGAAAGGGAAAAGATGAGGGTGGAAGCTGAGGAGAGTTCCAAGATTAGCATGCTAGAGCAAAGGCTAAGGGCCGTGGAAGGATTTAGCTTCTATGGGTCAGTTGATGCTGCGGGGCTCTGCCTAGTTCCTGATGTGGTTATCCCCCATAAGTTCAAGGTACCAAAATTTGAAAAATATGATGGTACAAAGTGCCCCAAAACCCATATCACCATGTATTGCAGGAAGATGGCAGCTCATGCACAGGATGAGAAACTCTTGATGCATGTTTTTCAAGACAGTCTTACTGGTTCTGCGGCCAGATGGTATGTTCAACTGGACAGGACTCGCATTCGCTCTTGGAGCGATATGGCGCATGACTTTATCAGTCAATACCGACATATCATCGATTTGGCTCTAGATCGTTTGTCTTTACAGAATCTGGAGAAAAAGACAAATGAATCTTTTAAAGAGTATGCCCAGAGGTGGAGAGATATTGCTTCTCAGGTACAGCCTCCTCTGACCGAGAAAGAAACTACAGTGCTATTTGTTAGCACTTTAAAACCTCCCTATTATGAAAAGATGATAGGGAATGCAACAAAGAATTTTGTCGATATGGTAATTTCAGGAGAAATCATTGAGAGTGCCATCAAGAATGGCAAGCTAGAAGGGAATGAAGCATCTAGCAAAAGAATCCCAAAGAAAAAAGAAACTGAAGCTCAGGCTGTGAGCTTTGACAGACAGCAACTTAGGGGTTATTCGCCCTACCCCCCACCAGAATATCTGCCCTATCACCCCACTGTAAATAACACTTCTTTTCACCCATACCAACTACCATACCCCCAAACCTATCAAACCTCTTATAGACCCCAAAACACCATGTACAGTTCTAACATTCAACCCACCCCAAAACCATAAATTCGCCCAACTAACGCTGCTGGTGGCTCGCGGGAGCAACGAACCACTCGTGAAAGACCTGTTTTTGACCCTATTCCCATGACCTATACGGAATTATACAAGGAGCTCTACAACAATCATTTGATTGCTCCAAGTAAATTGGAACCCCTCAAGCCACCTTACCCAAAGTGGTATGATCCCACCGCCCACTGTGACTACCATTATGGGATTGCTGGTCACTCCACCGAAAATTGCACTACCCTGAAATATAAAGTGCAACGATTGATTAAGGATGGGATGATCTGCTTTGACACTGGAGGGATGACTGCACCAAATGTTAGTGGCAATCCTTTGCCAAATCATAATGTGAATGCTATAGATGAAGAGCATGAGCGCCATGTAAAGAAAGAAGTGGTAGATATTAAGACACCTCTCGATCAATTGTTTGATGTCTTACGAAAGGCAGACATGATGCAACTGGTAAGTCCACACAGCTATCATGGAGCATATATAACTGGTACTAGTTGTAAGTATCATAGTGGGGCAAGAGGTCACTCCATTGAGACCTGTAAACAATTTCACCGAGAGGTGCAAAAACTCCTGAATTCACATCAGATAGAGGTCTACGAAGAAAAAGAAAGCTTGAAGAATGCTGAGGTGTGCATGAATGATAGGCCTGAAAAGCTGTTTCCCAAACCAGTGACAATTCGGTGTGGAAACAAACCAAAATCAGTCATAGACAAGCTCCTCCCTAGGCCGGTAACTTTTAAAGTCCTGACTCCTTTCCCATACAAAGATGATAAAGCTGTACCCTGGAGATATGGATGTGACGCTGTAGTGCAGGGGCAAAAAGAAGAGGTCTCCAAAGCCGATGCTTCTAACATTACTGGTGTAGGAGGCATTACTCGAAGTGGGAGATGTTACACCCCAAAAATACTAGAAAAGGCTAGAAGAGAGAAGGCTAAAGAAGGAGAAAGACGAAATAATCCAGAGATAGAGCCTGAAGAAGATCAGCCAAAGCCAGTATCAGAAAGGGAGGTTTGTGAATTCCTGAAGCTGGTAAAACATAGTGAATATTCAGTTGTGGAACAGTTGAATAAAATGCCAGCTCGAATCTCATTGTTATCACTGTTGCTGAATTCAGAGCCACATCGAAATACCTTGCTGAAAGTGTTGAATCAGGCATACGTGGCACATAACGTGTCTGTCGAATATGTGAATCACTTGGCTGGAAACTTAGTCATGCCAAATCACATTTCATTCAGTGATGATGAGATTTCTTTAGAGGGAAAGAGAAATGCTAAGGCCTTGCATATCACAGTAAAGTGCCAGAGCCATATCATAGCTAAAGTCCTTATCGATAATGGTTCTGCCATCAATGTCATGCCTATGTCAACTTTGGCGAGGCTACCCATCGATTATTCTCATATGCGAGATAGTCAGATGATTGTGAGAGCCTTTGATGGAACCAGAAAAGAAGTCCTGGGGGATATTAAGATGCCCTTACAAATTGGGCCGTGCACCTTCAATATAAAATTTCAAGTGATGGATATCTCTCCATCCTACAGCTGTCTGTTAGGAAGGCCATGGATTCACATGGCAGGAGCTGTACCCTCTACTTTGCATCAGAAGATCAAATTCAATGTGAAAGGTCAATTAGTAGTGGTAGTTGGGGAGGAAGACATGCTAGTGACCCAACCATTGAACACTCCATATGTAGAGGCTGCCGAAGAAGCATTAGAATGCTCCTATCGATCTTTTGAATTGGTCAATACTGTAGGTGAAGGATTTCAAAGTCAGCCTTTTTCAAAGATAGTGGTGAGCCAAGTCATCAACAAAGGCTGGTGTCCAGGACTAGGGCTAGGCAAAAATTTACAAGGAATCAAAGAACCTCCAACAATAGCAGACAATAGCGACAGGGTAGGCCTAGGCTATGAGATGGCAGAGTGGGAAGTCAAAAGAAGGCCATCAAGAAAAATAGCTAGACTGATGTTTATCCCACACTTGTATGAAACCTTCAGACCTGGAGGATTCATGTACCCAGTTGCAAAGGAAAGTGTGGAAGACGATTTTGCCCAGTTAGCCATTAATGTTGTTGAAGATGAAATGGGAGCTAATCAAGAGGAGTGGGTTCGCCTTTGTCCACAAGACTATGAGCTGAACAATTGGAGTGCCATTGAAATGCCTTTGACTTTTGATTTTGATTCAATGTAATAGTAACATCTCAATAGCTTTTGCCCAAGGCTATGGGGTGATCTTTTTTGTTTGGGCCATTCATCATTTATTATTTTTAATAAAAATTAGGAAGTATGCATTTTCATTCATTTCTTCTTGTGTCTTCATTTTTTTTCATCTCTCCAAGCACATCTTGCCAACATATCCCCATTTCATTCAATTGCAGGTCTTTAAATGAACATGAAGATAATCATGATAACAATCAAGAGGTTAGCTTTGAGAATTCAATCAATACTGATGAACTTGATAATGAAGAGAATTTTGAAGAATATGTTATGCCTCCGGACCTAATGAGGATGGTTGAACAAGAGAATAAGCCAATTGAGCCTCATCAGGAGGTAGTGGACTTAGTGAATCTAGGAGATGAAGAGAATAAGAAAGAGGTCAGAATAGGTACTTCACTTACATCTGAAGATAGGCGACGGTTGGCAGATCTACTTCGTGAATTTGTAGATATATTCGCTTGGTCTTACCAGGATATGCCAGGACTGAGCACAGAGATAGTGGAGCACAGATTGCCCCTAAAGCCATAATGTAAGCCAGTTCAGCAAAAACTGAGACGGATGAAGCCCGAAATGCTGCTAAAGATTAAAGAGGAGGTGAAGAAACAATTTGATGCAGGTTTTCTACAAGTGGCCAAGTATCCAGAATGGGTAGCCAATATAGTCCCAGTTCCTAAGAAAGATGGAAAAGTACGAATGTGTGTGGACTATCGGGACTTGAATAAGGCTAGCCCAAAGGATAACTTTCCTTTGCCTCATATTGACACACTGGTAGATAACACAGCTAAGCATTCAATTTTCTCCTTTATGGATGGTTTCTCAGGGTATAATCAGATAAAGATGGCTGCAGATGATATGGAAAAGACTACTTTTGTGACCATGTGGGGAACTTTCTGCTACAAAGTCATGCTTTTTGGGTTAAAGAATGCTGGGGCAACATATCAAAGGGCCATGGTAACACTCTTCCATGATATGATGCACAAAGAAATCGAAGTGTATGTAGATGATATGATTACAAAGTCTTGTGGGGATGAAGATCATGTCACCAGCCTCAGAAAGTTATTTGAAAGGTTGAAAAAATTTCAGCTAAAATTAAACCCAGCCAAGTGCATCTTTGAGGTAAGGTCAGGGAAGTTGCTAGGTTTCGTGGTCAGTGAAAGAGGAATTGAAGTTGATCCCGATAAGATACAGGCCATCCAGAATTTATCGCCTCCCAGCACACCAAGAGAAGTTCGAGGTTTTTTGGGGAGATTGAACTACATTTCTCGGTTTATCTCTCAGCTTACTTACAAATGTGATCCCATATTTAAGCTTCTCCGTAAGAATAATCCTGGGAAATGGAGCGAAGAATGTCAGGAGGCGTTTGATAAAATTAAGCAATATTTATCGAACCCTCCAGTGTTGGTGCCACCTGTTCCAGGGAAACCTTTAATCTTATACTTAACTGTATGTGAAAGTTCAATGGGATGTGTGCTGGGGCAGCAAGACGAAGCTAGCCGAAAGGAGAGAGCTATTTACTACCTGAGTAAAAAGTTCACAGAATATGAATCCAAGTATTCTTCACTAGAGAAAATGTGTTGTGCATTAGCGTGGACTGCCAAAAGACTCAGACAGTATATGCTTTATCACACTACGTGGCTCATAGCAAAACTGGATCCCATTAAGTATATCTTCGAGAAGCCTTCTTTGTCTGGAAGAATTGCTAGATGGCAAGTAATGCTCTCGGAATATGATATTATATATATGAGCCAAAAAGCAATAAAAGGGAGCGCTATAGCAGAATTTCTTGCAGATCGTGATACTGAAGAGTATGAGCCGATGAAGCTAGAATTTCCTGATGAAGACTTAATGACTATTTCTCAACTGGAGGAAGGGGGGCATGTAGAAAAATGTTGGAGAATGTACTTTGATGGAGCTGCTAATGCCTTGGGACATGGAATTGGGGCAATTCTGATTTCTCCAGAAGAACGATATTATCCTGTAACAGCGAGGTTAAATTTCAATTGCATAAATAACATCGCTGAGTATGAGGCATGTGTTATGGGTTTGCAAGCTGCTATAGAAAGAAGAGTAAAAGCACTGAAAGTGTTCGGAGACTCAGCTCTAGTTATATACCAGTTGAAACGAGAATGGGAGACGAGAGATCCAAAACTCGTTCCGTATCATAAGTATATTCTAGAGTTGACGAAACAATTTGAAGATGTCCAGTTCGATCACTTACCTCGAGAAGAAAATGTGATTGCTGATGCATTGGCTACTCTGGCTGCAATGATTCGAATTAATGATGACACCGACATTCAGCCCATCAAGTTAGATGTTAAGGATATACCAGCGTATTGTTCTAATGTAGAGGGGGAAGAAGATGGAAAACCCTGGTATTATGACATCTTACAATATGTCAAGGATCAGCAGTATCCAGTTCATGCAACAGAAAATGATAAAAGGGTCATCCGAAGATTGGCTATGAGCTTTTTCCTGGATGGGGATATCCTTTACAAAAGAAGCAAGGATCAAGTACTATTGAGGTGTGTAAATGAGACTGAAGCGAAAAAAATCATTGAAGAGGTGCATGATGGAATATGTGGGGCACATACTAGTGGACATATGATGGCAAGACAGATTATGAGAGCGGGATATTACTGGTTGACGATGGAGAATGATTGCATTGATTATGCTCGTAAATGCCATAAATGCCAGATATATGCTGATAAGATTCATGCTCCGCCGTCTGCTTTACATGTTATGGCACCACCATGGCCATTTTCAATGTGGGGCATGGATGTCATTGGTCCAATCACCCCAAAGGCTTCTAACAGGCACAGATTCATTTTTGTGATGATAGATTACTTCACAAAATGGGTAGAAGCAGCTTCATATGCAAACGTGACACACTCCGTGGTTTGCAAGTTCATAAAAAAGGAGATTATCTGTAGATATGAACTTCCGGAGAAAATCATTTCAGACAATGCCAAGAATCTAAATAGCAAGATGATGCAAGAAATATGTGCTCAATATAAGATCAAGCATCATAACTCGGCACCATACCGTTCAAAAATGAATGGGGCAGTTGAGGCAGCCAATAAGAACATAAAGAGGATTTTGGAAAAAATGACCGAGACTTACAAAGATTGGCATGAGAAGTTACCATTCGCATTGCATGCATACCGAACGTCAGTTCGCACCTCTACTGGGGCAACCCCATTTTCTTTGGTTTATAGGATGGAAGCTGTACTACCAGTGGAAGTAGAGATCCCCTCTTTGAGAGTTTTAAAAGAAGTTGAGTTAGAAGAAGCCGAATGGATTCGTGAACGTTATGAGCAGTTAAATTTCATAGAAGAGAAGAGATTGACTGCACTGTGCCATGGTCAGTTATACCAAAGAAGAATGATGAGGGCTCATGATAAGAAGACTCGGCCTCGTTGCTTTCGAGAAGGAGAGTTGGTTTTGAAAAGAATTCTCCCAATCCAACACGATAGTAGAGGAAAATGGACTCCGAATTGGGAAGGGCCGTATGTGGTGAAACGGGCTTTTTCGGGTGGAGCATTGATACTGACTGAGATGGATGGAAACGATTTACCCCATCCTGTAAATTCTGATGCTGTGAAGAAATACTATGCTTGAAAAAATACAAAAAAAATAAAAAAATAAAAAAAATGAAAAAATGGAAAAAATGAAAAATGATGAAAAATGAAAAAAAAATGGAAAAAATGGAAAAAAAGAAAAAAGTGAATGAAAAAGGAGGACTCAAGGCGAAAACCCAAAAAGGGCGGTTTGAGTCATAGGGGGTTGTCTAAGTTGAAAACCTGAAAAGGCAGCTTAGATAAGGAGGATACGGCATCGAATTTAAAAGTCTGCTGATATAGGGGCTAGCAAGTTCGGAAGAGTTCCAAGTTGTTAAATACATCAGAGGGTTGAGTTTTCAGAAAAGACTTTGAGATGTGTTATCATGATTATCTGATTGTTCATTTTGGGCTTTGTCCCCATACCTATCCTTGTAATTCTTTCTTGACCAAAGTTTGCCAACATTTTGCTAATAAGAGACATTCTATTCCATTCTTTGTGTCTTTTTTCTTATGACTGTTTCCCAACATTCAGATTCTTTTCTTTTTAATACCCCACCATTGAAGAAATGTGCAAATGCATTCTTACTTTTTGAATTTGAAATAATGATTGATGAATGAATAACAACAGGAAAGATTTTTACATTACATTGAATGAGTCAAGAGTGAAAAAGGCAGAATCGACATGTTCAGTTCTTAATTAGGAAATTGAATCTAGGAAGAGATTTCTTACAAGAAGAATGTGAGTGGAAGAGACAATTGAGAGCTACACTGGTTCGATCTTAGAAGAACAGTGCAATTGGATCCTTGAGGAATCAAAGGGCTTGACACCCAAGAAAGAAAAAAAAAAAAGAGCTTGAGAAACTTGAGTACCATACATTGAACAGGAATTAATTGGCCAACATGTGCATAGCATGCATTGAAATTCATATGCATTTGCATAACATACACTACTTTCAGGAAAGTATAATGTACAAATTCAAGAAGCAGGGGTGTTCCAACATCTCACATGAAAAAGACAGATATGAAAAGACTTTACAAGTTTGAGAAAAAACTTGTCAGGTAAGTTCCTAATCCTTGAGATAGGATGTCTCTTGGTATCAGGGTTGATTTATAAGACCTTTAGGCATAATCTCCTGAAATCTCTTCAAACATAACTTTCAACTCCTTCGGACATGATTGTCTAGGAGTATTTACTTTTCAAAGTTTGTTGCCTCTGTTTAGAGGAGCAATTTACTTTTTCAAAGTTCGTTGCCTCTGTTTAGAGGAGCAATTTACTTTTCAAAGTCGTGGTGCCTCTGTTTAGAGGAGCAATTTACTTTTTCAAAGTCGTGGTGCCTCTGTTTAGAGGAGCAATTTACTTTTCCAAAGTCGTGGTACCTCTGTTTAGAGGAGCAATTTACTTTTTCAAAGTTCGTTGCCTCTGTTTAGAGGAGCAATTTACTTTTTCAAAGTTCGTTGCCTCTGTTTAGAGGAGCAATTTACTTTTCAAAGTCGTGGTGCCTCTGTTTAGAGGAGCAATTTACTTTTTCAAAGTCGTGGTACCTCTGTTTAGAGGAGCAATTTACTTTTCAAAGTTCGTTGCCTCTGTTTAGAGGAGCAATTTACTTTTCAAAGTCGTGGTGCCTCTGTTGAGAGGAGCAATTTATTTTTTCAAAGTCGTGGTGCCTCTGTTTAGAGGAGCAATTTACTTTTCCAAAGTCGTGGTACCTCTGTTTAGAGGAGCAATTTACTTTTCAAAGTTCGTTGCCTCTGTTTAGAGGAGCAATTTACTTTTCAAAGTCGTGGTGCCTCTATTGAGAGGAGCAATTTATTTTTCCAAAGTCGTGGTGCCTCTGTTTAGAGGAGCAATTTACTTTTCAAAGTCGTGGTGCCTCTGTTTAGAGGAGCAATTTACTTTCCAAAGTCGTGGTACCTCTGTTTAGAGGAGCAATTTACTTTTCAAAGTTCGTTGCCTCTGTTTAGAGGAGCAATTTACTTTTCCAAAGTCGTGGTGCCTCTGTTGAGAGGAGCAATTTACTTTTCCAAAGTCGTGGTACCTCTGTTTAGAGGAGCAATTTACTTTTCAAAGTTCGTTGCCTCTGTTTAGAGGAGCAATTTACTTTTCAAAGTCGTGGTGCCTCTGTTGAGAGGAGCAATTTATTTTTCCAAAGTCGTGGTGCCTCTGTTTAGAGGAGCAATTTACTTTTCAAAGTCGTGGTGCCTCTGTTGAGAGGAGCAATTTATTTTTCCAAAGTCGTGGTGCCTCTGTTGAGAGGAGCAATTTACTTTCCAAAGTCCGTTGCCTCTGTTTAGAGGAGCAATTTACTTTCAAAAGTCGTTGAGTCTCTGTTTAGAGGAGCTTCGGCAAAAAAAAAACAAAAAAAATCAAAAAAACAAAAACAAAAAAAATCAAAAAAATCAAAAAAATCAAAAAAATAAAAACAAAAATAAAAAAAAATCAAAAATAAAAATGTTGAGTTGAGTCTTGATTGGGTGTCTACGTCTTTGCGCAATTTCTGTTTCACAGAAAATGTGCAAAGAGGGGCAGCTGTAGACACCCAATTGGGTCCGGGCCCAGATCAATTGGGCCTGACCCAAATGGGTAAGGCCCATTTCAATCCTGTATATTTTTTTTCTTCTTTTGTATTTTATGTATTCTATTATTATTATTATTATTATTATTATGTATATCTTTATTTATTTATTTATTTTTATTCAGATTAGATTTATATGTATTTTATTTATACAGTTATATATTATTATTATTTTTTTTTGTGTAATATATTTGTGGGTTTATCTTATTTTATTTGTTATTTTTTTTTTTAATCATCTGTTAATTCTATCTTCTTTTTCCTGAATTATCTGATATTATTTTTAATTTTTAATTTTTGATTTTCTTTTCTAATTATCTAGTTTTTTTTTTTATTTTGATTTTGGAGGGTTGAGATTGAAGGCTGAAGAATCCCATTGGAAGTGGGAATTCAATCAGAAGAGTCCAGTGGGATTCAAAGATTGAATTCCTGTCCAAGGAGGAATTGTGATTGATCAGAAACTCCTGATCAATCCCTATATAAAGCACCTCCTGGAACAGTTCAGAAACACAGAAAACAGTAAGCAAAGCTACTGATTTGAGAGAAAAGGAGGCGTATAGGAAGCTAGGAAAAGTTTAGGAGTGGTCTGGGAGTGAGAAAAAATTTCTAGAAATTTTTGGCGAAAAAATTTTCTGGAAATTTCTGGGAAATTTCCAGATTCCGGCAAAAATTCCGGCGAAGTTTGAATTTTCCGGCGATAGTTCCGGCCAAACTTGAAGTTTCCGACAACAATCCCAATTTCCGGCAAAGAATCCCAGAAACCGGCGATCTTTCGGCAACTTCCGGCGAACTTCCGGCGAAATTTTCCAGATTCCGGCGAGAATTTCCAGAATCCGGCGAAATCCCACCGGTGTTCTTCAGTCTTTAGAGAGAAGGCAGAGGAAAGAAGGAAGAAGAGAGAGAGAGAGGAGGGGCGGTCTGCCGAAAAACAGAGGGTAGTGCCTTTTATACCCTCCCAAAACGACGTCGTTTTGGCTTTAAGTTAATCAGAGGATCCGCGCGTTTTGCCGAAAACCCGACCCGACCCGGGCGTCGACCCGCTTTCTGACCCGCGCGTGCAGCCCCTCCGAGCCGAGCCGAGCCGAGCCAAGCCACCAAGCCGCTTCCCCCGAGCCGTTTTCTCTTCCTTGAGCCGAGCCGAGCCGAGCCGCGATCCGAGCCGCTCCAGGTTTTTTTTTTTTTTTTTTTTTTTCTTTGAATTTTTTTTTCTTTGTTTATTTGTTTATTTTATTTTTTTATTTATTAGATTAGGTTTATGTAATATTCTTTTTATTTATTTTCTTTAAATAAAAATAAAAATTTTCAAAAAAAAATATTTTTAGGGAAAAGTTGAAAGTATCAATTTTCCTTAGAAATAAATTTCCAAAAAATATTTTTGGGGAAAAGTTGAAAGTATCAATTTTCCTTGAAAATTAAAATTTTCAAAAAAAATATTTTTAGGGAAAAGTTGAGAGTATCAATTTTCCTTAAAAATAAATTCCAAAAAAACATTTTTGGGGAAAAGTTGAAAGTATCAATTTTCCTTAAAAACAAAATTTCAAAAAAAAAATATTTTTAGGGAAAAGTTGAAAGTATCAATTTTCCTTGAAAATCCAAATTTCCAAAAAATATTTTTAGGGAAAAGTTGAAAGTATCAATTTTCCTGGAAATAAATTTTCAAAAAAAATATTTTTGGGGAAAAGTTGAAAGTATCAATTTTCCCTTAACAAAAAAAAATCCTTCCTTTCTATCTAAATTTTGATTTTGTTTTTTTTCTTTAAATAATCCGACGACGGAGCCTCTGTAAGTGAAACAGTAGTTTTCTTGCATACTCCTGAGGTGAGGGAATTTTCTCAATTTTCTGCTAAAAGTATTAGAGTCAATTGAGAATAATTTCCAATAACTAATTACTTGGTAAAATTTTAAAGCTTTTGGATAACACAAATTTAAGCTGGTACCATCTTTTGATGGACGTTGTGAGGGTGCTATAACCTTCCTCACACGTAATCGAACTCCCGAACCCTGTTCTGATTAGTAGACCTGAACCTATTCTTTTAGGGACCCTTAAGCTTAGGTGTTCCCTGAAAGGACAGATTCCTTAGGTGGCCAATCACACCTAGATAAAAAAAGATTGGTGGCGACTCCCTAAAGTCAATGTCTAGCGATAGATCCCCGGATCTAGACGTTACGACACTCTGCTGTCAATAGTACTTAATTCTTATGGAAAAAGAACAGACTAATCAGGGACTTTAAGACATTAGAATTAGACTCGTGTTTCATTGTTGATTTATTTTTTAAAATTTTAAATTAGATTTTAATATAAGAAAACTAAAATTTTTATGTTAAATTTTAATAGACGATAATACATAGATAAATATAAATATATTTATTTTTAATATAAATTATAATATAATTATATATAAATATAGCTTTTATTAAATTAAAATATTTAATAATATTTTCATTAATATAATATATATAATACAAATTAAATAAATAATAAAATATATTCCTTTTATATATCATGATGAGAGTTAGGGTATAACGTTTTAAACCCGATCTTGATTTAATTTAAATTATTAAAAAAGATAAAATTTAATCTTTATTTTAATAAAAAATCTCGTATCGATTAAATCATGATGAATTAAAATTCAACTAATATAGATTGTTTTGTCATTTTTGTATCTATTGTCTCTTTAAAGAATTTGTCTAATAAAAAATTTTAAAAACAAAGAAAATAATAAATATGAAAAACCAAATGGGGTGGTAAGTAAATTTATTAAATTAAAATATTAAATAATATTTTTTATTAAAATACATATATAAATATAAAAATAAATAAATAATAAAATATATATTTTACATATATCAAGTCAAAATTAAATTTTAAAATTTTACCCTTACCCTAGCTTAATTTTTTTTAAAAAAAACTCAATTCAATTATTTTTAATTTAAGTATTAAATAGTAAGAAAACTTCAAACCTTAATCCAAAAAATTTAAGTTTAATTAAATTAATAAAAATCAAATATTTCATTTATAAAATTTATATTCGATTCTCGCTACCAATAATAATCCAAATGTCTAATATAAGTTTTGGAGACAGCACATAGTTGAATTAAAATAGAATTGGCGCCCTCGCCCGAACTTTTTTTCAACCAAAATTTCTTTTCAGAAAGAGCAAAATCCAGTCCCATTTTCAACCTCGAGGCTCAAGCCCAAAGTTTCACGAAGTTATTGGTTTTTAGCCCAAAAATATATTGACCCAAACTCAATGTTTCTATTCGTTGCCCAAAATCAAATTCGAAAAATATCAATCCCCAAACCCTGTAACATTTTCCCCTTCAATTCATAAAAATCACAATCTAATCTCTTTTCTCTTCTCTTTCTCCTTTCGCTTTGACATTTCCAATGGCAACTCTCTTAAACCCTTCTTCTCTCCTTCTACCCCCAAAGCCCTTTCTTCCTACTCGTCTCCAACTAACTACACCTCCTACTTTGCGTGTCAGCTCACTGACTCATCACCTTTCATCATCATCATCGTCAACTCGTCCTCCTCGGACTATCAAAGCTGCAGCAGTTGACAGTGACTATTCGCCCAAGAGGAGCAGCAGCAATGAGCCAAGGGAAACGATAATGTTACCTGGCTGTGATTATAATCATTGGCTTATTGTTATGGAGTTCCCTAAAGACCCTGCTCCTACAAGAGAACAAATGATTGAGACTTATCTTAACACTCTTGCTACTGTCCTTGGCAGGTTAGACTTTCTGCTCTCTGGCTTTCTTTTATTTAGTTCGAACTCTGAAAAATATGGAAACTTTATGCAAGTTTTTCTGGGATTTGTTTTTTTTCTTTTATGAAGTGTTTGAAATATTCCTCTTTTTGGTTTTCTGGGTTTGTTTTGTTTTGTTGTGAAATGTCAAATTTTGATAAGATTTTTTTGTCGGTTTTGCTTGGTTTTTTATTTTAGTGCTGCAAAATTCTTTTTTTTTTCCCTTTTACTGGGGGAGCTTGTTTATTTCCCTGGGTTCTTTATGAAACATAGAAAGATAATTCCTTTGTTTAATTGTATTGAGTTTAAGTTGGGGGTTTTTATTATTATGGTTACATATCTAATTGTTTTGGCCAGTTGGTTATGACTTATGAATAAAGATGGAGCCTTGAAATGAATGAAAGAAATAAGATTGAACAAGGTCATTGCTAGCAAGCTTTTGAATAATCCTAACATTAGTTGCTGATAAAGTTGCAATTGGAGTGAAGAGGAGAAAATTTGCAATTCATCTGGTTTATTATAGCAACTTTCAGACCGCATTATAATAGTTTATCCTTAGAAATTCAGGCTACTTAGGAGTTAGGGCAGAATCTTTGTCTTAGGCTAGAAATATACCTGTTTACCTGAATCTATCACCTCAGCTTTTGAGATCCTCAAAACTTTGTAATAGAGTTGGTTGTTGTCTATTAACTAACCAGTTTGATCTGCATTTGTACATATAGCGAGGCTTACAACTCATATGTCTCTTCTAGCTTTATAGTAGCAAACTTTCTGGCTGTCCGCAGTCTTGATCAAGACCAGATATCATGGATGAGCCTTTCTTAGTTATCAGCATGAGATCGGCTTTTCTTTGTGCATGTGTTTAATCATTAAGAGTCTGCTACCTTATTATTATGTAATAAATTAACATACAATAATTCCACTTCTGTGAGTATATGTGTATCTAGTAATTGTAATAAAAAAATCTTGGATGTGATTTTTTTCTATATTACAGCATGGAAGAAGCAAAGAAGAACATGTATGCTTTTAGCACTACCACATATACAGGGTTCCAATGTACTGTATCAGAAGAAACCTCTGAAAAGTTCAAGGGTAAGAAGATTTAACAGGCAGTTGTCTATTTAAATTATGTTGTTATTGTGACAAAACGAATTTTATTCTTTTGGATGTAGGATTGCCTGGAGTTCTTTGGGTGCTACCTGATTCCTACATAGATGTCAAAAACAAAGATTATGGAGGTTGGTTGGGAATTGAATTTAGTTATGCAAATAAATTTTTCGTTTCCCCAGAGGGCTAGATTATGGTCATAAAACGAGCTTTTGCTTTTGCTTTTGTGTGATTTTTAGGTGATAAATATATCAATGGGGAAATAATTCCCTGCAAATACCCTACTTATCAACCAAAAGCAAGAAAAGAATCAAAATATGTGAAAAGAAGATACGAGAGACGAAAAGATGGTCCTCCTCCTGCTGGGCAGTTCAGACCAAAGCAAGCAGCAAGTCAGTCGGAATCACCATCTTGACAAGGTACCTGAAACACCTGTCTATACTCCTCTTAGTAATGTTGGTTTAAAGTTTAATTTTCATCACACAACCTTTTTTTATTTGACAGTTCTTCAATGTTTCACTGCAAGGATAGTTGGTAGTTTGCAAGCTGATATCACTATTCTGCATGTTATGGGAACGCTTGTTCTGGGGTACTATTATCTGTTCTATAATTTTTCCCCTGTAAAGTCTTTGTAGTAGTTTTATGCAGACAGAAATAGACCTATATGAGTTTGTTATTTGAAACATTATCAATTGAGAAGTATGTCAGCAACATATGGTTACATTTGATCTCACATAAGATTTATTTCCATTTAACTTTGAGCTATATGGATGCATTGCCTTGGTTTTCAGTTGCTCCTTTTCTTGGCCAACTTTATGTATATGAGCACACGTGCAGTCTTTAGATATAAATACGGTTTGACAGAAGGCTATGAAGTTCCATGCAGAAAGCTGTATTAATTGATGGGTGTGGGATATATTCATGTGACCAGTCTTGAAATTGGATACACATGAAACGAAACTTGGTTTCAGGTTTTCATTTTTATGAATTATTCTTCAGTAGGAATCTTGCTAAAACCAAATTTGAGTCATATCATTTACGCTTTGCTTGGTAGAAATGATGAAAGAGATAAGGATGAAAAATTTGTTAATTCAATAGTTAAAATTCATAATTACTTTCTTAGTTTGTAGTTTAATCGTTAGATTGCCTTAGTGTACTGAATAAATGTATGTAACTAAATAATGTACTGAATAAATGTATGTAACTAAATAAAACCTTGGTGAACCAGTATGGGATTTGGGAGTAGTGGTCATGCTAATCGTCCAATGACTACGTGTAGCATTCATGAATGGCAACAAAGTTTATTAGAGAATCATAGTGTGTGGACTCTTAATTACTTTTGATCTTCATTAAGAAGTTTTTATTTTGGATTGTGGTCAGAAGTGGCTAACGCAAAGGAAATGTTGATATAAAACCATGTTAACTCGTAATTCAAGAAGTTATTTTGGGATCATTCCTTGCTTGCTAGTAGTTTTGAGCCTGTTGAAAATGACAAATATGTTAGTGGCAAACTTCTTCCAGACATTTTCAAAATAGTTTCAAAGAAACGGTAAAAGAAAACAAGAAATGGAACATTGAAACTCCTTTTATAGATCTTAAGAATTATTGGTACATTCAATCAAATATATAAGTAAGCCTTAATATGAAGCTAATTTCTGCAAATTATTTGATGATATAACAGCTAGTTTCTTTAAGAAAAACTCAACTTGTAAGAACATGTGGGCCATGGGCACGATGATCATGTCCCAATCTTCAAGAGTAAAAGACTCTGCAAGCTTGGGTGTATGATACCACTTAATCAACACCTTTTCTTTCTCTTCCCTCATTTCCTCCAAACTCCAAGTATTTCAATGTTGCAGGGAAATGATTTCAACATGTAACAATGGCTAACTTCAACATACCTAATTCTTGGCATCACACTCTTCACCAGTTCCCACTCCACAGCAAGCCTTGCCAGGAACTTCAGACAAAGACCCTCAACCTTCCAAGTGATAGTCTTGCCACCTTCAAAGCTAGGGTGCATGAATTGCAGGTCTCCATTTTCAATACACAGGTACTGCAAATCACGGAGTGAGTTGGGATTAATCCACATTGGTGTGGTTACTCCACGGTAATACCTGAGGTACAGCTCCTCAAGATGTGGCGGAGGAGACAAACCATCTAGTTTCCTGAAAATGTCTTCTTTCTCACATCCTTCAGTGTTGATTGATAAAACCTTTAGTTGTTTGAGCTGAGACAGGACAGCCAGTTCCTCTTCTGCAATGTCACTTTCTTCGCTTATGTTTACTCGCAGCACTTTAAGCTGTAACATCCCTTGGAGCTCTCCCAGACGACAGCCATTCCTGTCAGCTGCACTTGGTACTGTGAATCCTGATAGCTCTTGAAGATTTGAAAGCCTCCCTAAGCCCTGAGGGAGGTATTGGATAGGACAGTACCCTATGTCCAATACATTTAAGTTCCGCAGATTTATGATCGATGAGGGTAGTTTCTGCAGATTGTTGCATCCAGTCAAAACCAAAAGCTGGAGGTTCCGGAGCTCTCCGATTAACTGTGGCAGTTCCTTCAGGGCCGCAACTCCTCTTAGGTTCAGATATGCTAGGCGTTCAAGGGAGATGATCCAACGCAGTAGTTTCTGAATGGGAATGTTTTCTAGCTTATTCTGGGAGAAATCCAACACCCTGAGGGACTTTACTCTGAACAGTGGGATGATCCTGTCAAAGATAACTGGAGAGCTGCTCATCATCAGGAATGCCCGGAGCTTTGACTTTCTATTCAGTGATTTCACATCTTCTTCGCCCGTGAAACCCAAACGCCGCGATTGATTAGTAGGTCTTTGCTTGCCATGTTCAACAAATCTGCAAAAGGCCTCTTCTCTGGCAATTTTAATGGTCAAGTCTCTGACAAGATCATGCATCTTGCAACTATAGACTCTTCCATCAAAACCTCTCTGCTTGACAACTTCAACAAGGCATCTACTGATGAGCTCTGACAGGTAATCAAATGCTAATTCTATTGCTGTTCTGGTGTCCTTTCCCTGGATGAAACCCTCTCCAACCCACCAATGAACCAACTGCTCAGCACTTATCACCGAGTCCTCTGGATAGATGGAGAAACATAACAGGCATTGCTTCAGGCGAGTAGGCAGCTCATCATAGCTCAATTGTAATGAAGCCATTACTGAGCTTTCACCTTCTCTAGTGGCCAATTCATCGTGGAAATTTTTACAAATCCGTCTCCAAACATCCGTTGACAGAGTTTTTGATTTCAGCAAGCCTCCTACAGTCTTAATAGCCAGCGGGAGTCCACAGCATTTCTTCACTATATCTTTCCCTAGCTCTTCCAACTCGTAGTGCTGTTTTGCTTCCTTTTCTGAAGAAAATGCAATTCTACAGAACAACGCCCAGCTTTCTTCTTCATTGAGTATTCGGGGTTGGTGAATTTGAGCTTTCTCCACCCCCATCTCTATGGCAACACTTTCTTTCCTTGTAGTGATTATTATAGCACTGCTCTGCCCCTCCCTCTTGGGTAGTCCAGCAAGCAATCTTTCCCACCACCCATGAGCACTCCAGACATCATCCATCACTATCAGATAGTCTTTGCCATCAAGTGCTTGTTTAATCTTTGGCAGCATTTGACCCATATCCAGTCCATAAGTATCTTCTCCCAATTGCTTCAGCATGGTCTTCATGATCTCTTCCTCATTGACAGTCTGAGATATTGATACCCAAATTCTCTCCTCAAATCGCTCGAGGATCAGGTCATTGTTATAGATCTTCTGGGTTATGGTTGTTTTCCCCAACCCCCCCATCCCCACAATCCCAACTCGGTGTAACTGTTTTTTCATAGGAAGAATCCAGCCTATAATCTTCTTCGTGTCCTCTGCCAAACCAACTATGGTGGATTCATCGAAAGCTGGTGATGTCCACCTCCTAACGATACTACCACCATCATCATGAACACTCTGCTGTCCAATCGTCTTGAAATATGTGTTCAGGATCTTCTGCATCTTCTCTATCCGTCCATTAATATCTTTAAGCTTTCTTCCCGTTCGATGCTGAAAGATCATCTTATGGGGAAGGAAAGTGTTGCATCGAAAAAACTCTTCTTGGTATTCAGCTCTAAGCAAGCAATCTGTCAGTATATCCTCCGCATCATAAGTCAATTCTCTGATCATGCTTAAAGTTGTCTTCACGGTTTCCTCCTTCCTTTTCAGCTTGTTGGCATCAGCAAGAAAGGACTTCATCAGGTCAAGCTGCGTCTTCAGCTCCGTGAACTGGCTTCGAAATTCAAGTATTCGACCACTATGCTCTTTCAGAGCATCAATCAACTTCCCTGCTACAACGTCTATGATAGCATCTGCCATCTTTTTCTGTTATTAACCCTGCAAAATTCTGCAGTACTAGAGCTTTAATGTCATCAAATGTAATAAATCATTTTCATCAATCCTTTCTACCACCATTGATAATGTAACTTTGATAATTTTCTTTGTGGAGTAGCATGTTTTAATGCACATAAGCATTAACATTCTCAACCCATTTTGATTCAATTTGACATGATAAACATTAACGTGAAGATGAATGCAAGAACTTATTGAGCTTTGAATCCTAAAAATGGATGATCAACCTCAGAATATATTTTGAGCATAACATCAGCATAGAAATTTCTTTAAAATTTCTTTGAGTACTTGGATCGACTGTCTCTAGTTTGAATTAACTTTAAATCTTGAAATTTTAAGTTTTTGTGGATTGAAGCAAATTGATAACATAACATATCAAGGTGAAGATGAGTTCAAGAAATTACCCAGATATAGCTTTCAGATATAATAATTGTATCAAACGCAAATGAACTTAATACCTGAAAAAACATCAAAAGGAATGAAAAACATGTCAATGATCACCTTCACAAAAAAAAAAAAAAAAAAAGTAGAAAATCAATATGAAGATAAACTCGAAGGAAAATTGAGAACTTGGATCAAACCTGCTGAGTGAAGTTGCTTGACTCAACCGAGAAATGTGCTTCATGTTCCTTGCAATCCAAGGTCTTATATGGTAAACAAAGCATTGACAAAACTTCTCCCTGGAAATTGCTCTCGCTTTTTCCTATCCACCATTCAATTCAAATGATTGTCAATTAAGACTAACATTCAATGCTATAAATAATGATCATAGTCCAATGAAATCTCATGTTTGCTCTAAGTGTAAACAAGAAAAAAATTTTGATGACAGCCGATCATGGAATAGTGTGGTGGTGGATTTTCATTTTCCATCCTTACTCGTTTGCTTTGAATTTTGAAGAAATTAAAAGAGTAAATGGGATTAGGGTCCTACCACTAGATTAAGCACTAAAAGCCTACTTGTTGACTGAATCTGGAACTCATTGGCAACTAAGAACATTATTCAACATCTTCTGCCCCTAATCTATTCTCACCCTCATTCAAGAAAACAAAAATTTTTAGATTGCATTTTCGGTGAAAATGAATACAAAAAATTTTTCATACATATGAACATCTTTATAGCATAATTAATCTTTGAAATAGATATGACTATCTTCATGAATCAAATGTCCATAATCAAACTCCAACTTGGTTAATTCAAATTATATCAAATTCATTTTTAAAACTTGATTTAGGGTTAGTGTTGGATAGGGTAATAATATCCAACTCCGTACATTCAAATTATTTATATATTTGAAGGATCACACTTCTATAACCATGTCGAACAGATACTTTATGAAAAATGAACAGTCGGAGCAACATAAAGATTAAAACACTTATTTGAAGAAATAAGTTTGATTAATCTTTGAGTTTGATTTATTAATATATCCTAAACTCAACTCGATTAGGATTAGGATCGACTTTAATTTGGATTATTCTTCAAGTTGAACAAAAGCAAACATTAATTCACTTAATCTTCACGCCAAAACGTTTATCTAACTAAACCCATACAAGTATTAATCTATGGTATCCTTTTTCTATTTCATTTTCTCTGTTTCTGGTCATTCTCCTCCTCCTTGAACCCTTGACTGATGACTTGAGAGCGTGGTCAGACCATGTCTAGCTCATTAGCCAACAGGTTTCAACGTGGGGTTCGTTTTTCACCTTTTTCCTTTTCATGGAAAGGGAAAACAAGTGAGAGGGAGAATAAGAGACAATGGTAGATGATTTAAGAAAGAGAAAGCAACAATGACAAGATATTCCCTAGTGCCTAACAACAAATTTTCAGACTGTCATTGATTACATTGCAAGTGAAAAAAACACCACTTTTTTATTTTTTTTGTGTTATTTGAAGATCAACTTAAAATATTGATTGTTCCTTTTCTTTATGGGGTCTTTTGATAAGAAGGATTGAGCATGATGTTTTTTTCAAGGAGAATTGACCACAACTGAGACCATTATTCATAAGTTTGATTAATGTTTCATGTTGCATGCTCAATTTGTTTCACCTTTTTCACCAAATCGCACTGGCAAAGTTATTAAAACTCTTTTCATAAATGCATTGGAACATTTGATTTAGTAGTTATCGTATGCTTCTTCTGTTTAAAGAGCGGATTTGATTTTTTTCTCTTTTAAATCTGCTGATGAATTCATATCAAAGAAAAAAGTTACATTCAATTGACCATGATTGAATTTGACTGCTATTAGATGAAAGCATGTGCTTTTTTATTACATACTACTATTTTTAGTGCTTGGAAAATGGGTTGAAATCCCATTTCACAGTGTTCCCAATGTTCTCCCTAGTTCATGATTTAGCCAACTGATTATTTCACATGGTTAGTGTAGCAAAAGTCAACCAAAATGAAAACATGAAAGGACAAAAGCTTCAAATTCAATTGATGGTTATTTGTGTATGTTTCTCTAATTAGTAGTGAAAATTGTTAAGAAAATAAAAAATTTTTTTTTTCGGAAAGCCATCTATGGGTTTAAAAAATATTTTTGTCTGATTAATTCTAGTTATGTTTGCCTTGATAAAAATTGGTATGGTAGCTTGAATGGACAACTATTCTTTTTAAGATCTCAATCTCTTTCTTTATTGATTTCTTTTGGTAAATTCTTTTACTTTTTATTTATTATATTATAAATAAAAACAAAAGATATCATTTAAAAGAAAATAAAGAAATTAGAAACATATTTGAGGAAAAATAAAAATGAAATTACAAACTTTCTTTTGGGATATTTTAAGAACTCATCTTTTTTTTTTCCTCAAATTTCTTTGACTTTGTGTGAAAGTTGATGGGCCTAATAAAGGAACAAGAGATAAATATTCTTCTTGGAAACAAAGAGAATTTCTTTTTTTGCCAAAAGAAACAAAGAGAATATTAGAAAAAGCACTTTTCCTTTTATTCAAAATGTGCTGGCTAGCTAGGTATATGTTCATATAGTATAATAATTAAGAAGCTTATTAAACTTTATTTATAGAATAAATTTTAATAAGTCAAGCTTCCTAGCTAATTACAATTGCAAGTTTGTTAAAGTTTATTATAGAAAATTGCTTATATATATTAATTAATTCTATAAATATGAAAAAAAATATTAATTTTACTACATTGGAAGCCTTTTATCTCAACATCGATGAATAAATTATGTTTTAAATATTGATAAAAAAATATAGTGCATACTGCATAGTAACAATTATACACCAAAAAATGTATTATTTCATACATTATAGGTGAAAATTTTAAATACTCCATAAACAAATTTAAAATAATATCACATACCCTTTTTTTTTATTTAGCATAAAAATTTGTTAATTATTTAAAGTATAATATGTGAAATTCTTTTAATCTCAATGGTGTATGAAGTAATTTTTCCTATGTCTTCTTGACTCAATTTAAATGTTCTAAAATCATCTAAAAAGACAAAGATAAGTACTAGTGCTATTTTATTTATGTTAATCTCATCTACTTATATGACTTTTGTTATTCAAAAGGATAAGTTTGGAAGATGTCTATTACTAAGAATCCTTTACTTGTTGAGGAACCAATATAAATGAAAAAGAATCTAATTTCTTTTTCTTTTTTTTTTTTATAAAGAGCAAATCCTGTCTTCTTTCAAAAAAAAAAAATAGAGAAAATCAAAACCAAGCACTGTTAAAAAGATGATGATCTCAAACAATTTTAAAAAATTTATAAGATTATTACATTAATTGTAAATAAAATTAGTTTTTATTTAAACTGTAAACATTAACGTTTTATTATAATTTAAAGATCATTCACGTTAGACATAATAATTTATATATTTATATAATATAATATATTAATAATTTATATATTTGTATCATATTTTAAATGAAAATTACATGATATAATTTATATTAATATAAAAATATAAATTATTTTTTTTAATTTTATCAAACAACGTCATTTTCATAAATTTTTATTATTTTTTATATCTTATTCCCATGTTATGTTTTTAAGTTACTAATTCTTAACTCAAATATAAATCAATACAATAATAATTTAAGAGGTAAATAATGAATTTAATTATTTATTTTATTTAAAATAGAAAAGAGTGATAACCTTTGGGACAGTAGATTCCATGATAGAAAGAGGTCACGCACATGTCACGCGTGGGGACGTGCATGTCCCACAAGTGGGCCAATTCCCAACTGGCAACCTGCTTTTACCCTGACCCATCCCTTCAACACAATCCTGCTCGTGACCATCTGACCAACCGGCATTGCCAAGTTGCCAGTCACTCTTGGTCCACGTGTGTCAAATCATTTTGCTGGGTCATCTACCCTAGGTCCCCCGACTGTAATGTAATCATTACCCTTCAAGAAATTAAAAAAAAAAAACAAATAACTTTGTCCAGTTTAATTCAGGTTACTGTCCCCCCTCTCCTTTCCAAAAGTGGCAAAAAGGTAAATAAAGAATCTGTTTTGTTACTTTTGTCAGATAAAAAAAAATTCTTGATTTTTGGCAATGATTTTTGGCTGAATCTAAGCCTAGCTTATTTTTGGCTGGAAAAATAAAAAAATGTTAGAATCTGAATAATGGAGTTGCAATGACATGGTTACCCTTCATTTGCTACTCTGACAAAATGGGCGACTTTGAGAGTTCTTGTCTTTTTGACTGCAACATGCAAGATGCAACCGTTACATGCTTCAAAGTGTTGCTGTACAATCCAAGGTTAAGATTGAGTTCTGATTTGACCAAATTACCCTTTCATGGTCAATTAACCCTAGTTCGTGATCATTAGGGTTAGGGTTTTTGATAACAATTTTTGCTTGCCTTGGAGCATTGTCCTTTGTGTGATGAGATCTGAACAAGAAAGATTGAGATTGATAGATCCTTTTGCCCATGCAACAATTTGGTAGGGGACCCATTTTTGTGTGAATTATTTGAGTTTTTGCTTGTGATAAAAGAAAAGCAAATTCTAAAATAGTATAAAAGATTTTATTTGGTTCATAAAATCTTTCTAAAATCTAATAATTACAAAAAATTTTAGATAAAATTATCTTATAATTATCTTTCAAATAATTTGGAATTATCACAAATTTGATTATTCAAAATTGTATATGATCCGATATTATACCATGTAAATCAAAAACAAAACGTAACGAAAATAATATAATATTATTTGATTATGTTATAATAGATTTTATTTTATATTTTTTTTTTGCAAATGTTAATTTTGAATTAAGAACTATGAACAAGTTTGCAACGTTGAATATTGAATCCATTCAAAGCTCATATCAAGATGCACAATGTAGTAAGAACCATATACCATTGAAGGAAATGAAAAAATAACAACAAGCAAAGAATTTGGTGCAATTGTATGATTTTTAGTTCAATTAACAATGAAAAAAAACATGTAATAAATCTGGCCCAAATCTTTTAAATTTTCATAAATGATATAAGATGATGATATTTTCCAACTTCCACATGACAAACATGCCAAATTCTGTGCCCTAAAATACTCAACAATTATGCACATAAAAACAAGACAAATAATGCAAATAATTCAAGATCACATCATACCCAATGGACCACTTAGCACAGATATATTAACCCAAGAACAAGTAAACCAACAAATTAAAAAATCTTTTAAAAAAATCAGACCTATTATTCAATTAATGTTCATTAGGCCATAAATTACAAGAAAATTAATTAATTAAACCTAAATTAAGCCACTCCTTTGTAAATTGGCCTCATTCACCAACCAAGGACAAAAGAGTCATCTCACTTTTTTTCTCACCCTTTTAAAAACAGTGTTTTCGGCCTTTTTTTTCTTCCAACTCCCCCTAACTGGCTGATACCCATTGCCTCTTAAGCCTTTCCTTTTTCATTTTTATTTCTTTTTCTCTCTTTTCTCTTTTCCATCTTTCTATGCATTTTGAGTATCATCCATGGAATATTTTAGCAGCAACAAAACCAGAGTTTGTTTAACAAAATTGATTTGTTTTTTCATAATGTTTTGGCTTTCTTTGCCCTTTTCTTTTTCTTCTTATTTTTCAATCCATGATCTTCTTGTTTCAAGAGGTTTACCAGCCGGGCTGCTTCCAAAAGAAGTGAAATCCTATACACTTTCAGAGAATGGAACCCTTGAAGTTTTCCTGGATGGACCATGCTTGACCAAGTATGAAAATAGGGTGTTTTTTGACAGTGTCGTAAGGGCCAACCTCACTTATGGAAGCCTCATTGGAGTTGTTGGGTTAACCCAAGAAGAGCTCTTCCTTTGGTTACCTGTTAAAGACATCATTGTTGATGACCCTAAATCTGGTCTCATTTTGTTTGACATTGGTGTTGCTCACAAACAACTTTCTTTATCTCTTTTTGAAGAACCCCCTGACTGTAAACCTCAAGGTAAATCTATGTCTTCCTTCATCTTTTCTTTTTATTTTTTCATTTATCTATCAGGTTACACAATGAAAGATAACCCTTTGCTGGAATTTTGATTTGTGTTTTAATTAAAAAATATATATTTAACATTTGTTCAGTTTTTAAGTGAAAGATATATATATATATATATATATTTGGTGTTTAATATTTATTAAAATTTGATTTTTGTAGTAATTGAAGAAGGGTTTCTGTTATTATTTTGAGAATAAAAACAGCTTTGGATTTTAATGCTTGAGCATGTCTGATTATATAGTCAGTTTCCTTCTTCTCTTTATTCATACCATTACAAAAGAATATATATTTCTAGTAATTTAAAAAGAAAAAAAAAAATTCTGGAAAAATAAATGTGAAAAATTTTCTTTTATTTGCTTTTTTTTGAGTAACTAATAATAAATATATTATGGGGTTTTTTGCAGGAATTTTGAAGAACCAAGTGAGGAAGGAGAAAGGGTTTGTGGCTGTGAGATAGAAAAAGATTCCAAGCTGTTTTCATCTTTGGCTTTTTTTTTTTTAATATGTAATAATTAATTAGGCTTTTCTAATTATAGTTAAATATAAGTAATTTTAGGTCATGTCTAGGAGTTGTAAAGAAGTGGATTTCTTGGAATCTAAGTTCCTAATCAAATTAGCTGGTCTAATCTCTTTTAACATTTTTCCTTCATTCCCTTTTGTTTTAATCCATTTTTAAAGATAAAATTTTGATTAGCACCAAAGCAATGGATGAATTCTTGCCAAATCTTTAATTTTAATTATTAAATTTTAATAATTTTAAATAAAAAAGAATAAATTCCTATTTATCTCTACATAACAATAACTGATTATCTACTTCAGATTTTTCTTTATCTTTATCTTTTAAAAAAAAAAAAAGACTTCTTTATTATCTTCTTCTTTATTCATTCTCTCTGTTTTATTTTTAAATTTTTTATTTGTATATATCCCTAACTTGATTTCATTTCAGAGAAAAAAAATCAGGATTAGCGTAATCCAAATCTTTCGAGAATCAAATTAACCTGAAATATTTTATTTTTACGATAAAATTTCAAAATGAAAAAAAAAGTTAAAAAGATAATGTTTAGCATTAATTACTAGTGATTATTTAGAAAAATTTTAATCTTCTCAATTTACACCCAAAGCTGTATATTTATTTATTTATTTGTCAGTCACTTAACCATTATAATTAATACTAAAATATCCCTATTTTTAATTTATGAAAATTGCTTTGATCAATAAGATTTTTTTATTAAATAAAAAGGAGAAAAAAGCCTCTCTTCACGGCCAAATTTGTGCTGGTTCATATACCAACAAAACACTTTTCTTTCTTGGATTTTTTTAATGTTAAAGTTCTTAAATTATTAATTAAAACTTTATTTTAATATGCTCTTTTCAATACTATAGTATATTAATATAATAAATGATAATTTATATATGATCATATAATCTTAACTTTATTTTTCGCGGGAAAAGTAAGGTCAATGTGTTAATGTGTTTGTATTATTAAATGGACCCACAAGTACCTAGATGTAGGGTACATAAAGCATTTTTGCACTTCTGTTTTCATTGTCTTTGGCTTTGGCAATTATCATGAAGACTTTGGCCTCCTCTTGGGATCCTTTTATCTTCTTTTGGGGCATTTCCCTACTATTTTAATTCCCTATTGAACTCTCCAATGGGAAAATAATTGCCCAAAATTTATAATGTAATAATCGATCTTTTTCTATGATTTTTATGAATTATTTAATCTACACGATATTTATGACCCTTCAAGAGGGGTTGAATTTCAAAACCCGCAATCTTTTTTTATTTTAATTTATTTGTATTGTGATTTTTTTTATAAAAAGTTTTCTTTGCAAATGGCAACGATTAAAAGAAATTGGAAATTGGGAACTATTTAATGCTAATATAATCTAATAAAATCTTAAGCTATCAAATCTAAGTATATTGCCAATATAATCTTTTTTGTTTAATTTGTTTAACAAAGTTTTTAGCTAGGGATTATGTTTCAATTCAATTCACAACATTTAAGATTAGCAAAGTTCAACCCTAATTGACAAAATTAGCTGCATATATATATTATTTGTGACATAAAATTTTAGTTTTTTTTTTCTTTTAATAAATCTAGTTAGTAACAATCCCTTTTGTCCCAAGTTTTAATATTGCATTTATTTCAATCTATTTAATTTAAGTTTGTGAGGTTTCGTAATTCAAATCATGTTATATATCCACTCTAACATCAAAGATTCATTCTTAAAAAACAACGCAAAATTAAGATTATGCATATATACATTAAGAATTAATTATTTAGGTAATCAAAAGGCCCCGATATAAAATTTTGATGATTTTAATTTTTTATAAGAATTATCTTAAAATCTTGTAATAGTGATTGAATCATATCAAAATTTTGTGATAATTAACTTTGACAGATCTTATTAATAAAACATTATTAAGGAATAACCTATTAAAGTCACAACTAAATCCACGTCCAACTAAGCATAGAGATTAAAAAAGCATAGAGTTCACTAAAGACATTTGTATAATCCACTTAATCACTTCCCCCAACTAATCAACTATTAAAGTTAGGAACTATTAATTATTATAGGACATTCCCGTTTCAAATTTCCTATTCTTTTCAACAAGGGAATCTGCCTTTGGCCCCTACCTTTGGTGGGTTGCTTTGTCCTTTCATATCTGTCAGCTTGTCAAAAAGGTTAGGTTTCTAATTATATATTATAATGAAAAAGATCAAGCTTAAGGGCTAGCTAGTTATATTAAGGTAAAGAGAGAAGAAGATCAAAGGATTCTCAAAAGGGAAAGAAAGGGGGTGATTGTCTTGGAGGAATTTGGTTATCAATGAGATTGAAGTTGAACCATCCAAGATTTCTACTTTTTGTTGGATTGTCATTGTAATTGTACTATATGGATTGATTTTGTTACTGAAACTATAATGATAAAAATTTTTATATTGAAATATAGTGTATGACCCTCCCATGTGATAGATTCTTAGTACATTGGATGCTGATATCTAACCTAATAGAGTTCCTTTTTATCTAAAGTTTATGAACTGCATATATCTCCAGTTATTACAATCAAATTTTGGGATTAAGGTCTTGTTCGATAAAATAAGATAGTATGATAAAAGTTCTTCTCATCATTTCGAATTTCTTATTACAATGGAATTTTTATTTATCTTTTGAATATCAATGAAGATTTCGAGCTCAATTGAAGCTTCAATACGATGCAAAGACTCTTAACTTACTAATCCGTTTTATTAATCGAAACTTTACTTTTTAATTTTAGTTAGTGTCAAAACTTAGTAAGTATTATTATGCCATTGTCAATATGGGTTTAAATAGATATCTTAAATTTGATTTTTTTTTTTTTTGTCTTTAACTAAAACAGATTTATCATTGAAGATTTCTTTTATTGAAATTGTAGAACAATATGAAGCTATAAAATTAGTGACACAGAAAGGCAAACAATAGTCTAAAAGGTTCAAAATAATTAATGTACCATTGGGCTATGCTTTAAAGCCCAAATATAATTGTGGGTTGGGTTTACTTCACATGGCTTTAGCTAGCCAGTGGGCCTTTGCAGAAAAGGATAATTGGGGACCGTTTGATCTAAATACTTTGGAGAGAAAAAGGATTTTAGGACCTTCCCAAAATAAAATTTAAAGTGAGAAGATGATACATATTATAAAAAAAAATAAAAAAAATAAAAATGAGATATATGATAATTTTTAATTTAGTTTAAAAAATTAAATTTTTTTATTTTTAGTAAATAAAAACGAACTCAATTCAAAATTGTTAGAACATAATATTTCTTTAAAAAAATGAAATTTTTAATTAAAAATAATTGAATAAAGTATCCATTTTTGGGAGGTTATTTCTATTTGAATAAAAAATATATATTTACTATATTTATTTTTAATAATCAAATTAATTTCTTAATTTCATTTTCTTTGTTTAATATTGTTTTTAAAACATTGAAAATTATTGTTTTTATTTTTTAAATATTTCAAAATCTAACTTATTTATATTTGAAAAAATAAAACTATTTTAAAATGATAAAAATAAGATAAAAACAACAGAGTTTCGTTTTCCTTTTTCCTATAAAAAAGCCATGTCTATTATCCTTCCTCAATTCCTTTAAAGTCGCTAATTCCCCAAAAAAAATCCAGACTTTTCTTTTTTTTTCTTTATATTTTCTTCGAATCACGAAAATGGGCGGAGGAGTCATGAGAGCGGCGGCGAAGGTCGCTGGGGTCGGAATCGGCCTTCGTGGCGGTGTTCAGGTGACTCCGTCTTCTGCCGAGCACTCCGTCATGCGCGTCGCCGCTTCTCGTTTGTCTTCTTCCGCGATTGCTCTTTCTAGCGGTGGGGTTTCTTCCGTTGCTGACATGACGGCGTCGACCAATCACAAGGTGTCATGGGAGGTGGTGGATGATTGGGAGTTTGCTGGAGGTGTTGAAGAGGAGGTAGCTACCGCCATCCCCGGCGGAGGAGAGCCGATGGCTCGGGTGTTGTTTGGCGGTGTTCCAAGCTTGGAGGAGGCTAAAGAAGCCGCTACTGATTTGAAAGATGCATTGGATAAGTAAAGATTATTGCTTTGAGAAATTTTTATTCTTACTAATTATTTTTTTAAGAAAATTTGGTTCTTTAATGAAGTTTTCTTATTAGTTTTTATGGTGTATTACAGAAACAGTTTATTTTTTTTCATTAAATTCATATCTTTAACATAAGGGTTTTTTTTGTTATCAATTTTAACAAAAGGAATATGAATTAGGCTGAAATTTTGGTGATTATTGCATTTCTTGGATAAAGATGTTGAATTTCATGAAATTTTTGGTGTTTTATTATGTTATTTATGTGAGTATAATTTTACTCTTTTCTATTTGAAATATGATATGGGAAAGAAGTGAAGAATTTGTAACCAATTATGGGTTAGTTGTGGACTGGACTAGATATATTTACTTTGAGAGTGGAATGGATCACTGATCTTCTGATTGGAATATGTGAAAAACATCATGTTGTTTTTCTGTACGTGTTAGAGAATTCTTTGGTTATTGTTTTTTTTTTTTTTTTCAGGGTTTATCTGTCATCTCCAAATTCGGCCGACAGTACTCAGGCGTCTTGCCTGTCATTGCTTTCGAACACTGAGGAGACTAAAGATTGTGTTGCTTATGATATCAAAGCAACTTCAGTACCAAAACCTGCTATTCAGGCATTCAAATTGCTCAATGAGAGTCCTGCAGTTCAGGTTGTGGTTAATTTTCTTTTTTTTTCGTGTTTTGAAGATCTCATAATCATTGTGATATTATGTGGAAACCACTAGAGGAATTTCCCTCCAAAATCTTGGATTCTTGTGACTTGAGAAATGTTAGATGTGCCTTTCCAATCACGTCTTACCCTCCAGTTGGTTTTCTACATGTTTGAATAATAATCTTCCATACATATTACAGAATGTTAATGGTGCGGTTATGATCACTTCCTCTACTCTGTATCTTACATACTTTGCAAAAGTACTAGGAGGCTTATTTGGTTGTTGATTTTCGAAATCTTCGTTTTTAAATTACTTTGCAAAAATATAACTTAGATGGTTGATGGTTTTGGTTTTTCTCCCAGTCTGTTGTTGCGTCGATTGCTGCTGATCCAAATGTATGGAATGCTGTCCTTAACAATTCGGCTTACATGGATTTCATCCAGTCCCATAAGACCAGTGAGAATTTTGCATATTTCTTTTCTGGTACTTCAATTGTTTGATGCTTCGCTTACTCATTTCATGAATTTAAAAAATGAATGTGTTGCAGATGTTGAATTTGAAGATAACGGATCACCTGTTAGTTCTGAATCTTCAGTAAAGATTGAAGAATATTTCGATCAAAGTCAACCTAAAGACGGTGGAAATCCAATTTCAGATTTTGTACAGAACGTCAAGACTACTGTGTTTGAGATGGTGAATAAAGCAACTGATTTCCTCCAGAGTCTCTTTACTTTACCCTCTGCTGAAAAGGCCAAAGAAAATGCCGGATCAAACTATTTTGACAAGACAATTGGAGCTAGCTTGATGGGATTGGCAGTGATGGTTATTATGGTTGTGCTTCTGAAACGAGCCTAGAGTAAAAATATGTGAATTTGCCGATCTTACAAAAACATTGTCATTCTCATTTGGATACTTTATGGATGATAATGGTGATGAAAATTTGTACATCTTACCTTTATCAGTGGGTGGTTAAGATTTGGATAATGTCTTGTACAGCTTGTTATTATCAAACTGAATGAGTTCTCATTTCTGAATGAGTGGTTCACTAGTAATTGTTTGTCAAACTTAACAAACAAATAAAAATTGTATACGTTTATACATCAATTGTGTGTTTTTCTTTTTTTTTTTTTATACTTTCTTTCATAAATTATGTATATTATATTCATAATTTTTTTCATCCAACTTGCTTTTTTACTTTGCTTTCGTTTGTAAGATAAATTGAACATAAATGATTTTTATTATTTTGATATTTATTATATTCGTAAGTTATTTATTTAATTAATGAATATTAAAGTATCATTCGTGATTGAGGCATGGAAAATCGTTATCTGCGTTAAGTGATCTGTGAATTCAGCCAACTCGACAATGAAAATCTTAAAGCTTGTACTACATGGCTAACAAAGAGCAGGAACAACATCTGAAAATGAAAATGGCAAATTCTACCAACATGACAACGAAGTTTCCCAGTGTTATTATCACTTTCATGTAACTTACTTTTAGTACAAGTTCTGAAAAGAGGCTACTCGGCTTCATTACCGTTGTTAACCATCATTCAGTGAGATTCTCAGTCATTCTCGTTTTATCTTTACTACAATTTTTCTGTCCCAGAATTACGAGTTGAGTGGCAATTTCTCAGAAGCTTCGTGAGAATGCAATGTTACAACAAGAATTTGAAAACCTACAAAACTTAAGAGCCATGAAAAATTTTTAATAGGGCTTGTGAAAGAGCAAGACCAACTTCACCAACGTGTTGCTCTAGGCAGTACCCATCCCTCTGTTATTGTCCCGTTTGAACTATAAATAAATCTTTGGGGTATATGGGGTTGTCCTGTTAATTATCACTGTTAATATACAGGATATCCTCCTTTGCTATTTGCATCTGTCCTTTATCTCTTCTACTATTTGCTTGCGTCCGATCTGGTTGGCCACGCTGCAAAGAAGATTTTCCGACAAGTTAGTATCGTCCAGTTGTAAAAGAATTTGAAAGACGGCTAAAGTCTACAATGCAGGACACAAATAGCAAATAAGAGGAGAGATCAGAGTCTGGTATGATACAGGATTCCATACCAACCTTCTTTAAAACAAATGCAAGGTATAAATAAGCCGCCTCCCATTCATCCGGAGATAATGTGCCTATGGATCACAATGGCAAAACAAATACAATAGTTAATCAGTGTATATCTAAAAATAAATGGCAAGATGAATGATTGAAATGAGACAATGAAGTAATGAACTGTCTGGAAAACAATGAACTTACTCTGGTCTTGGTTTCCATCACCTAATGCACCAAGCCTCCGCATAAGCTCTATATATTCTGGCTTTTTCATGTACTCATGCACAAATTCATGCGAGTTTTTGACGAAAACTAGATCTAGATCATACTGCAAAGACAAATATAAGAAATTATGAGCATAACAAAATTTTAGTACATAAGAATCCCAAAAACACCGAGTCAACTTATATTGAAGAGCAGTGAAAATTGTTGCAAGGAAAAAGAATTATGATAACAATAATATTTGTAAGAAGGTTAGAAACCTCCATTTTTCCTTGAAAAGGAGTTTGCTATGATCAGAATTATACCTCTTCTGCTAATGACTTGAAGACATGGAAGGGAACAATCCATTCAGGGCAGTCAACAGCATCCTGCAACAAGACATCCCAATGGTACATAATTCACACAACTCTATGACGAAGTTAAAAGACAACCATAGTTAAGGACAACAGCAAAAAAGTATGGCACAAACCCTTAACACCATTTTTACCCTCAAATTACCATAATAAAAGTGATAGAATTCCCATATTTAATCCGAAAAACTGATTGAATTGTCACAAAAGAGTACCTCTAAGTGAAACTTGTAATTGATACCATAGGGCCTAGAAGATTTAAATTTCTGAACCATATCATAAAAGCGTGTCAGAATTCGATAAAACTCGTAGTGAACATCAATATCTTTTCTGAAAATATAGTTGCAAGACAAAGGAGGATGGCATTCACCTTGTCAGCAAATTCTTCATCAAAATGTATCCAGTAGACACTGTTGCCAAAAGCCAATCCTTCAGCTGCATAGTTACAGTGAAAATAGCATCTCCAATCAAGAATGACAAAAGTAGTCTGCCATGCCCAACAAATATGCAACATTTGTTTACCAAGAAGACTGTCACTGCGCTAATTGGTTTAAAGAAACCATAAAATTATATGATGTCATTCACTAGAAAGACTAGCTTTGGTCACTTTATGTAAGATCTATAATCAAAATTTGTATATGCAGATATGTAAGGTGATATAGGCACCTAAATTTAGCGCTTTTTGGAAATCAAATTTGGTATTTAATTATATTATGTGTTTAGTTATATATTGGATGCTTCCTAACTCTAAATTTCAGTTATTGCTTCACTTAAACATCAATTTTCTATGGCATTGTTTTCAAGACAAGAAATATAATACTAACCTTCTCTAAGTTTTTTGACTATCACATTGGCATCTGGCATCGTCCCAATGAAGATGCCTCCAGGACGAAGTAAAGCTGATACATTGGCCAGTGCCCGACGTGCTCGTGCCTCTGTAGACCAGGAATAATGCATGGCAAACTGCATAATTTAAGAGTGCATCGTTACAACCACAATTATGGTTTCATTAAAATTATAACATATAGAGCTATTATGAAAAAGCATATTAGTTTGTAGCATGGGTAGCTCTGTCTACTTTATACGTAGGCATTTTATTAAGAATATTTTCAGAATGCTAAAGAACTCCAACTCAAACTTTTGAATAGTAACCAATTTATTGACAAGGCAACAGATTGGTAAATAGCTTGAACAGATAAAATTACCAAAGTTGTGCTAAACCTTTGCCGTAGTTTTATAATTGGGCAGCAGAATAGACATATAATAGCAGATTTTTCAACCATTCAAGAAAACAGAATAGAACTCTCACCTGGCAACTGCAGATATCAAAAGGAGCATCATCTGCCAAAACCTTATCCAGGCGCACCTGAAAATCATCAAAATATAAATATTGAAATATCCTGTAACTCCTACTAAACCACATTCATCCTTAATTAATAAGTTAGTCCCAAGGTCCAGTTTCCCAAAAGGCATATTTTGTTTCACTGGTATAGATGTCTATTTTTATATAACACTAGTCAATATTGACCATGACCAAGCATGCCATTTATTATGATAATTAACACACAGAAGCTGAGACTAAGTAAGCTGGCTAGTGAACATGTATTTCAAATGTGATTATCAACATTGCTGTTACCTCAAAACAATCCCCACATATGAGACGAGCAGGAAATGTAAACTTTTTGCGTCGTTGATGATGGTCTGCATCACCATTATATCGCGTACGGCAATCTTCTATCTGTGCATGAATAGAGAATGAAAAATGAGTATGGCAACTTGTGACATAAAAAAATGTGTAAAGAAGATTTTCTTTCCATTTCTTTTCATTCTTTTTCAGGGGTGGAGTAGCGTGCGGATCAAAAGCATAAAACAGACAGATTCACTGCAGGTTGTTAATACATTTTAGAAGCACACAATTTATTTGTGATTTAAAGCTAGAAACACTGTAAACTCCACTATTGCATAGGCCTCATGTTTCAGAAGGCTGCATTTTAAAATTATTTCATGAGGTCATAAGTAGAAGAACTATGCAAGGAATCTAAGGATTAATTCATGTGTGTCGATTGGAAACAAACTAAATCATGGCATCTTTGTTACCAATGGTACTGCTTAAAGAAATTAATGGCTCAGAATAATTATGATATAAGCACTGAAAGAGGTGCCCCAGATACCAGAGGTTGACCACAGCTAAACTAGGCTACTAAACCAGATGATAGAGTAAACAAAAATAGAGAAAAAAGAAACTGAGTATTTTGGCACTTTACCGAGCCTTCAGCTATATCAATGCCAACATAATATCCAACTTTTGCTTTATCCCATTTGATGAGGTCACCACCCTAAACCACATAAAAGTAAACAATAACAGCAGGTTTAAAATACATTGACTTTAGAGAATTAAAAAGTTAAGTTAAATACAAATAAAGGTACTAAAATACCTTGCCACAGGCAAGATCAAGAACAGCATGACCCTGACGAGCATAAAGCTGAATCAAGACACTTTTAATCTGTCCATTCAAAGAAGAACATGAATGGCTAAAAATTCAAAAACATATGTCATAAGTTCACAATGCAGTTCATGAGATTCAACAACATACCCAGTTATTTAACTTCTTTAAGTGAATTATAGGACTTGCTTCTCGTTCTTCCAAAGTTTGATTTGTTCTTGCACTATAATGATCAGCTACTTTCCTAGCAAAAATCTTGGTGCTCTCATCCTCCAAAAATTGTGAATCACCTAATACCACAACACACAATTTCAGCTTCTTCAACAAAAGTGTTACACTGAATTCTTCATTATTAGCTGTAAAACTAGCAATCAAATTTTGGATTCTTTTCCTAACCTCTCAAATTAAAACTTATGAACTTCAAAACCCAAGTCCAAAAATCAACTCATTAACCAAAAAAACAGAAAAAAGAATACACAATTGAATTGCATCTGAAGAAACTAACAAATATTGAAAGATTGAAACTTTTTACTTACTTTCATTTAGCTAGAATACAAATTTGGCAGCTTTAATGCAAATCTTTTAATACTATATTCTTAGTTACTTAGTGTTTCACTCAACAATCAAATTAGGATTTTTTTTCTTCAAAACCCGTTTTCAAAAATCAAAATTTTAACCAAATAACCATAAAATAAACTAAACAAAACAACTATTTGATTACTTTTCAACCAAACATAAACTACAATTCAATAAAATATAAAAAAAAAAACCCAAAGCTCATAACTTTAGTAATTCTCTAATTACATATAAAAACAATAAAAAACCCTCAATAGAAACAAATCCCAACAAGAATGTTACCTTCAGGGTTATGTTTTAATCTGGATTGAGGTGGACCAAAGGAGGAAGATGGAGATTCTGGGTATCCACGTTTCATTGCCAAAATTATTAAACAAAAAATAAACAAATAAATAAAACAACTTGTTTTATTTTGAGGTTCCTGTAAGAAAAGGATCAGAGGTGTGATTTAAAAGACCAGTTCTTCTTCGGGTTTGGGTGTGTTTTTATTAGAAAATCTGAAGAAACAGGACAAAACAAAAGTGGGCGTTTGCGTCTCTTTTTGGAAGGTTTGGTTGTTTATTTATTTATTTTGTGGGTTTGGCGTCATAACGTCTATATCTCGGGATCTATCGTTAAACATTGACTTAAAAGAATCGTCACTAATCTTTTTTATTTAGGTATGATTGATCACCTAAAAAATCTGTCCTTTCAGAGAACACTTAAGTTTAAGGGTCCCTAAAAGAATAAGTTCAGGTCTACTAATCAGAACAGGGTTCGAGAGTTCGATTACGTGTGAGGAAGGTTATAGCACCCTCACAACGCGCATCAAAAGATGGTACCAACTTAAATTTGTGTTATCCAATAAGCCTTAAAATTTTACCAAGTAATTAATTGTTAAAAATTATTCTCAATTGACTCTAATACTTTTAGCAAAAAATTGAGAAAATTCCCTCACCTCAAGAGTATGCAAGAAAAACTACTGTTTCACTTGCAGCGGCTCCGCCGTCGGATTATTTAAAGAAAAATCAAAATCAAAATAAAAATGAAGGAAATGATGATTGTTCTTGTGCAGGAAAAATTGATATTTTGAACTTTTCTCCAAAAATTAATTTTTTTTAAATTAATTTTTTTTAAGGAAAATTGATACTTTCAACTTTTTCCCAAGAAATATTTTTTTGAAAATTTTGATTTTCAAGGAAAATTTATGCTTTCAACTTTTCCTAAAAAAAAAAACCTTTTTTTGAAATTTTATTTTTAAGGAAAATTGATACTTTCAACTTTTCCTAAAAAAAAAACCCTTTTTTTTTAATTTTATTTTTAAGAAAAATTGATATTTTCAACTTTTCTCAAAAAATATATATTTTTTATTTTTATTTAAAGAAAATTGAATAATAAAACAAAATAAAAATGAAAATAAAAAAATAAAATAAAGAAAAGCAAAACAAAAATAAAAATAAAATAAAGATAAAAAAATATTAACTAAACCTAATCTAATAAATAAAAAAAATTCAAAAAAAAAACCTGGAGCAGCTCGGCTCGGCTCGGCTCAAGGAAGAGAAAACGACTCGGAGAAGTGGCTTGAAAACCCGGCTCGGCTCAGCTATCGGCTTGGAGAGGGATACACGCGTGGGTCAGGACGCGGGTCGACACTCGGGTCGGGTCGGATCTCGACAAAACGCGCGGATCCTCTAAGTCACTTAAGGTCAAAACGACGTCGTTTTAGGAGGGTATATAAGGCTCTTTCCCTCTGTTTTTCGACAGAACGCTCCTCCCCTCTCTCTCTTCTTCCTTTTTCTCCCGCTTCTCTCTAAAAGCTGAAGAACTCTGGTTGAATGTACGTCGGATTCTGGAAAATTTCACTGGAATCTGGATTGTTCGTCGGAAGTTGGTCGGAAGGTGGTCGGTTTCTGGAAAAGGTCGCCGAAAACTGGGCAACTCATCGGAAACTTCAAAGTTGGCCGAAATTTCCGTCGAAAAATTCAACTTTCGTTCGAAAAATTCAACCGGAATCTGGAATTTTCCAAACATTCCCAGAAAAAAAAATGTCAAAAATCTTCAAAAAATTTCTGCTAATTCCCAGAATACTTCTTAGCCTTCTATACTCTTCTATATCTCAAATCAGTAGCTTTGCTCACGTTTTTTCTCTGTGTTTCATTTTGTTCCAGGAGGTCCCTTTTATAGGGATTGATCAGAAGTTTCTGATCAATCCCAATTTCTCTTTGGACGGGGATTCAATCTTTGAATCCAATCTGGACTCTTCTGATTGAATCCCCATTCCCAGAAGGATTCCTCAGCCTTCAATCTCAACTTTTCAAAATAAAAATCAAATAAATAAAAAAAATAAATAATTAGAAAAGATAAATCAAAAACATATTATAGGATAAATAAAAAAACAAATAATAATAATAACAGATATATAATTAGATAAATAAAAATACAAAAATAAATAAAATAAAAAATAAATAAAAATAAAAATAAAATATATATATTAATAAATAGTAATAATAAATAAATAAATAATACATAGGATATAAAGGAAAATATATACATAAAATATAGAATAAAATAAAATAAAAAATAACAAAAATAAAATTGGACTTACCCATTTGAACCAGGCCCAATTGATCCGGGCCTGGACCAAATTGGGTGTCTACAGCTGTCCCTCTTTGCACATTTTCTGTAAAACAGAAATAGCGCAAAGACGTAGACACCCAATCAAGATTCAACTCAACATTTTCATTTTTTGATTTTTTTTATATTTTTTGTTATTTTTTTGTTTGCTTTTGTTTTTGTTTTTATTTTTTTTAATCGAAGCTCCTCTAAACAGAAGCTCAACGACTTTGAAAAAATAAATTGCTCCTCTAAACAGAGACACCACGACTTTTGGGAAAGTAAATTGCTCCTCTAAACAGAGGCACCACGACTTTGAAAAATAAATTGCTCCTTGACAATCATGTCTAAAGGAGTTGAAAGTTGTGTTTGAAGGAATTTCAGGAGATTACGCCCAAAGGTCTTATAAATCAACCCCGATACCAAAAGACATTCTATTTCAAGGATTAGGAACTTACCTGACAAGCTTTTCCTTTTTCAATTTTGTAAAATATCTTAATATCTGTCTTCTCTATGTGGGATGTTGAAACCCCCTGCTTCTTGAATTTATACACTATACTTTCCTGAAAGTAGTGTATGCTATGCAAATGCATATGAATTTCAATGCATGCTATGCAAATGTTGGCCAATTAATTCATGTTTAATGTATGGTACTCAAGTTCCTCAAGCTTTCTCTTGGGCATTAAGCCTTTTGATTCTTCAGAGATCCAATTACACTGCTCTTTTAAGATTGAACCAGTGTAGCTCTTAATTGTCTCTTCCACTCATATTCTTCTTGTAAAAAATCTCTTCCCAGATTCAATGTCCTAATTAGGAGCTGAACATCTCGATTCAGCTTTTTTCACTTTTGACTTTTCAATGTAATGTAAAAATCTTTCATGTTGTTATTCATTCATCAATCATTATTTCAAACTCAAAAAGTAAGAATTCATTTGCACATTTCTTTAATGGTGGGGTATTAAGAAGAAAAGAATCTGAATGTTGAGAAACAGTCATAAGAAAAAGACACAAAGAATGAAATATATTGTCTCTTATTAGCAAAATGTTGGCTAATTTCAGCCAAGGAAGAATTACAATGATAGGTATGGGGACAAAGCCAAAAATGAACAATAAGATAATCATGATAACACATCTCAAAGTTTTTTTCTGAAAACTCAATCCTCTAATGTATTTACAACTTGGAACTCTTTCGAACTTGCTAGCCCCCATATCAGCGGACTTTTAAACTCGATGCTATATTCTCCTTATTTAAGCTACCTTTTCAGGTTTTCAACTTAGACAAACCCCCTATGACTCAAACTGCCCTTTTAGGGTTTTCGCCTTAAGTCCTCTTTTTTCACTTTTTCTTTTTTTCTTTTTTTATTTTTTCATTTTTTCCATTTTTTCATTTTTCTCATTTTTTCATCATTTTTTTTTTCATTTTCTCATTTTTTCATTATTTTTTTTCATTTTCTCATTTTTTCATTTTTTTTCAAGCGTAGTATTTCTTCACAGTATCAAAATTTACAGGATGGGGTAAATCATTTCCATCCATCTCAATCAGTATCAGCGCTTCACCCGAAAAAGTTCGTCTCACCACATACGGTCTTTCCCAATTCAGAGTCCATTTTTCTCTACTATCGTGTTGGATTGAGAGAATTCTTTTCAAGATCAACTCTCCTTTTCGAAAGCAACGGGGTCGAATCTTCTTATCATGAGCTCTCATCATTTTTTTTTGATATAGCTGACCATGGCACAACGCGGTCAACCTCTTTTTTTTATGAAATTTAGCTGCTCATAACGTTCTCGAATCCATTCAGCTTCTTTCAATTCGACTTCTTTTAAGACTCTCAAAGAGGGGATCTCTACTTTCACTGGTAGTACAGCTTCCATCCCATAAACCAAAGAAAATGGAGTTGCCTCAGTAGAGGTACGAACTGACGTTCGATATGCATGCAATGCAAATGGCAACTTCTCATGCCAATCTTTGTAAGTCTCGATCATCTTTTCTAAATTCCTTTTTATGTTCTTATTGGCTGCCTCAACTGCCTCATTCATTTTTGGACGGTATGGTGCCGAGTTATGATGCTTGATCTTATATTGAGCACATATTTCTTGCATCATCTTACTATTTAGATTCTTGGCATTGTCTGAAATAATTCTCTCTGAAAGTTCATATCTACAGATGATCTCTTTTTTTATGAACTTGTAAACCATGGAGCGTGTCACATTTGCATATGATGTTGTCTCTACCCATTTTGTGAAGTAATCCATCATCACAAAAATGAATCTGTGCCTGTTAGAAGCCTTTGGGGTGATTGGACTAATGACATCCATGCCTCACATTAAAAATGGCCATGGTGGTGTCATTACATGTAAAGCAGATGGCGAAGCATGAATCTTATCAGCATATATCTGGCATTTATGACATTTACGAGCATAATCAATGCAATCATTCTTCATCGTCAACCAGTAATATCTTACCCTTATGATTTACATTGCCATCATATGTCCACTAGTATGTGCCTCACATATTTCATCATGCACCTCTTTAATGATTTTCTTCGCTTTAGTCTCATTTACGCACCTCAATAATACTTGATCCTTGTTTTTTTTGTATAAGACATCCCCATCTAGGAAAAAGCTCATAGCCAATCTTCGAATGACCCTTTTATCATTTTTTGTTGCTTGAATTGGGTATTGTTGATCCTTAATGTACTGTAAGATGTCATAATACCAAGGTTTTCCATCTTCTTCTCCCTCTACATAATAAGCTGGTATATTCTTAACATCTAACTTGATGGACTGAATGTCGGTATTATCATTAATTCGAATCATTACAACCAGAGTAGCCAATGCATCAACAATCAAATTTTCTTCTCGAGGTAAGTGATCAAATTGGATATCTTCAAATTGTTTCGTCAACTCTAGAATATACTTATGATACAGAACGAGTTTTGAATCTCTCATCTCCCATTCTCTTTTCAATTGATATATAACTAGAGCTGAGTTTCCAAATATTTTTAGTACCTTTACTCCTCTATCTATAGCAGCTTGTAAGCCCATGATGCATGCTTCATATTCAGTGATGTTATTTATGCAATTAAAATTTAACCTCGCTGTTACAGGATAGTATCGTTCTTCTGGAGAAATTAAAATCGCCCCAATTCCATGCCCCAAGGCATTAGCAGCTCCATCAAAGTACATTCTCCAAAATTTTTCTACATGTTCCCCTTCCTCCGGTTGGGAAATAGTCATTAAGTCTTCATTAAGAAATTTCAACTTTATCGGCTCATACTCTTCAGTAGCACGATCTGTAAGAAATTCTGTTATAACGCCCTCTTTTATTACTTTTTGGCTCACATATATAATATCATATTCCGAGAGCATTACTTGTCATCTAGCGATTCTTTCAGACAAAGAAGGTTTCTCGAAGATATACTTAATGGGGTCCAGTTTCGCTATGAGCCACGTAGTGTGATAGAGCATATAATGTCTGAGTCTTTTGGTAGTCCACGCTAATGCATAACACATTTTCTCCAATGAAGAATACTTGAATTCATATTCCGTGAACTTTTTACTCAGATAGTAAATAGCTCTCTCCTTTCAGCTAGCCTCATCTTGCTGCCCCAGCACACATCCTATTGAATTTTCACATATGGTTAAGTATAAGATTAAAGGTTTCCCTGGAACAGGTGGCACCAATACTAGAGGATTCAATAAATATTACTTAATTTTATCAAACGCCTCTTGACATTCTTCATTCCATTTTCCAAGATTATCTTTACGGAGAAGTTTAAATATAGGATCACATTTGTAAGTAAGCTGAGAGATGAACCGAGAAATGTAGTTCAATCTTCCCAAAAAATTTCGAACTTCTTTTGGTGTGCTAGAAAGTGACAAATTCTGGATGGCCCGTATCTTATCGGGATCAACTTCAATTCCTCTTTCACTGACCACAAAGCCTAACAACTTCCCTGACTTTACCCCAAAGGTGCACTTGGCTGGATTTAATTTGAGCTGAAATTTTTTTAACCTCTCAAATAACTTTCTGAGGCTAGTGACATGATTTTCATCCTTACAAGACTTTGCAATCATATCATCTACATACACCTCGATCTCTTTATGCATCATATCATGGAAGAGTGTTACCATGGCCCTTTGATATGTTGCCCCAGCATTCTTTAACCCAAAAGGTATGACTTTGTAACAAAAAGTTCCTCACATGGTCATAAAAGTAGTCTTTTCCATATCATCTGCAGTTATTTTTATCTGATTATACCTCGAGAAACCATTCATAAAAGAGAAAATCGAATGCTTAGCCGTGTTATCTACCAGTGTGTCGATATGAGGTAAAGGAAAGTTATCCTTTGGGCTAGCCTTATTCAAGTCCGATAGTCTACACACATTTGTACTTTTTCATTTTTTTTAAGAACTAGGACTATATTGGTTACCCATTCTGGATACTTAGCCACTTGTAGAAAACCTGCATCAAATTATTTTTTCACCTCCTCTTTAATTTTTAATAGCATTTCGGGCTTCATCCGTCTCAGTTTCTGTTGAACTGGCTTACATTCTGGTTTTAAGGGCAATCTATGCTCCACTATCTCTGTGCTTAGCCCTGGCATATCCTGGTAAGACCAAGCAAATATATCTACAAATTCTCGAAGTAGGTCTGTCAATCGTTGCCTATCTTCAGATGAAAGTGAAGTGCCCATTCTAACCTCTTTCTTATTTTCTTTATCTCTCAGATTCATTAAGTCCACTACCTCCTAATGAGGCTCAATTGACTTATTCTCTTGTTCAATCATCCTCATCAGGTTCGGAGGCATAACATATTCTTTAGAATTTTCTTCATTGTCAAGCTCATCAGTGTTAATTGAATTCTCAAAGCTAACATCTTGATTGTTATCATGATTATCCTCATGTTCATTTAAAGACCTGAAATTGAATGAAATGGGATATGTTGGCAAGATGTGCTTGGAGAGATGAAAATAATAAAGACATAAGAAGAAATAAATGAAAATGCATACTTTTTAATTTTTATTAAAAATAATAAATGATGAATGGCCTGAACAAAAAAGATCACCCCAATGCCTTGGGCAATAGCTATTGGGATGTTACAATTACATTGCATCTAAATCAAAAGTTGAAGGCATCTCGATGGCACTTCAATTATTGAGTTCAAAATCTGGTGGACAAAGGTGAACCCACTCCTCTTGATTAACCTTCACTTCATCTTCAATAGCATTAATGGCTAATTGGGCAAAATCGTCTTCCACATTTTTTCTTGCATCTGGGTACATGAATCCTCCAGGTCTGAAGGTTTCATATAAATGTGGGATAAACATCAGCCTTGCTATCTTTCTTGATGACCTTTTTTTGACTTCCCACTCTGCCATCTCATAGCTTAGGCCCACCCTGTCGCTATTGTCTGTTATTGCTGGAGGTTCTTTAATTCCCTGCAAGTTTTTACCTAGCCCAAGTCCTGGATACCAGCCTTTGTTGATGACTTGGCTCACCACTATCCTTGAAAAAAACTGATTTTAAAATCCTTTGCCTACAGAATTGACCAATTCAAAAGATCGATAGGAGCATTTCAATGCTTCCTCAGTAGCCTCTACGTATGGAGTGTTCAATGGTTGGGTCACCAGCATGTCTTTCTCCCCAACTACCACTACTAATTGACCTTCTACATTGAACTTGATCTTCTGGTGCAAAGTAGAAGGCACAGCTCCTGCCATGTGAATCCATGGTCTTCCTAACAAACAGCTATAGGATGGAGAGATATCCATCACTTGAAATTTTATATTGAAGGTACATGGCCCAATTTGTAAAGGCATTTTAATATCCCCCAAGACTTCTTTTCTAGTCCCATCAAAGGCTTTTATAATCATCTGACTATCCCTCATATGAGAATAATCAATGGGTAGCCTTGCCAAAGTTGACATAGGCATGACGTTGATAACAGAGCCATTATCGATAAGGACCTTGGCTATAATATGGCTCTTGCACTTGACTGTGATATGTAGAGCCTTGGCATTTCTTTTTCCCTTCAAAGGAATCTCATCATCACTAAATGAAATGTGATTTGGCATGACTAAATTTCCAGCCAGGTGGTTTACATATTCAACAGATACATTATGTGCCACGTATGCCTGATTCAACACTTTCAGTAGGGTATTTCGGTGTGGCTCTGAATTCAGTAATAGTGATAATAATGAGATTCAAGTTGGCATTTTATTCAACTGTTCCATAACTGAATACTCACTATGTTTTACCAGCTTCAGGAATTCACAAACCTCTATTTTTGATACTGGCTTCAGTTGATCTTCTTCAGGTTCTGTTTCAGGATTATTTCGTTTTTCTCTTTCTTTAGCCTTTTCCTTATAGCTTTTTCTAGCATTTTTGGAGTGTAACATCTCTCACTTCAAGTAATACTTCCTACACCAGTAATATTAGAAGCATCGACTTTGAAGACCTCTTCTTTCTGTCTCTGAACTATAGTGTCACAGCCATATCTCCAGGGTACAGCTTTATCATCTTTGTATGAAAAAAGAGTTGAGACTTTAAAAGTTACCGACCTGAGGAAAAGTTTTGTCTATGACTAACTTTGGTTTGTTCTCACACTGAATTGTCACTGGTTTTGAAAATAACTTTACAGGCCTATCAGTTATGTGCACCTCAACATTCTTCAAGTCTTCTTTTTCTTCATAGATCTCCATCTGATGTGAATCCAAGAGTTTTTGCACCTCTTGATGAAACTGCTCATAGGTCTCAATGAAATGGCCCATTACCCCACTATGATACTTACAACTGGTGCCAACTATATATGCTCCATGATAGCTGTGTGGACTTACCAGTTGTATCATGTTTGCTTTTCGTAAAACATCAAACAGTTGGCTGAGAGGTGTCTTAATATTTACCATTTTCTTCTTCACATGACGCTCCTGTTCTTCACCTATAGCATTCATATTATGATCCGGTAAAGGATTACCACTAACATTTGGTGCAGTCATCCCTCTAGTATCAAAGCAAATCATCCCATCCTTGATCAACCGTTGCACTTTGTGTTTCAGGGTAGTGTAATTTTTGGTAGAGTGATCAGTAATCCCATAATGGTAATCACAGTAGACGATAGGATCATACCACTTAGGGTAAGGTGGCTTGAGGGGTTTTAATTTACTTGAAGCAATCAAATGACTGTTGTAGAGCTCCTTATATAATTTCGTATAAGTCATTAGAATTGGGTCAAAAATGGGTTTCTCATGAGTGGTTCTTTGCTCCCGCGAGCCACTAATGGGGTTAGTTGGGCGATTTTGAGGTCTTGAGGTAGGTTGACTGTTAGAACTATACATGATATTTTGGGGTTTATGAGGGGCTTGATATGTTTGGGGGTATGGTGGTTGTGTAAATGGTTGGTATGGGTGAAAGAAAGTGTTATTTACAGCGAGGTGATATGGCAAATATTCTGGTGGTGGGTAAGGTGAATAACCTCTAAGTGGCTGTCTATCAAAGCTCACAGCCTGAGCTTCAGTTTCTTTTTTCTTCAGGACTCTTTTGCTAGATGCTTCATTTCCTTCTAGCTTGTCATTCTTGATGGCACTCTCAATGATTTCTTCCGAGATTATCATATCAATAAAATTTTTCGTTGCATTCCCTATCATCTTTTCATAATAGAGAGGTTTTAAAGTGCTAACAAATAGCACTGTAGTTTCTTTCTCAGTCAGAGGAGGTTGTACTTGAGAAGTAACATCTCTCAATCTCTGGGTATACTTTTTAAAAGACTTGTTTGTCTTTTTTTCCAGATTCTGTAAAGACAAACGATCAGGGGCCAAATCGATGATATATCGATATTGACTGATAAAATCATGTGCCATATCGCTCCAAGAGCGAATGCGAGTCTTGTCCAACTGAACATACCATCTGGCCGTAGAATCAGTAAGATTGTCTTGGAAAACATGCATCAATAGCTTTTCATCATGCGCATGAGCTGTCATCTTCTTACAATACATGGTGCTGTGAGTTTTGGAGCACTTTGTACCATCATATTTTTTAAATTTTAATGCTTTGAACTTATGGGGGATAACCACATCAGGAACTAAGCAGAGCCCAGCAGCATCAACCGACCCATAAAAGCTAAATCATTCCACAGCCCTTAGCCTTTGCTCTAGCATGCTAATCTTGGAACTTTCCTGAACTTTCACTCTCATCTTTTCCTTCTCTTTCTCTTTTAAATCATCTAGATCAAGAATTAGTTCTACTATCTTTTCAGTAAAGATAGGATTTATATAGCTATTATACTGTCTTGGGTTGAAAACTGATGGCATTTCAAGATATGTTAGATATACGAAGTATTATGGTGGGACATCTTGGGTAGACTGAGCCTGAGGTGGGCCAAAACCTGAAGGATATAAAGGATCAACCACTTCTTGTAATAGGGAAACTTGCTGGCTTGTATTTTCTGTAACTCTTTTTCCTTTATTCATATTATTAAGAGCCTCCAGAATCTTATTTAGCTCACTCTCAATCTTCTCTTGTGCTTTTTCTATCTTTTCAAATCTATCGAAATTTTCTTCCTCTATTTTTCTTACTCTGAATCTTGTATTGTATCGATGGGTAGGGTTTTCACTAGATAAGGCTATCCTGGAACCTTGAGTACCATATCTTAGAATTAGTAAATTTGCATGATCATCACATGGTTACTTTGTTTAAGTGTAATGAATGAGAATGCAATGAATGAAAAATGCATGTATGCAGAGAACATTTACCTTAAAACGGTATTCAACTAAAAAATTTCATTTATTCCAAAAAAACTTTGATCTACATTGAGTTTATCATCCTAAAATTATAGCCATAAAATTGTTTGATCTGTTCATACTGGGCATTGGCTTCTTCTATGAAGTTCAACAGACGCTGTTCATGTTCTCCTACTGGGGTCACCACTTGTCTTAATGCTTCTGTCTCTTCCACTATCTCTCTTGCCTTACATACCCCTTTATGGATTTAGGTTGTTAAGTGCTCAATGTATTTCTGCCTTCCTAAGTTCTCTCTTTTACCACACCAGACTTGATATGATAATTCTCTATATTCCCTAACCAATGCAGCAATGTGATCTCCTTGTTCATCCAATTTTGACTTAACCTGCTCAAATAACTGTTTAGCATATTAATTTCTGCCTGTGCTTCAGTACTTTCTTCTTCCAATTCGGCATACTCTTATTTCAATCTTGTATTTTCCTCAGTCAGCTTAACAATGGTTATCTCTTTGGCTCTTTCTCTCACACATAGCCTCTTATGCTCCTGGTGTAACTTTGCTAGATCTTAAGTAGCTGTATCACGTTCTCTAGTAATCTTGTGAACTTTAACTTCATAACTTTCGGCTCTACCTTTCCACTGGGCTTTTTCTTCTTGAAGTTCCTGAATCTCTTTCTTTAACTTGATCTTTTCAAACTCGAATTCTTTTGTTACCAGCTCTAACTCTGATGGTGTCTCTTCAAGTTTTTCTTCTGTTGGTGGTTGAGAGATTTCATAAGTGAATACCATTTTTTGTCTTCTCTTTGTTCTCCAAACCAAGTAACCTGATGTGACTTTTTCAGTGAATGGTCCAGGACTCACTCTTTAGGGATTTTTCCACGCTTTGATCATCTCATTCATCATTTGAAATGCTTTAGGCTCACTATAAGAGAAATCTAACTGATGAAGCCCATAAGTCATAGGAATGAACTGTTCTCCCTCCAATTGCCTTCTCACCAAGAGTGGTGTATAATTCGTCACTCCCCATAAACCTAAAAGCGAAACCATTGTACTATCCTTACATTGGTATAACATAGGCTCACGATTCATCAATGGGGCCAACCATCTCACCCTGGCACTTTCTAATTTTTGTAAGAAAGTTATCCATTCTTGTTTAGACTTTCGTTTTGACCACCCACTTTCGTAGAATTCCTTGATTGGAAAACGATTACGGATGTAAAGCTTCGAGAAAGTGCCATTTCTTTGTTCAAAATGACTTTTCATCCATAAGTACAATAACTTATACATCCTATGAAGTGCCCTCTATTCCGACGACAATAACTCAAAGATCTAATAGTCTCTGCTAATATCACCGTTGAAGGATTACAGCCATTGATCACACTTTCGAAGAAATCAACCACCGCTATCTCAATATGTCCCAAAACCTTTGGAAAGATTACCAGTCCGTATATAGCCAAGGCAAATATTCTAACCCCTGTTCTTCATTGGCATGCTGTATCAGAAACTCATAAAAGAACTTCTAAGGTAGGCAGACCTGTTCTTGTTTCTTCTTTGTATGAGAATCCACAACTTCCTTGTCTATCCCCATGAGTTGAGCTAGACTTTTATGAAATCTTGACTTATCTTTTTTGACATCTATCTTGTCAAGAGTCTTGAGATGTAAACCTATCAAGATTGAATATTCTTCGATGGTGGAAGTCATATCAGCTTCATTAAAAATAAAACACTTATATGCAGGATCTCAAAATTATGTTGCAGCTCTGATTAGCTGATCATCAACAGCCATTGCTAGAAGGTGTGCTATATGCCCATATTTTTGACAAAATTACTCTTGTCTTGACGGACTCATATTCTTTCAGATATCAACCAAATCTTCTAAATTGTTCTGTTTGAGAAGGATAGATGTTTCTTGAGACATAATAGAATCATACCCAATTGGCAAGCAATCTCTCATCTTCAGTTGAGTCTTTTCTGACAGGACCCTTACTTCATTAGGTGTCCCACAGGGTGTTAATACTGATGAAGAACAAAGTAAACGTTCATTGACGTCCATGAAAAAAATTTGTTGAAGACTATTTTTCAAGCAAATGTTCTTTATGTAACTTTATGATCTGCATATGAACCAATACAAAAGAAATAAGAAAAAGGTTAGTATACCCAGAAAAAGAACAAATAACTAAGTAAATTTAAACATCACACAAAGTAAAAGGGATGAATCCTATGCTTTTGGTCAATTCTAAAAGGGAAGAGTGATGGCTCTATCTATAGGTTAGGCAATCTTAAGGTTCACTATATGCGGTTTTAAGGTTAAAGTATAAAGGTCCTCAAATTGTTCCTTACATCTTTGTCCATCACAGATTAGTAAGGCACCCTAATCCTCACCCATTATAAGCTACAAGCGAAAAAGGTTCAATTTAATTGGGAGTATTTCGCTAGCCACTGCGAGGCATTAGACCTCACGAAAGCAATAGGTACTTTACTCCCTCCTAGAGGGACGGAGCTCGAGTATAGAGCTCATGTTATGCACATGCACATGAATGACATAATTAATAAAGTAAATAAACATGAATGAATAATAATACATATATACAAAAGGGTTCAATTTTATTAGGCTTTTGGATAACACAAATTATTTGCTGGCCTGACTCTCAAAGTCCCCAGTGGAGTCGCCAAGCTGTCATAACGTCTAGATCCCGAGATCTATCGCTAGACATTGACTTAAAGGAGTCGTCACCAATCTTTTTTATCTAGGTGCGATTGGCCACCTAAGAAATCTGTCTTTTCAGGGAACACCTAAGTTTAAGGGTCCCTAAAAGAATAGGTTTAGGTCTACTAACCAGAACAGGATTCGAGAGTTCGGTTACGTGTGAAGAAGGTTATAGTACCCTCACAACGCCCATCAAAAGATGGTACCAAGTTAAATTTGTGTTATCCAATGAGCCTTAAAATTTTACCAAGTAATTAATTGTTGGAAATTATTCTCAATTGACTCTAATACTTTTAGCAAAAAATTGAAAAAATTTCCTCACCTCAAGAGTATGCAAGAAAAACTACTGTTTCACTTGCAGCAGCTCCGTCGTCGGATTATTTAAAGAAAAATCAAAATCAAAATAAAAAGGAAGGAAATGATGATTGTTCTTGTGCAGGAAAAATTGATACTTTCAACTTTTCCCCAAAAATTGATTTTTTTTAAATTGATTTTTTTTAAGAAAAATTGATACTTTCAACTTTTTTCCAAGAAATATTTTTTTGAAAATTTTGATTTTCAAGGAAAATTGATACTTTCAACTTTTCCTAAAAAAAAATCTTTTTTTGAAAATTTATTTTTAAGGAAAATTGATACTTTCAACTTTTCCTCAAAAAAACTCATTTTTCTGAAATTTTATTTTTAAGAAAAATTGATACTTTCAACTTTTCCTAAAAAAAACACCCTTTTTTTTAATTTTATTTTTAAAAAAAATTGATACTTTCAACTTTTCCTCAAAAATATTTTTGGAAATTTTGATTTTCAAGGAAAATTGATACTTTCAACTTTTCCTCAAAAAACCTTTTTTTTTTAAATTTTATTTTTAAGAAAAATTGATACTTTCAACTTTTCATAAAAAAAAAACCTTTTTTTTTGAAATTTTATTTTTAAGGAAAATTGATACTTTCAACTTTTCCCCAAAAATATATATTTTTTATTTTTATTTAAAGAAAATTGAATAATAAAACAAAATAAAAATAAAAAATAAAATAAAGAAAAGTAAAACAAAAATAAAAATAAAATAAAGATAAAAAAATATTAACTAAACCTAATCTAATAAATAAAAAATAAATAAAATAAATAAAAAATTCAAAAAAAATAAAACCTGAAGCGGCTCGGTATACGGCTCGGCTCGACTCAAAGAAGAGAAAATGACTCGGAGAAGTGACTTGAAAACCCGACTCGGCTCGACTATCAGCTCGGAGAGGGATACACGCGTGGGTCAGGACGCGGGTCGACGCTTGGGTCGGGTCGGATCTCGACAAAACGCGCGGATCCTCTGGGTCACTTAAGGCCAAAACGACGTCGTTTTAGGAGGGTATATAAGGCTCTTTCCCTCTGTTTTTCGGCAGAACGCTCATCCCCTCTCTCTCTCTTCTTTTTTTTTCTCCCGCTTCTCTCTAAAAGCTGAAGAACTCCGGTTGAATGTACGTCAAATTCTAAAAAATTTCACCGAAAGTTGGCCAGAAGGTGGTCGATTTTTGGGAAAGGTCGCCAGAAACTGGGCAACTCGTCGAAAACTTCAAAGTTGATCGAAATTTCCGTCGGAAAATTCAACTTTCGTCGAAAAATTCAATCGAAATTTGAAATTTTCCAGAAATTCCAAGAAAAAAAAACGCCAAAAATCTTCAAAAAATTTCTGCTAATTTTCAGAATACTTCTTAGCCTTCTATACTCTTCTATCTTTCAAATCAATAGCTTTGCTCACGTTTTTTCTCTGTGTTTGATTCTGTTCCAGGAGGTCCCTTTTATAGGGATTGATCAGGAGTTTCTGATCAATCCCAATTCCTTTTTGGACGGAAATTCAATCTTTGAATCCAATCTGAACTCTTCTGATTGAATCCCCATTCCCAGTAGAATTCCTCAGCCTTCAATCTCAACCTTCCAAAATAAAAATCAAATAAATAAAAAAAATAATAGATAATTAAAAAAGATAAATCAAAAAAATATTATAGGATAAATAAAAAAACAAATAATAATAATAACAAATATATAATTAGATAAATAAAAATACAAAAATAAATAAAATAAATAATAAATAAAAATAAAAATATATATATATATTAATAAATAGTACTAATAAATAAATAAATAATACATAGGATATAAAGGAAAATATATACATAAAATATAGAATAAAATAAAATAATAAAAAATAACAAAAATAAAATTGGACTTACCCATTTGGACCAGGCCCAATTGATCCGAGCCTGGACCAAATTAAGTGTCTACACTTGGATAAAAGAAGAGAGAGAGCTAGAAAAAAAGTGGTAAAAACTACAAAAACTTGAAAGAGAGATGTTTGGGTTTTAATTAATAAAATAGAACATTTTTTGGGCTTTGTTTTTGCTGTTGGAATTTTTTAGGATTTATTTGTTGCAAAAGCTGATTTGTTTTTTTTTTCAAAACAAAGGAAAGGCTGAGTTTATTGAATTCCTAGTATAAATTGGATTTTCTTTTTTTTTTCTACCCTTATTTTTTTTTTAATTTGACACACATGTAAATCATAGTAATTGCATAATCAATAATCAATAACTAAAATTTAAAATTTTCTTAAATTTCTTGATATTTAAAGTTATTATTATAAGTCTAGTCTTTACAATCAGAGTGCCTTCTTTTGATAATATGATACTCTAATCTCAAGTTGAGAGATTTTGAAGATTTATTATGGTATTTAAGTAAAGATTTAAGTTTAAATATTTGAGATACTTTTTATGGGATAAAATTATAATATTTTCGGATTAAAATAAATTATATTTTACAAGTTATATGTAAATCTTTACAAATGATATTAAAACGATAATCAATTGGATGGTATGATTTTGTGATTTGTATGTATTTTATATTGGACTTGCCTAATATTTTGTGTTATTCGATGAATTTTTGTGTTTTATGTTGAGCTTAACAGATACGTTAAATTTTAACGAAAAGAGTTTGTGACATCTAAATTTTGCATAAAAGTCTTTAATGATCTATTATAATATACAAATAAAAATTTAAACCTAAACTTACGAATCTACTTTTATAAAATAAAATTATAAAATTTTTGAATCAAAATAAACAATATTTCATAAAATAAATATGTGTCTCCAAAAATAAATATCATTTAAATCAGAAAATAATAGGATTTCTTGGCAATTGCTGACAAGTACAATCCAAATGACATGGCTGGTTGTCATTGCCTTGTCCTTGGTCGTTTTATCAAGGAGTCTTGCTTTTCAATTGCCTTCTTTTTTTTGTACTTGATGTCATCAAGATTGATTTGATCGTTACAATCATTGCAACTAAGATTTAGGACTACCAATAATCCAAATGATTATCTGCTTTTCAATTGCAACTTTTGGGTCCCATTTTGCTGAACTTCTGGCATTGGTCACTTTATTTAAATGAATATAATCAGCTAGAACTTAGTCACCTGTCACCCATTTTAAAAAACTTCTGCAGAAAATTAAAGTTTTCCTTCTAATTGATATCTCATTTTTAAGGCAATAAGATCAGGTGAACTGGTACCAGAAAGTAAAGCAGAGGAATTGGAGAAAAAGGAAAAAAGGATTGATGGCATTTTTTTCATTCCTTATATTTGTTATAATTTTCTTTTTCAAATTTCTATGGTGTGACATTTACATGTTGCAGATTCGACTGGTTCCTCAAATTGCTGAAATATCACTTCTTAGCCTCAGTAGACTTTTAAACCATTCAACAGAAGCCTTTGGAATCCTTGTAAGGTTATTTTTGTAGTCCACATAGTAGAGTCCGAATCGAACGGTATAGCCACAGTTCCATTCCCAGTTGTCCAGCAATGACCACACAAAATATCCTCGGACATCACAGTTATCTTCCCTGTGTTTGATCATTTTTCTGTCAGCTGAGCACAGTCACATCTGATTCTGAAGCACCCCAATTCCAAAATGTAGGAATCTGATACAACTTGAGCAGTATTTTTCATTACCTTATAGCAGCTGACAGGTTTGAGAGATAATCCCTGTGATATTCTATCCTTTTGTCATCTTTCAAAGCCTTGTTTATACTTATAAATGGGCTGTTTAAATCATCCATACCTGCAGGAATGTAAATTGTCTAGCATGTCGTAGTAGTATCAAGGGTTGAGCAATTCTGAAGCTGAAAGTACACTCACCATTTTCTGTTATTATAACAGGTGGATTACCATACTTATTTTTCAGATATCTAGCCAACTTCCTAATGCCCCATGGGACAATGCGTATCCATCGTGAAGCTGCCTACAGGAGGAAGTACTCATCAGCTGAGATTTATATATATGATTCTAGAATTCCAGTAAGTTTAAGTTGTCACGACATACTCTTTCTCCAATGGCAGCTCCACCTCGAAAAGCTACAATTGAGGAGATGTATGAGATTATTACTTTTGTATATATGAATTATGTTCTTACTGAAAAGATATATAAAATATTATGTTCTGGCATCTTACCAGTAGTAATAATGGCAGCATCTGATGAAGCATCCTGCAATATTAGTTTCCGGATTCGACTTCTGTCATTCCTGGCATAATGTGTGGTATAATGGTTTATGCCAATGAAGTCGAAAGACCCCACTAGCAATTTGGACATCTCTGGTATGACTTGAGGTAACCTTTCTCCCACAAGCCTTCTCATTGAAAGAGGATAGTCACCAAAGAAAAGTGGATCAAGGAACCTGATTCAACAATGAAAAACAGATTAAGGAATCTAATTCAATTTACTTATGTCAAACAGTTTGATACATAGAAATTAGTATCCGATACTACCATCCAATCCCAAAATCCATTGCTCTATTTGCTGCATCTTTATCCTCATCTTTATCAGATATCGGTTCGTACCATTTGGCATCCAATACTATTCCAATTTGACCTCCTTGTCTTTCCTGGAAACAATTTCTTTCCTAATTTTAGTTAAAGAATCATAGTGATATCTGATGACACATTTTATTTAGGATCATACCAATCCTACCTTGAAATTTCGCCGGTAACTGTGATAAGCAGCAGCATGAGACAGAAGGATGTTGTGAGCTACAATGTATGGTTCAGTTGATGAGTTTCCTGTCTTACAAAGTAGACCACCAAGAATAGAGCACCTTCCAGGAGCTTGAATGCCATTATCATAACCCTGGATTGAGAAACCATGAGGTTCGTTGATGGTGATCCAATGTTTCACTCTGTCTCCAAAAGCTCGGAAGCAAGTAAAGGCGTAATGCTCAAAGTCATCTCTGTAATTAATTGCATTCCCCTTGTAAAATCTGTTCTTTTTTTTTATTTGCAAACATTTTTCACATGCATAAATCCTACAGCACTTACACTATCTGTCTACTCAACCATCCTTCATATTTATCTTCAAGAATCTGTGGCAGATCCCAATGATATAGAGTTACAAAAGGCCGGATTCCTGATTAAAAACAATAGCTAGAGGTTCAATAATTTTAAACCATTCTCCATGAAAATGTTAACTGTAGTCCACAGATGTCTAGTCTGTTGTTAAAGTGTTAGATTTTTAGTTCTCGTGATCTAAGCAATGGTTTTATAAGCAACCTTTTTCTATTAAAGCATCAATGAGCCGGTTGTAGTAGCTTATTCCTTCTACATTTGGTTCCCCTGCTCCATCTGTTGTAAAGTAAATTCCAAAGCAATTACAGATATTATGATCAGAATCAGATGATCAAGAAGTATAAAGAGAATAAAATTTTAGACCTTATTGAAAAACTTGCCTGGAAATATTCTTGACCAAGATATTGAAAATCTGTACGCATCCATTCCCAAATCTTTCATCAAATCTATATCGCTCTGTGAAATTAAAAAAAAAAGTTTTTATCTCTAATTTATTTGGTAAAAGACAAACTATTTGAATTGACTTGTTGATATGTATTTTTTGACTTTATGCATGGATTTTATCATGTGTTTTATTTTATTATATTTAATGTATTGGTGACACATAATCATTTATCCAATATTTTTGTCATTATATTGTAATTAATTCGTTCGCTTATTATCATGATTCTGATTATATAATTTATGTTAAAGATTCTTATCTAAATGGGTTCTCCTCCTTAGCCATTGGGCTGTGCGTTAAGCTTTCATTCAACTTATAACTTTATTTTGTTGTTTTCTTTTGGGGTTGGTGGGATAGAAAGCTTCTTTCCACCAGCTTTTCTTAACAAAGAATATGAATGAAAAAGCTATCCTGTAATCAATTTCTTGGCTTTTGAAGTTAAAATTTAGACACAAGAAACAAAACAAAAAGAAGAGTTGAACTGATCATCATATCTTTGCTTTTATATCGATATGTAAATGTGTAATTCACCTCAAACCGGTGATATTGATCAACAGCTGTATCTGCATTGCTGAAGTCCATAATCTTTCCTATTTGAACACATTAAAAGAAAAAACTCGGAGATTTGAAACTCGTTTCAGAAATCATGCATTAATCATTGAACCAAATGCTTACCTGGTTTCCTAGTGAACGTATCCCAAATACTATCTCCCTTGTTTCCTTCATTCACGGCTCCTTCAAACTATATATATGTAATTTCCTTCTCATTAAGCAATGCTTTATTTCCAAAACCAAAAGCAAAACAAAAACAAGGTATATTTAGCTAACTGCAGGGAATTCACCTGGTAAGCTGAAGAAGCTGTTCCAAAGACGAAACCATCAGGAAAATCAGCTCTATTAACAGATTGATCTGAGCTAACAAATAAGAGCAGCCCGGTTATCAAAACCAAGACCAGAGAAATAATTGACATAGGTGAAGCTATTATTGTTATAGCTATAGAGGAGCTTTGAAGAGGGGTAGGTTATAGAATTCCCTGGATTATTTCTATATAAGGAAAATGAGTGTTTAGTTGTCTTAATTGTAAAGGTTCAGAAAATATATAGTTGATAGTTGAAGAAATACCAAGGCAAAAGCGACTGCAAGGTTTGGTTTCCTCTTGCAGGTGAAGGTGTTTAAAAGGATAGGCTAAGGTGGCCTGGTGAAGATGTTTGTGGAAGCTATCCTTGCCTTCTATGAACACGTTATTACAGAGAAATAAAGCTTATAAACACAAGGTTTTAATTTTAGGACCCACCAAAGAGAAGAAAGTCCATGAATATAGGGAATAAATACACCAACAAAAAATATATATTAGAATTATATACGATAATGACATATGTAAGCTAGGTCGGCTGGTTATTATATATAATTTTTTAAAGAGAAAATCTATCCACCATCACCGAAATCTTTAAATTTTATAACTGAATTAATAAGATAATACATATTTTTTTATGATATATTAAGAAATAAAAAAATAATTAAAAATGAGACATGTTAATTAATTTCATTTGTAAAATTAAAAAATTACCCTATTAATATATCAAAAACAATTCTAGAGACTATAGATCATGGGAAGGACATATGATATAACGAATTAGTACTAATAGCTTATTCTTTTTAATCCTTAATTAATTATTACTTTCATTTATAAGATCATCGAAATTCAATATTACAAAATTACGAGTTATAGTAAACCTTTTGGTTTTGGATAATGATAAAAAATTTTACTATATAAAAAATTAGGATTAATGAAAGAAAATTTTGTGTTAAGTGGCGTATTACCACAAAAAATGTGGATTACATAATTACTTTATAACTATATAGTCTAAGGTTCATGAATGTGGCTTTGATATTAAAAAAAAAAAGAAAAAGAAAGAGGTTGATTGGTTTTAGCTTAATTTTATTTATTAATTTCGTAGTTGTATATAAGTTTTGGATAGGAAAGAAGCAAAGGCATTAGGAGTTTCAAAAGATTGGGAAATCTCAAGGTTACACGTCAAAGCTAAGGTTTCCATTAGTTTGGTAAGAAAAGGAATATTGCATGTTTAATATATGATTAATAATATTATAAACTTTGTTATATAAGAATCTCAATTAGATTGGTCATGTACACTAACATCATTTCAAAAACATTCTTAGTTAACTTCAATTGTTTGAGCCAATCGAGTATTAATTCAAATTATATATATGTTAATCAGATTTTTAAAAATTACAAATTTAAAAAAAAATTTAAAGACATAATATTTGATAAATAAAAATTAAAATTAAAAATACACTTTTAAAATTGTTCGATCCATGAAATTAGACAAAGGCAAAACATAGAGATAGCTCCTAAAAAAATAGTCGAAACTTATAGTAATACATTTGCAAAAAGAAATTTTTTTTAGAGAAAAAAAAAAAATCACTGAATGACAAGATTTTCTTTCATAATTTTTCTTTTATGTTTTTGTTAAGGGTACAAAGATGTTATATAATTTGTCCATCTTTATCGTATGGTATTTTGGCTGTGCTTGCACGCATCAATAACTCCATCGCTCAAGCTTGGTTGGAGGAAGCATGCACACTCATTAATTGAACTATGGAAGGATTTTATACACTCATTAAAAAAAAAAAACAACAACAACATTTTCAACATCAGCATATTCAAATAAATCAAAGTTATGTATACCGTATTTTCTCCTTCCTACAATCTTATTTGGAAACTCAATGAATTTGATTAGATGACACGTTTAAAAAAGTTATAATCATAATTAAGTATTATAATTTATATATAAAAATTTACTAAATAATTAATCAATAAATTAAAATATAATTAGATAATTTTAATATAAAATTAAATTAGACTTACATATAATTTTGAATTTAAAATTTTAAAATTCTAAAACATCATTCTTACCACTAAACCAAGATATTGTTGGCTTGGAATCCAATTATTGACAGAAACATATCGTTTACAATAATTTTAGTAAAATTAATCAATTATAATTTAAAATTATGTAAAATTTATCAAAATTTTTGCGAAATTTATATTTGCAAGTGGTTGATTTCTATATAATTTTTTATTGTAATTGAACAATTATAATATTCTAATAAAAAAATTATAAGTGATATGCTCCCATAATTAACACATCACAAAATTTCCATGCTCTCTACCTTTAAGGGATATCTTTATCATTTCATACTTTCCAAAAATTAGTAAAAGAAATTTTTATTTACACCTTTAAATTATTTTTCTCACCTAATTATTATTTTTATCCCAAATTTAAAATTTTAAAAATTAATTTTTATTTATTATACCCCTAATAACATTTTTTATTTTTTCTCAACACCCGTCACACCAATTTTCCTAATTCCCTATCCATTTTCAATTCAATCCAACCCTTTAAACCCTAACATAAAAATTATCATATAATCACAAGTTTTAAAATTAATCAAGTCACCAAATTTAAATTTAAAAATAAGTTATCTTTAATTTTGTTAGATTTTATTTAAATGTTGAATAAATTAAAATATAAAATGAGATATTGTACATGACATTATGAATTTAAAAAATCCGAATTCAAAAGCTTTTTTAACATTTTGAGAATATAAATCCGAAAAATTTTAAAAATTCGAAAATTCAACATAAGAAGTAAATATGTGTATAAAGACCAAAAAAGTAATTTATCCAAAGTTAATTAAATAATTTCATGTGTCCTGCTTAAGCCCAAATTGGTAATTTCGCAATATCTTTTCTTTTACATACTCAATTGCGATTTTGCCCTTTTTGCGTACCAAAAAAAGGTTTTAGCCCAAATCCTTCCACCCTGATTTCCACAAAAAATGGCGTTGAGAGCGGCGGCGACGACGGCGATGGCTGCTCAGGCTGCTCCATGGGGGATGATGCGGCTGTTCTCGACAACTTCACCTAATTCCTTTACGCCGCCGCCAATTGTGGCGATGGGGAACGGTGAGGGAACCCCTGGTCGAGAGCAAGCTCCTCCAAGTACCAACCTCTTTGTCTCCGGCACGTATCTTTTCTCCATCTATGCCTATCATATCTTTCATTTTTTTTTTTACCAATATCATATCCTTCATGTTTGCTCATGATCATTTTTGGTTTTTACTGGTTTTGTTTGTATGTTGGTTCATTGGTTTGGTGGCTGGGAAATTGTGGGAAAATGGAAGAAATAGTTGTTCTTTTTAATAGGGTTGATTTGATTGGTCCTGTTCTTTTCTGGGTTATTGGTAACTTTTGTTTATATGTTGATTAGTGGGTTGTTTTGCTTTTTTGATTACTGGGAAAATGTAGGAAAACGTGTCAAAAAGAAAAATAAAAAACCTGTTTTTTAAGAGTTTTCATGTAATTTGTCCTGTTCTTTTCTGAGTTATTAAAATTTTTTACTTATGCTGATTTATTGGGTTATTCAAAATGTGGGAAAATGGGAGAAAGTTTTGTGTCTTTTTGCTATGGTTTGATTAACTTGTCAAGAAATGAAACCCATGGTGGAATTGATATTTTCTATCTTTTTCATTCATTTAAAGAAATGGGAGGAAAAAAAAAAGATATTTGTGCTTTCTAATTTGTTTTTTGGTGCTTTCCCTTGATGCGAAGCAAAAAATTGTGAATTTTATTTTAAGAAGTATGAATTTCATATGCAAAGTGAACTGCATTGTTATTCAAGTAAGGGGAGTGTGAGTAGCAAATGAGAAAGTGAAACTATCACCTTGGTTGGAAGGAAGAAAGAAAAATGAAGGAATAGAAGATTGCCAACTTTTTTGGTAACGAGAAGGATTCGAATAAATTATATGAACTGATTTGGTTGTCGCAGGCTCAGAACTTAATATGCAGTATGCATAAGGATCAAAATAATTGGAGAGTATGATGTCAGGGTGTCATTTGATAAAAACTCACGTAGTCAATTGTAAAGTTGGCACAGTTCAGATTTCTTTTCTGGGCTAAAAGTTGTGGTGGCTAATTCTATTAATTGATTAGTTGACAAAGCTTGAGTGAAAGTGAGAGCTGTATTCTCGTATGCCATTGAAGCTCTTAAAAGTGTAATTTTTTCCAACTGAAGTAACATATTGTTTAGTCTAAAGTTTGTATGGCATGACTGTCTTACATTCATGTGAGACCCACATGCATGGATCTGACATGGATATGAGAGGGTTGTGATATATTGCCTTTATACTTAATGTCTTTTTGTTCATCCACCAAACATGTAACATTTAGTATTCCCTGTATCTTGTGTTAGTTTCATCATCCCTTTTATTTGAGCGACTAAACATTTAAGTTCCTTCATGATTCGATATTATAGTTGCATAAGACTATGTGTTTAAAAATGTGTTTTTTGACCTGAGTTGAATCAAGTTGCATTGGTAGAAAAGAACGAGATAGGTGATAGTCATATGCAAGGCATAATATAAGGGGCTAAGACGTGAGGTTTTTTTCAGAGAATTTGTATGGTAATAAAGTAGTACAAACTTACAAGCATAGATGATGGGCATGTTGTTAGTTTCTCTCTATACAAACTCTAATTTGTGGACAGTTGTTTCCCTTCCTTATTTTGTGGGAACTTATGCTCTTATTTCATGTCATTCTCTTACTAGGTCCTGTTCTCATCCTATATATATGTATGTCTTTGTGTTCTATGTCAGATCTTCGCAAAGAGCATTCTCATTTGTTCCACCTCCTTTCCTCATCCTTCCCTTCTTGTTGCATTTCGCTTGCCAGAGTAAATGTTCTGACAAGTTGGAATCGAGGAGAAATATTAGCTCAGGCTGCATTAATTAATTTGCAATTGGTTTTTGTATGCAGTGATTTCAGTTGAGCTGTGTTTGGTATTTGATTTTATTCATTTGATAAATAGAATGCATTGAAATGAAATATCAAAGTCTGCTTTTCTGAAAAACATGGTCACTATAAGTTAAGTCTGTTTTAGGCCCCTTTAGATTTGGTTTCTGTTTTCTAATACCTGTATAGCATTGAAGGGTATTTCATCAATCTAGAATTAATTTAGCATTATTAATTTGGGTCTAAAACCCCTCCTCTCCTTGTCTTGGTTTATGCTAGTAATTAAATTTCTGTGCACTTTTTCTATCATATATATTGACTAGGGTCACTTCTTGCCTTTCTTGGTTCATTTTATGATATCACTTATTATTTGAATTTGTTCTTAGGTCTTAGCAAACGCACTCCGGTAGAGAAACTTCGGGAAGCCTTTTCTCAGTTTGGACGGGTAGTTGATGGTTTGTCTCCCTCACCTAAGGATTATTGAAAATTGTCTTTTGGAAATTAACAACCACTGGTCATTTTTTTTTGGGTGTTTACAGCCAGAGTGGTGACTGATAGAGTATCGGGATATTCTAAGGGATTTGGTTTTGTAAGGTATGCCACCATAGAGGAGGCTGAGAAAGGAAGAGTGGGAATGGATGGCAAGGTGAGCTCCCTCTACTTCCTTAATGTTAATTTCCTTGAGGAATTTTTACGTGTCCATTCATCCATTTCCAGTGCTCATTGTATTGATTTAGAGTGTTAAGGTTATAATTATGATTGAAAGGATAATGATTGCTTCTGAAGGGAAATGTACCCTTAAAATATTTTTGAAATTAAATTTGTTATGCTTTTATAGAACTGTACCAGGTTACATCATTGAACCATCCATTGATGTTATTTTGTTTTACTTTTAAGCACGATGGTAGATTGTAGAAAGTCCTCTGATTGTGGTAACTAATTTCCTTTGTTTCGTTTTGGTTTTTTGCAGTTTCTCGATGGTTGGGTTATATTTGCAGAGTATGCAAGACCTCGGCCAGCACGTACTCCACCACAGAACAACATGACTAATTCAAATGGCGGCCAATGACTCGAATAGTTCTGCAACATGCTGTCTCATTTTCTGATCTTGATCAGAGACGGATTTACAATGGAGGCTGCCTATCATTTCTTGTATTATGTATGAAGTTTTTTAATATTAGACTTGAACTTACGTGCTATGATGTGATGAGCTGAGGTCTATTATTATTCAAGAACTTCAGGAAAAATAAGACTGAAAATTGAATCCGTTGAATTATTCTTCATTGAGTTTCTTGTCTACTGAGAACTCAATTGCATTATTTGGTTACTTCAGACTTTGAATGAATTATCAGTTTTTTTAAAATGTTATTGTTGTAACGGTTTTAGAGTTGTCTTACGAATTTGAAAATAAAATAAAAAATAAAAAAAACAAAAGACGTAATCGTCACTAATATTTTTTGATTAAGTACAATTGATCATTTATTAAAATTTATTTTTTTAATAAAATTTTTAAATTTTATTAAAATGATTATTTTAGGTTTACGAAACAGTTCGGATTTAAAAATTGATTATGTGTGAAAAAATATTAGTATTTTTATAACGTTTGTTTAAAATAATATCAATTAATTAGTGTTATTTATTGATATTGACAAAAATAATCTTAGTTTTGATGTGTAAAAAGTAATTTTTTTGACTTCCTTTGTTTATTTTATTATTATTATTATTATATTTTATTCGAAAAAAATAAATTAAAATTTTTTATTAAAATAATTTTTAAAATGTTTTAGTATATTGATAATATTAGAATTTTTTTTTATCTAGAGATTTTTTAAACATCATTTTTTAAGATATCTTAAAATCTTATAATCGAAGATTCGTATTTATTTTCCATAAAAATGAACACATGTATGCAACACAAATAACAACATGTTGATGCATACATTTTATTTTACTTTTAAAAATTTTATTAGTTTTTTATTAGAATTTTTGAAGAAAGAATTTTTATCATAATGAAAATTTTTTATAAATACTTTAATATATTGGTAATATTTAAAAAAAAATATTCTCACTCAAAAATTTTGTAAAGCATCATTACTTGGAATATTTTTAGAATCTCATTATTAGATAAATGTTTTTCTCACTTTTTGTCATTTTATTTTAATAAATGAGTTAACTTTTATTTTATTTAATATTAAAAATTTTTTTTATTGTATTGAAATTTTTTTTATAAATATTCAAATACAGTTTTTTAAAAAAATCTTTTCACTTAGAAATTTTATAGATATCGCTATTCGAAGTACCTTTGAATCTCATCATCAGATAAAAATTTCATTTTCTTACGTTTTTACTAATTTTTTATTTATATTAATTATTTTTTGGTTTTTTTTACTATTTTTAATTTTTAATTTTAAAAATTTATCAAAAGTTAGAAACCATTTTTTTATTATTAATATCATAGTCATTAATTATTAATTATTTTTTTAATCATTATTTTATAAGGTTTATTTCAAATTTTAACAAAATTATCAAAGATTTCAACTATGTATTTCATTATTTTTTTTGTTTTTATTTTTACTAATTATTATTATAAAAACAACAAAAATTTATTCTAACAAATTTTAACATTTGATGTGCACAAATATTAATGATAAAAGTTTAAAATAATAAAAATAATATTTAAAAAATAAATAAATAAATTTTAAATTTTTTTTATCCGAATCAGACCTGTTAACGGTCCGATCGACATTGGTTCAGACCAATTCAACTGGATTGATTAAAAGAAAATCGAGTCGCGTGTTGATTACGTGACCTTGAATCAGGTCGTGGGTCACGTGTGGATCCTGGGTTAGTGAAACGGCATCGTTTTGCTTTTTTTTTTTTAATTATAAAATTCAAATTCAAAATTTTATTTTTATTTTTAAATTCGTCGGACGACTCTAAAACTGTTATGATAGTTATTATTGTTAGGAAAATGGGATCCAGTCCCATGTAAGTGGTTTTGGACCAAGTAAAGGCCATGGGCCTTGATATTTTATTTTACACAGAGCCCTAACTACTTAATAAAAAAAGAGGTGGGGTTGTTTTAGGTGTGTGTCGAAAACCAAGCAAAGAAAGAAGAAAAGCCAGGAAAAGCAGAGAGAGAAAAAAAAAGGGAGAGTTGGTTGAACGGAAGTCAATCCGTGGTCCGATTAAGTTGGAACCTTGTCAGGAGGTTTATGATTAAGAGTTTTACATTCTGAACGGTGAAGATCGGGTTTGAAGCTCTCTAGGAATAAATTCAAGGTGTATTTGTTGAGTCACTTATTTGGTGAGATTTCTCCAATTGTTTCTCTAGTTGTTGATTAGCTCTAGTTTTAGCTAGAGAAGAACTTTGTATAACTATTATTTGATAGTGAAGATTTTTCTGGTGGCCCGTGGTTTTTTTCCTCTACACTGGAGGGTTTTCCACGTAAATCTTGGTGTGCTTTATTTTTCCTGCGTATTTGATTATTGATTGTTGTCTATTGCTTCTGTATTGTTGTGATTATTGCTTCAGGCGCAACAAGTGGTATCAGAGCGAGGGTTATTTTGAGACATCGATACAGAAGCAACTCAGGATAGAAGTAAATTCTGTTTGAGATCATGGAGGGTGATACAGGTTCCATGATAAAATTGACAGCATCGAATTATTCAATTTGGAAGCCTATGATGGAGGATCATCTATACTGCAAAGATTTGTATGAGCCAGTATTGGGAGATTCGGCTAAACCAACGGATATGAAAGATGAAAGCTGGAAGAAGCTAGGTAGAAAAACGCTGGCTACAATAAAAAAATGGGTTGATATCAGTGTATTTCATCATGTAGCGCAGGAATCAGATGCTCACATTGTTTAGGAAAAATTGGCTACATTGTATGAGAGAAAAATAGGTATGAATAAAGTTATGCTTGTTAAAAAGATTACAACTTTACAGTACATGGATGGATGATCTGTTACAGAGCACTTGAGTGATTTTTAAGATATATTTAATCGAATGACTACTATGGAGCCTAAGATGGATGATGAAATGAAGGCATTATTTCTTTTGGATTCATTGTCAGACAGCTGGAATACTCTAGTTGTGACTGTTCTTAATTCAGCTCCTGATTATAAGGTGACATTGGAGATGGTAAAGGACAATATACTTAATGAAGAAGCGAGGTGAAAAGATGTAGACCATGGGAATCAAACTCTAGTCACAGAGAATAGGGGTAGAAACATCGACAGAGGTCAGGACTCAAAAAGTCGTGGTAAGTCTAAACATAGATCCAAATCTAGAGGTAAAGTGAAGTGTTTCCATTGTGGTAAGACGGGTCATATAAAACGAAACTGTAGAATCTTAAAGCAAGAGCGAAAAGATGAGAAAGGTAAGAGTTCAGATGATGGCAATGTTGCAGCAGTGAATTCAGATAGTGATTCAGTTACTTTGATTTGTACACATGGTGATTGTAATCATGTTAGTGATCCCGACATTGAGTGGATAGTTGACACAGGAGCGGCATATCATTGTGTTCTTAAGAGAGAGTTGTTTACAACTTACAAAGCAGAAAACTTTAGTTGTACGAAGATGGGAAACAAGAGTGTGTCGTAGATTGTTGGGATTGGTGATATTATTGTACAAACTAGTATAGGCTGCATGTTGACTTTGAGGGATGTTAGACACATTTCAGATATGAGAATGAACTTGCTTGCTATTAATGTCCTTGATAAGGAGGGATATGAAAGTCGACAAAAGAATGGACAGTGAAAGCTTCTCAAAAGATCTATGGTAGTTGCAAGGGGAAAACTATGCTGCACAATGTATAAGACATGGATGCAATTGAACGGTAACCAAGTAAATACCGTTGAAAATGATGCTTCAGCAAACTTGTGGCACAGGAGGCTGGCACACATGAGTGAAAAGGGGTTATAGGTTTTGGCAAGGCACTTTCTCATTCCCTTGACCAAAGGTATATCTCTCGATTCATGTGATTATTGTTTGTTTGGTAAGCATCATAGAGTTTCTTTTCGTAAAAGTTCTTAGAGAAAAGAAAATAGATTGAAATTAATTTATTCTGACGTATGTGGTCCCGTTGAGGTTAAGTCATTAGGTGGTAGCAGATATTTTGTTACTTTTATTGATGATGCTTCACGTAAGACTTGGGTGTATATGTTGAAATATAAAAGTCAGGTACTACAGTATTTTTAAAAATTTCATACCATGGTTGAAAGGATGACAGGGTTACCCTTGAAGTGTATTCGAACTGATAATGGTGGAAAATACACATCTAAAGGCTTTGAAGAGTATTGCTCAAAGCATGAGATTGAGCATAAAAGGACAGAACCTGGAACACCGCAGCATAATGGTATAGCTGAAAGAATGAATCGCACCATTGTGGAAAAAGTCAGATGTATGTTGAGGATGGCAAAATTACCAAAGCCATTTTGGGGTGAAGTAGTCAACACAGCTTGTTATTTACTTAACAGGTCACCATCAGTTCCTTTGGGCTTTAACATTCCAGAAAGAGTGTGGACAGGAAAAGATACTTCATACTCTCACTTGAAAGTTTTTTGGTGTAAAGCATTCATGCATGTGCCAAAAGAGCAGAGGTCAAAGCTTGACAGTAAAGCTACACAGTGTGTGTTTGTAGGATATGGTGATGAAGAATTTGGTTACAGGGTATGGGATTCAGTAAAGAGAAAGACAGTCAGAAGCAGAGATGTGGTCTTTCATGAAAAAGAAACCATAGCAGACCTTGAGAAAAATGAGAAGACTACATGAGTTACTGTTAAGTGTGATGTTTCAACACCGACAGAGATTTCACAGGAAAGAGTCACAGATGGTAAAAATGAGCCAGAAACAGAACTTGGGGATATGAATAAGCCAGCCACAGTTGGTGATGAGCCAGATGCTATTAGTTTTGAGTAGAGGGAGCAATCCTCTTTACCTGAGAGTGTTGAGTAGGGGGAGCTACCTTCAGCATCAATTGATGTAGAGTCTCAACCCAGGAGATCTACTAGAGAGCGCAGGCCATCTACCAGGTATCGAAGTTCAGATTTTATTTTAGTTACCAGTGAAAGGGAGCCAGAAAGCTTTCAAGATGTATAGGCTACTCCGGATAGAGAGTACTGATTAAAAGTAATGAAAGAAGAGATGTAGTCATTGCGAAAGAATGGTACTTATGATCTTGTTAAACTTCCAACAGGGAAGAGGCCATTAAAGAATAAATGGGTGTTCAAGTTGAAAAAAGATGGTGACAAACTAGTGAGGTACAAAGCTCGATTGGTAGTAAAAGGTTTTTCTCAGAAATCAGGCATCGATTTTGATGAGATTTTTGCTCCAGTTGTAAATATGAGTTCTATTCGAGTGGTACTGGGATTGGCAGCTAGTTTGAATCTTGAACTTGAGCAACTTGATGTTAAAACTACTTTTTGCATGGTGATTTACAGGAGGACATTTATATGAATCAGCCTGAGGGTTTTGAAGTGAAAGGGAAAGAGCACTTAGTTTGCAAATTGAAGAAAAACTTGTATGGCTTGAAACAAGCTCCGCGACAGTGGTACAAGAACTTTGATTCTTTTATGGTGAGTCATAACTATAAAAGAACAGCAGCGGATTCTTGTGTGTATGTTAAACAATTTTCTAATGGTAACTTCATTATCGTATTATTATATGTTGATGATATGTTGATTGTAGGACAAGATGCTAGTATGGTTTGCAGGTTGAAAGAACAATTGTCTAAGTCCTTTGATATAAAAGATTTAGGTCCAGCAAAACAGATTCTTGATATGGACATTATCCGGGATAGGAGAGCTGGAAAGCTGTAGTTGTCACAGGAAAAGTATGTTGAACAAGTGCTTGGTAGATTCAACATGAAACATGCTAAATCAGTTAGCAGTTCACTTGCCAACCATTTTCATCTAAGTAAGAAATCTTGTCCAGTGTCTAAGGAAGACCAACTAGCTATGTCTAGTATTCCTTATTCTTCTGCAGTCGGTTCTTTAATGTATCTTATGGTTTGTACAAGGCCTGACATTGCTCATGCAGTTGGTGTAGTGAGCAGATTTCTTTCTAATCCAGGGAAGGTTCACTGGGAAGCAGTGAAATAGATTTTTAGATATTTGAGGGGTACCTAAAAAATGTGCTTGACTTATGGAGTTTCACAACCAGTTCTAGAAGGGTTTACTGATGCTGAAATGGCATGCGATCTTGATGGTAGGAAATCTACTTTAGGGTATTTATTCACTTTTACAGAAGGAGCTGTATCTTGGCAGTCTAAGTTACAGAAGTGTGTTGCTTTGTCAACTACAGAAGCTGAGTATATTGCAGCAACTGAAGCATGTAAAGAAATGCTTTGGATGAAACATTTTTTTCTTGAATTGGGGTTGAATCAGAAAGAGTATGTGGTATTTTGTGATAGCCAGAGTGCTTTAGATTTGAGTAAAAATACCATGTACCATGCTAGAACAATGCACATTGATGTTAGATATCATTGGTTACGTTCAGTGATTGAAGAACAACAGATGTTATTGAAGAAAGTCCATACTGATAAGAATGTAACAGATATGTTGACTAAGATACTTCCCAGGGAAAAGCTTGAGCTTTGCAGTAACTTGGCTGGAATGAGTTCCCTGGCCAAGGTAAGTTCCAAATGAAATTGCTATGGTGATGAATCTCCTTCTAATGGGACTGGAGGGGGAGATTGTTAGGAAAATGGGGTCCAGTCCCATGTAAGTGGTTTTGGACCAAGTAAAGGCCATGGGTCTTAATCTTTTATTTTACACAGAGCCCTAGCTACTTAATAAAAAAAGAGGTGGGGTTGTTTTAGGTGTGTGTAAAAAACCAAGCAGAGAAAGAAGAAAAGCCAGGAAAAGCAGAGAGAGAAAAAGGAGAAGGGAGAGTTGGTTGAACGGAAGTCAATCCGTGGTCCGATTGAGTTGAAACCTTGTCAAGAGGTTTATGATTCAGAGTTCTACATTCTGAACGGTGAAGATCGGGTTTGAAGCTCTCTAGGAATAAATTCAGGATGTATTTGTTGAGTCACTTATTTGGTGAGATTTCTCCAATTGTTTCTCTAGTTGTTGATTAGCTCTAGTTTTAGCTAGAGAAGAACTTTGTATAACTATTATTTGATAGTGAAGATTTTTCTGGTGGCCCGTGATTTTTTCCCTCTACACTGGAGGGTTTTTCACGTAAATCTTGGTGTGCTTTATTTTTCCTGCGTATTTGATTATTGATTGCTGTCTATTGCTTCTGTATTATTATGATTATTGCTTCAGGCGCAACAATTATCGTATATAAATGCATTTGTTTATACTTCACAAATGTCATATTTATATGTATTATACATGTACAACCATCTTATTTTTTTAAATTGAAATTGAGATAACATGATACATAATATGTCTCATAAATGATTGTGATCGAGGAAGGATTCTCATCAAAATTCATTTTATTTCATCTAGAAAAATTAGGTTTAAGTTGGTGAAGCATTAATGGATAATTTGGAATCTTGATTAGGTAACCAAAGTGAACATATTGATCTTTTCCAATAGCAAGGAGATGTAAGAACAAATCTTTGTCCAAAAATAAATAATCCTAAACTCATCAATTCTGCTGTAAATCACAGTCATCAACATTTCATAATTCCTACTCCATCTGCAATTAATGGTCATTTTCTTCTTCAACTGTCACTCTTTGTAGTGTTGCTCACGACATTAGACGTCTGGATGAAGCTGAATACAGCGACTGCATATTAATTTCTACGCAGATGGCTTACCTGCAGGATCAATTGCTATGAAAAATGAAAAAGACTTTGTGGTCCTTATGTTACTTGGACTCGAAAGTGAGTGTTGAGATCCTGTTTAACACAAATACGTACATTTTTTTAATTTTTTTCATATATTTAATGGTTTGGATTTTCATATTTTTCATACATTTAATGGTTCAGATTTTCATACTCATATTCATTGAATATGTATCAAACATGGGTCGTCCAAGGAAAATGAAAAGTCTGCGCCCCGGGAAGTTGCCAATTTCTATTCCCATGCACATTATTTTCTCAGCAACCCAATAATTATACGGCACCTGCCTTGTTTTCCAAGCAAGGGAACAGAATTTTATAACCTTCATTGAAAATAACTTGACACATCGATTTTTTCTTTTTTTAAACCTTGTGATCTGCATCAGACAAAAAGATGGTTAGGAAAATTGATGGAAACTTTGGGGTGTGTGGAGGATATTTTCTGGAGACAGAATTTAAAGCAACTTCGTTTCTCAGCAACATTTGTTTAGTAATTTTCAGTGCATCAAAGGCTCTCCGGTGTTGTCAAATTCAAAGGTTTTGATTAGTTGTTTTCTTTGGGTATTGAATCAGCAAAAGAAAGAATTCTTGAGAGAGAAAATTAGATATCAAGAATTTAATTTTGTTAGAAATGTGGATTTTTTCATATTCAACATATAAAATAGAAATTAATTAAACCAAAAAAAGAAAAAAATGTGGTGTAGATGAATTTGTTCTACTCCATGAAAGGAATAGAACATAATTCTTGTTACATCTATTCTGTTGTCAATAAAATAGAATAAAATGTATAATATATCTTACATTTTTAATAAATTTAAAAATTTTGCGGTAAGTGAATATGATAATTTCTTTTAATAAATTCATTTTTTATATATTGACAATGAATTTTTTTTAAATGATCTAATAAAAATTAAATATAAAATAATTTAAACTTAAAAATACTCGAATCAAAATATTTTGCTTACCACCTCTAGCTACTTTTAATTATGGAACGAACCAATTGCTAGAGGTGACTTGGTATATGACAAATTAATTTTATAACTTGATGGTGATAAAATTGACAACTTCATTGTTGATGCATTAATAATATGTCCAAATGTTGTGAATTTCATAGTGTATTTGTCATTTGTCAAAGTGTTATTTGTTGGTTTTGTATAGATGAAATTGATGTTTCTCAAAAGATTACAAAATAATAATAATAATAATAATAATAATAAAGAAAAAAAAGGTCAACATGCAAGTAATTTCTCGAGTTTTTGACAATTGACTTTTTTTTTATGGGAAGAAAATTTTTAAAGGATTATGACTCATCATTTGCTTGTAATTACTTTTGGAGTAAAAGAAAAAAAAACATTCTTTTTTTCACTTTGATTATTAAACAAAATGTATGAAAAATAAATTTAAACACGCCAACGTTTTCAAAATGTGTTGATTGGAATAACTTCTATCAAGGGATTTGGGACATTTAATCATTTCTTACCTAAGGTTTAATCATCTGTAAATTAACATTTTTTTTCATTTTCGATGGAAGAAACCCACATTGATTTGCAATAAAATAAATAAGAATTGTCTAAATAAAAATTAAATTATTTATACGCAAAGTTAAAAATAGAGTTCATTTTTAATATATATAAACATATTTTATTAAAACTCTTATTAATCTTTTAATTAAAATTTAAAAATTTCATCATCAATATTGGAAACAAAATTTTTTAAATATATATTTAATATATAACATGCCTCGAATTTGAGTTATAAGAATCCTTCACATCCCTTTCTCAAAAAAAAAAAAAAAAATCCTTCACATCCCTCATTAAATTCTTGGCCCACCCATATATATTTTAACTATTTAAACAATATAATCAATATTAAAAAATAAAAAATAATTTTGAGCGAAGACTCAAAAATCAGAATTAAGGCCACCACGCAATCATCCAAGGCAGCTCCACGGCATTTCCCATAATAAACTCCCAAAACGAGGGGCAAACTTGTACTTTAGTTTTTAACATAAATCCATATCCGTCAACACTATAAAGTAGACCATACTCAAAAACTCTATCACATGTGAGAAGAAAAAGAGAAATGAGACTCCAATGGCTCTTACTCTAAATCTTCTTAACCTTAGTTTTGTTTTTTTTATTCATAGTTTTTTTTCTTGGCACGTATAATTATAACGTGCAGAGTTATAGATATCGATACATATATATAATTAATTAATTAATTGAAAATTTTATTTGTGAATATAAATTGATATAGCAATGAGATCTTTTCTGGAGTTTGTGTCATGTTGTGTTACAACGCCTGAAGTGTCTGTGAAGGAGCAGGTGGTGACAGCGGGGACAGCTCCAAGGAAGGAGGAGACAAGGTCTTTGATGCCTACAAAAGTGGCTGCTCTAAGGAAGAAGAAGAAGAGAGTAAGGGTAGGGACACCAGGGTCTTTGACGCCAGAGTGGAAGCCCTCATTGTTTGTGATCTCAGAGGATAAGGTTACGGCAGAGAAGAGAGAGAAAACACCACCCCAAGCGGCGACGGCAACGGTGGATAGGGTGGTGAAGAGGAAGAGCACCACGGGGTCACGCTCCAAAGTTCATGTTCGAAGCTATAGCGACGACATAGGGTAATTGAATTTTCTTTTGTTTTTGTTTTTATTAATTTTTAGGTTAAAAATTTTCTCAAACATTATCTTTTTCTTTTTAATTTTTGTGGTGAAGAATAATAATAAAATATTATAAAAATTAATGAGTTAATAACTTTTTTTATATGAAAAAGAGTGAAGGAAACTCGATTTGGTGTGGTTATTTACTAATTAGTTGCTATGTCAACGTCGGGAAAGATATTTTTAGTGACAAATTGATTTTCTTTATGTTAATTGATGAGAAGAAAATGAAATGATAGAAAAAAAAAAAGGAAAATTAACAAAAGTAGGTTGAAGTAAAAGAATTAATTAAAAAATTTGCTCTAATCCTTTATAAATACATCAATAAGTGAATTAAATAAAATGTTGATCTTTAAATTTTATTGAAAAAAAAACACGAATTCATTTTCTTTGAGATTTCCATTGTCAATTTTCATTAGTAGCTTACAATAAATTACATACACAACAAAACAATACCATGTTTGGTTTTCAGAACTTAGAGAAGTTTAAAGTTAAACTGAACACTTGTTTCGGTGAAATTTGCAGGCGAAATTCGGTGCAAGTGGTCATTCCAGCGTTTTCCCCTACTCCTTTCATGTTTTGATAATAATCTTTTATATACATATTGTACAAATTATTTGTAGGAATAAAAATTCTTGTAAATCTGCAACTATTGCAATCAAATAGGGCAAAGCAATTTGTCTTGGTGAAAAAAAAATGTTACCCTAACTAACATTAACAACACTAATGTAGCAATGTTTGTCACTAGAATATATATATATATATATATATATATATATATATGTATATGGAAAAATTCAGGTTTGTATATCAGATAACAAATACTATCCTTTGAAAGTGCAGAAGCATAAAAACCAGCAACAGATAATAAGATTACAGAAAGGAAAGGAACATTAAACAGTCTCAAAGTATGTGTAATTTACACTATGGACAAACTGTTTAGGCCTCAAGTTCTATTTCTGCTTGACCAATGACTTTTTCTCTAAAAGAGAAATTTTGGTCATTCTGAGTCTGTTGCATATATTAGCAGTTGTTTGATGATAAAAAAGCCGCGAAAATCCCATTATGTGAAGTTTAGATGCTCGATGATGTAATGAAGCTGTGTGACAAACATTGAAAAAGTTACTTTCAGGCAACTATCCAAGCTCTCTCTCCTTCTTCCATTCCTGTCATTGTGTCATACAATGGCTTATTCAGCGTCTCTGGTAAGTAATATGCAAGCATCCCTCCAATCAATCCAGATACCCCAAACACTAGAAATGGAAAGCCACCACCCAAAACCACAACAAATGGTGCCAAAATAGCTCCCATTTGGGCGGCCTGAGTTGCACATCCAAGGGCTGCATTTCTCACCACTGTAGGAAAGAGCTCAGCTGTGTAGATAAACAACAGATTATAAGTTCCAGCCATGCCAAATATCCCCAGAATCCCACAGCACATTCTTATTGCTTTCCATATTCCAACATTTCCCATCAGGGAACCCATAAAGCAAAAGATTGCAGTAAACCATTGTGTCCCAATTGCCAATGGCTTCCTCCCAAATTTATCCAACAGAAGTGCTGTTATTGTGAATGCTGGCATTTCAGCTACGGCGTTAAGTAGCACATTGAGGTAAAGGTTTGTCTCAAGGTTGACAACATTTAAGCTAAGGCCATAGTACACAACAGAGCAAGTGAAGTTGATTCCTACTGCTAGAAACAGTCGGAAACGAGTGATTGGTGATTGAACTACATCTACAACAGAACCAGTGATTGCCTCTTTTTTCATTGTTGCTTCTTTGCAACTCTGGTTATCATTTGAAGCATCATTAGCTTCATCATCCAGTGCAAGGATAACCCCATCAGGAAGGTGATTTCCGTTAGACTTGGCTATGGTGCGCATAATTTTCATTGCTTCATTCATTTTCCCACGGACAAGGTACCAACGTGGGGACTCGGAGATAAAAGGAATAACCAGAACAAGGAAAAGGATAGAGGGAATGGAGGAGGCAATATAAAGAGCACGCCACGCAGGAAAAATGTAAGCTATGCCTGAGAGTAATGCTATTCCACTTGAAAAGAAATAGAATGTGGACATTCCAGCAGCACCACGCTTTGTTGGGCCAACAGGTTCAGTGGACAGGACAAAGGAGCACAGGCCAACGCCTCCGGTGCTGAATCCTGTTAGGAAGCGGAGTAGGAGATATGTGAAATAGTTTGGGGCTGATGATGTAAGGCAACCAAAGATGGCATTTAAGATACAAACTGCCGTTAAGGAGCCTTTTCTTCCCAGTTTTGAGTCTGATAGATGACCAAATATTCCTGCACCTGAAAATGTGTGTCAAAAAATTGAATTTTAGTCATGAATTTAATCATCAGAAGATTCTTACAACAAAGTAAGTTCTTGCATTCAATGCATTAATGATGAGTGATTCTTTACACTGATAAAGACATTGAAATGTAATGGTAGGATTCCACCCCCACAATCTGATATGTGCTATACACTAGCAAATTAAGCGTTTTCCTTGTTCCTTTAAGTGCTTAATTTCCTAGTTATTATAATTCTGTATGGTTGAACAAAGAACTGATCCAAAAGAGAATTTTGATGGTGAAGTTGGTGGTCTCCATGCCTCCCTGGCACAACAATCATGACTTCAACATTCCAGAAGGAGAACTGGCTTGAGTAAGTGTTGGACTACTCATTAAATTAAAGAGTAGACGATGTAGGTTGAAGAGAAAAAAATATAAAGGCAACAAAAAGAGAAAAAAGGGATGACACTTTTTCTCAACAAAGTAAAAGATATAAAGGTGATGATAGGACACTAACTCTCACATGATCAACCAAGTTTGAGAAAGTAGAACTTTCATGTTCCTGTACTTTAGCTTTAAACTTGATCATGAAGTGGTTTTTTCCCCTTGAAAATATGCCCATCAAATGCCCAAAATGTCAAAAATGTCTTTGGTTAGAATTGCTTGATTTCACATTGAGCAGAAATGAAAAAGTCTCACAAATGGAACAAAGACAGAGATCAATATGGTAATTTTCAATTGCAGTTTCAGGACAATAAAAGAAAATAACAAAAAAGTCTGCTAATTATTAGTTCTGGATTTTTTTTTCTTTATGGGATCATGCTTGTATCACTGTTCCTATCCTAGTCCTCCAGGAGACGCGGTTGATTTGGTTAGAATTGCTTGATTTCACATTGAGCAGAAATGAAAAAGTCTCACAAATGGAACAAAGACAGAGATCAATATGGTAATTTTCAATTGCAGTTTCAGGACAATAAAAGAAAATAACAAAAAAGTCTGCTAATTATTAGTTCTGGATTTTTTTTTCTTTATGGGATCATGCTTGTATCACTGTTCCTATCCTAGTCCTCCAGGAGACGCGGTTGATTTTCCACCGTCGTCATAGTACTATTAAATAAGGGCTGCACCTTTCCTCTTTTGTTTTCTAGCAATTATTTGTGGGAAAGAATTGTTTCAGGACAACAATGATTAATAGTAAGTTCAGAATTCAACATTGGAAGTCTATTTTGAGATGAATCCTATCAATATTACAGTTAACTTTTTGCAGAAATAAAAAAGAATGAAATTAAGTGTGTCAGAAAAGTCATATACATCAGCATTTAATGTTAAAAAAGAAGTTAAAAGCATCCCAAAAAGTTGGAATGGAAAATCAATAAAGAAAAAGCCGAATCAACAAAGTCAAGGTGATGTTTCAAGAAACTGATGATAATAATTAATTTACGGACCACAAGAAAATGACTTAAAACCAAGCTACACTTTGTCCATTTTGATCAGTAGCATGACTTTTGATTTTCCAATTTTCTATTTCTCACATACGCACAAGATGTACCAAACATAAAGCATGTGGCCCGACAAGAGAAGCTTCAAGTGGCAAACAACAATCTGAACCGTAGAAAAAAACAACCAATTCTTTGCACATAAAACAATGTGACCCTGATAGGAGAAGCTTCAAGTGGCAAATAACAATCTGAATCATAGAAAAAACAGCCAATTCTTTGCCTGTTATGTAGTATCTTCATTCTCCAGCTATAAATAACTTACATTATCCCCTCTTGACCTTCATATTTCTTGTCTCGTAATATGCACCAAATGATCATCATTACAAATTACTATTCTTTTAGAAATTAGTAAAAAACAAGTCTGGTTCTTGTTAAAGGAAACGTATTTTAGGAACATATAACAGGTTTTACTGTGATGGAAACCAGGTGCAATAATGTATAATTTATGGACCTGAAGAGATTAGTCTAAGATAAAAACCTGAAGAAGGAGTGTGCAAAATCGTTGCAGAAAGGAGATTAGTCTAAGATAAAACCTGAAGAGATCCGTATTAAAAGAAAAATAGAACATTAAACCTGACAACTAGAAAATATAGTGAAGAGAAAAAAAAAAAATCCAACAGATAACAAGATCAGCAACAACACAACCAAAAAAAAAAAAAAAAGAGAAAGATCAGCTGGAAACAACTCACCAATCATGCAGCCGCCAAAAAACAAGGCTTGAACAAGCCCAACCTTATACTTATCCCCACAAACCAATCCCCACTGAGCGACGGTGGAGCTTCCTGAACCACCTTTCCATTCCCAAGACCCTGGTTCAAGCCCACAAACACTTTTCTCCTCATCACACGCTGACCCTGACCCTTTTGTACACCGCCAAGCAGGTTCCTGGTCCGCAAATATCATGACCATGGTGTGGAAAGCTTCTAGAGCCCATGCGAGGCTTGTTAAAACAAAGTGTCTCAATTGCCAGGACCCGAATTCTCCGCAGTATTTTTGTAACATGTCGTCTATGCAAAGCTTATGGGGTTCGGATCCGGGTCCGGATTCCCATCCGGAATCTTTGGATGGAAGGAGTAAGGGTGACTCCAATAAGGAGCCATGGCTACTGGGATCCGATCCTGGCAAGGTAGCCATAACTACGGTGTGTTTGTCTCTCTAGTTTTTCCTGGTTACCTACGAAATTAGTGGTTTTTATTCGTATGAACTCTATGTATAGGGAAGTTCCCTACCTTGGTTTGTGACTAGGTGTAATGATTTGTGGGTTTGACAGGTGGAGTTTGATCTAATCATTGATTGGGGAAGATGACACATGCAAAGAAGGGTAGCTGTTGATGTGTAATTGGGAATACACTGTATTTTTTTCCTATATAGAAAGTGTTTATTAGGACATTTTGGCTAGCCACATACCAAAAATTAGGACATTAAATACCAAAAATTGTTACTGCCAGTTCAAAAAGAGGTCAGGAGATTTTAATATTATTTTAATTTTCATGTATTTGTCTGATACAAAGATTAAGTGTTGAAGAGGTTGATGAAAAGATAAATTGTCTCACTATTTCGTCAGTACATAAGTGAGAACATGCTTTGAATTTTTAAAATCAGCTTTTGACATCCAGCCGGCAAATTAAAAAGCGATTGCAAATTGTTACGAGAGTTCAAGATAAAGTGAAATTTCTTTTGTTTATTAAACAAGGTAAATCATGAAAATCCACATTCATGTACGAAAAAAAAATTCACTTTCAAAATCATTATCTTAAAGGAAGATAATATTAGTTTAGTTGACTAAGATTGACACGTTGGGAGGTGATGTGACATTTATTTGGTATATTCCAAACTTCTCGACTAGATTCAATTGAATAATTTTTTTTTTTATTTGGATGAAATTTAATTGGTAGTGATAAAGCAATGAAACTGAAATATGAAGTTTCAAGTCCCTTTCATGAAATAGAGTTACGGATACGTTTCATTTATGAACTTCTGAAACAGTAGTGCGTGGTACATTTATTATGAAGCACGCAAGATTTTGTCCTAACATTCATAATTTTCTTTTTTTTTTTTTAATTTCTAAACTGTGATACTTTATGTTAAAAACAAAAACCAGCTGTCGTGCTGGTAAGCTACTTTGTCACGAGTTCGATTATACATGATTTATTTCTCATGTGATTATAATAAAATTCAGAACGAAATGTAAGTTTTCAAATCAAGATCTTGATACTAAATTATGAAAAGGAGAAGTAGAAATGTCCTCATAACTCATTAATTATAATTGTGATAAGCAAAAATTGACATAAAAATTATATTAAATTTGATAATTTAAAATACAATATGATAATATAATATGAAAATAATATGAATAAAATATTATTTAAAATTTTAAAAAAATAAATAAGTTTAATAAAATAAAAAAATTATATTTTATATTTTCATAAATTATGATTCATAATTTTCATATAAAATATGATAAAATATAATATTTTATATGATAAGATAACATAAATTATTATATTTAAATCATATTCCTTTCGGTTTGTTGAAAAGTGTTATTAATTCTATTCATTTCGGGACTCAATCCTTTAATTAATAGAATTCAATATCATCCTCTTTGACCGTGATACAATAGTTTTTTGGATTAGGCTCAAATCTAACTCTATCTTCTAATCAAATGCTAATCTTGGCACTGAAGACCTATATATTATGCATTGTGGCATTGAAACATTGGATTTTGCGAAGTATCTCATTGATTTATAACGAGGAACACTTATCAATTACAAATAACTTGAAAAATGATGGAACTTGATATTTTCCATTCTGGAATAATCTTAGCTTTTAATTGTGATACTCTCTTATTAAAAAAAAAAAAAAAGAAATGTTGAGAATAGATGTTTAATTAGCTAAATAAACTTTAGGCAAAACCCATTAGCTAAAGTAAAAACTTATTTACAGAACAAAAAAGGTTTATGGGCCAATGGAAAACCCATTTCCAAACTAATTACCCATAAAACATTGTTATTCTAAAGCCCATATTTGTAAAGGTCAACAAAAATATTGTCCAGTAAACCCAAAGGCCCAATTTTCAACTTCCTAGAGCTACCCGTCTCTTTGCTAGCTTGGGCCAAGTAATAGTAGCAACTGGCAAAGACAATTCTGTATCTGAAATTTCTTTATTCATGCTTGTTCAAACTAAGATTCTGAGACTGAATTATAGAAAGGAGAAGTAGTCCCCAAAACCCATTAATTGCAATTAGGAGGAGCAAAGGTTGGCACAAAGGTCATTTTCCTGGGAGAAGATCCTCTCCACTGTTTAAAAATCAATGAAAGTTTTTACTATTTCATCTAAAGATGATAAATACACTTTCAACTAAGTATATGGTGAATATTTGTTTAAATTATTTTTATTTTTTAAATTAATTTTTAAATTTTATATTTAATTTAAAATTATGAAATTTCAACCATAAATTTAGTTTGAAATATATTTATTGTCTTTAGATGAAATACTAGAAATACACATCGGTCCCACTTACTTAAAAAGATAAAAGAAATTAAACATATATAGAATGACACAAAGGTGCAATACATTCTAATATTAGAAAGAGAAATCACTCTGAGAATGAATTGTCTTTATCTCATATATAACACCAAAAGATTTCAATTCTTGGCAGCTCGGGCAATTTTGTTCTTTTAGTTTCTTATTTATTTATTCTATATGTAAATTCTTGGATCTTCAAAGTGGGATTGGATCAATAAGCAATGAAGTGATTCCGCACTTGACAACATTTCCAACGTGTGTGTACCCATCTCCATCCTTGTAGAGGAAATCCATCACCCTTGCAAGGTTGAGAATCCGTGTGAGGATAGGCATTGGGACCCAAGGTGTCGGCCTAAGTACCAACTCCTGGTTTATATCCTTCCAAGCATTCTCAATTTGCTTGTTCAACTCACTGCATGCATTTTCTTCTGAAACTCCATGCTGCTTCATGTAGCATTCAACGGCCGATGCAACATGCCCTCTCTCCTGCTCAAACTGCATAATCATAATATTTTTAAATAAATATATGGGAAAATTAATTCTTATAATACTTTGCACCAATTAGAAGCTTTAATTTCTCACAATTCTATTTGATTGCCAATGATAAAATGCATGATTTTATTCTTATTCATTAATTATGATAGAAAATACGTTATACTAGTTTTTTTTTTTTCATATTAAGCAATGTCGAGAAAAGTAAAAAATAAATAACACATAGTCAATTAATTATGTGATTTGTCAAAAAAGTGTTAAAACTTTTAATTTTATTTTTGATCATTTCAAATATAAAAATTGATATAAAAGAAAAAGATAGATACATGATGCAACTTGTGTGAACCAATATCGTCCATGAGACGGGCAATTACTGAAGAAGCTTTAATGATTTTAGGGTTGCTAGATGCCCAATCAAATATCTCTTTTGTCACAATGTCTCCCATTCCAACAAAAGATGTGATAGCAAACATGATGTAGCCAGCAGATACTAATCCATTTATCATGTATTCCTCCACCGATGGTACGTAGTTTTCATGGTACCATTTGGCCTCAACGAAATACGATTGCGATAATTGTTTCATCTGAGAAATGAAAAGGCCAAGGAATCTATATTATTATCAGCTTGTGGTCCAAATAATTTTTCATGTAAGATTCTCTTTTTTAATTTTTTTTTGTCATTTTAAACGATATTTTTTGGGCAAACGAGAGGGAAGTGTGCGGTGGTCTTTTACTATTTATATGTAGTTTCACCTTTGAATTGAACGAATTTATCTCATGAAAACTGTAAATGAGAAAGTGGTTTAGTGTGAATTTACTGCTTCTTTCGCATATTGGACAGGGTATAATTTTCCTTGCTTTGTCATCACTTCTTCCATTTCTTCATAAACATCTAAGAGGGCCTTGTAGAAGATTCTCATGTATGCTGGGAGTTGATCTATACAGTCAGTATCCCACCTGGAATACAAATTATGGATTAATAAAATAAAAAATTCAACCAAATTCTACTATATAGTCAATAATTTGAAGATATACATTGCTTAATTACCTCTCAATTGCATTTGTAAGGAGTTCCAGTTCTTCAAATGTGCCATGTACATCATATATGTCATCCATAGCTGACGCTATGACTATTGCTTTTGTCAATATCTGTCTAGCAAAGGAGTATTAAGGCTCAAAGTATGCTCCCAATATCCAAAAGTAACCTTCAACCAATCTATCTCGTGCAAATGGCAGTTTTCCAGGAAAATCTAAATCTTTATACCACCTGAAATAAAACAATTAGCCCAAGTATTGCATACTGTTCGGTTCTCAGAAGTTGGTAAGGTTCGAAATCTGATTGTTCAGCATTCTACCAACAGCTTACATCGCTGTTGACAACAATTTCATATAGAAGCATTAAGGAGTAATTACCTAGAGATCTTGCTTAGCTCTCCCTTGTGCAAATTTTGTAATAAGTTGAAATCCAACTTTGCAAAATTTAGTAACGTTTTGTCATGTGAACCATCTTCTTGATATATAGAAATGTATCGCCTAGCCTCTAGCCTTGGCGAGCTTTTGCGGATGGGTCGTTTTCGGGCATGGGAGACTAGTGCTGAAAGGGGATATTCAATGCTACTACCTTCTGCCAAATCTAGATGAGTGGTGGTGAAAGCAAGTGCTTCTTCTAGTACATGTTCTCCATGCACACATAAATGTGCAGCTTCATATAATTCTAGCAAGCCTTTCACATCACTTGTTAAGGACATCTTGAAGTGTCCTTCATCATCTTTGAACTTGTTGAATGTTTCTGCTTAATCAAGAAAGGTATATTAAACATTCACCAAAGTTTGACATAGTAGTACTATATACATACATATATATATTATATGGAATTTCTCCATTGTGGAAGTGCATAATAGGAGATATTGGACTTACCACATTGAACATTAAATCCATTCTCTCTAAGTAATCGAAATTGAAGAGATGTAGCCTCGAGACTTTTGTCATCTTTGTACTCATTGTGGACATCAATTTGTCCAGAAAAAAAAAAAATACAAAATACTAAATACAATAAAAAATATATAAAAAATAATATAAAATAACAAATACAAAAAAATAGAAAAATAGAAAACAGAAAAAAATCGAGGATGGTAGTGGTGCCGTCCTCGGCACCACTGCCACCGGACCTTACTTCCCACCCTTCTGATCACTATACCCTACCTTTCACCCCTCTAATTACTCATCCCGTTGACAAAATGTCAAATAAGACAGAAACGAATAAAAGCGGCATGGGGCTCGTGCTTACACCTCATACCCTTCCTTCAAGCATACGCACGATCGGAGCTCTATAAATAGAGCTCCTAGCCAAATCAAACAGAGAGAGAGAAAAAAAAAGAGGAGAGAGCTGCAAAAATGAAAGGAAAAAAAACATAAAAAAAAACACAGTCCTCCCTGTAGGGAGGAACCCAATGCCTAGCTTCCTGCACGAAGAAAAAAAAAGGGTCAGTTTAAAAAAAAAAGGTCAGAATACAAAAAAAATAGTCTCACCGAAACTTCACTAGTAGATTTAGGGAAGTGGGGACTCTTTTTGACGAAAAAGACATTAGATCTAAACTCAGGAGGCCGAGGGGAATATTTTGGTATTTTCTGAGAATATTTCGACCATTGCCAAATGCGATTGGTGACCGACGAAAGGCGATCGCGGAGGAACGGCCGGTCGGCCATCTGCGTTTGACCAAAAAAAAAAAGAGAGAAGAAAAGCTTTTTTTGTCTGAAAAACGAAGGAAATGAGTAAAATTTTTTTTTTTAACTTTCATATAAGCTGTCAATAACCAAAACGACGTCGTTTCAATAAACGCCCAAAACGACGTCATTTTAGCCTCTGAGGATCCACGCGTCGACCCGTGACTCAACCCGGGGTCCACGCATCCAACCCGACGATCCATTTTTTCTTCAATCCTTGACCGGTCCATCTGAATCGGACCAGACCGAATCGGACCGAGCTTGAGCCGCTGAGCCACCCAGACAGAGCCGAACCACTGGATCGAATCGCAGAAATCAAACTGTGCGTTGATCGGATCGGTTCAGGTAAAAAATTTTTAAAAAATTTTTTTTTTTAATATTTATGCATATTAAAGTATTATGTTTGTTAGATTAAATGATGAAATATGTGGTTCATTTTTTTTTATAATTTTTGTTAATTTTTAAAATAAACTTTAAAAACAAAATAATATAAAAATAAATTTAATAATAATACTAAACTAATAAAAATGTAAGAAAAGAAAAATTTTATCTGACGATGAGATTAAAAGGTATTCCGAGTAGTGATGCCTACGAAATCTCTAGGTGAGAAGATTTTTTTTAAAAATACCACCAGTATATTGGAGTATTTATAAAAAAATTTTCAATATAGTAAAAATTTTCTTTTTTTTAAGTAATAAATAAAAATTGATTAATATATTAAAAATAAGTAATAAAAATGAGAAGAAAAAAAATTTTATCTAATGATGAGATTCTAAAAGTATTCCGAGTAGAGATGCTTTAAGAAATCTCTAGGTGAGAAGATTTTTTGTAAAATATTACCAGTATATTGAAATATTTATAGAAAATCTTCAATATAATGAAAATTTCATTTTTCTTCAAAATTTTAAATAAGAATATTAATAAAATAATTAATAAAATTTCTAACAAAGAAGAATAAAATGTGTGCATAAACATGGTAACATTTTGCATTGCATGCATGACATTTTTTACGAAAAATAAATTCGAGCCTCCGAAGATGAGATTCTTAGGTATTCCGAGAAGCGATGCCTAAGAAATCTCTAGGTGAGAAAAAGTTCTTCTAATGTTACCAACGTACTGGAACATTTTAAGAATTATTTCAATAAAAAGGTTTTAATTTATTTTTCTCAAGAATAAATTTTTTTTTTCTAATAAATGAAAAAATCAAGGAAATTATTTTTTTGAATATAAAAAATTAGACTATTTTTATCAAAATTAAAGGATAACATGTTGTTAATTGGTACCGTTTTTAACGGGCGCTGTGGGGGTGCTAATCCTTCCTCACTCGTAACCGACTCCTGAACCCAGACTATTTCACAGACCATAAAATTATCTTTTTAATAAATTTTAATTAATTTTAAAACTTTATTAAAAGGATATGTTTTAGTAGGTGGCCAATCGCACTTAGCCAAAAAAGATTGGTGGCGACTCTGTTATTTTTTTTTTATTTTGTTTCCAAATTCGTAGGGCGGACACAAAACTGTTATGACAGCTTGGCGACTCCGCTGGGGACGTCTTTTATTTTCGAGAGTCAGGCTAAAATTAACTGCTTATTATCCTCAAATTTTGATTTAAACAGATTTAATCAATTTTTAAAATTTTTATTTTTCATTTTTAGTAAAAGGGTCAAAAAAGAAAAACAAAACAAAACAAATCAAAAATAAAAAGCAAAAAAATTCACACACATTTCTTTTACTATGCCTCTTTTGTTTTATTTTTTTGTATATATTGCTCTTAATAAATTAGGATATATTTGCACACAATGGCACGATGCATCTTATGCATGAGCTTTATACCTGGGCTCCGTCTTTTATAGGAGGAAGTAAAGTACCTATGCTCTCGTGAGGTGATAACCTCCGTAATGGCAAGTGAAATACTTCCACTCGAATTGAATCCTTTCCGTTCGTAGCCTATAATGGGTGAGGATCGAGATGTCTTACTAGTCCAATATGGACGACAGTGAGGAACAATTTGGGAACCTTTAGACACTGTCAATCCAAACCCAGCATATAATAAGCCTAGGAAACCAGCCTTATGTAGAGCCTTGTCCATCTTTTTGTAGGAAATACCTAAGAATAAAAGTTATGTATAATACAAAAAAAAAAACAAAAAAAAATCTCAAAACAAAAAGAGAACCCTAAAAAAAATAAAAAAAAATATTTTTTAAACAATATCCTCACATTAACTCAATTTTGTTTCATTTTTTTTCTTTTTGCATTAATCATATCATATAATTTTGCATCGAGATATTTGCTCTAGGATATATTTCTCTTAGGAAGATTTCATGGATCTTATAGAACTACAGATTTGTTCATCCTCAGTCAATGTGCCATGTGAGTCATATAATGAAATACATGTTTGGTCAAAAGAAGCTTAATAAAAGAATACAAATTGTTTACCTACCGGTTATGTGTCTGAATTACTCGAGAAAGTACATTTAGATCTCAAACAGAATGATTTAAAAGAGTTAGCTGCTGTCTGGGGTCAGTTAAGTAAAGAAAGAAAAGAGAACTTTTACAAAAAGTATGGGCAGATTGCATCATTCATTTCAGTAGTGATCGATGAACAGCTGGTCAAAATAGCTATACAATTTTGGGATCCATCCTATAGATGCTTCACTTTTAATCAGAAAGATTTGGTGCCAACTATCAAGGAATATTTGATTTTGCTCAGGATAGAACTACAATGTTCAGATAAAATATTTACCTGAAAGTCAAAATCATGTTATCGTAAAAAGTTAGCCAAGCTTATGGGGGTTAAAGTAGAAACTATTAATTTCTTCGCGAAGTCTAAAGGTGAACATTTCGGCATTCGTTGAGACTTTCTCTGAAACTTCATTCAAGAGCATTTAAATGATGATCAACGTATGGCTGTGTTTGCTCTAGCATTATATGGCATGATAATCTTTTCGAAGACTTTGGGTTATATTAAGATAACTGTGGTAGACTTTTTCAAGCAAATTAAAACCCAAGCGATTAATCTCGCTCATGCAGTCCTAGTCGAAACCATTAAGTCATTGAATTTCTGTCGATAAAATAGAAAAAGATGATTCATAGGATATGCATCTCTATTATATGTATGGGTTAGAAGTCATTTCAAGTGTGGGAAGAGTGCATTTTTAAAACCATATCTTCGAAATAAGGCACCAATCGAAGAGTTTTATAAAAGCCAATGGCCAACATTGAAGACTAAGAAAGATTAGGTCATTTTCTTACGAAGGCTTACCGAGGATGAAATCGAATGGATGACGCCTTGGATGCCTCGTGTGCCCTTGTTATATCGTAGAGGAAATAAATCATGGATACCGTTATTAGGGCTATGGGGCGTTATAAGTTATGCTTCATTAATGTTGCTTAGGTAATTTGGTGTAAAGTAGTTTGTTCTTGCTACTCATGGCCTAGTCCAAGTAGAATTCATTTATGAGGAATCGAATCCATCAAGAACCTGAAAGCAGTTGATCCAAGCATGGAAGAGAACATGAAGAATGACGTTAGGGCCTCTCATCGATAAAGTCACTTTTGATTACCAGATTTGGAAAGTAAGACAGCCAAAGACATAGTACTCCCTTCTGATGATAGTTCATATCAATTGGTTAATCTTTCAAAATAGGTGCAATTATCAAAAGTTGAGCTTGTCAAGAAAGAATTAGAAGCTGAGAAAGAAGAAATAAGAAGAAAAAATTTAAGACTTCGCGAGAAAGTAGGTCAATTGAAATATGAAGCAGAGATACAATAGAACAGATTATAAAAAGTCATAAAAGAATGAGATTTGGTTAATAGTGATTTGAAAGATCTACACCAAGAAAATAAGAGGTTACGAGTTCAATTCAAAATTGAAAAAGTTACCAAGTCTTACCTTAGTCGACAACATGAAATGGATGAGCTCCGAGAGGGGATGAACCAATAGAAGGGCAAAGCTTAAGAAAAGCAAGAGGAGACCACCAGAATTTCTCAAGAATGTCAGAATTGGAAAGGATTATACTTTACAACCTTAGCAAGATTGGTGGAATGCCAAAACGAAAAGGAAAAGTTGAAAGTCATGCTCACAAAAGAGAGAAAAAAGCACTTCAAAGTACTGAATGAAAAAAAATCACTTCACCAGGTGATCCAAGGGTTTGAGATACAACTACAAGACCACAAGAGTCATATTTCAGCAATGATAAATGAGTGGCATAGAAAAGAAAAAGATTAAATTTTCACATGTGATTCAGAAAGGGATGCTCACATGAGATAGAAGACAGAAAGCTTAGAGAGGCAACAGTACATAGAGCACTTGACTAATCAAGTTTGCGAGGCAGTGAAAAAAGCATGATAGATGGTTAAAAAAGTAGAAGCATTAACAAGAGAATTCAATCCCATAGGGGACTATGGACAGTGCCTAGTGAACTTTTTAAATGAGGCGAAAAACCATTATGAGCAAGTTAAACGCTTCTATGGATATAACTATAGGATGATAAATCTTATGTAATAAAAGTTGTATGGGATCAATAAAAATTTTTAATGTTGAAATTCGTCCAAAAGCAAATATCTCCCACTTGCTTTCATGCATCATGTATATCATTTTTCATAAAATAAGTAAAAAATAAAATTTTCAGCACATAGCATTCTAATTTTTTTTTCTTTTTTTTCAAAATAAAAATTTTATGGTAATAAAGGTTCAAAAATAGCTCATCATTCAAATATTTTGACCCAACCTACTTGTCATCCATACAATACCAAAACTCAGACAAGAATCATGGAGCAAGAACAAGACAGTTAATTTGAGAGAATTAAGAAAGCTCAATAAGAACTAAGAGGGGATCTTAGTACAATAATGGAAATGCTCAAGAAACTTGACAAAGAAAAAGAAGTGAAAAAAAATCCTAGCTTTCAAGAGCAATCACCAGATATGATAGATCCTATCTACCCTCCAAGGTTTGAGCCACGACTGATTTAACCTTCACAAGAAACTAGAGTACCAATTTTTACTCCCGATAGATATCCCAATCTTTATTCAGGAATGACATCCACACTTGCTCCAAGATAATTTCAAAATTTTGTTAATCTTGTTATTATGGAAAAACCACCTGAGCCAATCTTAGTTCCTAATTTGGATGATCCCAAGGAAAGAGAAAAGCTAAGGATGCAGACACCTAAAAAAATGGAAGATACCAGTGTTCGAGAGAAGATAAAGTTATTGGAAGAAAGGCTTAGGACTGTAAAGAGAATAAATTTTATAGATATGGTGATATCAGGTGAGATCATTGAAAATGCCATAAAGAATGGTAAACTTAATGCAAGAGAGACAAGTGAAGCAAGAAAAGGTGGAGCTCCTAAAAAGAAAGAGAATAAAGCTCAAGCAGTGAACTATATGGGGTAACAATTCAAAGGTTTCACACCTTATCCTACACCAGTCTACCAAACCCATTACCCTTCTGTAAAGCATGTTACATCTATCCCTCATTCATATAAACCATACCAGTCATTACCACAACCAGCTTATCCACCTTATTTTTGATCATCTTTTCAGACACCCAGCTACAATCGTCCTGCAGCACCTATCAGACCAGAATGGAGACCCAGTCCTAATAGTGGTTTGAAAGCCTCGAGAAATACCCAAGAAAAAATCACTTTTGATCCCATTTCTATGGTATACACATATTTGTATCCTCGACTTATTGAGAAACATCTACTTGCTCCTGTTATCGTTGAATCCTTGAAACCTTCATTTCTCAAGTGGTATGACCCCAATGTACATTGTGATTATCACTATAGGAATCCAAGTTATTCCACTAAGACTACTTTGAAGCGTAAAATGCAAGGGTTAATCAATGAATGAGTATTAAATTTTGATACCAACCAATAAAAGACTCCAAATGTCAATAGGAACCCTCTACCAAATTATACCAGACCATCAATAAATGCCTTACTTGATGGGTAAAAAAGCCACGTGAAGGAAAAAAAAAGTTAAGACTCTAATGGCTAAGGTGTTCGAAGTATTGGTCAAAGCTGACATGTTGAAGCCAATAGAACCTTAAAATTGCTCTGAAGCAATTAACTCAACTGAAAGCTGCAATTATCACAGAGGTGTTCTGGGGTATTCTATCAAGAATTGTCATCAATTTTGTCAAGATGTGTAAAAATTGATGGATGAGGGTTGAATAGAGTTTTACCAAGAAAGAGAAGAGTTGGTAAAAATTGAAGTGTCTACCATTAATTCAAGAATAAGTTTATACGTAGACCAGTAATTATCTATTATAATGAGAAGCCAACATTAAAGCTAAAAAAGCCCGTCTCCCAACCAGTGGTGACAATGAAAGTTTTTGGCCCTTTTTCATATCAAAATGATAAAGTAGTACCTTGAAAGTATGATTATGATATCATAGTCAATCCAAATACTACCAGCATAATGGGTGTAGGAGGCATAACTCGAAGTGGAAGGTGTTATACCCTAGAGGCTCTAAAAAAAGCTAGAAAGGAGAAAACCAAAGTAGAAGAAGAAAATGAAAGTCAGAGTGATCTTGACGTAACCCAAAAAAAAATGTCAGAAGCCAGTATCTGAGAGTGAAGTATGTGAATTTTTAAAGTTAATAAAACATAGAGAGTATAACGTGGTAGAACAGGTTAAAAGATGCCAGCTAGAATTTTACTATTGTCATTATTGCTCAATTTAGAGTCACACCATAATGCTTTGCTGAAGGTGTTAAATCAAGCATATGTGTCTCACAATGCTTTTGTTGAATATGTGAAATAGCTTGTTGGCAATCTGATGATTTCAAACTATATCTCTTTCAGTGATGAAGAGATTCCTCCTGAAGGTAGAGGAAGTTCCAAGGCTCTTCACATTACTGTGAAATGTAAAAGTCATATAATGGCTAAGGTTTTGATTGATAATGGCTCATCCATCAATGTTATGCCTATGACTACTCTGGCAAAACTTCTTGTTGGTGGATTTTATATGAAACCTAATCATATGATAGTGAGAGCCTTTGATGGAACTAAAAGAGAGGTGCTAGGAGATATAAAAGTACCATTATAGATTGGCCCATGTACTTTTAATGTGAAATTTCAAGTTATGGACATCTCTCTTTCATGCAGTTATTTATTGGGTAGGCTGTGGATCCATATGGCAGGTGCTGTTCCATCCTCATTACATCAAAAAGTCAAATTTATTGTAGAAAAAAAGCTAACATGTGTGGTAGGAGAAGAAGATTTATTAGTAACTCAACCGATAAATACTCCTTATGTGAAATCAGCAAATGAAACTTTGGAATGCTCTTATAGATCCTTCAAGATTACCAATGCAACATATATAGCTAGATGATTTAAATTGTATTCACCACACATGTCTATGACAACTAAAATGGTAGTCAAATAGTTGACTAAGGTGGGATGGCGACCTGAAGCAGGACTTGGGAAGAACCTGCAAGGAATCACTAAGTCGTCGACCATATATGAAAGAGAGACAGATTTAGCTTGGGATATAAGCCAACAAGAGGGGACAGAATAAGAATGGTGAATGAGAAAAAAGATAAGAGGATAGATAATCTTAGGGGATATGAGCCGGAGTCAGAGCCTATAGTTATTTTATATCTCTATGATTCTTTTCACTCAGAAGGATATATTTATCCAGATTCACAGGGAGCCCTAAGTGCAAGATTTATGGAAAAATTTTTAGAGCTGATCATTCAAATGGTGGATGATGAAGAGCTGTTCGTGTACCCTTGTCCTCTAGATTTTGAGCTGGATAATTGAAAAGTTATAGAGCTGTCTGTTGTGTTTAAAACTTTGAAAAAATAATGTACTGTGAAACTTTAAATTCGTAATTACTCTCTACGAGTATTAGGAGATCTTTTATGGTGTGTTTATGTTTGTCATTTTAATAAAAGACTTAGAAGATGCATTCGTATTTCTTCTATTGTTTTCATTTTTATTTTACTTTTCATTCTTTTCTTTCCATCATTTTCTTGCCATTCCATTTTTGTGTGCCAATATTCTCTTCATCTTATCCTCTGCAGGGTCCCAAACAATAACACGAAGATAATCATGGCAATAATCTTGGATTTAATTTTGAAAACTTAATTCATGTTGATGAACTTGATAATGAGAAAGATTCAGATAACTACACATTGTCTCTTGATTTGTTAAAATTAATAGAACATGAAGATAAGCCAATTGAATCCCATCATAAATTATTGAATTAGTGAATTTGGGAGCTGGTGAAAACAGAAAAGAAGTTAAAATTAGTATATCTCTTTTACCAGCTGAAAGACATAAGCTAAAAGAGCTACTCCAAGAATATGTAGATGTATTTGCGTGGACTTACCAGGATATGCCAGGACTCAGCACTGATATTGTAGAGTACAAATTACCTTTAAAACCAGGATGTAAGCCGATGTAGTAAAAGCTAAGGCGTATGAAACCAGAGATGCTGCTGAAAATTAAAGAGAAAGTGAAGAAATAATTTGATGCTGGATTTTTGGAAGTGGCAAAATATCCTAAATGGGTAGCCAACATAGTGTCAGTTCCTATGAAGGATGAAAAAGTGAGAATGTGTGTTGATTATCGAGATTTGAATAGGGCAAGCCCTAAGGATAACTTTTTTCTACCTCATATCGATACTTTAGTGGATAATACTTGTTGTAACATCTAGATCCGGGGATCTATCGCTAGACATTGACTTGAAGGAGTCGCCACCAATCTTTTTTATCTAGGTGCGATTGGCCACCTAAAGAATCTATCCTTACAGGGAACACTTAAGTTTAAGGGTCCTTACAAGAATAGGTTCGAGTCTACTAACCAGAACAAAGTTCGGGAGTTCAGTTACGTGTGAGGAAGGTTATAACACCCTTACCACGCCCATCAAAAGATGGTACCAGCTTAATTTTGTGTTATCCAATAAGCCTTAAAATTTTACCAAGTAATTAACTATTGGAAATTATTCTCAATTGACTCTAATACTTTTAGCAAAAAAATGAGAAAATCCCCTCACCTCAAGAGTATGCAAGAAAATTATTATTTCACTTGCAGAAGCTCCATCGTTGGATTATTTAACATAAAAAAAAATCCAAGGAAATAAAAAAAAATGATTGCTTTTGTACAAGAAAAATTGATACTTTCAACTTTTCCCCAAAAATATTTTTTGGAAACTTTAATTTCGAGGAAAATTGATACTTTCAACTTTTTCTCAAAAAAAAAAAAACTTTTTTTGAAAATTTATTTTTATGAAAAATTGATACTTTCAACTTTTCCTCAAAAATATTTTTTTGAAAACTTTTAATTTCGAGAAAAATTGATACTTTCAACTTTTTTTCAAAAATATTTTTCTGAAAACTTTTAATTTCGAGGAAAATTGATACTTTCAACTTTTCCTTAAAAATGTTTTTTTTTTAATTTTATTTAAAGAAAATAAAATAAATAAAAAATAAAAAAAATGAAAAATGAAAATACATAAAAAAATAAAAATAAAAATAAAAATATTAATCAATCCCAATATAATAATAATAATAATAAATAAATAAATAAATAAAATAATAAAAACAAACGAAAAAGAAAACCTGGGAACGGCTCGGCTTGAGGAAGAAAAACGGCTCGGAGATGTGGCTCATGGGTGTCGGCTCGACTCAACTAACAGCTCGAAGACACGAGTCGCACGCGGGTAGAAAATGAATCGATGCTCGGGTCAGGTCGGATCTTGACAAAAGGCGCGGATCCTCTGGCTTACTTAACGCAGAAACGACGTCGTTTTGAGAGGGTATATAAGACTGATTCTTTCGTTTCTTCAGTAGAACCCTCTTTCCCTTTCTCTCTCTTCCTTTTTCTTTTCTCTTTTCTCTCTAAAAACCCGAAGAACTCTAGTTGAATGTCCGCTGGATTCTGAAAATTTTTGTTGAAATCTGGGTTTTTTGCCAGAAGTTCATCAAAAAACTGATCGGTTTCTAGAAATGGTTGTCGAAAATTGGAAAGTTGGCCAAAAACTTCAAACTTGACCAGAATAGTCACCGAAAAATTTATCCTTCGCTGGAAAATTCAACCGAAATTTGAAAATTTTCCAAAAATTTTCAGAAAAAAAATTTGCAAAAATTCTCCAAAAATTCCTACCGATTTCTAGAGCTGTTCTAAACACACTAAAACCTTTGTAGCCTTTAAATCTTCTCTGTGTCTGCTTTTTCTCTTAGCTAGTGACTCTTTTTCTCTGTTTTTTCTTTTGATCCGAGGGTCTTTTTATAGGGATTGATCAGAATAGTTTCTGATCAATCCCAACTCCTCTTTAGATTGTGATTCAATCATTGAATCCAATATGAACTCTGATTGAATCCCAATTTACGGTGGGATTCCTCCAAAACCAATTCAATCTTCAGTCGAAAAAAAATCAAATAAATAAAAAAAATCAAATAAAAAATATTAATGAAAATAATCAGATAAACAAAAAAATTAACAGATAAATTAAAAATAAATAATAGATAAATTATAATATATAATCAGATAAATATATATAAATATTAATAGAAAAAATAGTAATAGTAATAATAAAAATAAGAATATATATTAATAAATAGTAAAAATAAATAAATAAATAATAAATACATAAGATAAAAAATATAATAATAATAATAAAAATAAAATATAAATAAAATAAAAATATAAAATACAAAAATAAAAAAAGAAAATGGGCATACTCATTTGGACCAGGCCCAATTAATCTGGGCTTAGACCAAATTGAGTGTCTACAGGTGCCCCTCTTTGCATATTTTTTGTGAAACAGAAATTGCGGAAAGACGTAGACACCCAATTAAAACTCAACTCGACATTTTTTTTTGTGTTTAAGATTTGATCAAAACTCCTCTAAGTAGAGGCTCAACAACTTTGAAAGACATAAACAAAGCTCCTATAATCAGAGGCTCAACAATTTTGAAAAATAAATAAAGCTCTTATAATCAGAGGCTCAACAACTTTAAAAAATAAATAAAGCTCCTTTAATCAGAGGCTCAATGACTTTGAAAAATAAACAAAGCTCCTCTAAACAGAGGCAATTTTTTTGTTTTTTTATTTTTTTTTTAAAATTTGATCAAAGCTCCTCTAAGCAGAGGCTCAACGACTTTGAGAAACATAAATGGCTCCTCTAATCAGAGGCTCAATGACTTTTAAAAAATAAACGGCTTCTCTAATCAAAGGCTCAACGACTTTAGAAGAAATAAATGGCTTCTTTAATCAGAGGCTCAACGACTTTAAAAAATAAATGGCACCTTTAATCAGAGGCTCAACGACTTTAGAAAAATAAATGGCTCCTCTAATCAGAGGCTCAACGACTTTGAAAAAATAAATTGCTCCTTGACAATCATGTCCAAAAGAGTTGAAAATCGTGTTTGAAGGAATTTCAGGAGATTATGCCCAAAGGTCTTATAAATCAACCTTGATACCAAGAGACATCCTATTTCAAGGATTAGGAACTTACCTGATAAGTTTCTTCTCAAATTTGAAAATATTTTCATATCTGTCTTCTCTATGTGAGATTTTGGAATACTCATGCTTCTTGAATTTATGTAGTATATGCTATGCAATGTATATGAAATCCAATGCATGTTATGCAAATGTTGGCTAATTAACTTTTATTCAATTGTGGTGCTCAAGTTTCTCAAACTATTTTCTTAGGCCCCGAACCCTTGATTCTTCAAAGACCCAATTACACTGCTCTTCTAAGATCGAGTCAGTATATCTCTCAATCATCTCTTCCACTTACATTCTTTTTGTAAAAAATCTCTTTCCAAATTCAATGTCCTTATCAGGGACTGAACACCTCAATCTTGCCTTTATCACTTTTGACTTATTCAATGCAATGTAAAAATCTTTTATGTCATTATTCATTCATTAATCATTATTTCAAACTCAAAAAATAAGAATGCATTTGCACATTTCTTTGTTGTAGGGTATTAAGAAGAAAAGAATAAGAATGGTTGAGAAATAGTCACAAAAAAAAAAGACACAAAGAGTGAAATATAATGTCTCTTATTAGCAAAAATGTTGGCCAATGGAGAATTACAAGGATAAGTATGGGAAAAAAGCCCAAAATGAACAATCAGATAATCATGATAATACATCTCAAGGTTTTTTTTAAAAAATCTAACCATCTGATGTATTTAACAATTTGGAGCTCCTCCGAATTTGCTAGTCTCCATGCCAATGAATTTTTGAATTCGATGTTGTATTCTCCTTATCTAAGCTTCCTTTTCAAGTTTTTAACTTAGATAAACTCCATATGACTCAAACTGCCCCTTTATGATTTTTGCCTTGAGTCCTCTTTTTTCATTCATTTTTTATTTTTCATTTTTCATTTTTTTGTTTTTTTCATTTTTTTCATTTTTTCCATTTTTTTTCAAGCATAATATTTCTTCACAGCATCAAAATTTATAGGATGGGGTAAATCATTTCCATCCATTTCAGTCAGTATCAATGCTCCACCCGAGAAAGCCTGTTTCACTACATACGACCTTTCCCAATTCGGAGTCTATTTTCCTCTACTATCGTGCTGGATCGAGAGGATTCTCTTCAAGACCAACTCTCCTTATCGAAAGTAACGGGGTCGAATCTTCTTATCATGAGCCCTCATCATTCTTCTTTGATAAAGCTGACCATGACATAGTGCAGTCAATTTCTTTTCTTCTATGAAATTTAACTGTTAATAGCGTTCTCGAATCCATTCAGCTTTTTTCAACTCAACTTTTTTTAGAACCCTCAAGGAGGGGATTTCTACTTCCACTGGTAGTACAACTTTCATCCCATAAACTAAAGAAAATGAGGTTGCCTCAGTAGAGGTACGAACTGACGTTTGATATGCATGCAATGCAAATAACAACTTTTTATGTCTATCTTTATAAGTCTCGATCATCTTTTCTAGAGTCTTTTTTATGTTCTTATTGGCTACCTCAACTGTCTCATTTATTTTCGGACCGTATGGTGTCGAGTTATGATGCTTAATCTTGTAATGAGCACATTTTCTTGTATCATCTTACTATTTAGATTCTTGGTATTATCTAAAATAATTTTCTTCGAAAGTTTATATCTACAGATGATCTCTCTTTTTATAAACTTGTAAACCACAGATCGTGTTACACTTGCATATGATGCTGCCTCTACCCATTTTATGAAGTAATCTATCATCATAAAAATGAATCTGTGTCTGTTAGAAGCCTTTGGGGTGATTGGACCAATGACATCCCACATTGAGAATGGTTAAGGTGGTGCCATAACATGTAAAGTAGATGGCGGAGCATGGATCTTATCAGCATATATCTGGCATTTATGACATTTATGAGCATAGTCAATGTATCACTCTTCATCATCAACCAGTAATATCCTGCTCTCATGATCTGTCTCGCCATCATATGTCCACTGATATGTGCCTCACATATTTCATCATGCACCTCTTCAATGATTTTTTTTGCTTTAATTTTACTTACGCACCTTAGTAATACTTGATCTTGACTTATTTTGTACATGATATCCCCATCCAAAAAAAAGCTCATAGCTAATCTTCGGATGACCTTTTTGTCATTTTTTATTGCTTGTACTGGATACTACTGATCTTTAATATACTGTAAGATGTCATAATACCAAGGCTTTCCATCTTCTTCTTTTTTTACATTAGAGCAATATGCTGGTATATCCTTAACATCTAGCTTGATAGGCTGAATGTCAGTATTATCATTAATTCAAATCATTGCAGCTAGAGTATCCAATGCATCAGTAATCAGATTCTTTTCTCGAGGTAAGTGGTCAAATTAGATATCTTCAAATTATTTCATCAACTCTAGAATATACTTATGATTGGAACAAGTTTTGAATCTCTTGTCTCCCACTCTCATTTCAACTGATATATAACTAGAGCTAAGCTCCAAACACTTTTAATGCTTTCACTCTTCTATCTATAATAGCCTGCAAGCCTATGACATATGCCTCATATTCAGTGATGTTATTTGTGTAATTAAAATTTAACCTTGCTGTTACAAGGTAGTATTGTTCTTCTGAAGAAATCAAAATTACCTCAATTTCATGCCCCAAGGCATTGACAGCTCCATCAAAGTACATTCTCCAACATTTTTCTTCATGCTCCTCTTTCTCCAGTTAGGAAATAGTCATTAGATCTTCATCAGGGAATTCTAACTTCATTGGTTCATACTCTTCAATAGCACGATCTGCAAGAAACTCTGCTATAATGCCTCATTTTATTACCTTTTGGCTCACATATATAATATCATACTCTGAGAGCATTACTTGCCATCTAGTAATTCTTTCAAACAAAGAAGGCTTCTCGAAGATATATTTAATTGGATCCAGTTTTGCTATGAGCCATGTGGTATGATAGAGCGTATACTGTCTGAGTCTTTTGGTGGTCCACGCTAATGCACAACACATTTTCTCCAATGAGGAATACTTAGATTCATATTTTGTGAACTTTTTACTCAGATAGTAAATAGCTCTCTCATTTTAACTAGACTTATCTTGCTGCCCCAGCACACATCCCATTAAATTTTCACATACAGTTAAGTATAAAATTAAAGGTTTCCTTAGAATAGGTGGTACCAACATTGGAGGGTTCGACAAGTATTGCTTAATTTTATCAAATGCCTTTTGACATTCCTCATTCCATTTTTCAAGATTATTCTTACGAAGAAGCTTAAATATGGGATCACATTTGTAAGTAAGCGGAGTGATAAACCGAGAAATGTGGTTCAATCTCCCCAAAAAACCTCAAACTTTTTTTGGTGTGCTGGGAGGTGATAAATTTTGAATGGCTCGTATCTTATCTGGATCGACTTCCATTCCTCTTTCACTAACCATAAAGCCTAGTAACTTCCCTGACTTTACCCCAAAGGTGCATTTGGTTGGGTTTAATTTGAGCTGAAATCTTTTCAACCTCTCAAATAACTTTCTGAGGCTGGTGACATGATCTTCATCTTCACAAGACTTTGTAATCATATCGTCTACATACACTTCGATCTCTTTATGTATCATGTCATGGAAGAGTGTTACCATGGCCCTTTGATATGTTGCCCCAGTATTTTTTAACCCAAAAGGCATGCCTTGTAGTAAAAAGTTCCCCATATGGTCACGAAAGTGGTTTTTTCCATATCATCTGCAACCATTTTTATCTGATTATACCCTGAAAAATCATCCATAAAGGAAAAAATTGAATGCCTAGCCGTGTTATCTACCAGTGTGTCAATATAAGGCAAAAGAAAGTTATCCTTTGGACTAGCTTTATTCAAATCATGATAATCTACACACATTCGCATCTTTTCATCTTTCTTAGGAACTGATACTATATTGGCTACCCATTCTGGATACTTAGCCACTTGTAAGAAACCTGCATCAAATTGTTTCTTCATCTTTTCTTTGATCTTTTAGTAGCATTTCAGGCTTCATCCGTCTCAGTTTCTGCTGAACTGGCTTACATTCTCGTTTTAAGGGTAATCTGTGCTCCACTATCTCCGTGTTCAGTCCTAGCATATCTTGGTAAGACTAAGCAAATACATCTACGAATTCTCGAAGTAGGTCTACCAATCATTGTCTATCTCCTGATGAAAGTGAAGTGCCCATTCTGACATCTTTCTTATTCTCTTCATCTCTCAAATTCACTAAGTCAACTATCTCCTGATGAGGTTTAATTGGCTTATTTTTTTGTTCAATCAATCTCATTAGGTCCGGAGGCATAACATATTCCTCAAAATTCTCTTCATTGTCAAGTTCATCGGTGTTAATTGAATTCTCAAAGCTAACCTCTTGATTGTTATCATGATTACCTTCATGTTCATTTAAAGACCTGAAATTGAATGAAATGAGATATGTTGGCAAGATGTGCTTGGAAAGATGGAAATAATGAAGACACAAGAAGAAATGAATGAAAATGCATCCTTACTAATTTTTATTAAAAATAATAAAAAATAAATGACCCAAACAAGAAAGATCACCCCAATGCCTTGGGCAATAGCTATTGGAATGTTACAATTACATTGTATTAGTCTCAAAAGTCACAGGCATCTCGATGGCACTCCAATTATTCAGCTCATAATCTGGCGGACAAAGGTGAACCCACTCATCTTGATTAATCTCCTTTTCATCTTTAATAGCATCAATGGTTAACTGGGTAAAAGTATTTTCCACATTTTTTCTTGTATCTGGGTACATGAATCTTCTAGGTCTAAAAGTCTCATACAGGTGTGGGATGACCATTAGTCTTGTTATTTTTCCTACTGACCTTCTCTTGATTTCCCATTCTACTACCTCATAGCCCAGGCCTAACCTTTCACTATTGTTTATTACTGTCAGAGGTTCTTTTATTCCCTATAAGTTCTTGCCTAGCCCTGATCTTGGATACCAACCCTTGTTGATAACTTGGCTCATCACTATCTTTAAAAAAGGTTGATTTTTAAATCCTTCACCTATAGAATTAACCAATTCAAAAGATCGATAGGAGCATTCCAATGCTTCTTCGACAGCTTCTACATATGAAGTATTCAATGGTTGGGTTACTAGCATGTCTTCCTCTCTAACTACCACTACTAATTGACCTTCTACATTAAATTTGATCTTTTGGTGCAAAGTAAAGGGCACAGCTCCTGCCATGTGAATCCATGACCTTTCTAATAGACAGCTGTAGGATGGATAGATATCTATCACTTGAAACTTCACATTGAAAATACATGGCCCAAATTGCAAGGGCATCTCGATATCCCCAAGACTTCTCTTTTAGTCCTATCAAAGTTTCTCACAATCATTTGACTATCTTTCATATGAGAGTAGTCAATGGGTAGCCTTGCCAAAGTTGACATAGGCATGACATTAATAGCAGAGTCATTATTGATAAGGACTTTGGCTATGATATGGCTCTTGCACTTGACTATGATATGCAGAGCCTTGGCATTTCCTTTTCCCTTCAAGGGAATCTCATCATCGCTGAATGAAATATGATTTGGCATGACTAGAATTCCAGCCAGGTGGTTCACATACTTAATAGATACATTATGTGCCACGTATGCCTGATTCAACACTTTCAGCAGGGTATTTTGGTATGGCTTTGAGTTTAATAGCAGTGATAATAATGAGATTCGAGCTGGTATTTTATTTAACTATTCAACAATTGAGTACTCATTATGTTTTACCAGCTTCAAGAATTCACAAACCTCTCTTTTTAATACTGGCTTCGGATGATCTTTTTCAGGTTCTACTTCAAGATTATTCTATTTTTCTCTTTTTTTAGCCTTTTCTCTTCTAGCTTTCTCTAACATTTTTAGAGTGTAGCACTTTTCACTTCGGGTAATGCCTCCTACACCAGTTATATTGAAAGCATAAGCTTTGGAGACATCCTCTTCTTACCCCTGAACTACAGTGTCACAGCCATATCTCTAGGGTACAGCTTTATTATCCTTGTACGAGAAAAGAGTCGAGACTTTAAAAGTTATCGTCCTGGGGATGAGTTTGTTTATGATTGACTTCAGCTTGTTCCCACACTGAATTGTCATTGGCTTTAGAAACAGCTTTGCAGGCTTATCAGTTATGGACACCTCAATACTTTTTAAGTCTTCTCTTTTTTCATAGACCTTCATCTGGTATGAATCCAAGAGTTTTTGCATCTCTTGGTGAAACTGCTCATAGGTTTCGATAGAATGGCCCATTGCTCTATTATGATATTTACAACTAGTACCGGTTATAAATACTCCATGATAATTATGCGGACTCACCAGTTGTATCATTCAGCCTTTCACAAAACATCAAATAGTTGGCTGAGAGGTGTCTTGATATCTGCCACTTTTTTCTTTAAATGATGCTCCTGTTCTTCATTTAGAGCATTCACATTATGATTCGACAAAGGATTGCTACTAACATTCGGTGTAGTCACCCCTCCCGTATCAAAGTAAATCATTCCATCCTTGATCAACCGTTGCATTTTGTGTTTCAGAGCAGTGTAATTTTTAGTGGAATGACCAGCAATCCCATAATGGTAGTCATAATAGGCTGTGAGATCGTACCACTTAGGGTAAGGTGGCTTGAGGTGTTCCAATTTACTAGGAACAATCAAATGACTGTTGTAAAGCTCCCTATATAATTTTGTATAAGTCATTGGAATTGGATCAAACACAGGTTTCTCACGAGTAGTTCATTGCTCTCGTGAACTACCAATAGGGTTAGTTGGGCAATTTTGAGGTCTTGGGGTAGGTTGACTATTAGGACTGTATATGGTATTTTAAGGCCTAAGGGGGGTTTGATATGTTTAAGGGTAAGGTGACTGTACAAATGGTTAGTATGGGTAAAGGGAAGTGTTATTTACAGTATGATAATATGGCAGGTATCCTAGTGGTGAGTAGGGTTGATGGCCCCCAAATTGCTATCTATCAAAGCTCACAACCTGAGCTTCTATCTCTTTCTTCTTCAGGACTCTCTTGCTAGATGCTTCATTTCCTTTCAACTTGTCATTCTTGATGGCACTCTCGATAATTTCTCCAAAAATTATCATATCAGTAAAATTTTTTGTTGCATTTCCTATCATCTTTTCGTAATAGGAAAGTTTCAAAGTGCTAACAAAAGCACTGTGGTCTCTTTCTCAATCAGTGGAAGTTGTACCTAAGAAGCTATATCCCTCCATCTCTTGGTGTATTTTTTAAAAGACTCATTTGCCTTTTTTTTTCAGGTTCTATAAAGATAAACGATCAGGAGCCAAATCGATAATGTGTCGATATTGACTGATGAAATCATGAGCCATATCGCTCTAAGAGTGAATGCGGGTCCTGTCCAACTGAACATACCACATGGCAGCAGAGCCAGTAAGGCTATCTTGGAAAACATGCATCAAAAGTTTTTCATCATGAGCATGAGCTATCATCTTCCAGCAATACATGGTGATGTGAGTTTTAGGGCACTTCGTACCATCATATTTTTCAAATTTTGGTGCTTTGAACTTATGAGGAATGACCACATCAGGGACTAAGGAAACCCCAGCAGCATCAATTGAACCATAGAAACCAAATCCTTCCACAGCCCATAGCCTTTGTTCTAGCATACTAATCTTAGAGTTTTCTTAAGTTTCCACTCTTATCTTTTCTTTCTCCTTCTCTTTCAAATCATCTAGATCAAGAATTGGTTCTACTATCTTTTTAGTAAAGATAAGATTTACATAGCTATGATAATGCCCTTGGTTGGAAGCTGATAGCATTCCAGGATATGTTGGATATGCGAAGTGTTATGGTGGAACCTCTTGTGCAGACTGGGCTTGAAGTGGGCCAAAACCTGGAGGATACAAAGGGTCAGCCACTTCTTGCAGTGAGGGAACTTGTTGGCTTGTATTTTCTTCAACTCATTTTCCCTTATTCAGCTTATTAAGAGCATCCAGAATCTTAATCAACTCACTTTCAGTCTTCTCTTATACTTTTTCTATCTTTTCAAATCTGTGAGAATTTTTTTACTCCATTTGTCTTGCTCTGGATCTTGTGTTATATCAATGGGCAGGGTTCTCGCTAGATGAAGCTATCTTTGAACCTAAGTACCATATCTTAGAATTGGTAAATTTGTATGACTATCACACGGTTACTTTATTAAGTGTAATGAACGAGAATACAAATGAATGAAAAATGCATGTATGCAAAGAACATTTACCTTAAAAACGATATTCAACTAAAAGATTTCATTTATTCCAAAAAATTTTTATCTACATTGACTTTATCATCCTAAAATTATAGCCATAAAATTATTTGATCTATTCATACTGGGCCTTGGTTTCCTCAATGAAGTTCAACAGATGATGTCCATGTTCTCATACTGGGGTCACCACTTGTTTCAATGCCTCTGTCTCTTCCACCATCTCTCTTGCCTTGCATATCCCTTTATAGATTTGGGTCGTTAGGTGCTTAATGTATTTCTGTCTTCTTAAGTTCTCTCTTTTACCACACCAGACTTGGTATGATAACTCTCTATGCTCCCTAACTAATGCAGCAATATGGTCTCTTTGTTCATTCAACTTTTACCTTAGCCTGCTCAAGTAACTGTTTAGCATGTTATTCTCTGTCTGTACTTGGGTACTTTCTTCTTCCAATTCAGCATACTCTTGCTTTAATGTACTTGGGTACTTTCTTCTTCCAATTCAGCATACTCTTGCTTTAATCTTACATTTTTTTCAGTCAGCTCGACAATGGTTTTAGCATACTCTTGCTTCAATCTTGTATTTTCTTCAGTCAGCGCGTCAATGGTTATCTTTTTGGCCCTTTTCTCTCACACATAACCTTTTATGTTCTTGGTGTAGCTTTGTTAGGTCTTCAATAGCTGTATCACGTTCTCTAGCAATCTTGTGAACTTTAACTTCATGACTTTCAGCTTTATCTTTCCACTGGTCTTTTTCTTCTTGAAGCTTCTAGATTTCTTACTTTAACTTACCATTTTCAGACTCAAATTTTTTTGTTGCAAGCTCTAATTTTGATGATGTCTCTTCAAGTTTTTCTTCTGTTGGTGGTTGAAAGCTTTCATAAGTAAATACCATTTCTTGTCTTCATTTTGCTCTCCAAACCAAGTATCCTGGAGTGACTTTATCAGTAAATGGTCCAAGACTCACTCTTCGGAGATTTTTTCATGCTTTAATCATCTTATTCATCCTTTGAAATGCTTTTGGCTCACTGTAAGAAAAATCTAACTGATGAAGCCCATAAGTCATAGGAATGAACTGGTCTCACCCAAACTACCTTCTTACTAGGAGTGGTGCATAATTTGTCGCTCCTCATAAACCCAAAAGTGGGACCACTATATTATCCCTGCATTGATATAACATAGGCTTACGATTCATCCATGGGGCCAACCATCTCACCTTGGCACTGGTCAACTTTTATAGGAAAGTTATCTATTCTTTTTTAGACTTTTTTTCTGACCACTCACTTTCATAAAATTCTATGATCGAAGCTCGATTACGGATATAAAGCTTCGAGAAAGCACTATTTCCCCACTCAAAATGGCTTTTCATCTATAAGTACAATAACTGTATGCAACCTATAAAGTGCCCTCCATTTGGATGATAGTAACTCAAAGATCTGACAGTCTTTACTAATATTACCATTGAAGGATTACAACCATTGATCATACTCTCGATGAAGTCAACTACCACTATCTCGATATAACCTAAAACCTTTGAGAAGATCACCATTCCGTATATGGCTAAGGTAAATATATCTAACCCCCGTTCTTCATTAACATGTTGCAATAGAAACTCATGAAAGAACTTCCAAGGTAGGCAAACATGTTCTTGTTTCTTTTTTTTATAAGAATCCACAATTTTCTTGTCTATCCCCATGAGTTGAGCCAGACCTTTACAAAATCCTGACTTATGTTTTTTGACATATATCTTGTCAAGAGTCTTGAGGTGTAAACCCAACAAAATCGAATATTCTTTGATGGTGGGAATAATATTAGCTTCATTGAAAATGAAACACTTGTATGCAGGATCCTAAAATTATGCTACAGCTCTAATTAGTTGATCATCAACAACTACTGCTAGAAAGTGTGCTATATGCTCGTGTCTTTGGTAGAACTGTTCTTGTCTTAACGGATTCATCTTATTTCAGATATCAACCAAATCCTCTAGATTATTCTGTTTGAGGAGGATAAGTGTTTCTTGAGATAAGGTAGAATCATATTCATTAGTAAATAATCTTTCATCTTTAGTTGAATCTTTTCTGACTGGGCTCTTACTTCATTAGGTGTCTCACAAGGAGCTAATACGGATGAAGAACAAACTAGTCGTTCAGTGGAGTTCGTGAAAAATTTTGTTGAAGACCGTCTTTCAAGCAAATGTTTATGCAACTTTATGATATGCATATGAACCAATGCAAAAGAATGAGAAAAAATGTTAGTATGCCCAGAAAAAAGAAATAAACAAATAACTAAGTAAATTTAAACATCACACAAAGTAAGAAGAATGAATCTTATGCTTTTGGTTAATTCTAAAAGGGAAGAATGATGGCTCTATCTATAGGCTGGGTAGTCTTAAGGTTCACTATATGTGGTTTAAGGTCAAAGTTTAAAAGTTCCCAAATTGTTTCTTACATCATTGTCCATCACAAACTAGTAAGGCACCTAAATCCTCACCCATTACAGGCTACAAGTGAAAAAAGTTCAATTTAAGTGGGAGTATTTCGCTAGCCACTACGGAGGCATTAGACCTCACGAAAGCAATAGGTACTTTACTCCCTCCTAAAGGGACGGAGCTTAGGTATAGAGCTCATGTTATGCACATGCATATGAATGACATAATTAATAAGGTAAATAAACACGGATGAGTAATAACACATATATACAAAGAGGTTCAATTTTATTAGGCTTTTGGATAACATAATTTATTTGTTGGCCTGACTCTCAAAGGTCCCCAGTGGAGTTATCAAACTGTCATAACGTCTAGATCCAGGGATCTATCGCTAGATATTGACTTGAAGGAGTCGTCACCAATATTTTTATCTAGGTACGATTGGCCACCTAAAGAATCTATCATTACAGGAAACACTTAAGTTTAAGGGTCCCTACAAGAATAGGTTCGAGTCTACTAACGAAAATAGAGTTCGGGAGTTCGGTTACGTGTGAGGAAGGTTATAGCACCCTCACCACGTCCATCAAAAGATGGTACCAACTTAATTTTATGTTATCCAATAAGCCTTAAAATTTTACTAAGTAATTAACTATTGAAAATTATTCTCAATTGACTCTAATACTTTTAGCAAAAAATTGAAAAAATTTCCTCACCTCAAGAGTATGCAAGAAAACTACTGTTTCATTTGTAGAGGCTCCATCGTCAGATTATTTAACATAAAAAAAAATCCAAGGAAATAAAAAAAAGAAAAGAAAAATGATCGCTTTTATATAGAGAAAATTGATACTTATAACTTTTCTCCAAAAATATTTTTTGAAAACTTTAATTTCGAGGAAATTTGATATTTTCAACTTTTCCTCAAAAAAACCTTTTTTGAAAATTTATTTTTAAGAAAAATTGATACTTTCAACTTTTTCTCAAAAATATATATATTTTAATTTTATTTAAAAAAATAAAATAAATAAAAAATAAAAAAATGAAAAATGAAAAAATATAATAAAAATAAAAATGAAATATTAAACAATCATAATAAATAAATAAATAAAATAATAAAAATAAACGAAAAAAAAAACCTGGGAATGGCTCGACTAACTGCTCGGCTCGGCTTTGCTTGAGGAAGAAAAATAGCTCGAAGATGCGACTCAAGGGTGCCGGCTCAGCTCGACTAACGGCTCAGAGACGCGGGTCGCACGCAGGTAAAAAACGGGTCGGCGCTCGGGTCGGATCGGATCTTGACAAAATGCGCGGAACATCTGTCTTACTTAACGCAGAAACGACGTCATTTTGAGAGGGTATATAAGGTTGATTCCTTCGTTTCTTCAGCAGAACCCTTCTTCCCTCTCTCTCTTCCTTCCTCATCTCTCCTTTCTCTCTAAAAACTTGAAGAACTCTGGTTGAATGTCCATCGAATTCTGGAAATTTTTGCTAAAATCTAAGTTTTTCATCGGAAGTTCATCGAAAAACTGATCGATTTTTTAAAATGGTTACCAAAAACTGGAAAGTTGGCCGAAAACTTCAAAGTTGGCTAGAATAGTCATCGAAAAACTCAATATTTGCCAAAAAAATTCAACCGAAATCTAGAAATTTTCCAGAAATTTCTAGAAAAAATTCGTAAAAATTTTTCAAAAATTCCTACCGATTTCTAAAGCTATTCTAAATGCACCTAAATCTTTTTGGCCTTTAAATCTTCTCTGTGTCTGCTTTTTCTTTCAGCCAGTGACTCTTTTTCTCTATTTTTTCCTTTGATCCGAGGGTCCTTTTGTAGGGATTGATCAGAAAAGTTTCTGATCAATCCCAACTCCTCTTTGGATTGAGATTCAATCATTGAATCCAATATGGACTCTGATTAAATTCCAATTCATGGTGGGATTCCTCCAAAACCAATTCAATCTTCAACAAAAAAAAAATCAAAAAAATCAAAAAAATCAAAAAAAAATATTAATGAAAATAATCAGATAAACAAAAAAATTAACAGATAAATTAAAAATAAATAATAGATAAATTATAATATATAATCAGATAAATATATATAAATATTAATAGAAAAAAATAGTAATAATAATAATAATAAGGACATATATATTAATAAATAGTAATAATAAATAAGTAAACAATAAATACATAAGATAAAAAAAATATAAAATAATAATAAAAATAAAATAAAAATAAAATAAAAATATAAAATAAAAAAATAAAAAAAAAAGGGCTTACCCATTTGGACCAGGCCCAATTGATCTGGGCCTGGACCAAATTAGGTGTCTACAATACTGCTAGGCATTTCACATTTTCCTTTATGGATGGTTTCTCAGGCTATAATCAGATTAAGATGGCTCAAGATGATATGGAGAAAACTACATTTGTGACCATGTGTGGGATATTATGTTACAAAGTCATGCCTTTTGGGTTAAAAAATGTTGGTGGCACTTATCAAAGAGTAATAGTGACTCTCTTCCATGACATGATGCATAAAGAAATAGAGGTATATGTGGATGATATGATTGTGAAATCTCATGAAGGAGAAAATCATATAGTCAATCTCAAAAAGCTATTTGATAGGTTAAGAAGATTTTAGCTGAAGTTGAATCCCGTTAAATGTATATTTGGTGCCAAGTCAGAAAAACTATTGGGCTTTTGTGGTCAATGAAAAGGGATCGAAGTGGACCCGAATAAGATACAAGTCATCCAAAACTTATCTCCTCATCGTACCCCAAAAGAAGTGCGAGGTTTCCTAGGGAAACTGAACTATATTGCTCGTTTCATCTCTCAACTGACCTATAGGTGTGATCCTATTTTCAAGCTTATCAGAAAACATGATCCAAGAGAATGGAATGATGAATGCTAAGAAGCTTTTGATAAGATCAAATAATACTTGTCAAATCCACCTGTGTTGGTGCCGCCAATCCCGAAAAAACCTTTGATCTTGTACTTAACACTGCATGAAAATTCAATGGGATGTGTGCTGGGGCAAAGAGATGAAACTGATAGGAAAGAATGAGCAATATACTACTTGAGTAAAAAATTCATTGATTATGAGTCCAAGTATTCACCACTAGAAAAGATATGTTATGTATTAGCTTGGACAACTAGAAGGCTTCGACAATACATGCTTTATCATACCCCTTGGCTCATAGCAAAGTTGAATCCTATTAAGTATATCTTCGAAAAGCCCTTATTGACATAAAAAATAACGCGATGGAAAGTTATGCTTTCAGAATATGATATCATTTATGTGACTCAAAAAGTTATAAAAAAAAGTGCTGTAGCCGAGTTCCTTGTTGATCATGCTGTCAAAAATTATGAACCAATAAACCTGGAGTTCCCTGATGAAGATGTGATGGTAATTGAAGAAAATGAACCGGTTGAAGAGTCTTGGATGATGTATTTTGATAGAGCTGCTAATGTTTTGGGTCATGGTTTTGGGGTAATTTTAATATCTCCTAATGGGCACTATTATCCCATTACAGTCAGGTTAAATTTTAATTGCACAAATAATATGGTTGAGTATGAGGCCCGTGTTATAGGTCTGCAAGTAGCAATTAAAAAAAAATCAAAGTATTAGATGTGTTTGGAGATTCAGCTCTAGTCATCTATTAGTTACGAAAAAAATGAGAAACCAGAGATTCCAAGTTGATACGGTACCATAAGTATATTTTTCAGTTGGTTATACAATTTGAAGAAGTTCAATTTGAGCATTTGCCTAGAGAAAAAAACCAAATTGTTGATGCACTGGTTACTCTGGCTGCAATGATTAAAATAGATGCAAATACTGAAATCCAACCATCAAGCTGGATGTGAAGGATAAATCAGCACATTATTCAGGTGTTAAAAAAAAAGTTGATGGGAAACCATGGTATCATGACATCATGCAATACATTAAAAGCCAGTAATACCCAAAACATATAACAGAAAATTTGATGGAGATGTCCTCTATAAAAGGGATCGAGATCAAGTACTCTTAAGGTGTATGAATGCAGTTGAAGTGAAGAGGATTATTGAAGAAATATATGATAAAGTTTATGGGGCATATGCAAATGGTCATATGATGGCTAGACAAATTATGAGGGTTGGATACTATTGGTTGACAATGGAGAGTGACTATTTGATTATGCCAAAAAATGTCATAAATGTTAGATCTATGCTGACAAGATCCACACTCCTCAAACAGCGTTGCATGTTTTGGCTCCTCCATGACCATTTTCTATGTGAGGTATGGATGTCATTGGTCCCATCACTCCAAAAGCTTCAAATAGACATAGATTCATCTTTATGATGATTGATTACTTTATAAAATGGGTAGAAACCACATTATATGCTAGCGTGACTCGATCTGTGGTATGTAAATTCATAAAAAGAGAGATAATATACAGATATGGGCTTTTAGAGATAATTATTTTTGATAATACCAAAAATTTAAACAGTAAAATAATGAATGAAGTTTACACTTAGTTCAAGATTCATCATCATAATTCAGTACCATATCGTCCAAAGATGAATGGGGCAGTAGAAGCTACAAATAAAAATATCAAAAGAATCCTTAAAAAAATGACTGATACTTATAAATATTGGCATGATAAGTTGCCCTTTGCTTTGCATGCTTATAGAACATCAGTCTAAACATCTACTGAGGCCATTTCGTTCTCTTTGGTATATGGAATGGAAGCTGTGCTACCAGTCGAAGTAAAAATTCCCTCGCTGAGAGTCCTGATGGAAGTAGAATTAGAGAAAGTAGAATGGGTTCAAAATCGCTACGAGTAGTTGAACCTCATTGAAGAGAAAAGACTTACAGCACTTTGTCATGGTCAATTATATCAAAAGAGAATGATGAGAGTACATGACAAGAAAATTTATCCTTGTTGCTTTAGGGAAGGAAATTTAGTGCTAAAAAAGATCCTTCCAAATCAACATGATAATCGAAAAAAATGGACACCAAATTGGAAAGGCTCGTATGTGGTGCAAAAGGCATTTTCTGATGGAACATTGATTTTGGCAGAAATGGACGGAAGTGATTTACCTGCTTCGATAAATTCAGATGCTGTGAAAAAATATTTTGCTTGAAAAAAAAGAAAAAAAATGAAAAAAAGTAAAAAAATGAAAAAATAATGACTCATCTGAAGTTGAAAACCTGAAAAAAAGGTGGCTTAGATGCGAAAAAGAAGCATCATTCCATAATACAAGGGCAAGTGTAGTTTGATGAACTCTGAAAGATCAAAGAAGACATCTAGTTTAGTTTTAAAAAAAGAATCTAGGAATATTTTGTTCATGATTATCTTATGATCATCATTTGGGCACCTTTGTTTCAATTCAAATACTTTGCCATGCACTTGTGACCAATATGCTATCTTTCTTTTGGAAATAACACTTGTCCATTCTTTTATTCTCATTTTTGTCCTCCACATGAATAGAAGAAATGTGTGATTGCATTTTATTGGTCTTGGACTTAAAATGATGAAAAGAAAAACAAACATGAAAGATCTTAGCATTATTTTTTTAAAAAAAGTTGACAAAGGCAAATGAAAAAGGATGAGAAAAGCATGAGAAGACATTGATGTTGTAGACTTTTGAAGAAGAAAAATATTATGGTCAGATGTTGAAAACAGATTGGTCGTATAAGAATTATGATAAAAGAAGCCAAAAGCGAGAGATTTCGAGAACTTTTTTACTACGATGAATAATTTTGATTGCATTATATGCATTGCATTTAGAGCACTCAGTACGTGCATCTATGAGCAGTTTTAACAAAGACAAAGACTTTTCATTTCCTGATCAAATAAAAGATTTCAAAAGAAAAAATTTACTTGTTAAAAGAAAAGAAATCAGTTTTAAAAAAAGACGAAATTTTTAAAGTTGTTGAGCCTCTGTTGGGAGGAGGTTTTCAAGATAGATTTTAAAGTTATTGAGCATCTACTGAGAGGAGCCCTTTTCAAGATAGATTTTAAAGTTGTTGAGCCTCTATTGAGATGAGGTTTTTAAAGTTATTGAGCCTTTGCTGAGAGCAGCCATTTTCAAGATGAGATTTTAAAGTCTTTGAGCTTCTACTGAGAGGAACTTTTTTCAAGACGAGATTTTTAAAGTTGTTAAGCCTCTGCTAAAAGGAGCCTTTTTCAAGATGAAACTTTAAAGTTGTTGAGCCTCTGCTGAGAAGAGCCTTTTTCAAGATGAGATTTTAAAGTTGTTAAGCCTCTGTTGAGAGGAGTCTTTTTCAAGATGAATTTTTTAAAGTTGTTGAGCCTCTACTGAGAGGAGCCTTTTTCAAGATGATTTTTAAAGTTGTTAAGGCTCTCTTGAGATGAGCCCTTTTTCAAATAAGATTTTAAAGTTGTTGAGCCTCTGCTGAGAGCAGCCCTTTTCAGGATGGATTTTAAAGTTGTTGAGCCTCTGTTGAGAGGAGCTTTTTCAAGATGGATTTTAAAATTGTTGAGCCTCTGCTGAGAGAAGCACTTTTCAAGATAATTTTTAAAGTCATTGAGCCTCTACTGAGAGGAGCCCTTTTTAAGATAGATTTTAAAGTTGTTGAGCCTCTATTGAGAGGAGCTTTTTCAGATGAGATTTTTAAAGTTGTTGAGCCTCTGCTGAGAGGAGTCTTTTTCAAGATTTTAAAGTTGTTAAGCCTCTGCTAAGAAGAGCTTTTCCAAATGAGATTTTTAAAGTTGTTAAGCCTCTGCTGAAAGGAGTTTTTTTCAAGATGAGATTTTTAAAGTTATTGAGCTTCTACTGAGAGGAGCCATTTCCAAGAAGATATTTTAAAGTCATTGAGCCTCTGTTGAGAGGAGCTTTTTTCAAGATTTTAAAGTTGTTAAGCCTTTCCTGAGAGGAGCTTTTTTTTTCAAAATGGATTTTAAAGTTGTTGAGCCTTTGCTGAGAGGAGCTTTTCCAAATGAGATTTTTAAAGTTGTTGAGCCTATGCTGAGAGGAGCTTTTTTCAAGATGAGATTTTTAAAAAATGTTATGCCTTTGCTGAAAGGAGCTTTTTTTCTAAAATAAGATTTTTTAAAGTTGTTGAGCCTCTGCTGAGAGGAGCTTTTCAAAATGAGATTTTAAAATTGTTGAGCCTCTGCTAAGAGAAACCTTTTTCAAGATGAAATTTTTAAAGTTGTTGAACCTCTGCTGAGAAGAGTTTTCTTTCAAATTTTTAATTCTCAAAAGTTGTCGAGCCTCAAGTGAGAAGAGCATTTTCGATTAAAAAAAATTTATTTGGATTCTAGACATAATTGTTGTTTTTGTCTTTGCCCTATTACTGATTATCAGTAATGTGCAAAGAGGGGTAGATGTGGACATCAATTTGTCCAGAAAAAAATAAATACAAAATATAAATACAAAATATGAAATACAATAAAACATATACCAAAAATAATACAAATACAAAACAAAAAATACAAAAAAAAATAGAAAATAGAAAAAAATCGAGGATGACAGTGGTGCTGTCCCCGGCACCACTGCCACCAGACCCTACATCCCACCCTTTTGATCACTATACCCTACCCTCCGCCCCTCTAATTATTTATCCCGTTGATAAAATGTCAAATAAGATAAAAATGAATAAAAGCGGCATGGGGCTCATACTTACACCCCATGTCGAGCCCCATGCCCTTCCCTCAAGCATATGCACGGTCGGAGCTTTATAAATAGAGCTCATAGCTAAATCAAATAGAAAGAGAGAAAAAAAAAGAGACGTTATAAAAACGAAAGGAAAAAAAACACAAAAAAAAATACACAGTCCTCCCCATAAGAAGGAACCCAGCGCTGAGCTTCTTACACAAAAAAGAAAAAAAAGGTCAGTTTTTTAAAAAAAAAGGTCAGAATACAAAAAAATAGTCTCACCGAAACTTCACCAGTAGATCTAGGGAAGTGGAGACTCTTTTTGATGAAAAGGACCTTAGATTTGAACTCAAGAGGCCGAGGGAAACATTTTGGTGTTTTTTAAAAATTTTTCAACAATCGCCAAAGGCAATCAGTGATCGCCAAAAGGCGACGGCGATGGCGGAGGAACGACCTGCTGGTCATTTGCGTTTGGTCGAAAAAAAATAAAGAGAGAAGAAAAGTTTTTTTTGTCTGAAAACCGAAGGAAATGAGTAAAAAAAGTTTTTTAAAACTTTTATATAAGCTGTCAATAGCCAAAAGGACGTCGTTTCAATAAACGCCCAAAATGACGTCGTTTTAGCCTCTAAGGATCCCCACATCAACCCGTGACCCGACCTGGGTCTGCGCACCCAACCCGATGATCCATTTTTTCTTCAGCCCTTGATCGGTCCATCTGAACTGGACCAGATCGAATCGGATCGCGCTCGAACTGCTAAGCCACCCAGACCGTACCCAAACTGAGCTAAACCGTCAGATCGAACCGTTGAACCTAATCGCACGTTAATTGGACCATTGACCGGTCCGGTTCAGGTAAAGAAAATTTTTTTTTTTAATTTTTTATATATTATTTTATTAATATTTATGCATATTAAAATATTTATGTTTGTTAGATTAAATGATGAAATATGTGGTTAATTTTTTTTTATAATTTTTTATAATTTTTAAATTAAACTTTAAAAACAAAATAATATAAAAATAAATTTAATAATAATACTAAACTAATAAAAAATGTAGGAAAAGAAAATTTTTATCCGACGATGAGATTCAAAAGTATTTCGAGTAGTGATGCCTACGAAATCTCTAGGTGAAAAGATTTTTTTAAAAATACTATCAGTGTATTGGAGTATTTATAAAAAAATTTTCAATATAGTAAAAATTTTCTTTTTTTCAAGTAATAAATAAAAATTGATTAATATATTAAAAATAAGTAATAAAAATGAGAAGAAAAGAAATTTTATCCAATGATGGGATTCTAAAAGTATTTCGAATAGAGATGCTTTAAGAAATCTCTAGGTGAGAAGATTTTTTGTAAAATATTACTAGTGTATTGGAATATTTATAGAAAATCTTCAATATAATGAAAATTTCATTTTTCTTCAAAATTTTAAATAAGAATATTAATAAAATAATTAATAAAATTTCTAACATAAAAGAATAAAATATGTGCATAAACATGGTAACATTTTGCATTGCATGCATGACATTTTTTACGAAAAATAAATTAGAGCCTCTGAGGATGAGATTTTTAGGTATTCTAAGAAGCGATGCCTAAGAAATCTCTAGGTGAGAAAAAGTTCTTCTAATGTTACCAACGTACTGGAACATTTTAAAAATTATTTCAATAAAAAGGTTTTAATTTATTTTTCTCGAAAATAAAATTTTTTTCTAATAAATAAAAAAAATCAAGGAAATTATTTTTTTGAATACCGAAAATTGGACCATTTTTATCAAAATCAAAAGATAACACGTTGTTAATTGGTACCGTTTTTAACGAGCGCTGTGGGGGTGCTAATCCTTCCCTACACGTAATCGACTCCCGAACCCAAACTGTTTCGTAGACCGTAAAATTATCTTTTTAATAAATTTTAATTAATTTTAAAATTTTATTAAAAGGATATGTTTTAGTAGGTGGCCAATCGCACCTAGCCAAAAAAGATTGGTGGCGACTTTGTTATTTTTTTTATTTCGTTTTCAAATTTATTGGGCGGACACAAAACCGTTATGACACTCATGGTCATCATTAATATTTTGCAATGCATCCTGTATCTCACTTTCAAAATGGTAACTCACACCTAAGCATTTGATTATATCAATTAAACGTAATTTGTGAGATGAATCATCTGTATGTACCATAAGCATCTTCCTTACTTCTTGCTTCAATTCTTCGTATTGTAGTTGAGTTGAAGCATCGATATTCTGCAGAATTGTTATGCAGGAAAAAAATTCATAAATATAATGTTAAGGTGGCAAACATTTTGTTTTATACACGTTCTTGTTCATACGTGAATATACACATGTCTGTGTAGACACCTTATTTAGTCTGGACCCAAACTCATTGGGCTTGATCCAATAGGATTTAGGTTTAAGCCCATTGGACCCGATTTAGGATCCAATTAGCTGACCCCGATGAGCTTTTATTTTTATTTTCATTATTTAATATATATTTTTATTTTTATTTTTTTATCTATTAATATTTTTATTATTCATCTGCTTTTATTTTTTATTATTATTTATCTATTTCTTTTATTTATCTTTTTTTTTGTTATCTATTAATATATTTATCTTTTTATTTTGATTAATTTTCGGTTAAGATTAGGATAAAAAAATTGGAATGAATTTGACTGTGATTTGAGAATTGACAGAGTTGGGATTGGATTCAAAGATTTAATCCAAATCCAAGAAAGAGTTGGGATTGATCAAAAACTCTTATGATCATCCCTATAAATAGGTGCTGAAAGAACAAAAGAAAACACACAGAAAACACAGACACAGAGAAGAAACAGAAGCTAAAAAAGGGTTTCAGTGTGTTAGAATCCCGAGCCGAGTCTCCGAGCTGTTTTTCTTCCTTAAGCTGAGCCGACCCGAACCGCTAAGCCGAGCCGTTCCCAGGTTTTTTTTTTGTTATTTATTTATTTATTTATTTATTTATTATTATATTAGAATTGTTTAATATTTTTTATTTTTATCTTTATTTTATTTTACTTTTCTTTATTTTTATTTTATTATTTTATTTTCTTTAAATAAAATTCAAAAAAAAATATTTTTGAGGAAAAGTTGAAAGTATCAATTTTTCTTAAAATTAAATTTTCAAAAAAGGTTTTTTGAGGAAAATTTGAAAGTATCAATTTTCCTCGAAATTAAAGTTTCCAAAAAATATTTTTAGGGAAAAGTTGAAAGTATCAATTTTTCTTAAAAATAAATTTTCAAAAAAGGTTTTTTTGAGGAAAAGTTGAAAGTATCAATTTTTATCGAAACTAAAGTTTCCAAAAAATATTTTTGGGGAAAAGTTGAAAGTATTAATTTTCCTTAAAAATAAATTTTCAAAAAAAGTTTTGAGGAAAAGTTGAAAGTATCGATTATCGAGATTTGAATAGGGCAAGCCCTAAGGATAACTTTCCTCTACCTCACATCGATACTCTAGTGGATAATACTGTTAGGCATTTCATATTTTCCTTTATAGATAGTTTCTCAAGCTATAATCATATCAAGATGGCTCAAGATGATATGGAGAAAACTACGTTTGTGACCATGTGGGGGACATTCTATTACAAAGTCATGCCTTTTGGGTGGAAAAATGCTGGTGCCACTTATCAAAGAGTAATAGTGACTCTCTTTCATGACATGATGCATAAAGAAATAGAGGTATATGTAGATGATATGATTACGAAATCTCGTGAAAGAAAAAATCATATAGTCAATATCAAAAAGCTATTTGACAGGTTGAGAAGATTTCGACTGAATTTGAATCTCGTTAAATGTACATTTGGTGCCAAGTCAAAAAAACTATTAAGCTCTTATGGTCAGTAAAAGAGGAATCAAAGTGGACCCGGATAAGATACAAGTCATCCAAAACTTATCTCCTCTTCATACCCCAAAAGAAGTGCGAGGTTTCCTAGGGAGACTGAACTATATTGCTCGTTTCATCTCTCAACTCACTTATAAGTGCGATCCTATTTTCAAGCTTCTCAGAAAATATGATCTAGGAGAATGGAATGATGAATGCTAAGAAGCTTTTGATAAAATCAAAGAATACTTATCAAATCCACCTGTGTTGGTACCTCCAATCTCGAAAAAACCTTTGATCTTGTACTTAACAGTGCATGAAAATTCAATGGAATGTGTGCTGGGGCAAAAAAATTAAACTGACAGGAAATAACCAGCAATATACTACTTGAGTAAAAAATTCACTGATTATGAGTCCAAGTATTCACCATTAGAAAAGATATGTTATGTATTAGCTTGGACAGCTCGAAGGCTCCGACAATAAATGCTTTATCACACCACTTGGTACATAGCAAAGTTGAATCCTATTATGTATATCTTCGAAAAACCCTTTTTAACATGAAGAATAATGTGGTGGCAAGTTATGCTTTCAGAATATGATATCATTTATGTGACTCAAAAAGCTATAAAAAGAAGTACCGTAACCGAGTTCCTTGCTGATCGCACTCGCAAAAATTATGAACCAATGAACTTGGAGTTCCCTGATGAAGATGTGATGGCCACTGAAGAAAATGAACCTGTTGAAGAGTCTTGGATGATGTATTTTGATGGAGCTGCTAATGTTTTGGGTCATGGTATTGGGGTAATTTTAATATCTCATGATGGGTGCTATTATCCCATTACAGCCAGATTAAATTTTAATTGCACAAATAATATGGCTGAGTATGAGGCCTGTGTTATGAGTCTGCAAGCAGCAATTGAAAAGAAAATCAAAGTATTAGATGTGTTTGGAGATTCAACTCTAGTCATCTATCAGTTACGAAGAGAATAAAAAACCAGAGATTCGAAGTTGATACGGTATCATAAGTACATTTCTCAGTTGGTTATACAATTCAAAGAAGTTTAATTTGAGCATTAGCCTAGAGAGGAAAACAAAATTGCTGATGCACTGGCTACTCTGGCTACAACGATTAAAATAGATGTAAATACTAAAATCCAACCCATCAAACTTGATGTGAAGGATAAACCAGTACATTGTTCAGGTGTTGAAGAAGAAGTTGATGGGAAACCATGATATCATGACATCATACAATACATTAAAGCCAGTAATACCCAAAACATGTAACAGAAAATGATAAGAGAATTATTAGAAGGTTGGCTATGAGTTTCTTTCTTGATGAAGACATCCTCTATAAAAGGGATCGAGATCAAGTACTCTTAAGGTGTATGAATACAGTTGAAGCAAAGAGGATTATTGAAAAAATATATGATGAAGTTTGTAAGGCACATGAAAATGGTCATATGATGGCTAGACAAATTATGAGGGCTGGATACTATTGGTTGACAATAGAGAGTGACTGTATTGATTATGCCAAAAAATGTCATATATGTCAGATCTATGCTAACAAGATCTACACTCCTCAAATAGCGTTGCATGTTTTGGCTCCTCCATGGCCATTTTCTATATGGGGTATGGATGTCATCGGTCCCATCACTCCAAAAGCTTTAAATGGACATAGATTCATTTTTGTGATGATTGATTACTTTACAAAATGGGTAAAAATCACATCATATGCTAGCGTGACTCAATCTGTGATATGCAAATTCATAAAAAGAGAGATAATATACAGATATGGACTTTCAGAGATAATTATTTCTGATAATGCCAAAAATTTAAACAGTAAAATGATGAATGAAGTTTGCACTCAGTTCAAGATGCGTCATCATAATTCGGTATCATATCGTCCAAAGATGAATGGGGTAGTAGAAGCTACAAATAAGAATATCAAAAGAATCTTGAAAAAAATTACTGATACTTATAAAAATTTGTATGAAAAGTTACCCTTTGCTTTGCATGCTTATAGAACATCAGTTTGAACATCTACTGAGGCCACTATGTTCTCTTTGGTATATGGAATAGAAGTTGTGCTACCGGTCAAAGTAAAAATTCCCTCGCTACGAGTAGTTAAACCTCATTGAAGAAAAAAGACTTATAGCGCTTTGTCATGGTCAATTATATCAAAAGAGAATGATGAGAGTACATGATAAGAAAATCCATCCTCGTTGCTTTAGGGAAGAAGATTTAGTACTAAAAAAGATCTTTCCAAATCAACATGATAATCGAAAAAAATGGACACCAAATTGGAAAGACCCGTATGTGGTGAAAAAAGCCTTTTCTGGTAGGGCATTGATTTTGGCAGAAATGGACGAAAGTGATTTACCTGCTCTAATAAATTCAAATGTTGTGAAAAAATATTTGCTTAAAAAAGAAAGAAAATAAATAAAAAATGAAAAAATAATGACTCATCTGAAGCTGAAAACCTGAAAAAAATGTGGCTTGGATGTGAAGAAGAAGCATCATTCCATAATACAAGGGCAAGTGTAGTTTGATGAACTCTAAAAGATCAAAGAAGTCATCTAATTTAGTTTTTTAAAAAAATCTAAGAATATTTTGTTCATGATTATCTTATGATCATCATTTGGGCACCTTTGTTTCAATTCAAATACTTTGCCATGCACTTGTGACCAATATGCTATCTTTCCTTTAGAAATAACACCTGTCCATTCCTTTATTCTCATTTTTGTCCTCCACATGAATAGAAGAAATGTGTGATTGCATTTTATTGGTCTTGGACTTAAAATGATGAAAAGAAAAACAAATATGAAAGATCTTAGCATTACTTTTTAAAAAAAGGTTGACAAAGGCAAATGAAAAATGATGAGAAAAGCATGAGAAGACATTGATGTTGCAGACTTTTGAAGAAGAAAAATATTGTGGTCAGATGTTAAAAACAGATTGGTCGTATAAGAATTATGATAAAAGAAGCCAAAAGTGAGAGATTTCGAAAACTTTTTTACTACAATGAATAATTTTGATTGCATTACATGCATTACATTTAGAGTACTCAGTACATGCATCTATGAGCAATTTTAACAAAGACAGAGACTTTTCATTTTTTGATCAAATAAAAGATTTCAAAAAAAAAAAATTTACTTGTTTAAAGAAAAGAACTCAATTTTGAGAAAAGATGAAAATTTTAAAATTGTTGAGCCTCTGCTGAGACGAGCCCTTTTCATGAGATTTTAAATGAGCCCTTTTCATGAGATTTTAAAGTTGCTGAGCCTCTGCTAAAAGGAGCCTTTTTTATGAGATTTTAAAGTTGTTGAGCCTTTGTTGAGAAAAGCTTTTTCATGAGATTTTAAAGTTGTTGAGCCTCTGTTGAGAGGAGTTTTTCCATGAGATTTTAAAGTTGTTGAGCCTCTGCTGAAAGGAGCTTTTCCAAAAGAGATTTTAAAGTCATTGAGCCTCTACTGAGAGGAGTTTTTTCCAAGATGAGATTTTTAAAGTTGTTGAGCCTCTGCTGAAAGGAGCCTTTTTCAAGATAAGACTTTAAAGTTGTTGAGCCTTTGCTGAGAAGAGCCTTTTTCAAAATGAGATTTTAAAATTGTTGAGCCTCTGTGCAGAGGAGCCTTTTTCAAGATGATTTTTAAAATTGTTGAGCCTCTGTTGTGAACCTCTGCTGAAAGGAGCCCTTTTTTAAAGATGGATTTAAAGTTGAGCCTCTGTTGAGAGAAGCTTTTTCAAGATGGGTTTTAAAGTTGTTGAGCCTTTGCTGAACGAAGTTTTTCAAGAAAGATTTTAAAGTTGTTAAGCTTCTGCTGAGAGGAGCCCTTTTTAAGATAATTTTTAAAGTTGTTGACCATCTACTAAGAGAAGCCATTTTCAAGATAATTTTTAAAGTTGTTGAGCTTCTGCTGAGAGGAGCTCTTTTTAAGATGGATTTTAAAGTTGAGCCTCTATTGAGAGGAGCTTTTTCAAATGAGATTTTTAAAGTTGTTGAGCCTCTACTGAGATGAGCCATTTCCAAGATGAGATTTTAAAGTCATTCTTTTTCAAGATTTTAAAGTTATTAAGCTCTGCTAAGAAGAGCTTTTCCAAATGAGATTTTTAAAGTTGTTGAGCCTCTGCTGAAAGGAGCTTTTTTTAAGATGAGATTTTTAAAGTTATTGAGCCTCTACTGAGATGAGCCATTTCCAAGATGAGATTTTAAAGTTGTTGAGCCTCTGCTGAAAGGAACTTTTCCAAATTAGATTTTTAAAGTTGTTAAGCCTGTGCTGAGAGGAGCTTTTTTCAAGATGAGATTTTTAAAAATTGTTAAGCCTGTGCTGAGAGGAGCTTTTTTTCCAAGATGAGATTTTTTAACGTTGTTGAACCTCTGCTAAGAGGAGCTTTTCAAAATGAGATTTTAAAGTTGTTGAGCCTCTGCTGAGAGGAACCTTTTTCAAGATAAAATTTTTAAAGTTGTTGAACCTCTGCTGAGATGAGTCTTTTTTAGATTTTTAATTCTCAAAAGTTATCAAGCCTCAAGTGAGAAGAGCATGTTCGATTAAAAAAAACTTTGTTTGGATTCTAAACAAAATTGTTGTCTTTGTCTTTGTCCTATTACTGATTATTAGTAATGTGCAAAGAGGGGCAGCTGTGGACATCAATTTGTCCAAAAAAAAATAAATACGAAATATAAATACAAAATATGAAATACAATAAAAAATATACCAAAAATAATACAAAATAAAAAAAATACAAAACAAAAAATACAAAAAAAAATAAAAAAAAAAAAATCGAGGATGGTAGTGGTGCTATCCCCGGTACCACTGCCACCAGACCCCACATCCCACCCTTCTGATCACTATACCCTACCCTCCACCCCTCTAATTACTCATCCCATTGACAAAATGTTAAATAAGATAGAACCGAATAAAAGAGGCATGGGGCTGATGCTTACACCCCATGCCTAGCCCCATGCCTTTCCCTCAAGTATACGCATGGCCGGAGCTCTATAAATAGAGCTCCTAGCCAAATCAAACAGAGAGAGAAAAAAAAAAGAGAGACGTTGCAAAAATAAAAGGAAAAAAAACATAAAAAAATACACAGTCCTCCCCGTAGGAAGGAACCCAGTGCCGAGCTTCCTGCATGAAGAAGAAAAAAAGGGGTCAGTTTAAAAAGAAAGGGTCAGAATACAAAAAAAATAGTCTCACTGAAACTTCACCAGCAGATTTAGGGAAGTGAGGACTCTTTTTTATGAAAAGGACCTCGGATTTGAACTCAGGAGGCCGAGGGGAATATTTTGGTGTTTTCTAAAAATTTTTCAACCACTACAAAAGTCGACAGGTGATCGATAAAAGGCAATGGCGACGGCGGAGGAATGGCCGACCGACCATTTGCGTTTGGTTGAAAAAAAAAAAAGAGAGAGAGAAGAAAAGCTTTTTTTGTCTGAAAAACGAAGAAAATGAGTAAATTTTTTTTTTAACCTTTATATAAACTGTCAATAGCCAAAACGATGTTGTTTTAATAAACGCCCAAAATGATGTCGTTTTAGCGTCTGAGGATCCGCGCGTCGACCCGTGACATGACTCGAGGTCCGCGCACCCAACCCGGCGATCTGTTTTTTCTTCAGCCCTTAACCGGTCCATCTGAACTGAACTAGATTGAATCGAATCGTGCTCGAACCACTGAGCCACCTAGACCATGCCTAGACCGAGCCGAACCGTCGAACCGAACTGCGCGTTGACCGGTCCGATTCAGGTAAAAAAAATTTTTTTTTTTAAATTTTTAAAATTTTTTATATATTACTTTATTAATATTTATGCATATTAAAATATTTATGTTTGTTAGATTAAATGATGAAATATGTGGTTAATTTTTTTTTATAATTTTTAAAATAAACTTTAAAAACAAAATAATATAAAAATAAATTTAATAATAATACTAAACTAATAAAAAATGTAGGAAAAGGAAATTTTTATCCGACGATAGGATTCAAAAGTATTCCGAGTAGTGATACCTACGAAATCTCTAGGTGAGAAGATTTTTTTTAAAATAGTACCAGTGTATTGGAGTATTTATAAAAAAATTTTCAATATAGTAAAAATTTTCTTTTTTTTAAGTAATAAATAAAAATTGATTAATATATTAAAAATAAGTAATAAAAATGAGAAGAAAAGAAATTTTATTTGATGATGGGATTCTAAAAGTATTCCGAGTAGAGATGCTTTAAGAAATCTCTAGGTGAGAAGATTTTTTGTAAAATATTACTAGTGTATTGAAATATTTATAGAAAATCTTCAATATAATGAAATTTTTATTTTTCTTCAAAATTTTAAATAAGAATATTAATAAAATAATTAATAAATTTTCTAACAAAGAAGAATAAAATATGTGCATAAACATGGTAACATTTTGCATTGCATTCATGACATTTTTTACGAAAAATAAATTCAAGCCTCTAAGGATAAGGTTCTTAGGTATTCCGAGAAAAGATGCCTAAGAAGTCTGTAGGTGAGAAAAAGTTCTTCTAATATTACCAACGTACTAGAACATTTTAAGAATTATTTCAATAAAAAGGTTTTAATTTATTTTTCTCGAGAATAAATTTTTTTTTCTAATAAATAAAAAAATCAAGGAAGTTATTTTTTCGAATACAAAAAATTGGACTATTTTTATCAAAATCAAAAGATAACACGTTGTTAATTGGTACCGTTTTTCACCGACGCTGTGGAGGTGCTAATCCTTCCCCACACGTAACCGACTCCTGAACCCAAACTGTTTCGCAGACCGTAAAATTATCTTTTTAATAAATTTTTATTAATTTTAAAACTTTATTAAAATGATATGTTTTAGTAGGTGGCTAATCGCACCTAGCCAAAAAATATTGGTGGTGACTGTTATTTTTTTTATTTCGTTTCCAAATTCGTCGGACGGATACAAAACTGTTATGACACTCATCGTCATCATTAATATTTTGCAATGCATCCTGTATCTCTCTTTCAAAATGGTAACTCACACCTAAGCGTTTGATTATATCAATTAAACGCAATTTATGAGATGAATCATCTGTATGTACCATAAGCATCTTCCTTACTTCTTGCTTCAATTCTTCGTATTGTAGTTGAGTTGAAGCATCGATATTCTGCAGAATTGTTATGCAGGAAAAAAATTCATAAATATAATGTGAAGGTGGCAAACATTTTGTTTTATACACGTTCTTGTTCATACGTGAATATACACATGTATGCATGAATCAATACGTGCAAACTAGAGGAATTGGTGAATTCACCATCTAAATTATTTACCATTTTAGAAGGACTTGAGAGGAAAAGATCCCCCCAGATGCTAGGATGAAAATTGGCGGAGCGACGATTCTTGATGGACTTGGAATCATGAGTTGAAGAAGGAAGTGATGAAGAAACTGGAGAAGACATCTCTTGAGCTAAGTAATTATGCTGGAAACACTATAAAATGAGACGATCTTGTAACACGGATTTTTTTTCTTGTGGTCTTAACGATCGAATATGGTGTGAGCCTAACTGCCCCTATGTTGTTGTATTTATAGATGTTTGCCAGCGTGGAAATGTTAAGTAAGCTCTTAACTTGAAAAAAAAAAAGATTATAAGTATAGATTTGAATTCCAAATTTATTAACTATTATGGGGTTGCATAAATAAATTGAATTGAACTCAGGACCTAAAATTTAATTTTTCAATCAAGATCCAATTAAAATTCAAAGAATACGAAACCCATTTTCATACCCAAAAAATTTCTTAATAAAACAGGGTGTTTACAATTGTGGTCAAGCAATAAATATGAAATGTGAGGTTCCAAGTCCCTTTCATATAAGAGAGTGATGGGTGTGTTTCATTCATGAACTTCTAAAACAATTGTGGGTGGTATATTTATGTAAAAAAAAAAAACATAATTCTGAAGTCTGAATTATAACGTCTGTAATTTTTTTTTTTTAAATTGTGATCTGCTATATTAAAAAAAAAAGAAAAAGAAAGCAGCCATCTGCCATATTAGCAAGCTACTTTATCACATGATGTCAATTAGTTTTATTTCTCATATGATTACAATAAAATTCAGAACGAAATGTAAGTTTTTCAAAAATCTTGATACTGAAATATAGAAGGGAGAAGTAGAAATATCCGCAGAACCAATTAATTGCAATTGGGAGAAGCAAAAGTTGGCATCAAAGTTGATAGGTCTTTTTTTTCTTTTTTTTATATGCAAAATTATCATATAGTTTTATGCTAAATTATAATGCTTCTATGCTTGATTTCTATTTGATTAAATCTATTGTCTACCTAAATATGCTAATTATTCAAAATATAGGTAAAATGAAAGATTGAGGAGAATAAATTGAAAATACAATTTAAAATTAAAGAGCCAAAAGCAGAAGTCAAATTGGATGCAAAAAGCTAGACAAAAACTTGAAGAAAACAAGGCAGCAGTGGCGTCAGTTGTGGACCGTTTTTGGCGTTAATTCTTGCAAGACTTGAAGCTGTTAAATGAGCTGAATTGACGCTAAACTTAAGCTACATTGGATGACATTTGAATGCTCATTTTATAGGCTGAAATCGGAAGCAAAAACTGGAGCAACACCCAAGGCAGTCACGGTTTATAGGGCTGGGCAGTGTGCCTTTTACTTGGCTTCAAAGTTGCACATTTTGGTTTTGTTTGAACTAGCTGGTTGTGCATGAGCTGTATGGGAAGGAAAAGGATGAATTCTAGACCTTGAAGAAGCCTTGAAGAGGTGGAGAAGCTGCCAAAACCATAAGGCAATCCAAAGCCATGCTCTTAGAATGTCCAAGCTGAGAGCAATTTCTGTGCGCACGAGTGAGCTGCATCAAAAGACATGTGCTGCCAAAAGTCACTGTTTTGAGAGGATTTGTTGCGTTGAATTTTCAGAGGTGGCTTTAAATTATTTGATTAAAATTTAATTTTCGATCATTTCTAATATAAAAAATGATAAAAAAGAACAAGATAAATACATGATGTTTTTTGTGTGATCAATTGTCGTCCATGAGACGGGCAATTACTGAAGCTTTAATGATTTTATGGTTACTGAAGTTTTTTGTTTTGGTAAAAAGAATCAAAGAAAAAATGTAGGGACAAAATTCTATAAAATTGAAACATGTTGACAATATTAAATATTGCATCGATCCCAATTACTAAAAAAGATAAAAAAAAAAAAAATTAAACATGTATAAAACCACATAAACGTGCAATACATTCTAATATTAAAAAGGGAAATTACACTGACAATAAATTATTTTATCTCATATATAACACCAAAAGATTTCAATTCTTGGCAGCTAGGACAATTTTGTTCTTTTAGTTTCTTATTTATTTATTCTATATGTAAATTCTTGGATCTTCAAAGTGGGATTGGATCAATAAGCAATGAAGTGATTCCGCACTTGACAACATTTCCAACGTGTGTGTACCCATCTCCATCCTTGTAGAGGAAATCCATCACCCTTGCAAGGTTGAGAATTCGTGTGAGGATAGGCATTGGGACCCAAGGTGTCGGCCTAAGTACCAACTCCTGGTTTATATCCTTCCAAGCATTCTCAATTTGCTTGTTCAACTCACTGCATGCCTTTTCTTCTGAAACTCCATGCTGCTTCACGTAGCATTCAATGGCCGATGCAACATGCCCTCTCTCCTGCTCAAACTGCATAATCATAATATTTCCAAATAAATAAATGGGAAAATTAATTCTTATAATACTTTGCACCATTTAGAAGCTTTAATTTCTCACAATTCTATTTGATTGTCATTGATAAAATAAATGATTTTAGTCTGATTCATTAATTATGATAAAAAATACGTTATACTAATATTTCTTTTTCATATTAAGCAATGTCGGGCAAAATAAAAAATAAACAACATGCAATCAATTAATTATGTAATTTGTCAATAAAGTGTTAAAACTTTTAATTTTATTGATTAAAATTTAATTTTTGATCTCACAAATAAAAATGATAAAGAAGAAAAAGGTAAATACATGATATACCTTGTGTGAAACAATATCGTCCATGAGACGGGCAATTACTGTAGAAGCTTTAATGATTTTAGGATTGCTAGATGCCCAATCAAATATCTCTTTTGTCACAATGTCTCCCATTCCAACAAAAGATGTGATAGCAACCATAATGTAGCCAGAAGTAACTAATCCATTTATCAGGTATTCTTCCACCGATGGTACGTAGTTTTCGTGGCACCAT